>NC_140781.1:116707502-117907502 GCF_044657685.1 Stegodyphus dumicola
TAACTTAGTATAATCTGTATCATTATTGTTTGGTAAAATAAGATTTACTTTTTTAGCCAGAAGATACTTATTAGAAAATAATGTGGATATAACGTTATGAATGAGAACAATTAAGCCTGTTTTTCGAACAATGCCATTTTCCCCCAAATTATTATAAGCGTAGTCATTGGAAAGAACGTATATTTAAGATGTTGGTCTGACATTTTTGTTCTGATTTTACATATATGGACTTCAGATTTATGAAAATACAACAATAAAAACTTATAAAAAGTCGACTTAAATCAAATTTCTTTACGCTACAGGTTTGCAAGCCCATGCATTCCAATAGCAATTTCACTGATAAATGTGGGGTCAACTGAGAATGGAATAGCAAATATTTTAAAATACGGTTGGTGTTTTCTGAAATCTTGGAATCGGTTCTCAAAGTCTCAAAAAAGAGGCGGGATGGGGTAAGGACGTAGTTCAATTAATGCCGCATATTTATCGCCTTTTTGTCGACACAAAGTAAATTAACATGTTACTCTTAAGGCGAGATTAGCGCAATATTAGCTTAATATTGAATGTTCTCTTTGATGCCTCATTTATTAGTTGATTTCGATATTAAGATGCGTGTTCAGTTTATTTAAATAGGCATTTTATTTGTTTTCCACTGAAAACATCCAAACAGGTTCTCGTTTTTCAAATTTTAGCATGCACTATGCCAGGTAGATTAATCACTTTCTCGCAAAATGTATTTTTTATCAGCAAGAAAAAGGTGAAAATATCAGTCTATCAAAATAAAAAATAAATAAATAAATAAATAAAGAAGAGATTACAAATCAAGAGATATTTGATCCTTTCACTGGGAATACTTTTTCTCTATCAAATTTTTGAATAAGTTTTACTTACGTAATTTATGACGTATCGATTTTAATTAAATAGATAATATTTGAAATCAGAGATAAACAGTGACCATTGTAAACTCTCCTTATGTGACTAGAAGACAAAACAAAACTATTATAAACATTTTTTTAAAGGACTTTAATCCTCAAAGAAGATATAGCGTCCCTTACACAGTGGTCAGTGATTAAGATCGTTGAATATTGATAGTTCGACCTGGGTTCGGGCCGGCTGCATGTTTCGCTTTCGTGATTTCTCTAAAGTGCAATATGAATCCGAGCGAGTTTCCCTTAGAAAGTAATTCATGATGGCAACCTTTCTTTTAGGCAGGATAGCCCCCTTGTGTTTTGTCATATCCCGAATAACTAAACCTAACCTATACCTTAGGCTGATCATTGCAGCGAGCAGTTCAATAACGGGATTTCCAATCATTCTTTCTGCTCCCATATGACTAACTTCATGCTATAATATTCTACTGAGAAAATGCTGCCCCCCCCAAAAAAGTGTACCACGTGAGGCAGGCAACCTCCTCTGTTCCGTCTAGCTACACCATTGTAATTGACATGTCTAGTAAAAAAAGTAATTGCTTTGAGTTGTGTGACTTATCTCACTTGCCTGACAGTAACATCAGAACAATCCCACGAAATTCATCGTGGCAAGGAGACAAAGATTGCGCCTACCATTGGCTAGTCTTGAGCACCATACAGGAGACAGTACAACTTCGGTCAACTCCGCCTCAATTTTGATGGAGACACCCCGTGTGGGACCGGTCCGAGGGTCTCCCACCCTCTTTTTTCCTACGACCAACCTCCCGAAAGGCCTTTCGGCTCGCCATGTATTTAGAGTGCCCCCATGCCGCGAAGACACTACACATTTACAAACATCCATGCAAGAAGCTGACAAATTCTCTCTGGGATTTCGTACCCACCCCCTACGGCATCGCAGTCCATTCCCCTAACCACTATACTGTCTGGGCGGCAGCAGTTGTTTTATTCATGTTTACGCCTTGAGACTATTAATGAAATAGTATTTAATTGAATTATTAATTATTATTAATGAAATTTATTATTATTATTATTATAGTATGAATGAAAGAGTATATTTTTATTATTAAAAACGTCTGTTGCTACTCAAGAAACCATCTTAATCTGCTTTTTAAATATTCCATTATTTGCATACTTCATTATTTACATTGATATATTTTTTTATAGCTTTTAGAGGTAGAATTTAAGAAAGCGTACCAAACTTGTATGTAATTAAACTATTCCTCCTTAACCTGACGGGATTATTAAGGTCTTTTTCAAAATTTTGCTTCATTGTTCGAAACGTTAACTTTTATTTATTAAGAAGAACAATTGTGTTTTCGTATTTGTATTTATATATTCGAAATACAGACAGAGGTGGTGGTGATAGGGGGAAGAAAATAAAGTATAAGTAAAATATAATAAAAATTATAAAAGCAGTCAAAATAAATAAGGGCTCATTTAAGATAATTGTCAGCTTCTTTTACTAAATCAGCCATTTGATAGCACTCCGCAACAAAATCACGTTCGTTAGAAATTGGGTACGGTATTACACGAATTTTACCTAGCGATTTACAGTTTAGGACATGAAAGATAAATATTGTGCAGTTATCACTCTAAAAGGAATATTAAATTTTGATTAGTTTCTAATAGAAATAAGGCAATCTGATAATGAAGAGCAATAATTAAGATATGTCATGGGATTAAAGAAACATCTTTGACAAAGTAAAAATTAACAGTTTTATGATAAGTCAAAAAAGTATATTATAATACCTTCAATTAATTGTCTTTCTAAAATCTTCAATGAAGAGCAACAGAGAATTCATAAGTTAATAATACTATTCTGAAAACAAAAGTGATCTAATTAGTTAAAGGAGATTAGTCTTTGTTTCTTTTCCTCAAAAAAATTTCAAATACTCGGGTTTATTAGTTGCTGACTTTTATGCCAAATATTTTAAGTTTTTCTTAATAATAATTGTTTCTATTCTCGACTTTTCCAAATTGCAAATAGCTGCTTAAAATTGCAAATAGCAGGGTTCGAAAGGCAAATTAAATTATTCTGCAATGAATATGTGTGTTTTTTAAAGATATTGATGGCTTCTTAAAGTTATTGATAGTAATAACTTCCCATAGCAATCAGTTCGGCATTCTTGTTTTAATCAGTCAAACAACCATAGTGGATAGCAATTAAAATAAATGATTGTATCTTAATTAATGTATGCGAGACGTGATCCAACTGGAACCTAAATAATTTGCGAGAGGCAAGATCTGTTTGGCGTTCATTTCAAATGAAGGGACTCGAAATGGAAGATTTCCCTTCAGAAATCAACACCAAATTAAAATCGATTCTTTTGGGGGCCAGTTTTTAATGTTTCTTAATTGTTAATTCTGAGCTTTTTATTTCCCATTCATAACGAATTTATATCCATAAACTGATGAACCAAGTAAATTTAATACCTATCACATCACTTGATTTGTAACAAGCCATAATAAACATCACGATTAAGAGTTGCGAGAGCTTCAACTCAGTTAGGATAAAAGATTTCTTCAGAAGCATTTGTTTAAACGAAATAGCTTTCATTTTTGATCCTATATAACTCTGAAAGCGAATTTCACCCCTTTTTACTCATCCACTACCTTTCTGGAGAAAGTTAAAGGCACAAGAAGCAAAGAAGAAACGCGTCTTCTTTCTTCATACTGTCAAGTTCCTGACCTGGATTAGAGAAAGCATTGTGCTCATGTTTACCTTCAACGTAGGTGGGCAAAAGATTTCTAAGATCCTTTTTAAGGAATGCTGTGGTTAAAAATTTTCTACTTTTTAATACCAGTTATTAAAAGATCTTGCTCTCGGGCCGTTTGCTTAAGAAACAAGCAAAAGGTGGTGAAGTTAGCGAAAAATAAAGTTTGAAAAAGAATCACGAAGCTTTGGACCATTTCTTTAACTTTCCCGTTCGGCATTTATAAAAAATTGCTTTTGATCTATTATATTTACAATAAAATATCCTTGGTGTTGATGCTAATGGCATCGAATTTTTCGAGCATTAGTTGCGTATGAAAATAGTCATTAAACATACTCTTTAAGAGCTCTGTTTTGCATCTCTTAAAATTTAGCGAATAATGTTTCCCTCCGTCAATATTAGTCTCTTCCGTCCGTGACCTGGCATTTTTCTTTTCTATTCTTTTTCTTTTAACAAATGGTATTTTCACAAAATTAAAATCTGGTTTGCATTTAAGCAAGCGTTTTTCAGTTCTCTTCTAAGAACTCTGAAACTTTAAAATTTCTTATGAATTTTTAAATAAAATACAATTTTGGATTTGATTAATGCTTAACGTAAATTTGGATGTTTATTCGAAAGTTTTGAAATTCTTACGAAAACGTTTTATTCAAAAAGTGCAGGTTAATACTGAAATTCTTTCTCTTCCTACAACATTCGAACTGGTAATCACTGTTAAATGTTATAAATGCTATGAGAAATTTACAGAAAATCTTGTGTGCCTGAATCAGTAAATTATAATGAGCGCTTAACTTAAAAACGTTTTCGAAAAGAGTGTAGGGTTTATATTTATTTTAACTAACATTTATTTTAAGCTATCTTTCCTGTCAAGCCTTTACTTTCCCCTAGAATTGCCAATGCCAGAGTATGTAAATCGTAGTAGAACACGCAGAGTATTCAAATTTTAGCAGCAGTAAATTGAGTTTAAATAGAAGGGAAACGCGATTGTAAGTGTGCTTCTTGAATCGCGAGCGTGAAGGTTGTTAGGTAGAAATTTTAAGAACCGCGCGTTTCGGCCTGTGTGCCTATTTCGGCAGTTCGTTGAATCTTTCAACTTCTTAATCAGTAAGTTTGCTGAATCTCAGCTGTATCTTAGAACGCGGTTAAGTTAGTTACGATTATAGAACCTCGTAGATAGTGATTTCGTTATTTATTCATCCTGTCATTTATTTTTAGTTGTACTTTTCTATTTTGTTAACCCGCCGGGTCGGCGTAGTTTGTGATCGTCAAGTGAACGCAACTGTGATTTCTAAAGTGGAATAAAAAGGGATTTAAACCCTTCTTACGAGTTTGTGTACTTTACAGTTCATAGCAGTCACTACTACTGTTGCTGACAAGTTGGGGCCACGCAACATCATAAGGGAAATTTAGTTTTCTTAACTTGATTTTGTTGCGCTTTATTGACTTTATAAAAATAAAAGTAGTTTCTTGCCAAAATACTGTGTCCAGCAAATTTGTCCTAAGCCGTTGCTATAGATTCAATGTATTAGCATCTGCATACAAAGAAAAAGACAATAATCCTTAATGGTTTTTGAGCTATTTATTTATCCTGCAAAGAAAGCTAGAGCATGATGATATAAATATATTAAAATAACATTCCTTGACGGTACTTGAAAAAGAATTCACCTTTTTTATCCCATTTTAAAATAAGGCATAAACAAGTTTTGGTGGTAAGGAATTAAAAAAGATAATCCTTTGAAGTGTCCTTATGAGGAGAAGATTAACATACCCAACTGTCAAAAGGAAGGTCTCAGGTTCGATTCTAGATTATAGTGCTATTGTTTTTTTTTTTTTTTTTTCCAGAATCCTGTTCCAAACATCGTGGTGAAGCTACTATTACGCTTGAAGTAAAAGTGTGCTGGATGTATTCATCACTTTAAACTGGGCAGACTTTATCTTAGCTCCCACAGCTACCTTTTAAATCTTTATCTTTTGATAGTGTATTTTGGCGTTGAAGAACAGGCCACGTTAAAATATTTTTATGGCTTTCATATGTGAACTGCTGGTTGAGAGATATTTTAATAGTTTACAGATATAAATATTAGTTTTTCTATCCCTTACTCGTCGCTTCAGATAGTATATTTCAAAGTTTTGCATTTTATGTTAGCAATAAGTAGCTTGTAATTATTTTTATTTTCAAGTCTTAATTTACTGGCCTAGGAGAAATTTTAATATTTTTAATCGAATGAAAAAAATAAAAACTTCTACTTAGAGCTTAATGTACTTACAGAAGTATAGAGTAGCCTCTTATTTTTAGGGTAATAATGTGTTCCTTAGAATCTTAAGCATAATTCACATGGTTTTCAAAAATTAAATAACCAACAAAATTGAAGAAAATTTTTCAGTTTCGTGCAAATTACATAGTATACATTTTTTAATACTTTAAGTAAATATCTAGTACAGTTTCCAGTTGATGGTATACGTTTTTCTAGCAGTTCACACTTTCTTTTCAGCTTACACTAGTTAATTAAATTATTTATAATGTAGTATAATCCTAGGAATATAAACTTCTCATTTCCTTTCGTTTAGAAAAATAATCGGGTAATTTATTATACTTATATTAATTTATGCTGAAAATAAGCTTAGAATTGCTTTATAATGCAAATATAATAAAAATACGAAAAGATTGTTTTAAGGAAGATATATATTTATGACTAAAAACGTTATCGCTATTATTTTGAAACGCAAAACTTTTAACGAGCAAAGCTATGGATCCATTTAGAGTTATTAATTGCAGATTTCAGTCAGTGGTCATAGCGATTGTACACAAGTGGAAAGTTGTTAGGGAGCATTAAAAATCTTTTTAAAGGATTAAGGTTACTCAACCATACATACAGACAAAAATTAACCTTTCAGACGCTTCTACTGATAAATTTCAAGATTAAAAGAACAGTGTGAAAGAAAAATGTCATACATCGGCATTCACCTTTAACAATACGTTGGAATGCTTACAACAAAATGCTCACTTTTCTAAACCTAATTTTACTCCTCCCATAGAGTTTGACAGATAATCTTACTTTCTTAAATCCATGAAAATGAAAGCTTTTGACAATATCTCATCATGGAATTTAAAATGCCGTGTATTCATTCCTAAAAGAAGATAGTTTAGAAATTCAATTTAGACAAACTCAGCCGTTGGCAGTATTATCGATGCGACCTGCGTAAAAAAAAAATGTATTTATAAGGATTGGATTATAGATATTTATGGCACATAACCTAAAAGGTTATGATACTCCAAACATATAGTATATGATGAGAGAATAAAATAATAAAAATAATTTAAAGAAATTCCTGGCAACTGATTAATGAAGCAAATGAAATGAATGAAGCACAAAAAATAAAAATAGGTATAAAACCAAGTAAAATCACAGTATATAAAATGCTATAAATTACACAGTATACGTATTAAGCAATTTTAAAATAAATTCAGACTAGATAACTTGCGTAGTGAAGTCAATCTTAAATAAAGAAATAAAGTATTTTTGACCTGTTTTTCGACCAATCTATCCAAGAATTGCTTCACAGCTATTAAAATGCTTCATAAAATCTGGGCAGTTTATTAAAATATGATGCACTGCTAGAATATCATTACACGTTCAACAAATAGGCTTTCAACTATGCGTAAGTCGAGAGTGATTGATTCTAAAAGGAGAGTCGAGAGGACTTCCTCCTTCCGATTTCTAATTGCCTCCTTCTATTCCCAGTATAGGTTTTAAGCTTTTCAGCTTGTTACTGACCTGACATCTCACAATGGGATTTTCAGCTTAATGACTTTTTTGACATCTCGAAAAGGAATGAGCTGATAGGACAATTTAAAAGCATACTTTGCTGCAATGATTGTTAGCTCGGTCTTTTATTCTTACTTGTCAGGGAACCAATCAGTAAAGAATCTGATAACCATGGCGGCTCCAAATTTAAGTTTAAATTTAGCTTTAAAACTTCAACGACTATATTGCTCTAGGTGTCGTAAAATGTTTCTAAAGCTTGCAACGCACTATACGATTTAGTATAAAGTATAAACTTTTCCAGCGTAGTTTAGGTATGCACATATTACGATTGGCAAGGATATGATTTATTGACTGTTCGAGACCAGCCTCTGCAGTCTTTGGAAAACACCGTTTGCAGTGATTCTTGAACAGTCAGCATTATTAACACTTTTCAGAACAGAATATGTTACTGGGGAAAAAGAAAGCACTACTTGCAGATATTGGTTGTCAAAACTTAACAATACAAGATTTCGTTCCACAAATGGCATTTGTTCTTGGCTTCCGTCGCATTCATTCTTCTAATCCAAAAATTTATGCAAATAACAGTAGGCGAGAGTAAGATTCTTAGCTACAAGTTATGCTGTATATTACTGGCTGTTAGAAAGTTTTTCCTGTTTTGTTGTAGGCCATGAGTCGGGGATCTTATGCTAGGGGAAGTGAAAGTTTATTAAGTTAAACTCGATTTGTCTTAATCTATATACTTGTCTAATCTTCTAAATTAGTGGTCTTCAAAGTGGCGTACACAAAGGGATACCTGGGTGTTCCCCAAAGCTTTAGGTTAACCATCACTTTGTAACCAATTTTGTAACTAATTTATATATCTTTTTAGTAAAAAGAGTGTCAGTGGCTCATGAACTAATTTTCTGAACATATAAAAGTAGATCGTCTTTTGATTGGAGCTCAAAAACAGGTAACTGGCGTGAGAGAAAGAACGACTTTACAATCCTAATTTAAAGAAAAATCTCTTCATAAATTGTGGATGGGATTGAATCCTGAATATTCAGAATTAGTAAGTTCAGAATGAATGCGTGATTACCGTTTGGTTTTACATACATTTAGGAAGTAGCGTTTTCTGCATTGATAACAATTGAAACTAAATACAGAAAAAAATTAGAACCAAATCTTCGAATTGCATTAACAAAGAGCATCAAAACAGACTTTTCTTATGTTACTAAACAAATGCAATCGCATTGCTCATATTAAATTCTAATTCAAAATGTAAATTTGTAATTTAATTTAAATGTATGTATATTGTTTAAAATATATAAGTAATGAATAATTTGTTTTCTAACTGTAGACACACACACACACACACACACACACATATATATATATATTTGTTATATTATATAATATTATATTGGGTGCAGTTTATGACTATTTTCGTCTTAGGAGTGCGCGATCAAAGAATTTGATGATCGCTCTTCTAAGACTGTCAGACAAATCATCGTCCTATCTTTACATTTCGACACTCTTCGACAATGCAATTAACAGTAACAGTTACGACAAGGCAACTAACAGTTTATTTTGTACTTCAACTTGAAACTGCAGAGCTAAAACAATTAGCAAAATTAACTTCCGCTGTTTGAGACTCGAGAAGCGCAGTGAGTCAAAGTTTAAATTTAAAGCCTAATTAAAAAAAATAATATCTGAAAGCATTCAGATTTTAAATTACGTCCAAATGGGCGGTTCCCTCCCCCCTATTTACAGACGCGTTTTGAAAGCATTTGGGCTAAAGCTACTTTGGGCTAAAAATATTTAAAAGCAACTTATCTTTAAAATTTTCGATACACAGTCTCGCGCGCTGGAGATAAATAATTCCGTACAGTTCTGCTACTGCTCTCTTTGAAATTGTTGAGTTTTTTTAATCAAAAATTCGTTAAAGTTTTACAAAATGTGAAAAAGACAATAAAACAAATTCCAAATTCGGGCTGCCAAGTAGGTGCCCATATTCGGGCGGAGGACGATGTTATTGATGACTCAAGATAACGTTGTTTTTTACAATGCGAAAAATATACATACATTTATGCAGATTCTTCATTGTTTAGTTTCTTTAAATATAATACAGGACGATCATATTTGGTGGCAACAATTTGAAAAGTGATATATCCCATTTAAGTGATTCAACGCAAAATACCGTTTCGAGACTAATAGCCCTTCTGGACTAATAATCTGGCTCTAATATTCCTCGACTACTAATTTAATTTCAGTCAAAGATCCTTCACCAGCTCGTAGCAACAGCTTTAACCCTTTGAAGGCCAAAACTCTCGAGAAACTTTCAAAACTTCTTCCCCCCCCCCAAGTTATGCAGTATCAGGTGCGGTTTCCTCAAATGCATTGTATCAGTTTATTGCAGACAGCATGTCCTACAAGGCTAATGGAAGCATCTTCCTCAGGATGTAGAAAATGATGTCCTTTGAAATATTTACACTTCTTTGTGCGTTAATGGACGAGAAAGGGAGAAAACGGACGGGACGGGTAATGGACGGAGACGGGCGTTTCGGTATTTTAAGCCTGCAAGTTAGCGAAGGGTTCGGTTTTCTAAGGGTTAAAGGCAGAGAGTAACAGAGAATTATCACCACAACAGACAGACTGTGCAAATCCTCTCTCGTAAGCTCGGATTCTCGATCCTATTTAAATATCACTTAGTTTACATTTTCTGGTGGAGTAGACAAACGAGTAGAAGTGCAGGAGAGATATTACATAAAAATACTGAGTTAAATAAACCTTACAAGGTAGGTTTAATTGATAGGAATTTCCTGATATCAAATTGTTTGAGCCGTTAAACTGTGACTTTTAAAAGTGTTAATTTTCTGCAATGAGGGAGCCTGTCAAATTTCGTGTTGTACTTTTAGGTCAACCATATAACAGCAAGTTGTAAGTAAATTTTTAGATCTTGCTATTTAGTTGCTTTTTATTTCTTATGGAAGGATTAACTTGCTACAACACTTACTTAGATAGAAATGGCCATTAGGCCAAGAGTCCCCGTGAACTAAGTTCTACATTCTCTAGATATTAAATATATTAATCAAGGTACAGTGGCAAAGTTTTAGCTCTTAACTTAAATGCTCATTTCTTGGGGGCTGTTGTCCTAATGCCCATTCCTAACTACGTAAGTGTTACAGAAATTTACCGCCTGATAATGAACGATGAAGCGGGCGACTGTCGTTATTCATGATGACCTGCTGCAGAGAGTTAACGAAAAGTTCAAGAAACAGATGCTTTACGATTTTATCATTCTCTAAAACTTCCTCAAATTCCAAGATATTTTCTGAATGAAACTGTGAAATAGCTGTTAAATCAGGCAGCAGTTTTCTATGAGATGGAATTCAGAAGCTGACCATATGATGTGCTAATTACCTTTATGTAACTGGAAATTATCGAAAAGTAGATTAAGGCCTATACTTTCACGTGAAAATAAAATGATTAAAAAAATTGTCCTCGCGTTTAAGTAATACTAAATCTGTAGTTGCTTAATATGCCTCATATATCCAGGCTATAGTCCACAGGAGTAATTAACAATGCGTTTCTCGACTGGCCTCTCAAATTCGACAGATATCAGTCCTTGAGACTATTGATTGGGGGAGGGGAAGATATATGTTGAAGGTATCATTTCTGTGTCTCTAATGTCATCCGACCATAATGAACTCAAAATCTTTATTATCCCTGTAATTGCATCAATCACACAGGTTACACTTCAACGCGTATGAATTGAAATGGACTTCGGACTTCATGTTTGTCACGTGACAGAACAATTTTACTTAGATCTTACGTATTGTGAAAAAAAGAAATTTCAGTAAAAGTTTAATTTGATGTAAAGGTAAAAGTAGGTAAAAGTGTAGTAGTTAAATTGTTTCCTGCAACAAATCTATAACAGAAATTATTCTTTTTTACGTACACTGTGCATTTGATAACAACTCCATCTTGTTTAGCGTAATACTATTTATTATCATGATGCGGACGAAGAATCGAAAATTTTCTGTAATTTTCTGAAATGTTTATTTATTTTTTATCACGTTTATAAATTATTCATTCCTTTTTTTCGTAGAGCATCGCACTTCTTGGAAGTAGTTTTTGAAAATTTGTATCAAATTTCGCATTACTTATCTGCATTCATCGAAACAGTTCGAGCGAAGTGATAAGCTTATTAAATCATTTGATATATTTCCTTGAATTATAACTATAATTATGTGTTTACATTGTTATCTTTCGACAAGTGGGGAAGGAAAATGTTTTATGTAATTTTACTTATATTAATCATTATTTTAAAATATTTTAATATATTTTCCCATTATTTATTTTTAGACAACTACTGGAAAATATTTTAGTATATTTTACCACCTTTTTCTTTTTTAATTTAGCAAGAGCAATACGGCTATGGCGTTAATCAGAGTTACCAGAGTGAAGAAGGTCGACAGTATGGAATGAACAATGCGATGTCTCTACCTCAATATTCAACTGCGTTGTCCAGCGCAGCTCCAACTTCATCATCTAGCATGGCAGTATATAGCCTCCCTAGCCAGGTGAACACAGTTAATTTATTTGCTCCTTTTGGCCATCCTTGTATTGCTTTTAAATTTAATTCATGTATCGATAAGAATTCCTAATTGGGGTTTACTTTATCTTTAAAATTAAGTGAAATTCAAACCTTAATTTTGGAGAAAACTTTTATTTCGGGGCAATCTGATACAGACCTTAGGTTTGTCTCTTCAAGAAGTAAAATTTTTCCTGGCAAAGTAAATAAAAAAAAATCTTTAATTTTAGCTTTGTCTTTTCAGGCTGAAAGTCACCGTCATCCATCTATGATGATTAATATCAGTGAATCTCATCACTCTCAGAATCATATGCAAATGAATGGTCACCATATGGGCCATCCTCAAGGTGAATCAAGAGGTAGTGGGACTTATGAAGGTCATCCTGTTGATCTATCCAGTCCACGACCTAATGGACACTATGAACATATGGCTATGAGCAGCCAGCACGGAAGTTCTTCCCATTACAGGCCTCATGAACAATCATCCTATGAAAATGGACTTTCAGTTAATATGTCTGGATGTGGTAGGTTTTTTTTTTCCCTTGATGTTATTAATATAGAAACTGAACTGATGGTTGGATATTGGTCTAGCCAGCTTCCTTTTAGTTTACTGAAAATTATAATCATACCGTACATCCTCGCACATTCCCCTTTTTTTTTAAACTGATTTTATCGTTCGAAAATCAAAAGGGAAAAATTTTTGCGAATAATTTAATTTCCGAAGAACGCGGTTACAGTAAGAACATAATAAATGAAAGGTATTCATTTATAAACTACAGGTAACTATCACAATATTATTTCTGTAAAAGTAATCAACATTCCAATAAGACTATATAATATTATTACTGAATCTAATATCTTCATTTCTACTTTCCTGTAACTTGAATTCCGTTCGTCTCTGCTGTTCCTTAGGCTTCAAACCATCCATAAATAATTAGAGAAGGTGGATGTGCAGCTGACTCAACAAAATCATAGGCTGAATGTAAGTTCGTCTTTGTTTCGCTGTGATTGTCGGTTCTTGTATTAGGCTGGCATAAAGTTCAACATTTAGCAGAGAAAGGTTTGGCATGACCCTCTCAGGTAGTTTGCGAGGGTTTGTCTTTGTTAGTAAGACGAAACAATCATTACGTGAAAAATCCATTTTAAAATGTAGGTGAGCTCATCCTTTGAACGCATTGAGGAAGACGAAAATTACGCGAATGTTTATAAAATTTTCAGAAATTAGGGCTTAATAGCTAAGAAAATAAATACATGAGGTGGGAACTATGCAAGGAAATGCGGTATGTCAGAAATGTATGTCAATACAACTTTGGTTTTCGTGGTGCAGAAAAATATGGCTTTTAACCCCTCCCCCCCCAAAAAAAAAGGCTTTTTGTGAATCAAATAATATCTGTAAATTTTGACATCGACATATTAATATAGTATTTCCATACAGTTATACTATAATTTTGGTTTATAATTATATTTATAAAAAATAAGATTTTTTTATACTACATTAATTTAAAACTGCTTATCTAATATTTTTTAAAAAATTATATCTTTCTGAATTCCACTTTTTCACTTCAAATGAGCAAAGTTTTAGCAATTGATTGGACTGTCCGTCTGAAATATTTGTAATTCATTTATGTAGAGCCATGTCTCGTAGTAGAATTCTTTTAAATAATTGTATAAATATATTAAAACATATACCAGCAAGTTCTGTGCATGACATTTTCAGCAAGCAGTTTTTCGCATTATTCATAGAACCGTAAGTTAAACGCAAAAATATTTAATTAATAAAATATTACGAAAACTTTTGTGAAGTATTTCTTCCTTTTGTTGCACAGCTCACCTCTTTGGTTTGCATTCCTATCCCCCCATTACTCATTTTCAAATGCTGAATTGTAAAATATGTGAATGATTGACAAATAAAAGTACAGCAGGCTCCGCTTCATGTAATCGTGATTAATGTTATCATTCGGATATTGCTATCAAATTCTCAAAGTTCCTTCCATTTCTATGTAAAACATGGAAAATGCATACTCTTGAAATACTCTTGAAAGAGAAGAGGTCAAGCAATGCTGTGACCCTTGGCCGGGGCATATCACTTTCCTAAACAGAAAAGGGACACTTGGTTTCACACTAGCTCAGGCTAAGTTTCATCTAAGCTTCACTGGGTTTTTTTTTTTTTTTTTTTTTTTTTTTTTTTTTTTTTTTGGAACTAACGGAGACTTCTCCAAGTGACGAGAAAACTAGTTTCCCTTCAACTGGAAAATTTGAACTTCTTATATGGCAGAGCTAGTAGATGCATGGAAACAACTCCATTAGTTCCCCAGTGTGAACGAGCTTAAAGGAGCTGAAAGGCACTGATTCAGATTTTGGATTTAAAGCATCTGACGCTATAAAGGTTACATTTTTGAGTTTCATCCTTTAGAAGAAAACATCCAAAGCCAGTTACTTGTTTCGGTAACTCTGGTTTAAGAGCATCCTTACCTTTCGAAATATGAAGTTCTAGATTCATATCCGAGTGGGAACCCTTTTTATGAAATTATTAATTATGCTTCAATATTAAAGATATCTTTATTGAGAAAACTACTTAAATTTAAATGACTCTTCATGCATCTAATTATAGCTTTTATTGTAATGAACAAGTCGGTTATAGAGATGAAAATATTACAGAATAAATTTGTAAACCAAAGTAAATTCGCCATATAAAAATTAAAATCATTAAATAAGTTGGGATATAGCAGAGTAATTGCCAAATGATATGTTCCCATGTAAGGGATTAAGTCGCCACATAGCTTTATTTTGATTTAATTGAACCATATTTAAAGGGAACCGTTTTCCAAGTCTTACGAAGAGCGCCTGGACTAACTAGTTTAACGAAGCTGCATTCTAGATGAACTCACCTTTGCGCCCAAAATTTTCTTTGCAGTGTTTTGAGCTTTAGATCTTTATGAATGTTGTGTTTCAGGAAGCTGTCATTTTTTAAAACTATTTAGTCATTTTTATCACGGAGATTACTAGCATAATGACCTGAGTCTAAGAAATATAGTCGACTTGTTAGGCCACTATGCCCAGCTCCCGAAAACGAGTTAACTGAATGTTACTCTTATGTTAAATGTTTTTCAACCGTTCTTACCCTAGATTTGTAAGATATTTTTTCTCTTCTTTCCGCATGCCTTCGTGGTGTAACTGGAAGCACACTTGACGCGTATTCGAGAGCTCTGGAATTTGGATCCCGGTGAGTGAATTGCTCATTTTTCACGTCTACAGCAACAAAATCCCTAATGACTCTACAGGTTTTAAAGAATAGTGAAAATATTATTTTATAAACCAAAATAAAATCGAAGTATGAGCTTGAAACGGATGCATAACGAGGAAGATCAAAATGAAATCATTGAAGGTTTGGTTTACCAGTGTTTGTGAAAAAGATGTAGAAATCAACGGTCTATTGATGCAACAGAAAGCTGAAGAATTATTTGTAAAGGATAAAGTTTATTAATTAATTAAGATTAGGGATACAGCATTGGTCAAATAATTCACAAAGTTATTATGAACAGTTTACAAATGAACTTTTGCGTAGCAACTGCAGACAATCCACTATTAAAAACGTTTTCCTCATAATATTCTTTCTTGAAGATATTATTTTAGAGGTATAAGTTGGATTCAAGTTCAAATTACTTTAACAGATGTTAGGGCGAATTCTTTAAATTCCTTAAATTAAGAAATATTAAAGGTGTTGCTTTTAACTTCTTAATTTTCTGTTGGTAATGAAAATAATTACGCGAAGTTGTTAATTGCATTATAGAGCTATCAATTAAGCACCTTTCCGTTTGTTTGAAATTTGCAAAGCAAAGGTTAAAATAAATTTGTTTATTTGTTCAACATCTCACTAAAATTGAGCTGAGAATGGAAATAAGTGAAGTTAGAAAAAGTTGATTTAAACAGACGAGCCCTTTATTGCGTCTCTTAAGATGTACTCTTGAAAGAGAAGAGGTCAAGCAATGCTGTGACCCTTGGCCGGGGCATATCACTTTCCTAAACAGAAAAGGGACACTTGGTTTCACACTAGCTCAGGCTAAGTTTCATCTAAGCTTCACTGGGTTTTTTTTTTTTTTTTTTTTTTTTTTTTTTTGGAACTAACGGCGACTTCTCCAAGTGACGAGAAAACTAGTTTCCCTTCAACTGGAAAATTTGAACTTCTTATATGGCAGAGCTAGTAGATGCATGGAAACAACTCCATTAGTTCCCCAGTGTGAACGAGCTTAAAGGAGCTGAAAGGCACTGATTCAGATTTTGGATTTAAAGCATCTGACGCTATAAAGGTTACATTTTTGAGTTTCATCCTTTAGAAGAAAACATCCAAAGCCAGTTACTTGTTTCGGTAACTCTGGTTTAAGAGCATCCTTACCTTTCGAAATATGAAGTTCTAGATTCATATCCGAGTGGGAACCCTTTTTATGAAATTATTAATTATGCTTCAATATTAAAGATATCTTTATTGAGAAAACTACTTAAATTTAAATGACTCTTCATGCATCTAATTATAGCTTTAGATGATAAGAGAAATAATTCGGGCAGTTGAATAATAATTTTGCTTAATGATGTAGAAAAGAAATATCATTAATGTATTTTAATACATGTTCATCATTTATTATAACGAGAGAGAATCTTCCAAATTAAGGTCTTAATTAACTAATCTCAGATGTGACTTAAATGGCATTCTGTAGTCTTATGAAATTTCATATCTTGAAATACAGGAGTTTTTGCTTGTTTTTTTTTAGTAGTTTAAGCGCTTTCTTGCATGCACTCCATGATGCCATTTTTCAAATCTTATAAAAATTTTACTAAATTTATCTTGATGCTTATTTTTTTTTACTGTAAATAAAACAGTAGCTGCAGATTCCAAGGGACTAACACATCATCTATTAGAATATACCAGGGATAGACATAACGCGGTGAGCGAGCCGCCTGCGGCTCTCGCAGGTGAGTGATGCGGCTCGTATATAAATAAAATATACGTATGAAATATGGTTAACTAAAACTACTCAATGTCCAGAAGAAAGTAAATACTTTATTTCATTTTTTTACAAAGTTAAGCAAAATTCAACTGATTAATGTCCATGCGTAACTAATTTATTTCTTGTTAGGTAAGGAACTTAATAATGTTATTAAACAACATTTAAAAAAAGATATTGTACTGAGAAATTAAATAATATTATTCAAAATCATTTTTAAAAAAGATATTGTATTGACTCTATTAAGCAATTTTTACAAAGAAAATCTTTAGAAGTTACACATACAGCTTAGAAACTCCGCTTCATGTATTTGCAAATGGCAAAAGTGCCAACATGGCCTTTTTGACAAGTTATGATATTCCTTTTTTAGACTGCACCAGAATTCCACTAACGGTATGAATTTAAAATTTTCTTGCAATGATGTATCAAATGTAATTTAAATAAGCTTCTTATTCTTCTGCTGACACGGTCGAAGATTGTTCGTAGGTAATAAATGTGTTTTCAATCCTCAATTCATTTTGATATTTAATCTGCTGTTCATTTGGAAAATACTGATTAAATGTTTTACTCAAACATTTCGTGTGCTGAATAACTTCTTCAATAAATATCTTCCCCATTTCATCCCCCTCCTCGTATAGAAAGCCTTTTATTGTTAGGAAAGAATTAAAGTCGTTGGAGGGTACACAAATTGTCCCAAAGTCATTTTCTTCAAAGCAAGATTTTTTTGTGAGCAGTAAATACATACACTTGTTTGACCTGAAGTTAACACATTTTAATGAGATATCCATTGATCTTTGTAAAATTCTCACTTAAATAAGCAATTTTAAGCAACCAGTTTCTATCAAATAATTGACCTCTCAATTCGAAATCGTATTCTAAAAAAAAAAGCACGTACATCGTCCCTTATCTCAAAAATACGGATTAGTTTCTCTCCTCGAGATAACCATCTGACTGTAGTATATGAAAGAAGAGATGTATCTAGATTTCCCATGTCCTTGCGTAGTATTTTGAATAAACGATTATTTAGTAGCCGATATTTTGTGGCTTTGGCGACCTTATCAAGAGCATTCGTGTAACTGGGGGATAATTGTTTTGCAGCAAGTACCTGTCTATGCGTCATGCAGTGGTTACTAAAACAGTTTTTGGCGATGTTTTTATTGAGTCGCAGAGCCGCATTAGTTATTCCACTCGTGGCTTTTGATTCATCAGTGCAGTTGTTCGATGTATGTAATCATCGAAAAATAAAATGCTTATCTGTTATCCTCTTTGCATTCCATCATAATATATATTATGGTCCCATAGATGTTGTGTTTTTACTACTAAACTTATGGAAGAGTATATGTGATGTGATGTTATAATAAGCAATAAAGCTTATAAATAAGCAAAAAATTTAAATAAAAAAAATTCAGTCAATTTGCATTTTATAAGACACAGATCGACAAGTGATTATTAACCCGGCTACTCGCAGCATCCTTTAATATTTAAGTGTAAGGGATTTCCCTGTATTTCTAGATCTGTGGAATTCCCTACACGTGGTGATCAATAAAAAAGAGCCTTGAAATCACCTATAGCGGGCTTCCTTGTGATGCCCCAGCGCAGCTGCTGCAGAATACCAAAAATTGTGCCAACGGCAAGGTCAAAACTCGCGATATCGGACTGTCGCATTTGCATCGATTTTATTTTCTTGAATGTTATCGAAAAAAAAAAAAAAGAGAGAAAGAGAGCGAGGGTGTAATTTTCGTGGAACCCTTGAATGATCTCCACAGAACTCTGGAGCTCCACGGAATACAATTTAAGAAACTCTGTCTTAGTGCAAGGAATAATAAAATAAAACAGTTGATTTCTTCATTCCCCCTTTCTCTTGACAAATAAAATTACTAATTTCAGACAAACTGTATTATATAGAACAATTATAATTTGATGATAATGCAAAACGGCATTTAATTTACTAATTAGGTGAATCTTTTTATTGTTTAGCGACTACCCTTACCTGCCTTTCTTCGCATTTCTTTTACAACTGAATTAAGTAACAGAGAGCGAAAGTATGTCTTTCAAATACCTACTCTGTCTAGTCTCTATATTTTTTTAGAGAATAAAATTAGAATATTTTCTTTTTATCGGGAATCAAACACAGATCTTTAGAATTACTCTTCATTACTAGAATGCTTTTGTCAGCTGCGTTCCTGAAACCATCATATTTTTTTTCCTATTTACTTATGATAACTTGAATGAATTTATAATATTTCTTTAACGTTCATGCTGTGTAATTTGTTACGGAAATGCCTCTGTTAAGAGATGAAGACCGTTCTTTTCATTCCTTGTTGTATAGTTCGTAATAGTCTTTCCTAATAATAAACTAATTAGAGATGACCATTTTTTTATGTTGCATAGAAATTAAAAAGCATATTGCAGCAGTTAGTCTAACTTTATACTGTGTCATTAAAATACTAACATTTGAAACAGCAAACCTCTTAAATCATTAACATAATCGTTTCATATAATCATTGAATTCAGCTGGTAGGTAAGCTATGGCTGTTGTAGTACGTAGATATAGTATGCTCAACCTTTCAGTAGATGCTCCATCTCGTAGAATTACGTTTAACGGTATAGAATTAGAATACAAATTACTAAAAAGAAAGACCCTGTAGAAATTTTTACGAGTGAGATTTATACGTGAATGCTTCTACAACGGGTCAAACTGAACGAAAACATCATTTTTCTCCAAGCAAGGCCATCTTAAATATCATGGAAATGCGAAAGAACAGTAAACAACAGATCGCCATATTGAGAAATGGCTCATATTTGCGTGTGATGATGAGCAGAAACCTCACGATAAATACTCACTTTCAGCATAACTTAGCGTCAGCATGTAGAATAAACGAGGTGACGCAGCTTATACAAACAATGAATGACGTTCCCCCATATGGTATAAATCCATATTTATGTACACTTTTGCGTACTATTACCAACGATCTGCTTGCGAAAGCAACTAGGCTAACGACTTTGTTAATGATTATTCTTTGACTTCAAATAGAAATCATTTCAAAAGCCTGGTAAATATTGGTAGAGAGCGATGACAATGAAAATGAATTTTTTAAGTCCAAATTAGAGACAAATTTTGGATATTTAGAGCTAGCATTCTTGATGCGCTGAGGATCTCTTTTATAAAGATAATGCCATCATGTACTGTGCTTGCCTTGTTAATGCATGCCTATTAAATGATGGCATTATTCATTACAAATTGGCCACCGTTTCCATTACCATTAACTCCATTAAAACCGAAACTGGCTGTATGACGAAAGATTTCACAAACAACTACTTTAATAGATCTAAAGATGATCGTCTACGCAAGAATAGACGTTACCAGGCTAAGGGTTACTTGGCAGTCTCATCGACAGCAACGAGCTGTTATCCTCCTCGTGAAGATCTAGCACTGTAATAAAAATTCTCATTCTTTTCCGTTGGGGTAACCTAATCTTCAGTATTTTATGAACTTTTTGTTCTCCCTTTTTTGTTTTGTTTTGTTTTGCTTATTGCCATGAACTTGTACTAAGTAAATTATCTGTGTCTTTATATCACATGCATCACTCCCATTTACAATACCCAAAATCTGTTTTCGAAAAATAGAGTTTCCAAATCTTTGTTTTCTAAAGACATGAAATTCCCCTTTTAAAATTTAAATCATTCTCACATTATTCAGTTCCCAGATATCCTGAAGTATATAAGCGTATTAAATAGGATCATTAATTTAAAACAGTATTTTAAGCTGCTGTCGGCAACAAAAATAGCTATGGAAATTTTCGGAAACGAAAAGAGTCTCAAAAGTACTACTGTCTAAATTTTGTCTTATGTCATCAAAAACAATTTTAAACCAAAGGAAACTAACGAGAAAATTTATGTGCAGATCGCTTGTTCGCTCTTTAAAAATCGCTTCTTCTTTATAGTAGCGAAACTGGAATCAGTTGGATTACTTGCGGAAATGAAGCGAATGTTGTCTCTTCCTAAAGGTAGGAATGCTTTCGTGGAGAACTTTCTAAGGGAGAATGGCTCCTGTTCACGTTAATCATGGGAAAAACTACGAAACTCCCATGTAACTTGCCCATTCTCCAACATTTGAACACATGATGAATTATCGGTGTTCAGTGATCTTACAGCTTGGCCTGTGATCAGCATAAATTGAATTATAATTAAAAGAAAAATGGAACAAGAATAAACCATTCTTTCTGAGGTTTGTGTAATTAATTATTCATTTATCACCACTGTAAGAATTTTTGTTTGTAAGAAAGCAGTGAATCCACCAGGTTTCCAAAATGTGTTTTTGAAAATTTCAAATGCAGTACTAAGTAAAAGCAAATTTCGCATATACACAGTGCGTCCATGAAAGTCCTTACCCAGCCTTTATTTTCGTAACCTTTGGCCACAGGCCTTCACGTATAATCTGGGACAGCCTAATTAAAAGCCATACGACCACTTGAGATTAGGTGGGCGGGCTACTCCGAACAAACATACAATCCTTTATTTATAAGAATGTTTTAAATGAAGCAAATAGTCATGTTATAGAATTATTAGGTTCAAAAATTACGAAATCTTACCTGGTTCTCCTCTCCCCAATCCATATATTTATATTCAGGAATAGTTTATTCTTACACGAGTATGTAAGACAAAAGCTGCATCCCGTACGACAAAAACTGGCCTAATTATTTAGTTTCAAAGTTTTTAAATCGTTATATATTTCACTGCCAGAGACCGCTTTTCTGGCTTTTGAGGGATCGTTAAAAATAAAATAACTCGAGGTTGACTTCCCCCCTCTAAATAATTTAGTCATATTCCTTTGTGATTTATTAGTGTATAACATTCCTTAATTTATAATACTGTTACATTTTGTATGTAATTAAGTATTTCATAAGAAGTTATTAATTTATACTCCTGAATGAAACAGACTGAAGAACAACTATTAGATACAACAAATAATAAACGAGTTATGGGAGACGCTGTCATTTCTTTTATTTTTAATTTTTATTCCTTTAAAGCAGAAGATGTGTGGTAAGATTTGCATGAACAGAAGATAAAGAGAAAAAATAAACATCTCATTAACAGTATAACCGCGTGCTTTTAAAGTGATTGAAAAGACTAAAAACATTTTAATATTTAATTTTCAAAAGAAACTAAATAGTGATGTTTTTAATTTCACATGATATTTTTACTTATCTTTCCTACTATCAGTAGTCACAACCAATAAAGAGAAAGAGCGAGAAAACATCTTTTTGGTGACAAAATGGATTCGAAATAGCGAGCATAAGTTTTAACAAAAACAGGACTCACTTTTCTCATGGCCAGTCCTTCTGTTTAGTGACAGTCATTATACTGATTGCGTGGGGGGGGGAGTGAAATGTTTTCATTAGAGAAAATTTAGCCTGGGAAACTAATTCATCAATTTCAGATTATTCAGATCTAAAATGGAACATTGGGAAAAGGAACATTAATGAAGCGTAGTTGAGTACTAAAAAGCAGAGTAACTGAACTGCAAAGAGAAAACGTTCTTGAGTTTACTAGGCCTTGCATTATAATTGCCGATAGTTGATATCCAAGCCAGTTAAGTGTGGAGCCAACTTCGCGTTGACTGATTTGTATAGCCTTCTGCTATTAGTTTATTTGAATTTAAATTTTACATTTGAACTTACTGTAAGTTATCTGGCCTCAAGTAGTTGACTAATTTGTAAGCACCAGGCGTGCTTTCTGTTCTTCTTAGTTTGCAATAAAGGGCTTTTACACCCTTTTGGAGTTTTAGTTGTTACTTAAATATAATAAAAATAATAACTACCAGGAGTTCGGACACTTTGAACGATTGCAAAGATATAAGGAATAATTTATTATTTGGAACTTCTTCGTAGAAGGGCCAGTATAGAAATTTAAATTTCGTGGATTGTGACTAAATAAGTAATGGCCCACTAGCCGCCAAAAGGGTAAACTACGTGAACAGTACTTGTTAGATAGATGCTCGAATCCCTGTGAACGGATTGCGTTTTTTTCTACGTGTAACTTGAATACGAGCTAGTTTCCCTTAGAAAGTCCTCAGTGATGGTATCCTTTCTCCTAGGCAGATAGTCTTCGAATGCTTTGCTGTAATCAAGGAAACTAAATCTGTCACATGTAAATATTACCTTAGCTTAAAAAGCTGCTATATTGTATTCATTCCTCAAACTGGAACCATGAGTCTGGGCCAACCGTTTAGCAGATATTTAATTTTACAATCTGTTTTGAAACACTGTGTAGAAAAATTCTGTTGAAACTGCATTTAAGAAAAAATTTTAATACCAAAAGAAAAAAAAAAATAATAATAATAAAATTTTAAAAGTGCGATAAATTTGAAAAGACATGGGCATAGTATTCATTAAATAAAGATGGTTGCAGATTTTGATAAAGGGAAATTTTTGTACATTAAATTCCGAATCAATAAAATTGCAAGTTTCTTGAATTTTTGCGATAGCATTTTATTTTCTGCATTTTGCGTTGGTAATACAGACCTGGCACGGTAAAAGATTCTCGAAAGAAGTATCTGAAAATGTATAGGGTGGCGCTGGGGGGGGGGGTCTGACGTCTTATTCTGTAAGTTTTGGGATATTTAATCAGCGAATCTTTATTTGAATATAGGATAAGGCTCGAGGACTAATTGTAACATTGCCCCATATGACAATATTATGAGGAAATAAGGTAGAACTCTATACGAGCATTGTCTGAAATAAGAAGGCATAGTGCACTATATTGTGACATGTTCAAGTATTAAAAAGAGGAAGGTGCTACATCATATATTGCAAAAGTAAGCAGATATGTCCTCCAAACAATGTTTTACCAACGGATTTTGTGATTTGAAGATTCGGAATAGCCTATTCTAGTGATCTCAAACTGCAAGGGAACTGAATGAACATGGAAGTAGGAACATGGAGGTAGGAAAGGGGAGGGGCCATTCCGCGCTAGAAGTGAAGCACTGCTTTGGAGCTTGGGTCACCAGACGGGGTGTTCTTTGTTTACATTCAGAAGCTCGCTTGACAAGATTCTGATAGTATTTCGACACACGACAGTTCCATAGAAATCGAAAAAGGGACACTCTCGCATGAAAGAAACATTCATAGTGTGATGGATAATAGCAATTTGTATAGTTTACTGACATTTACGCAAAAATCACATCTTGGTTATTTTTCGATAACTAACAACAGCGATTTTGATTATGAATTTGTTTTATAAAATTCTAAGCTGTTGCACTACAAAAATATAGATTTTAAGAAAATTGCTAAAAGAGATCTGCCAAAGTTTATTTTCTAGAAGATTTGAAAAGTTTGAAACTTGATGGCTAAATGTAAATATAAAATTATGTACGTTAAAATATTTGTAATTAGGCACATAGGTCAGATTAAGTTTTTATTAAATAGAGTAACGCATGCAAGGGCTATCTGCCTAAAGAGAGAGATGCCATCGTGGAGGAATTTTGAAGAAAAACTGACCTTTGAGTGGGTATTAAAAATAATACTTATAATTTTCATTCAAATTATATTCATATATATTTTTTATGTAAAACTTTCGGGTGTATGCTAAATTAGTGTAAATTACTTTACACGAAAAATATAGGGAATGCACAGAAATTAAACATTTGCACATGCCGGAAATGATAAATAGGAAATATGTATGGGTATTTATGCATGTGCTTGCAAAAAGCATGTATCTGCCTTTGACAAAATACTTAAATATTCATTAAATTATTTATAAATGTATTTGAAATGAAGAATTTATTCACTTATAAACAACTGTGAAAGTACTGTGAAGAAATCTAATGATTAAATGTATCTAATTTATAATGATTATAAATGTTATCTAAATATATAATAACCTTAATATTGAATTGTAAACATAAATTGAAATCCTGTTGACAAATACGTTATAAAACTATTTAAGCAAGAATTGTTCGTATTGGAAAGCAATCTGTTAAAAGGTATTGTAAAGCAAATGCTATGAGATGCGCACTTAAGAACGTAATAAAGAGTTTTGGAATATGTATTGTTGAAATGAAGGGTAAAAAAAAAAAAAAAAATCTGATAAGTATAATTAAAAGAATTATTCCCTTTACATTTTATAATAACTCAGTTACAAGTCTTAAATAATACTTAAAAAAAAAACTTATTTTATTCCCTTTCAGAAATGTTCAGAGAAAGTAAAATACTATTTAATACCTATTTAATTATTAGGAATTAGCGAAATACTTATTTAAAGTATTTCGCTAATTCCTAATAATTCTCTAATTTAAAATGAACCGAATAGAGAATTAATTATAAATTGACTTACATTTTTCGATTTAAAAGAAGCCAAAAAATCATGTCATATTTAAGAAAGTATTTTAGGAAGAAGCTCTATAAATAGAAAAGAAATAATGCATAGTTTTAATATTAATAATACAATAAACTTTGATCTTAATTTTTGTACCTTAACCGAATAAAATCGAATTACCTTAATTTTTTTTTCTAATGTAATTAACGAAAACTTGTGAAAATATTTCATTCAAATTAAACCATTCTGAGAAAACTGTCCTGTGAAAAGTATAGCATTTAATTCCGTTCAGAATGAAATGTTGTTTAAAAATATGTTGTTTTCACATACATAGGACTCTGAAGTGTTGTAGAAAAAGAAAATATATACATTTATATGTATATTTGCGACGTAATTACAAAATATTTACACCCGAATGCGTCAAATCTCATAGAACTCAATGGTAAATGACCCAATGTTTTGGTCACCCCGTAGGGATCGCCGGTGCTTCAGAGCAGGGTACGGAGAAACTTGTTTAGGGCGACTCCATCTTACTTCCTACCTCCATGGGTAGGAAGTACAATGGAGTAGCCCTAAACAGGTTTCTCCCGTATCCTGCTCTGAAAGACCGGCGATCCCTACGTGGTGACCAAAACATTGGGTCATTTACCATTAAGTTCAATGGGTTTTGACGCGATCGGATGTAAATATTTTGTAATTACGTCGTAAATATGCATATAAATGTATATATTTTCTTTTTCTACAACACTTCAGAGTCCTAAGTATATGAAAACAACATATTTTTAAACAACATTTCATTCTGAACGGAATTAAATGCTATACTTTTCGCAGAACAGTTTTCTCAGAATGGTTTAAATATTTTCACAAGTTTCCGTTAATTACATTAGAAAAAAAATTTAAGGTAATTCGATTTTATTCGGTTAAGGTACAAAAATTAAGATCAAAGTTTATTGTATTATTAAAGTTATGCATTATTTCTTTTCTATTTATAGAGCTTTTTCCTGAAATACTTTCTTAAATATGACATGATTTTTTGGCTTCTGAGGCATCTTTTAAATCGAAAAATATAAGTCAATTTATAATTAATGCTCTATTCGGTTCATTTTAAATTTGAGAATTATTAAAAATTAGCGAAATACTTTAAATAGTACTTCACTTTCTCTGAACATTTCTGAAAGGGAACAAAATAAGGATTTTTTTAAAGTATTATTTAAAACTTGTAACTGATTTATTATAAAATGTAAAGGGAATAATTCTTTTAATTATACTTATCAGATTTTTTTTTACTATTAATTTCAACAATACATATTCCAAAACTCTTTATTACTTTCTTAAGTGCGTATCTCATAGCATTTGCTTTACAATGCCTTTCAACAGATTGCTTTCCAGTACGAACAATTCTTGCTTAAATAGTTTTATAACGTATTTGTCAACAGGATTTCAATTTATGTTTACAATTCAATATTAAGGTTATTATATATTTAAATAACATTTATAAACATTATAAATTACATACATTTAATAATTAGATTTCTTCACAGTTGTTTATAAATGAATAAATTCTTCATTTCAAATACATTTATAAGTGGTTTAATGAATATTTATGTATTTTGTTAAAGGCAGATGCATGCTTTTTGCAAGCACATGCATAAATACCCATACATATTTCATATCTTTCATTTCCGGCATGTGCAAATCTTTAATTTCTGTGCATTCACTATATTTTATTTTTAATTAACCCAAATAAGTAAAACGTGTAAGCCCAAAGGGATTATTTTTCAGATATATAAAATTAAAACGATGAGTTTAAAGTGAGCAATAGTAAAGCCTCTCCTCTATAAAATTTTAAAAGGTACATGTTACAATAATATATGGATGTGAAAAAAATTTGTTTTATTTAAATCATTTTGGCGTTTGGAACATAAAATAAAAGTAGCGAATACTCTATCAAGGGTATCGAAAGACGTATACAATTTTAAAGGTACCGTAAGGTATTTTTCATTCTTTAAGCATAACATTTTTGTTAAAATTTATATTTTTGTAGTTCAACAACTTAGAATTTTATAAAACAAATTCATAATCAAAATCGTTGTTGTTAGTTATCGAAAAATAACCAAGATGTGATTTTTGCGTAAATGTCACTAAACTATTCAAATTGCTATTATCTATCACACTATGAATGTTTCTTTCATGTGAAAGTGTCCCTTTTTCGATTTGTATGGAACTGTCGTGTGTCGAAATACTATCAGAACACTGTCAAGCAGCTTCTGAATGTAAGCAAAGAACACCCCATCTGGTGACCGAAGCTTCGAAGCAATGCTTCACTTCTAGTGCCGGTTGGCCACTCCTTCCTTTCTTACCTCCATGTGAATGAACGATCTGAAAAGCAGCTGGCGAAGCAAAATATTTTTTATCAAAATGAAAAGTAAAAAAAAAAAAACACCTAAATTAAAAATTAAAAAGAGGATTGTTGCTTGTTACATATGTTTGTTACATCTGTAGTAAAACATACATAAAAATAATATAATAACGTGAAGGAAAAAATTATAATTTATATTCGTTTTCTGTCTGAAATCTAAAGACTGGTATGAGCAAAAAATTTCTGATGATTGCACTTCGTAATTCAAACGTACTGACAGCTAAATATTAAACTTTCATACTGACATTTATTTCAAATAATTCTAATGTATTCAATAAACTACTAAATAACTTACTTTCTAACTCAAACTAAAACTAACAAATTGCGAAAGCTTTCCAAGTTGGACAAAAATTTGACAATGCAATAAATAACGACAGTTTATTCTCTTTCTATTGTTTACTAAATTTGGTACTTTTCCGTTTTGCCGGCGCTAACGATAAAGTCGTAAATAATGGTACAACTGATGCCAAGCGGAATATCTTCCCTGGTAACCTTTTACGCTTCATTTTCAAAACAAGTCGCAGCCATTTCTTATCAGATTGATTGTTTCTTTCAATACTGGCATACAATTACATATAATTTTTACAAGATAGTTACATTTTATGCTCTAAGACAGTTCGCGGTCATTAAGTCAATTAGGATGCAATCACACCGCTCACCGGAAGGCGAAAATGTAGAATGGCAAAATCAAGGGTTACATTCATCAATTTCTAATGAGAATGCACTAGCGAAGTAAAGCACTGCTGTTTTACATAATTTCTGAGTAAGCTATTCGTACGAATTGAAATAATTCTTGCATTTAAACTATTACTCCAAATTAAGATTTAACTTGAAATTAATGTAGATAATTACTGAGAGAATTAGATTTTTGTAGCGTAGTTTACGTGAGATGAGATTACTTGGGAACCGACTGATAAGAACCGGCGAATCAGGATGTGAAACCATGAAAGCGTAGTAAATTCTTAAATTAATGGCTTTTTACAAATTTATTGTCTTTATTTATTAGCTTTTTACAAAATTTTAAACCATATTAAAATCAAACCATATCAAAATAAAACATTCTTAGAACTAACATTTGTTAACATTTTTTATGTGTATAGTGTATGCTGTCGCCAACAAAATCTGCTTGCCGAGATTTGCGCCGGCGAAACGGAAAAGTACCCTAAAATTTTCTTTCACGCCTCCAGACAAAACATACATTTGCATGCAATTAATTATACTTAGTACAACACCTAATTGCGTTTCAATTTTGATAAAGTTACTTGGGGGAAAAATTACTACAAACTTTAACGAATGGTTGATGCTCATCAGTCAATTTGGCGGAGTTTTTTTAGACTTATTAATTTTTAACTGCGGAGGGGGAGGGAATTGTTCACATATAAATTTACTCCCAAACAAAGCGATTACTTTCTTGCGAAAACTCGAAACCTGAGGGTATTTATCTTTTGACAAGGAAAAATAAATAAATAATAATAATAATAACAATAAGATGTCAATCGAATATGTATCTTTCAGATTTGAATAGGATTTACATCATAGTGTAAATTAATTAGCTCTATTTGTCGATTTTCTACCGCGTTACTCACGTTCATTTTCATTTTCAATGTCATAAAAATTATATATTATTGAACTCCATTTTATTAAAATCAGAAACTTTCATTCAAATTCTTGTCTTACTAATAAAATTGTAACAATTCTAATTAATGTACGGGAAATATGCTCTCGTAAAAGTGCTTCGCGACCGCATAAGGCCCGCGAGTTTGAGACCACTGGCCTGCGCGATGCCCTGACGTAACATTCTCAAATTTCTTTTTGTGGGGATCTAATGCTTATGGTAATTGGATGTAATGCTTATGGTACTGCATTTAGGAGCTGAAACGAAGAGCTTATATAGGGCCAGCAGTAGGAATTTTGCCGCCCAGTGCGATCTCTCCGGATTGTGCACATTTAAAGAACATCTCGGAAAATGGCACTAAACACTCCAGCATGTGTTTGCGCACTTGTAGTAAAGTGGAGAATATAAAAATAAATTCCACAAGAAAACATTGTGATGCCTGAAACTTAGTTATAGCTAATCACTCCCGAAGTTTTTCTGTTTCTACTATATACTATCTGCAGAAGTATCGAGACTTTTTTTTACAGCAATTTAACGCATATTTTCTCTATAAACTTATAAAATGCGGTTCTAGGGTTGTAAGATTTTATGTTAGTTAACCAACTGTCATGATTTTAAGCTTTACCTTAACTTCTTCTTGTCTTCGTAGTTCTCACCATAATGCAAATTAGCTGTTGTGTCTTTAAGCCGAAGGTTTGAATGCTTTGGAGTTAGAGTTTTTGGCAATTTTGCTTACGGTTCAGCTCCTATCATCAGCTCTGCCAAAGTTTACTCTGTTTTTAACCCCTTTGCTAGCCGACGTTAAATATGCGCCGTTAATTATTTGAACCAGCTTAAGCAGACTGTTTTGTGTGTAGTGTGACACTACGTTACTTGAATTTAAACTTTCAGTTTTATGTTATTTTAAATATCCTCAAGTGACATAATTTCATCTGTAGTACAAGCAGTGCGTTCTGTTAATTTTCAAGAATTGAAATAAAAAGGTTATTTTTAACCTTCTTAAGACTCGTCATTTGCTTCAGACTAGAGAAGTAACTCGCTTGTCGGTCTAGTAAGCTCTGAAAGACATTGATCGGAGCTTCTGTACATAGCAGAACCCAATAAGCATATCTGTCTATTGTTTACATAAAAATACGAAACACTGCTTTTCATACCTCGCAAATGAGATTCAGTTTTTAAGACACCCTTTAATTTTTTTTTACAAGTATATAACAAAAGCCTCATGCAGATTATGATATACGTAATTTCTTGTTTGCATAATTTCTTAAATTGTTTTCCTCATGTGTAACGTGTATACGAACTATTTTCTCTTAGAAAGTCCTCCACGAAGGCATCCTTCCCCTCAGGCAGATAGCTTTAATCTGCTTAGCCATAATCAACTAAGCCAAACCAACCAAACCATGATCTAGCTAAACTAGCTATTCAAGGGGCATTTATATCAAAGATGTGTGAAAACTGATATTGCTGCTAGCATGTTTGCCATGCAGATGTGTCCAATTAAATGCATTTGCCGTCTTCATCACATTTGTTTCTTCTTGGCGTGTGAAAGGCGAATTCCAAAAGATCGGATAGCTAGCTACTCTAACGTCACGCAGATCTCGTCACCAAAGTCGTAGAAATTATACCTCAGTATCCTGGTAGATCAGTGAGTAATAGCAGACCGACCTCGAAGAGTAGGAAGTCCGGGTTTAACACAGTGGGGGAATTTACGAAAGTAGAACTTCCTTTCCACCTGGACTGGTAGTTCGGTCCGAGGTTCGAATCCCGCGAACGGGCTGGCTGCATGGGCGTTTTCGTGGTTTTCCCCATGTGTAACGTGTATACGAGCCAGTTTCCCTTAGAAAGTCCTCCACGAAAGGCATCCCTCCCCTTAGGCATATAGCCCTAGTGTGCTTTGCCATAATTAAATACACAATACACACCTTTCCACCTGGTTGGGATTAAAAAAATCTTATAAAGCATGATTGCAAGAGCTGTAGTATATTTTAACCTACTGTTTTCCCACTGATGGGCTACAGAATATTTTGTATGATTAACTTATTTTCTTTATATTGCTGTTGATTGCCTTTTAACCTACTGCTGCCCAAAATTTTTCTAAATTTAGGTTGCAGTGTGTGCCTCTCCTTGTAACGGATTTTATCTTTTCTCTCCCTTGTTTTGACGTTAGAAATATCATTCGCGAAGTGTATCCAGATTTGTTGGGCTGTTATTTTAAGCCAAGTTACGCTACGATATATTTATCCTTCATTCCCCCGCAAGTGTTACCACTGCGCGAAACAAGTTTTTAAATTTATCCTCGGACAATGTTGCCGTTTAGTAAAACATAAGATATTTATTTTACACATTTAATCAATTTGTAATTACTAAGTTAAGCAAGTGATTTTTGTAGAGATATTAGGTATTTTTTCGAAGCAGGAAAGATGAGAAATTTGCCACGCTTTCGCCGGGAATCGAACCACGGACCTCTCGAATACGCGCTCAGCGTGCAGACCACCACACTACGAAGGCATGCCAGGAAGGTGGGAGAAATACCATAAATACTCCTTCTTTTAAAGGGCGATTGGGGTTTTTAGGGGAAAATCACCAGATTCTGGGTGTGGAGAATCATCATCCACCATTCCTTTAGCTCGGACGCCACTGTAGAGACATTAGGATTATTTTTCGAAGCCAGAGAGATGAAAAATTAGCAACGCCTTCGACGGGAATCGAACCGAGGACCTCTGGAATACGCGCCCACCGTGCAGACCACCACACCAGGAAGGCGGGAGAAATGCCTTATAATTTAAATATGTTAAATGCAGTTCTTAATAAATTAAATCTTTATTCATTCTTTTAGTAAAATATCCAATTTATGAAGATTTATATGCATTTAAATTACAAAATATGCAACTAATGATTTTTATGAATAATTAGACTTATTGTAATTAACAAAAGATGATTCGAACATAACCATTATATACCTGGCGCATAAACGTTTAGTTTTTATAATTTTTTCATGAAGGTTCGAAAAGGTTATAAAGTTTCAAACACGACTCTTAAATGACAGTTTCTGGGTTGATGCTAGTTTTCATCTCAGTTATATACACACTAGCCAATGAATTAGAAACCAAAGATCAATATTTTATTGGACCACGTTCTGAGCATTCGATTCGTTTGGGCATCGAGTCTAAATGCTTCTAGTGCATTTACGTCCACAGAATACCATGCATTGGCTATGCAGCTTTTTAGATCTTGTAAATTAGATGGAAGAGGAGAATGCTGTCGGATCCGTTTTTCCACCATATCCCACACATTTTCTATGACGTTAAGATCCGGGCTGTGTTGTGGCCAGGGAAGGTGTTGGAATTCAGACAGATGTTCAGCGAACCAATTTTGATCACTTCTGGCACGATGTATAGTTATATTTTTGACCATGAAGTATTCGTTGCTATCAGGGTAAAAATGCAACATTATAGGGTGCACTTGATCTGCCAGTATATCTAGGTATCTCCAAGCTGTTTGTTTACCCTCGAGGAACACCAGGGTACCACTTCCATGCCAGCACAACATGCCCCATATCATGATACTCAAACCAGACCCTTGCACAGTGCAAGTAAGGCAAGGCGAATTCATGGCTTCATATAGTTTTTGCCAAATTCGATGACTTCCCATCAGTGCAAAATAAGGTATAGCGTTATTCATCCAGACCACTTTACCCGTTTCTAATCCTCAGATGTCCAGTGTCTTCTTTCCCCACACCACTGTAAACGAATTCTTGCATATCGGGCAGAAATGAGTGGTTTTTCTCACAGGCACCCGAGTATGCATTCTTATCCTCTGCAATTCTCTGTGCGTAGTTCGAGCTCAGATCTGTTGAGAAGAGCCTTGGTTGACGATCTGTATCAGTTGAAGCACAGTAGAGTACCTGTTCTGTTGTACACTTGGTCGGAGACGACGCCGATCCTTCTCTTGGAAAACTGTGCTCGAGCCGCAGTTACGACTTCTAGAGAAGGGCTGTGGGTTCTGGATTCCAACTTTTGAAAACCTTCATATGGCTGCTTTTGAGAATTCCAGTGAGATTTGCTTTCTTCGAAATCGAGGCCCCTGCTAAACGGGCACCAGCAATAAGCCCTTTTTCAAATGGTAAAAGCTCTGTCGTTTTTTCCATTTTACTTCATTCATCGTGAAAAGCACTCTTACACCTTACACTAGCATTCTAACCACTTGTAACCCACGTCATAGAAAAAAAAAAAATTGTATACTTCATCGCTAGCACGCATTGAAATGAAAATCTCAAAGGTTTCTAATTCATTGGCCAGTGTGTATATATTTCGTTTCGATCCAAGAAAATAATTTTTAAAAAACTATAATCCAACTGAAAAAAATTACACAAATTTTTCTAGCAGTATTTATTGGAAAAATAAGATTTTGGCCTGTATAAATAATGAAAGAAACTTTCAAAAAATTAAGAGAATAAATCCGAAGTAAATGATGAAATGTCAGCCAAATGAATAAGTCAGCTAAGAAGAATTATTTTAATTTGAATATCATGAGGCCTTTTTTCCCAGTTCTTAGACCTCTTTGAAAATTTTTCATCTTATTGGGGAAACTACTTTTATTTATGGTAGCATTTTTGCCCTAAAATTTCGTAAAATAATGTATTGAATTATAAGTCAGTTATAACCCTGTTTTAATACAAGGAATAAAATCATTTTCATTCACAAACATAAAATTGAATAAGGATTATCGTAATTCTTTTTGCCCATATTTATTTCACACTCAGTGTAGCAGAACTGTTAACTTGGAAATCGAAGTTTTAATTCTAGAAGTTGAAATACCATTTTAATGAGTGTAACTTCTATTTCATTCATTCCTACAACTACAGTTAACTCCCGATTAACCGGAGGCGGATTAAGCGAGTCCTACCTAAAAATAGTTAAATTTGTTTACTAAGCAATGATAGAAAAATCTTCAAAACCATTAGCGCAAAACAAAACTGTCAACAATTGTAACATGTAGTATAGATATGCACAAAAAAGAATGGTAAAGTTTCAAATGAATTGATTATCCAGATCATATTGCTTGAAAATACAGGTAGATTGTTAATAGTATTTTTCTGTTAATTATTAATATGGACTACCACTTTTCCTGTATTTTTTAACTGCCCTCAGATTAACCATGCTTTTGAATTAACCACGGACTTCGCTCCCGGTACTACCCCAATTAATTGAGAGTTGACTGTATTGCATTCTAGGGCGGTCACTTCAGTATGAAATTCCGTAATTAAAACTTTTTTTTTTTTTTTTTCATTAGAGCTCTAAAATCTCTCTATATAAATTATAAATGTTCTCCTTAAAGGAAAGAAAATCCAAATAAAACATTTCAAAGAATAAAAGACCAACCATGTATTGCCCTATTTTAGCTGGAAACAGAACCAAAGATATTCTTCATGAAAGCAGACAGCATTTGTGCTCTTTTGTCGAATCGTTTACATAATTGCTAGAATCATTAGCGTTTTTTATTATTAGCTTTCTGCCCTTTTATTGCACTTTTCCTTCACTTAACGGAATTAATGATCTCATTGTAAAGATTTTCTTTTAATGACATACGTATTTTGAATACCGTATGAAGTGCAAGAAAGATACGCGTTCATTTCCAAAAGTGAATATGAAGCGAAAATAAAGCTAATATGTTAAAATATCGAAAAGATTCCAGCTTGCAAAAATAATTTAATCAGGAATGACTGATGTTTAAGGAAAGAAGAATTCAACATTAAAAACCCGAAAAAAAATTAGAAAGATAAGAAAAAGAATTTTTTTTTTTTAATTTTTTTTTTAATAATTGGGTCCGAAATAATCTTACGCAAAACAGTTACGACAGGTCCAAGAAAATTTATTAATCCTCAGATATTCAAAATGCATGACATAAAATCATCTGCTTAAAATAAGCTCTTTAAAATAGCCGCTCTAAACATAGAAAAGAAGGAAGAATACTTTCAATATTACTACTGCATTATAAATTAATTCCACGTGGAGATCTTTACTTATTTAATAAAGAAAGGACTTAATTATTCAAGCCGTAGCTGAGTATTTTTTATGCCAGGTTTTAAAAAGTATTCCCAGCAAATGAAATGGTAATAATTTCTATTTTGTTATGTAGAGGACATGAAATTCACAACTCTGCTTAATTGTTTGAAATGCGGAAGCGTGTTTAAGGTTCTGATAATGGCTTTGTAAATTTTTTTTGCTAAAATTTAAAACAAAAATTTCTAGCTTTTTCTCTCCCTTTTAACTACTTGCATGTAGTATAGATATGCACAAAATAATGGTAAAGTTTCAAATGTTAATAAAAAATAGTTTTGCTTTTATACAATCAAAAAATATATATATATATATATTTCGACTTTATGCAAGCACACTCCATATCATAGCAGCGGCAACAATCAAGTCTCACATTACCTTTTTTACTCCCTAAAACGACAAATGACTCATTTCTAGGCTTGGAATGTAATGTGAAAGGTAACTTCTTGCGATACAGGCTAGTTTTCTTAATCTTAATCCCATTTGAATACCAAATGTGGCAATTACATTCTGCATATGGATGGAATTATGCTGCATCTCCATATGTATGTGCAAGTGCTTCTGAATTATGTTCTTCCACAACGTAACATGGCACGTGCTGCAGACGGAGACAGCGACGTTCTGCCATGTCTGCCCGTTCGCCAGATTTTACGTTATAGAATTTCATTCTTTTAGAGTTTCTTAAAAGCAGCGTTTCGGTACCGTAATTGCTTACGTTTGTCCAGGAACTTTGCAATTAGATAATATATTCACTGCAGGCTATTACAGCAGACATCATATATCGAGTTTAGGATAAATTTGATTACCGCATGGATATGTATCTTGTCACCTAAGTTTGCACACGTAAAAGAATTATATCGACTATGAGAAACTTGGACAATTGCCGCTGTTAATAGTGTATGTTATGCCCCCCGTAAAGAAAGAAATAGATTTCCTGTTAACGTCATACCATTTTGTATTTTTGTAATTTCATACATTGCCACTACCATAGAAAGATCGAGTAATATTTTTGAATCAAAATTCAATGCCCATGTCTGCATATGCATACATATACACTCTTAGACAAAAATAAATAAATAAATAAATAAAAAATAAAACAACGCATCACGACGCAGCGAGAAGATATAAGGCAAATTGGACACAAATTGATATGCATACAGGTTTCGACGGAAAATGCAAAATTTTACATTTTGGCTGCCAATGAATGAACGGTTGTCATTACAGCGCATCTGATCTGCGCAACTGGCAGGATATTTAAGAGGAGAAATTATGATTCCAGGTCATAAATTCTTCACGAATTTCATTCAATCTACTCTGATAGACATATGCATTGTCATAAACATATGCCTACTCTGATAGACGCACCTGTATGCCTCGCATACAGGTGCGCGAACGATATGCGCAAATGTCAGAATTTGAGAGAGGTCGTGTAGTTGGGCTCAAAGAAGCGGTTGGTCTTATCGGCGAATAGCTCGACATTTGAGCAGGAGCGATGCCACTATTAGACGATGTTGGTAGGAATGGGTGAACCATGGCCGCACACAGCGTCAAGAAGGAAGCGGTAGGCCTAGAGAAACGACAGAACGTGAAAACCAAGCAATCGTCAGAGCGGCACTCTCAGTCCCAGATGCATCATTATCATCGACTGAACGTGCAGCTAGTGCTTCAGTAACCGCAAGGACCATTCATAGACGGCTCACAGAAAGGGGGCTGAGGTCACGGTGCTCCTTGCGCCGACTACCATTGACCTCTGTATAACGTCAAGCCCGTTTGCAGTGGTGTCGGGCTCATTCGCACTAGAATAGTCTTTAGTGATGAGTACCGCTGTGAACTGAGCCCCGATGGCCAGCGAAGGCGAGTCAGGAGACACCCCGAACAGCGGTGGGATACGAACCTGACTGTCTTCTGGCAGACAGGCCGACAACCAGGAGTGATGGTCTGGGGTGCCATTTCACTTCATAGTAGGACCCCTTTGGTTGTCATCCGACGCAATCTTACAGCACAGCAGTACGTCGACGAAGTTCTAAGGGCTACCCTGCGCTTACATTTCAGCAAGATAATGACCGCCCCCACACTGCACATGTTTCTACTGCTTGCCTTAGTGCTTTCCGAACATTACCTTGGCCAGCAAGATCGCCGGATATCTCTCCTATTGAGCACGTTTGGAACATTATGGGCAAGGCCCTCCAACCATCTCGGGATGCTGACGATCTAACGCGCCAGTTGGACAGAATTGGCACGATATCCCTCAGGAGGACATCCGCAACCTCTCTCAATCAATGTTAAGCCGAATATCTGCTTGCATAAGGGCCAGAGGTGCACAAACGCGTTACGGATTTTTTCACTTTGTGAAGCTCTATTACTTCAATAAATCATCCAATTTTTTCTCAAACTATAATCATTTGTTTTTCTGTACTTCGGATAACTCCTTCTTCCTGCGTCGATTTTTTTTTTTTTTTTTTTTTTTTTTTTTTTTGTGTGTGTGTGTGTGTGTGTGTGTCTAAGAATGTACTTTTGGCAGCTCGTGTAAAAAGAATGTTTGAAAAATCCCTATTCTTTTTTAAAGATAATGGAAATTCCGAAAAACAAGTTTAAATGCGATAAATAAGTTTATTTCAAGATAAATGTAGGAAAGAAATACTGTTATTTATTTACTGGTCTTCAAATGATGATTATCAGAGTATAGGCGATAAATTGTTTTCGGAATTCGTTTTCCAGCTTTCGATTTGGTAGCTTCAAAACTGCGCCTATCATATGATTCCGATGTTTGGTAATATTATTAACTCTTCTATCAGGGTAAATCTTAAAAATTAAACCCAGGAAGAAGACAAGCGCCTGGCCCCAGCCACCACCCCAAGCTCTTATTGGACACGACTTCTGATGTCTTACAGTGACGAAAAGAATTCTCCGCGGCATTATTGTGCGCCAAAAGCTTGAGCCCGAGATCATTTTAGCGCTGAAACAGGCGAAAAAATTACAAAAATAAAAAGCAGCTTCAGAAATATATTGTTAATATACATAGTATTAGAAAAAAGGTGCAAATCGATGTGCAGTCGATAACCGTTTAGTCATTAGATGAATATCGAAGTCATTTGACAATAAACACTTTTTATAAGATATAAAAGTTAAGAAACAAAACAATAATGCATAAAAAAACAGCATGATAACTCCAATTGACAAAGTCAAATAAACGATATAATTAGTTCTTTAAAAATATCTTATCACTTTACCTTATTTTAAACCATAAATGAAGAGAAATGAATGCCTAGAATTAGAAAGCGAAAAATTAATCTAACTGCAAACAATTTTGATACCAAACAATAAATAAAAGGAAGGTTATTTTGTTAACAAACGGTTAATTTTTATGAAGCAATAACTAGCTTTTACATTTATATCACTTTTAAAAAGACTGTTCTGAAAAATAAACCGCTAATTCATGAAAACTGCGGCAGACATTATTTACACAGTAAGAGTTAAGTGCTTGACATTGCTGACGAAGTAAATCTTGTTAATGGTCTCCTGCTATATGAAATTTTACAATATATTTCTTAAATATCAGTATAGCGCTATGAATTGCATTGAATACAGATTGCTTAGTCAAACGATATTTACGTATTATAAAGTTTTATCTATGCCATTAACATGATTTAACAATTTATATCAAAAGTGCCGACATATTTTCTTATACTGTTAGGTTCGTTTTAATTGCAAATATTCTGTTACATTGCACAAATTCACATTAACACAGGACATAAACAAATCCAAAGTAATTATAAGTTCCCCTTGACATAACTCAAACGAAAGAGATAATGGAATCTTTTCAGCCTGACGTCATAAATGGCAACCAATAAGAACAGGGGTGGTGGCTGGGGCCAGGCGCTTGTAGGAAGAAGTGTTTAATCATGTCACATAATGTCTCTAATTTTCTCCTGTTTCATGCCATTTATCATTACAAATAAAAAATTTAAAAAAAAAAGCATTACAAAAAAAAAAAAAAAAAAAACTGGAGTCTCAAATCGATTTTTTCCCTTTTTTTCCAGACACCCAGCAAGCAACGAGTAGAAAAAAAAAAAAAAAAAAATTTGAAAGGTCTTGAAGTTAAATATACTGCATCATATATTTAAGCGAGGCTATACTTTACAAATGCAGTACTTTCAGTTTTTTTTATGCCATCATATAATATTTTTGCTTAAATAGCTTCTGCAATTCTTGTATACTTTTTGTAAATGAAGAAAATGTTTTCCGTTTGATTTTTAAAGACTGCAGAAATGTGAATGCGAATTTTACGTGGCTGTCAATTTCGCACTTCTCAAGAATTCACATATAAGCAGTCTTTTTTTTTTTTTTTTTTTTTAATTTCATATGCCGAGATGACGGTATTTTTACGAAACTTTACGTCATTAATAATTTTTATAGATATGTCCACAAAACTTTCACGTTAAAAATTATTTCCTTTTAAAATGAAAAACTTTAAAAATGTCTATCAGTTGACAGATCAGTTGATTTATCAGTTGACTTGTCGCCTAACTTTCGAGCTGTCGATATATACCACGATGTAAACGATCTCTACTCACGGTGACCGGAAAATGGAAATACTGGAATTTTTCGTATGGTTTTCAGTTGACATAACCGATACAGCCTGGAAAATAATGTACTGATCACGTCAATTAATTAACTGCTGAAATCAATCAACTAAGGTCTGTCAGTGGCTCAGTCTTCATGCAACATACATCTGCTAGCTGATGATGGCCACTTCCCAGAAAATTGTTGAAGTTATAATAAGTTACATATAAGCACCATGTTGAAGAAGATCCTTATAGAGTCCTTTAACCGAAACTGAAAGCATAGATTTGTTAAGTTTTTCCTTTGAATCAGTCTTACCGCTTCGTAAATTCCTAATTCTCTTGCTCATGAAAATTTTATAGGATTCCATGCTAACTAAACCACAGAATTAGTGTTACAGAGAAAATATGTCGGCCCTGGCAAAGACTGTGTTACGAGACCTCAAGTATGGCATAACAAAATCAACTTAATGAATAATTATTTTAATTAAAAGTAATGCCTATTTGCTTTAAATAAAAATGTTCTCTTTTATCAACTAATAGAAAAAGATTAATAAAACCTGACGGCTGGAAGCGTCATAACTGGGTATTATATAAAAGCTAATTTTAAAGAGGAAATAATTTTTGAGAATGTAGTTTTTATTTGTTAATTATTATACCTTTTTAGTTTTTTACTTGTTAATTATTTTAATTCATGAATATGTATGGAAAGGAGTTAGTGGCCGAGTCAAGCTTCTTGATATATTATTTTGAGGAAAATAGAGCCAAGCCCTTACATTTTGTACATATTCTTCATCTTGCCTACGACACTGTACATAATGCATATAGTTAGTAATTTCACCTAGAAACCAAATCTGAGATATGAAACTACAATGCTCAGCTATTATAATATCAGTACATGGTCATGGAATGAGATAAAAAATGTGTAAGAAAATTCTTCGTGACTATCATATAAATACAAAGGTAGCATATATATTGTTCTATACGTTATCTGCTGGTTAAATTGTACAGTTTATTTTTAGCTGTTTTTGTTAATTTCGATGTAATTTTGATATTTAAAGCATGGCTACTAAATTTAACCGTATTTTTACTTCATTATGTATCTCAAATTGCGATACAGTGTAAATAAAAAAAAACTTAAGATAGATAAATGCATGAGAAAATAAAAAAGGTGGCATGTGTTTATTGATAAACCTTGTTTCCGGTGAGCAGAATCTGAGATAAAGACTTTGAATTTTTGCGCTTTCCTAAAGACCTTACTCTATACTCTTTATTTTAAACAGCGAAAAGTACATTCTGAAATGCTTAAATAAAGTGTAAAGATTTCAGTTGCATTTATGTCTCAGTTTGAGTTTTTGTTCGACGATGGAGGGTTTCCTTATCTTGAAGCTTGTTTCCTTTCTCCTGATTTGGGTAAGATTTCTTTTTCATTTAACATAAACGCTTTCCCATGGTTAAAAGACTAATGTAACGGAATAAAAAGCTGTTTATTCACATGGATTCAAGTTTTTTTCCTTCTTTATTTTCTTTTTAAAGATCAGCTGTTCGATAATTTTTTTTTACTTAAATTTTTTTGTCCAAGTACTACGTTTTTTAAAGAGGAATTACAGTTTATTATTAAGGATTTCCCATGGTTAAAAACTAATGTAACGGATTAAAAAGCTGTTGTTATTCACAATTAAAAAATTTTTTCCCTTTTTTTTTAAAGGTCAGCTGTTCCATCATTTTTTTTTTTTTTACTTAAGTTTCTTTTGCCCGAGTACTATGTTTTTTAAAGAGGAATTACAGTTTACTATTAAGAAGATGCAATTTTCATGAGTTACAAAAACTTATTAATATTGTTAAAAATGTGCAATGCATTTAAATTTTATGGGCTATTTTAATCTTATAGGAATTCTTTTTTTTTATATTATAACTGAGTAATGTATGAGCTTTTATATACTATATGAACGCATTAATTGAATAATGCTGCTTCTAATAATTTTTTAAAGATGTGTAAACATTGCATCTTTAACGGAAAATCTTTACTTTTTATATTACCTTGATTTCTGTATGTTTTCATAAATTTTATGGCTAAAATAATAATTAATTTAAGGTCAAACAGTATAATTTTAAAAAGGATCTTTCAAGCATAAATGCAAAATGTTACATATGGCATCAGCCTAAAAAATTACATTTTTCTCATATGCATATGTATGCATATAGGTTAAGAGCTGGATTATTGTTTATTAGAAAGCTTTGATTCAAAATCTATTTTATTTAGACAAATGATTCTTAGTTTTATGTTGTTTAGATATAAACTTTTAGTCCTCTATAACTGTCATTAATTTAATAGAGAGATGTTAATCTGGTAATATGAAAATGGATTCCAATATGAAAAATGATTTTCATTTAACTAGTATTGAAAATGCTTCAGTGTTTAAGAACATACAGACTATCACTATCTTCGGCATCTTTCTACCTACAAAGCAGTTCCATAATTCATCTCCTTAACCTAAGGTCCAGGATCGTGTTTATCCAAAAGATTGTAGTCCTTAACCAAGAAGTGATGAACTTAACTGTGTTCACTTAACGTTAAACAGCGGTAAATAAGTACTTAGCAGAAGGGAAGCAAGTGTGACAATGTGACGTGCCTAAGAAGAAATTTCCATTCAGAATCATTTAGTTTTGGTTTAACTTTATTTTGATTTGTTAGTTGGATTTGCAAGTTGTATATGTGTTAAGGAACGAACATGCTTTTAGAGATGACTTAGTTGCGTTTAAATCAAGAAATTACTTTATGAGTAGTAAAAGAAAGTATTCAACTGGCTGTCATTACTGCTGCATTTTCATGCATCTACGTTCATCCACCGCAGAAAATATTGTCATCAGAATTTATGTATAAATATATATAATTACAAAACAATTCTTTTGAAAACAAAACACAAACATGCCTAGTATATGATTATTTGAAATTTATTAATTATGGTGTTGGTGTTGGTGTTGGTGTATTTAATTATGGCAAAGCACACGAGGGCTATCTGCCTAAAGGGAGGGATGCCTTTCGTGGAGGACTTTCTAAGGGAAACTGGCTCGTATACACGTTACACATGGGGAAAACCACGAAAACGCCCATGCAGCCAGCCCGTTCGCGGGATTCGAACCTCAGACCGAACTACCAGTGTTCAGCGTCTTTACCGCTCGGCCGCTGGTGGGCCTTTATTAATTATGAATTTCAATTTTTGGTCTTTGTGAAATATTAGTTCTAAATTTCTTACTTTATATATATATATATATAAGCCGTACTACTGCAATAAAGTACAAGTTTAAAATAACGAATAAAGATATATTTCATAAACATTAAGTCATCGCCTTGTATTGAAATGGAATATAAATACAGTGCAGGGCATAGAATATCAAAAGTAAATCTCTTGAATTGCTTAATTTGATTTATATTATTCGCATTTGTTGTTAATTTTACTGTTAGTTCTGACTGTACTGTCTGTTCTGCGTAGACTGACTGTCTGTTCTCTTGTTAGATTCAATGCAATATGGGTCGGCACCTGAAAAAATTAACGGAGACCAACCTCAGCATCAGTTGTTATCCATTGGCAGTAATTCATCTCTTGGAGTACCTATGTTGCATCCGTCTTCCCACCATGGATCACCTAGTCCCATGCCCACACCATCTCCAACACTAGACGATAGAGGAAGACATAGGTAAGAATTTAGTGGATTATATTGTAACTGAAAAGCAGTAGGCTTTTTCGAAAATTGGAAACATAATTTATATATTTATTTATGACTTTTAATTTCAGATTTCAAAAACTTTCCTTTGATGTATTATTACATCATTAATCTAATTAAGTTAACTTTAGGTTAACAACGTAATAATGCATCAGACGAAAATTTGTATTCCCAAAACCTTAATTTCGAAGAAAGACAAGAATGAAAGTGAATGGGAGATGCAAATATTTTATTTCTGCTAAACAAAAGTCATCTTCATTTCAATCTTTTACTTTTCATGCGCTCGCTGTTTCCTCTTTCAGGTCAGGTTTTAGTCAGGAACACAAATCTTAAGCACTATTGCAGCTGACAAATGTTTCTCAGTTCATCTTATTGATCAAGAGGTTAATAATTTTCATCTCATTCATAAGAAACAAAATTCTTTCGTTTCTACAAATCATAAGAATTCAATAGATATTTCATTCTTTTTGCCTACAGAACTGCGTATATCTTATATAGGTTTAATTCTCGTGCCGAATTTCTACTATTAATAAAACCCGCAAATCGATTTTAAGCACCTTATTCTAAATGTGAACTCCTGATGTATCTACAGTCCCATGCCAGTAAGGTTTAATGCACTACATTAGTGAAACAAGAAGAATCTTGAAATTTCGCTCCAAAGAGCGTGAGGGTGGAAAAAAGAAAGGTATAAATCTCCCATTGCCCCATTCACTCTGATGGTTAAAAAGCTACGTTTATCTTTTCTTTGCAACAAAGACTATTCAAGAAAGTCTTCAGCTGGAGAAATAGATTTCTTGGAGATGTTTCACAACCATAAACATCTCTCGATTCTGGGTACTCCCCGGTAACAGGAATCCAGAATAATATCTCAGTATCAACAGCATCGACCACTTGCATATATATAAGAAAATATATTTAAGTGCTTAAATATATTATAGTTTATTATATATTTAATGTCTAATAATAAACTAAAAACTAATTATAGTGCATATGTATATTTTCTTCATTAGATGACACGTTTTTAAATTTAGAAAGAGAGTTGCTCCTACGTAAAGCTGTTTTCGGTATTGGAAGTCTTTACGCAACTTCTGGAAATAATTAATTTACTTAATTCTGCTGGAAAAGAATGTTAAAATTACTTAAATATGAAAACTAATTCGAATAATATTAGAAAAATCTGGGATTCTCGGGTATACTGGATATTTAGGGAACATATTCACCTTCGCGAAATCGCAGAAATCCGCTTAAATACACCTTCCTAAAGTTTTACTGCTTTGACGAATGTCTCCAAAGAAGTTGTGCTGGTGGTGCCATCTATGAGTGTTTCCTAAAGTTTCTAAGTCGAGGATGTTCGGTTTAACACAAGTTTCTCTAACAATTTAACTTTATTAGCAGTACTAATAAGGACTTTTTAGAATTTTTTAATAATATCTGTTTCCAAAACGGTCATGTTATGGAAGTTCTTAATAAATAAAATTAAAAAAATGATTGTGTGATTAAATCAAGGATTACTTACTTTAACGAACTAATAAAATAAATCAGTTATTAAATTTTATTTTAAATAAATTTTGAGACTACTTAAATGCTGTTCGAATCCATTAATAAATTTCTTGTGACTAATTTCTGTTTTTTAATAAAGGGAAAGAGTATCCTTTCAATTAATTCAGTTGTCATAATTTAAAAGTGCATGTTTGGATAAAGTTTAAAGATGCCACATGCATATGAAATTACATTTGAAATGAAAAGATTATTCCAACAGATAGTTCAGTTTTCGAATTCATGTTAAAGTAATTATTATCTTTTAAACATTCAAAGAATTCGGTCTTTTTTATTCATTTATTTATTAATTTCTGCTGGAAATGTTATGAGTAAATTAATTATTTCCTTATTAATTATTTCCGGAAGTTGCATAAAGACTTCCAATACCGAAAACAGCTTTACGTAAAGTAACTCTCTTTCTAAATTTAAAAACGTGTCATCTAATAAAGAAGATATACCTTTAAACTGTTTATCACTGACATATTAGGTGAAGACTCACCTTTAAGCTGTTTAAACTAATTATTTATAAGGCTAGAACATTATATATTACAAAGCACTGCAACACTAACATAGTTGTATTTTTACATGCATCCAAACTGCCGCCCTTCACAAGTTGCTAACTGATAAATGTTGCCATTTACAAATTACTAAATACTCATGCTCCGCCGTCTGTCTTCAGTTTTTCAGAATTAGTGAGAATCTGACAGCTTGACTTTAAAGACTTCCAATTAATAAATGTAATGTTAATAAATGTAGAAAATTCTGTATTTATTAAAATGTAGATTCAATTAGACTAGAATTAAACAACACACTCTACATATCTAGATTCTGCCCATATGAAGTCTGACTGGATTAAAATAGGTAATTCAATAAGAAGTATCAAATTTCAAACTTGTCCTCAGTTTCTTGCCAATCAATCGATTTACTGGATGAAACGCAAAATGTATTTACTCAGAAGGTAGAACTTCCCGAAATGGCTAGCACTTTTGTCGACCCTTATTCAACGATATTCGATCTGTGTGCTTCGCCAGATGTCGCTACTGGTGAAAAAACGAGCTGTATCAACACTTTCTCATTTCTATGATGAGGTTTTATCCATCCTCGAGGAATCTGTTGTTGGAGATTCGTTTAGAATAGGGTTTCTTAAACTTTTTCCAGTCGCGACCCCTTTTTACACTGACATTTTTTCGCAACTCCCATTATCCAATAATATTTACAAAAAATTTGTGGTACCCCATAAGTATTGCGCAAATTAGACACGCGCGTGAATGAAACTGTCAATTTTTTCACTTGTACTGTAATATATTATTGCAGTTTTAGATCATTAACTTTAATTTCTAATTTTAAAACAGAGAACAATGTAAAAATTTTAAATAAGTAGCAGACGAAATGACAGCGTCAAGTGCAAAGCAAGGAAAATGAAAGTTTCTATTATAAAAAGAATGCATCGAAACGTTTTCGTTTTTTTCTTTGTCTCTATTGTCTTATCTTTATCTATTTTTAGATACATTGTGTAAAAATATTTGGTATTTGTTAAATTATTATAAGTTAAAAAATATCAAAACTGCTAAAATTTTTGGCGACCTCCTGCTGCAGGTCCCGCCACGCTCTTGGGGGTCGCGACCCACAGTTTAAGAAACCCTGGTTTAGAAGGAAGTTGCGCGAGAGAATTTTTTCAGCAGTCAATGTACAATTGAGCAGATGACGGCTATGATGGGCGTTCATTGCTATTTATTTGGACGTTTATTATTGTTACGTTAATGAAAACGTGATTGTAAAATTTTAATACTTTTTAAAGCTGGTGTCTTTAAGCATATGTTTATGAGCATACATTTATGAGAAACTTCATCATAGCTAGAGCTTGTTTTGCAGTCACTACTCTACAAAATCCTAGTGTTACTTCAGAAATATGCAGGACTTCAGGCAGAAATAGTGAGGAATAAGGTAATGGGTAGCGTTTCACAACGGTAAAATGTTTGGGAAATACTGAGATAGTGGGATGAATTTTTCATGCAAGGTGTGCCACCAAAAACTACAAACAGGAGTACAAACAGCTTCAATTATTCCTCTAATATATATATAATAACGAATATTATGGTAAAATTCTCTAGAATAGAATAAAATGAAGCTTTAGCTTTTCTATCTAGGGATTTTATAGTTTTTTTTTTTAATTACTTCTTTAACCAATTCTCACAAGTTTCTGATATCGAACCCACCAGCGGCCCAGAGGTGGCTGTTTAACTAGGTATTAAAATTTATTCGGTCTCATGGTCTTATTTGCTGAACATGCTTCATGTTCAGCGACTTTACCGCATGCCAGCAGCCGAGCGGTAAAGTCGCTGAACACTGGTAGATCGGTGCGGGGTCCATCAAGCGGGCTGGTTGCGTGAGCATTTTCGTGGTTTTCCACATGTGTAACGTGTATACCAGCCTGCTTCCCTTGGAAAATCATTCGCAAAGGCATGCCTCAGGCCGAGACCCTCGAGTGCTTTGTCATAATTAAATAAACCAACCACTATTTGCTGACGACTGCTATTTCGATACAAATCCGGCGAACAAGTTGGCTGTATGGGTATTTTCGTAGTTTCTTCATGTGTAACGTGAATATGAGACAGTTTCTTTTTTTAAATATTCCTTTACGAAGGCATGCCTCTCATTAGGCAGATATTTTCAGAGTGCTTTGCCATAATCTAAATAATCACAGTTATTTTTGAATGAAGACTACTCATCAGATCTATCCTAGATTCTACACATCAGGTCCATATCTAGTGAAGTGAGCGTACTTTATCGAATAAAATGAATTGCACTGTCTAGCGGAAAGTTAGGGATTGTATTGAATCTAATTTAGCAAAAAATATAGAAGAAAATGGCCTCTTACGAAGCTTTATGGCATCGTCTATTTACAATTAATTCAGAAAAATGCTAATGCGCAATATTTACAAATCATGTGTCATCAAATATAAATCGCTTACAAAATAGTTTGCATTTTTTTAACTCACACAGGGATATTCGAATGACTCAGTAAGTTTCTCTGTTGGAATATACCTTTGCCATTCCAAGCTTCGGGAAGGGCATTGTGACTCCGCACTGAAATAGTCTAACACCTTAACACAAATTTTAAACAAATACGGTATTCATCATATATCGTGTACATGTTGTCAAATATGGCAGAAATGCGTCTCAGCCCTGACTGAATCATTTTGTACCTCATTTATATCTAATGACATATATAAATAGTAACTATTTCTCGATAGCATATCTGAAATAACTGAGTTGCTAATGAATTTTCCTTTCGACAATATATCACTATTATTTTTGTAATAGAAAATACTGAGTATAAAAAAAACTCTTCAACTCTTTACAGCTGAATAAATAATACAAATAAATTGAACATTTTATGTGAAGTAGCATATTATCCAGATAATTGATTTACTTTTAACTACAACTTTGAACCTTCAATTCATGTATGATGCTAAAACGAAGTACGCTTTAAATATACTCGTATTTTAGATTGTGTGTTCTTGAATCATCAATTTATACATGATGCTCAAGTAAAAAGCTTGTAAACTTTTTTTTTTTTTTTTTTTTTTTTTTTTTCAAATTCTCTTTCTGTTTAAGGTAATTGTAAGCCATCCATAATAATAAGTTACACATTTTTATTAGTTTACTTATTATAATGTATCTATAAAAATTTATTTTATTTTATTTAATTGCATTAGAAGTTATATTCTTACTTTAGATGTTTCTGTTTTCCAGGTGGAACGAGCAAAGATTGTCCAGGTAAGAATAAGCCACTTTCTTTTCTCTTTCACTTTTTAATCGCCGTAAATGAAAATTATTTAGAATGACTTAGCATATGACTCAATACAAAATAAAATTTAAAAAAAAAAAAAAAAAATGCGTGCGTAAACCTGAATGGTCATCAGTACACATCGGGTACTTAAAAGAATTTAGTGCACAGTCAGCTCTTGATTAACCGGTCCCTATGTCATTGATAGTTTGTAGATCAGATTAAAAAATATACAGCTATATATACAGATTGATTCAACTAAACATATGCAAACGTCTGAGAGGAGTAGGCTGCACAAAAAAAAAAAAAAAAAAAAAAAAGAAAGAAAAAAAGAAAAGAAAAAAAAAAAAAAAGAAAAATCATAATCATATAAGAGTGGGAATCGGAAACGCCATCTTCATGTATTAGTGTAGAGAGAAAGCAAGAATTGAAAGAGAACAAAATACATTTTATGACTAGCAAGACATTTGCAAAATGTATTTGGGATCATGGAAGATGTTCAAATAAGTTGTAACTATAAGCTGTATATCACGAATGATATCGTAAGCGCATGGAATCATGTACATTTTGGAAAATTCTTGCGTGCCTCGGACTTCCAAAGATGCGTACTGTAAGGTCCCCAGCAATTTCAACATGGATGTCGTACACCAGTTCTTTGATGTAACCGTAGAAGAAACAATCAAGGCATATTAAAGACGACAATCTTCCAGATTGACCTTTGACAAATGACCGTACTGTGACAAAACGTAAGCAACGTCACCGCCGAGCAACGCCATCTATAGCATGAAGGTTGACTTTCCGACGCTACTCTATTAAATGATTCCAATTTGTTTATGTAGGTTTGTTTGTACTTTTTCTGATATTCAATTCAACACATACCCCTTTTGCAGATTCCTTATCATTAATATACTCCAACGTTTTTAACTTTCGTTTCATTTCAATTTCGTTTCTATCAGCATAAGCTCAGCAAGAATTAACATAACAAATACAAACTCGAAGCCTCTACGATGCAGAATATTTTGATAACATCTGCTGACTGATTATTATTCTCTGAGTCATAAGTTGACGTTCACTGAGTCTTTATCTCTACAGTTTTCGAAACAATTCTTAGAGAGTTCTTGTGACAATTGTTTAATCCCTAAGAGTTAAGTTTTAAATTTTATACTATTCTACTGCTTCTCAACTTTCATCATAATTTAGGCGAATCTCGGTTACTGCAGAGTGAGGTTAAATGCTGTGCATTTTGAACTCTTCATTTGCTAAATCTTAGAGGATTGCAGACTGTAGGCGAATCAGCTTATCGTTGTTAAGAAGGTTTTCCCAGCTTTGGTATCGGTAACGACTCAGTGATTCCATGCTAATGTTAGATTAACATTAATTGATAGAAACTTCCAGATATCTATTTCATGAGCAGCTAGTTTTGTGATTTGTTACAGGCCAAATGAGTACTTTCTATTCGTAGAGTGACAATGGAGTGAACCCCTTCATTTTTGTGTTATGTATTTATTTTCGGTTTAAACACAAATTGTAGTGTCAGTAGAATTACAATAAATAAACAAATAATAATATCAATTAACCAAATTACAAATAAACATATGTAACTGTGTAGTGAAACAAATTCAAAGCTTTTCGCGACACACCAAAAATTGTGTTGCGAATAGTCACTTTATTTCCAGTGATGAGAAAGGAACAAAAAAGATTTAAGGAGTAGTAGATTCTTACTTTGTTAAACTAAAAATGAGGCATGTTTTTAGAGGCAAAATTGGTTTTGTAACAAAAGTTTACTTTAGTTTTATTTCGTTTGAATCTATTTTTTTCTAATAATTTCTTAAATTTCATAATGATTTTCTATAGAATCATTGATAGATTTTGGTTTTATTTTTCAGAGAGGCCATGAAAAGATATTTAAGAGAGCGAGGAGACATGGTTATTGTTATATTACATGCAAAAGTTGCCCAGAAATCTTATGGTAACGAGAAAAGGTATGACTTTTCTACTGCTATCATTATTATTGCACATATTTTTTCTTTTGTTGCATAGTAAAGAGAAATATTAATACTTCTTTTACTATTTTCATGATTAATGATTCCTATTTTATGACTGTAGTTTAATATATGTTTGGAAGAGATTACAGATGATCCTTGAAATGCGCCGTTTGATTTGCTTGAATTTATCTACACGTGGATTTTTTTTCGCAAATTTATTGGGCATCTTTTTAATTTTTAAAGGGATTTGAAAAACTAATAGATAAAAATACACGGGTTACAACCATTAAACGTAAATAATAAAAAATAAATTAATAAATTAATTTAAATTAATGGAAACCACTTTATAAAAATAGGAATATCATTCATATATATAAAATGTGTAAAGATACCGATATATTTTACCACGTAATAACCATAAATGGACACACATTTATTATAAAAAGTTAAAATCTGCTAAGACATAGGCGCCTCTGTCTGCCAAGGCGCAGGTTCAGGTAGTTGTGTATACCTGCTTGAAACCAGCGAACAACACTCTTCATCTTCCTCTGAATGATTCGTCACCTCAACAGAGATTTAATATATCCCTAAATAACACAATTAAGTCTCATACTTAATACCTCTAATCATATGATGGAGAAGGAAATACATGAATAAAGGGAAAGATATGAAAAGAAAGATTTCTTTGATATGTTCTCTACTATTCTTTTTAGTATAATTAATCTTATTGTGAGTAAAAATGTTATTCTATCGTGCAAAATTTTTATGATGATTATTGCGTCCATGGTTGCTTTTTTACATGTGCATGATGCTTCTACTCGTAAGTTTCTTTTCAATGCATGGCAACCTCATTGTTGTACTATGAAAACAAAAGTCAAACATAAGAGATTTGACGTTCTTCATGTTTGAATCAACTTGTTTGATTAAAAGAAGGAGTGGTCTAATTAACAACAAATTTACACACAAGCAATGATCATGATGGTTCTTCCCTATACTGCTATTAACAATCGTATCCACTGCGTTTTAAATTGCTAATATAAAACAGTCATTTCCCCCTCTTTTTTATGAATGCATAGTCTTTGGAGTATATAAATAAATATCTAACTTAATTTATTATAAGAACATAGTATGTAATGCATATACATTACAAAATATGTGTTAATCTACTGTTTAGTAATCACTAAAGCAGAGGCTATTAATAATTAAGTTTTTGGAGGAGTAAAACAGATTTTGATCTGCTGAGCATATTGTCGCATATATATATTCATCGTAATTCAAGGGTCAGCTGCACATGTTAGGAAAGAGTAAATGATTTTTAGACAGGCATGCTCACATTAATAATAAAAGCTATGTTTTCAGGTTTTTCTGTCCTCCCCCCTGTATTTACTTGCTAGGAGATGGGTGGAGAAGAAAACAAGAAAGAATGGCTCGGGATGGGGAAAACGAACAAGGGTCCCACCTATGTGCCTTTATCGGAATAGGTAATTCTGAACAAGATATGCAACAACTCGACTTTAATGGCAAGGTAAAAGGTTTACAGTTTTATTTATTTTGTGGATTTAAAATATGTAACAGGAGATTATTAACAACGTCTATTTATTTCGGAGAAGAGGGGAAACCCTTCAAGAAGTAGACTGGATTTTTTGTTATAATAGTTTCAATATAATCTTTTAATAGTAATGAAAGAAAGCTGTTATATCCAGTTTCACCAAAAAAGTTTAAAAATAGCTACTGTCGTAAGATTTTGCTTCTACTGGGACTCGAATCCAAGAACGATCAAGTTAACACATATATCCGACCAACATTCTGTCATCGAAATGCTGGAACGTGGTCCTTAATCTTTATTCATTTTTCTTTCTTCATTACGGGCCGAGTATTGTTTCCCGCATTGAAATTAATAGCTGAATATATCAACTGAAGTAATTTATTTTCCCCGATACTCTTCTGAAGTCTTATTATTAAAGTTTTTCACTTCGTGAAAAATGTGCTATACCCTCCTCGGGATTCGAACACCGGATCATCCGATTACTCGTCGGACGTGCTTCCAGTTTGAACGTGCTTCCAGTTTGAACGTGCTTCCAGTGCTTCCAGTTCGTCGGACACCGCAAAAGCAGGCGGAAAGGAGGGATAAAATATCTTTTATACTCCCATTTTAAAGGGCGACTGGGGATTAGGGAAGTTAATTGCCATATACTGGTGGGATGAATTATCGTCCACCACCTTTTAGAGCAACCACCACTTGTAGAGTCATTAAGCTATATCGATGCAGGAAATGTGAAAAAGTGCCTCTCCGGGACTCGAACTCCGGACCTCCCGTCCACGCGTCGGACGTGCTTATCCAGTTACACCACGAAGGCACATGGAAAGGAGAGCGAAAATATAACTTGTCCACATAACCAACATCGTAAATTGTTCTTCGAACTGCTTAATTATTTAATTTACTTGTATTCTTAATTACTTTCTGTGCCTATCAATGGGCGAAAGGATAAGACCGCTGAAAACCAGTAGTCTGTCCCAATTTCTGTTTCGGAGAATATGTTGCCTGCAAAGTGGTTTTTATGGTTTCTCTAAGAAAATATTCAATGAAAGCATCTCTTCTAAGCTAAAAGAGACCTTACGTACTTTGCCATAATAACTTAACCAACCAATCTTAATTTTACTGCATTGAGAACCGTCAAAAAATCTTTTTGCAATAACCGCTGTTTATACCACTGCTATGGTAATTCATAACTAAATTTTAGTGTGCCTTAGACTCTCCTTCCTAAAACACATATGGTATATGCTTTTAGAAATAATATCTGAGGAAGGTTGTAGACACATTAGATTATTTTGAAGGAGGAGTACATCAAAAATGAGCAATGCCCTCGCCGGGACTCGAACTTGGACCTCTCGAATATGCGCCGAGTCTACTAGCGTTACACCACGAGGACATGCAGGAAGGAAGGGAAAAAATATTTAACGCTGATCCCACATTTTAAGTATCTGTTCCTGTCATGTATAGAAAAGGAAGCTTCGACAACTAAAGGAAATTATTTAATATGCATTTCCATTATAATTACAATTAAAATATAAATCTTCCTTGCATGTTTGCCGAATGACATTTCATAAAGATACCTTGAATAAGTTTAATTTTCGAACGATATTTCGCAGTATTCATCCTAGCTAAGTTGCCCCCCGTGTATATATTTCAATTTATACAAGTCTCCCTTTCAGTCTTAATGGTTAAGTACGTGCAAATAAATGCAGGAAAGCACTCGAGGGCTATCTATCTAACAGAAGAGATGTTTCTATGGAGGTCTATCTAAGGGAAAACTCATATTTACATTACACATGGGGAAAATCCACAGCACGAAAATGCTAGTTCCGTTTAGCCTAATAGCTGTTTCTCAGGATTCCATCTTAAGTCGAGCAACCGATATTTAGCGGTTTTATCCACACAGCCACAGAGGTTGACAGATGGAATAAGACTTCCGAATGCTTGTAGTTCGTCTTGAGCTTGATTGGGTAATGTGCATTTTGCATTTTTTCCCTTTAATATAAATGCAAAACAGTTTCAGCTTCTAAACGTTTCCGCAAAGGCGATTCTTACAAGGGAGATAACCCTTTATCACAATTAATTAAAAGACTAATTTCTTCCTTTAAAATTTGTCAGTGCCGATTTGCTAAAACCGCTGAACACTGATACTTTGGTAAACGTTATGTTGCCCGTAATTCAATAGACTGGTTGTGTAATATATTGGTGAATCTTTAGCATGTAACGTAGGTGCGAGCACATTCTTCACTAAGCATTCGTCCGCTTCACCTGAGAGTCCTGGCCCTGTTGAATAACATTTAAATAAGCAACGAGCTTAAACTTCAATAACCTGGTGATTAAGAATTTTCTTTAATTTAATGAGACTTGTGTTTTTGTATTTTATGATGATATGAGAAGTATGATAATTATGATGCGTTGTGATTTAGTACTTTCTGACTGAAAAAAGATTTTATTTAAGCTTGAGATGAAATTGGAACGAAAGAGAAAACCTAAGTATATAGCCCGCAGCTAAGCTGAAAATTTTCAGTCATATCCATCATAAGACAGTTTAAATTTACTTAGTGTATTAAAAAGAAGCTGTGATCATTGAAAATTTGCAATTTTTGCTGATGCATTTTGATTTTTTTTAAACTCATTATTGATCTTAATTTTAATTTGAAGGTGAAAACTTGGCATTTTATAGCTTTTGTTATATAAGGATATGAAAAAACAAATTTATATATAAATCTAAATTGATGGAGATGTGTTTCTTAAATTCTGTTCTTGTTGATATTTAAGGATTCATTATAATTATTAACAGGTTATACTTTGCACTCTAATTTCCATTGTTATTTTTACTCTTCCGTAAAGTATGGGATGAACTCTCTATTTTATATTTAATTTTCTTCCGTGTGTGAATTCAGAAGTACCACATTTATATATATTTTTTTTAATTTTCAGAATTATTGTGCAGCAAAAACACTTTTCATCAGTGATTCCGACAAACGTAAACACTTCATGTTATCTGTAAAAATGTTTTATGGCAATGGAGAAGATTTAGGCCTGTTCCAAAGTAAAAGAATCAAAGTCATATCAAAACCATCAAAAAAGAAGCAATCACTTAAAAACGCTGACCGTAAGTTTAAATTCTTTTAATTTGTTCGGTTTATAACAGAAGTATCTTTTTGATAAAATGGAAATGAAAGATTTATCATTATTACTTCTCTCTCTCTGTATATATATATTTCATTTCATTAATTTCATGATTAAATCTTTGCAGCCAAGACGCAGGATTCTAAAAATAGTCTTATATTCCATTTTGTTTATGTTATTATATATATGTGTGTGTGTGCGCGCGCGTATGTATACAAGAATTTAGAAATTTGAAAATTAAGGTTATTAATTAGTAAAGTTGCGGGCTGCTCCTTAAAAAAGATCCCCAAAAAATTCAACTGATTTCTGTGTTATATTATATTTTTATGTTGTTTTATCATGTTGTTTAGATTTTTGTGAGTTTTAATTTGTATTTTCCCTGATAGCTAGTTTACCACCATTATTGATTCAGCTATTATCACTTGATTATTTATTTTCATCGATTATGCATATCTGTATATTTATATACATCGAGAAATAGATATGAAGTAATAAAGAGAAATATACATACGACATACGCTTATCATTTACATACGCACGCATGTTTCCGATTAATATTAGTGTATATGAATTTTCATGGCTTTTATTTTAATATTTATTTAAAGTTTTATTTTAATTATTAATCTCAAGCATGTGTTTCTATTTGTAAAGTTTTCCTAAGTTGTAGAAGTAACAACAAAATAAATGTGACTTATTGGCAATTAATGGCATAATAAATATTTTACTAAATGGACCTTTTATTTTCCGCGGATATTAAGAGTTTAATTTCGTATTTCCGAATCCGTCCTGCTCTTGCATTGCTAAACCTCATCTCATAATATTCTGTCTCTTATTCAGAGAAATTTCGCATTTGGAATACATACTTAGGATCAGTAATTAAAATTAGCTATGATTTCAGTCGGTATATCTGTATATATGGAAAGCCATGTATACAATATTGTCACCTTGGTACTTCTACTAACTATATAGATTCATTAGGTTTTTCGATGCATGAGATGTGAAAAATGTGCAGTATCCTCAACAGGATTCGAAATCCGGACCAGTTATAGCACGAAAACATGCTAAAAAGAGTGATAAGACACCTTATATACTTCCCCTTTTAAAGAGCGACTGGGAATGGGGGTAACCCAGTTGCCAAATCCTGGTGATGACGAATTATCATCCACCACCTTCTTTTTTAGTTCAGGAGCCACTTGTAGAGTCATTTAGAATTTTTTCAATGTCAGGACACTGGAAAATGTGCTGTACTCTTACTGCAACTCCGAGACACGCAAAAACAATGGAGAAAATACCTTATAACAATATATAAGAAGAATTGATATTTATGAAACTGAATAACACAGAAAACCTTTTATCGTTGCTAATGTTTGCAATTTAATGCAGGCGAATAACAATAAAATATATGGAAACCGATAAACAGTAATTTTTCGAGTGAACGGAAATCAAAACTAAAAATTTTAAGCAAAGGCTAAAGCGGAGGTATTAATTTCTTTTACTGTTTGAGTTCGATTTAGTATTACATTATTCTTCTGTGTATCTCACATTGCATTAACTAAATACAAGAATTGTACGACGACTTTATTCATATGGTATGATATTATGTGGAGTTGACCTACTTTTAAAGACTAATATTGCAGCGATTCTTCTCGGAAATGACCGATACAAGATTGCTCAATCATCAACTATATATATAGTCATTTCTGTCGCAAAAGTGTGACTCTAACGGCATAGATTCTCCATTTTTTTTTTTTTTTTTTTTTCTTTTCCTTTCTCAAAGGAAATACGAAAGTTTAGCTATTTTCCGGATTCAAACCACGGATTTTCCAAGTAACAGCTGAATGTACACCAGTTACACCAAGAGATAATCCTGATATTCTTCCCCACTTAGAAGATGACTGGAGAGAGGCCTGAGATGCAGCTAACCAAATCCAGGTCGTGACGAATTATCGTCCGCCATATTTTAGTTCGATTGTCACTGTTAAGACATTAGGGTTCCCCCCTTTCATTTTTAATTTATTTTTTAAAGGTCAGTAGTGTAAAAAACCAGGAAAATATGGAAAATTTAATTTTTTTAAAATATAAACTTCAAAAACAAAGTGCTAAAAGAACTTCCAGATGAGGATAAAAGTTTTATTTGCATGTTAGTAGCTCGTCTACCGAATATGTTAGTACGTATCACATAAATCTAGGATCAGCTGAATGATCATCCAAAGTGATTTTACATGCTAAAGTTGCAGAGTGTTTTGCTGTAACAAGTTCATCTTTTTCCAACAAGTACAACCTTGATGTGTCTGTCAAAAGTGGCGGTACCGCCTACTGTTTTCGCTGTTATATTACCTCTTTTGTAGCTATTTTATCGGAATAAGTGACCGTACAGCTCTGGGATCACAAGATTTCTTTTCTTATTCATGTGTGTTACATATACATGCCTTATTCATGTATATAAATATTTCATATCATGCCTGAAAAATTGCTTCTGAATCCACCATCACCTCTTAAAGAGCATTGTTGTGATCGAGGTGAGTAAAATGCATTATAAGAAATGAAAATATGCAAATTTTATCATCAAAGAATCTGAAGCAAATGCAAACGAGGAAATATAAACAAAAATTTTATTTATATAAGTGTAATCTGTTTGAATTATATTTTCATTACCCTAACAATTATGATAAATGTCAAAAAAGCAAAATACTAACATACAATCAGCTAGCTAATCAATGAAATTTTCAGGTTCATTATTATCTTCAGCTTCCAATTTTAATGGATTACCAACTGGATTTGTATCGTGATCCACAGTAGCTAAGCAGTCAGCAGCTAAATGGATAAGATAACTCAATGCTAGTAATTTCTGCCTTGCTCTGTTCTCACAGGGTTAACGGTAATGACAGGTCACAGATAGTCTTTCTATGTGTATAACACGAGCCCTTTAAAAAAATCTTCCACGAAAGAATTTTTTAGAACAAATTATTCTGAAGTGCCTTGCCATAATCTGTGAAACTGTTTGTTTACCTAATCTAGCAGCTGTTAAAATATTCAATTTATAATTTTACTAGTTTCTAAGCTAAACATCTGTTTGATATAATGAATTCCATACAATTTAGGGAACTGTGAACAGTAAGGAAAGTTATTTAAAAAAACTTTTAAATATATATAAATAAAAATTCGTTGTATCCGAAACCGTGTGCCTAAATTTTAAATGAGTACCTAAGGTCTTGAGAGCATTTAAGTTAATAATCAGATGAGAAACCCCTGCTATTCTCATTTAATGAATAACTAATAGTTTTAACTAAACATGACAACCGATTTTAATAGAATTTCTTCAATGTAGACATAAACAAAATATTCAGATTAAAAATTAAGTACAATAAACTCCGTCTTATACAGATATGCTTTAATTGGCCATATTTCTGTCTAGAATTCTTTCCCTCCATTAATGAGATTTCTATTGCCGATTGTAGAAAAAAAAACCACAGTATGCTATACTCAAGGAACAATGTATTGATTCTTCTAGAAAGTAATAGGCTCACCAGCGGCCGAGCGGTAAAGTCACTGAACACTGGTAGTTCGGTCCGAGTTTCGAATCCCGCGAACGGGCTGGCTGCATGGGCGTTTTCGTGGTTTTCCCCATGTGTAACGTGTTTACGTGCCAGTTTCCCTTAGAAAGTCCTCCACGAAGGCATCCCTCCCCTTAGGCAGATAGCCCTCGTGTGCTTTGCCATAATTAAATACAGCACAACTACACCACTTCTAGAAAGTAAAACAAAACAAAATAAAAGTGTTTCTAATTATAATTTAAGAAGCACTGGAGCTTAGGATCATAGTCTTTTCACTGAAATATTTTTTTGTTCATTTTCCTTGTTTTCCAATTTACATTAATTCGAATGATTTATTTTCCTCTTCATGAATGAACTTTTAATTAATATTTATGCTCAACATAGTATAGGCAAGATATAAATTTTATTTACAAAATACTAGTCTGCAGATATTGCTTTACTACTCTAAATTTAACTCCTGGACTCGTAAATACAGTTACATAGCTAATCGTCTGTCTTGATTTTTAAGGAGTTAACACCAGTTAAAAAAAAGGATTAAAATAAAATGTTTTATCCGTTCGTCAGCCTGACGGTTACATAACCTAAGCAGTAGCAGAAAATAAAATCTCCGCAGCTTGAGGAAAAATCAGAACAAATGCTGTTGTGAAAATAAAATATAAAATGTAAGATAAAGTGCGCCTACAAAGCTTTCTTTCAAGCCTTCAATTCGCCACGAAGCAATTACGGCTAACAAAACTGAAGCCAATTGATGTAATTCAGTCGCAGATAGAAGCAGTAAAGTGACGATCAGTAATAACTGCCAAAGTCTCGTTCTCGAACTAAAGAACTGTTTTCTGAAATACATTGACTTTTTCCAACCTGGTGGGAGCCTAAGAAAGTAGAATTGAAAATATAGACAAAATATTACGATAATTGGTTTATTATCGTATTATTTTGTCTTGGTTAATTAGCCCTTGTCTGATATCTCGTCTCTTTTGGTTACTTAACCCAAAAACTCACAAATCTTAATTGACATTTTTTTTTTTTTTTTTTTTTCGAATTACCCAGCCGTAAATTTGTCTGGGTACAATCCTAATGTCCTAATATCCAGCTCCATAGAAGTAAATTAATCTGGAATTTCTTATAAAAAATTTGTATTTTTTGTTATGATTTTACTTATTTTATGCTTCACTGTTTATTTATTTACTTATTTATTTTTAAGTATGTATTGCATCAGGAACCAAAGTAGCCCTCTTCAACCGTCTGCGTTCTCAGACTGTAAGCACTAGATATCTGCACGTTGAAAATGGCAATTTCCATGCTAGTTCTACACAGTGGGGTGCATTTACTATACATTTATGTAAGTATTATAGCTTAAAATTCATTGAGCAAAAGTGGAAATGATGGAGCAAATATTGTAAGCAGATGAAATAAATTAATAAAAATGAATTCAGTCACGCAGTTTCATGGATTTTATGCAAAGTACTTTTTTTTTTTTTTTTTTTTCCAAAAGTACTTTTTTTGGATTTTATACAAAGTACTTCAGCAGTTCTATGAAACTGATAATATACCTGAGTTACTTAAAACGTGCACTAGATTCCTGAGCTCGACTATCCTTCCTTTCTCTTCATTCCATCTCAATTCATATTTGCTTTTCTTTCGTTTAGAAAAGCATAAAATTTATAAACAACTCTATAAGATTAAATTCAATTTGGCTTAATTATTCAATTTAGCAATAGTTAGTCTAACCCGCTCAGATTACTGGATAGATTATGGTCCCGTCGTTACCTGTCAATACTACAGCACTCAGTAATTACACGGTAGTAAAACAACTGATAATTTGTTTTGATTCTAGCTCGAATTACAGAAAGAGCTTGACTAACAAAATTATTTTTCCTCTCTTGCGGAATTAACAGACAACATTTTGCCAGTCAAAAGGTTAAATTTAAATACCAGAACTTGACTATGCTATTCCATCCCTATTAATGAAATTTTCAAGTAGAGAAAAACTCACCAACTGGTAGCAATAGCGCAAATAGTAACCAAAAAATAACAGAGCAGCTTTGGCCATAATGGCCGTCTAATGTTCCCAAACTTCTATCCTAAACTTAGCTTTCTGCTCGTATTTTTAGCTTATTAATACATTCTGATGGAGAAGCGATAGAAGTATAGGACAGCTTTTAACATGATAGATAATATTTTGATTAAAATAAACCTTACAATTAAAAAGTATTTCAAATATTATACTATTATTATTATACGCCAAAGAACAGGGGCTCCGTTGCCTTGCAGTCTCGCAGACTGCCTTAAACAAAGAGGTACATGGGCAGTATTTCAAATAGCACATTTTTGCTACAACTTCTAAGTTTTGAGTATTACAAATGCCTGCTCATGTGCTTGTTTTATCCATTGCCGAGACGAAAGTCGCTCTCTTGGTTGGATGATCAGTAGAGGCTCTTCTTCTAACATCAAAGAGTGGAGTTTAAATCTCGAAGAAAGTTTGCATGTCTAGTACTAGTGAAGCAGAAACACTCAAAATCGTGAGTAGAACTCTTTCGTGAGGTTTGTGCTTAGAGTCGGTCGGTGTTGTGAGGTTAGTGTGTTCGTGATGTCAGTGCTATTTTGAAGCAATGTAAGTGAAAAATGAGCAATGTTCTCGCCGAGACTCGAACCTCGGTCTCTCGAATACGCCTCGAGTGTGCTACCGTTACACCACGAAGGCACACTGAAAGGCGGGAGAAAACACTTTATATAGAGCCCTTCTTTTAAAGAGCCATTAGGTATTAGGAGACTCAGTCGCCAAATCCTGGCCAAATCGTCCTCCACCTTTTAGTTCGGGCGCCACTGTAGAGTCATTAGAATTTTTTGAAGCAGGAGAGGTTAAAAATGTGCAATTCCTTCGCCGGGACGCGAACCTGACCCTCTCGAATACGCACCGAGTGTGCTACCGTTACACCACGAAGTCAAAATAGCGGTATAGCGCTTATGTCTTGTTAAGCGGTTCACTTTTCTTATTTGTTTTTTTTTCCTACATTATATCTCGCGCAAAACAGAAATAAAAGTTGAGGTGGTATCATTTAAATAAACATGAAATATTCAAGAAGAAATAAATGATTGAAAATAAATTGAATTCTTCCAAGATTTACTGACATCGGTAACAGGAAACAGTTTCAGTCTATATTATTAAGAAAAAGTCAGTGTTTGCGAAGAACACAATGCCTTACGATGTGTATCTGGGAATTTCTTAGTGTATAAATATCAGTTGTAAAATAAATTGCTTGGATTTTGCGGAATTTCTTTCTTCTAAATGGTGATAATAAACATTATTGATTTTATTTTCATAGATTTCCGTCTTCGTGCATACTAATAATTTATAAAATTTAGTAAAATCGTCAATTACATACAGAAAAGTCATTCAGTAAATATCATAAGTGCAAAACTAAGGAAATTTTACACAAATTCAAACTCCATCGAATCAAATTCCGAGTGTGAACTTTTAAAACGATCTAAAAGTTTGCCTTTTAATATATTACTAGGGGTAATTCATATAAATCCCAGCATCTTTTCAGGAAAAAGGTATGTTTAATTACGCAGTATGGAAAAACTATCACAATACTCGACCAAGACTAATAAATAAATGAAAATTCGACCGTTAAAAAAAAAAATATATTATAAACATTTGCTCTGCCATTTCTTTTTTGCATTCTGTTTAGTTTTATGTTATGTAATGCGTAACCGTGAGAATGTATTTGATATTAGTCCATTATATTTGCTGTTTTTCAATGCATTCCCGGATAATTTGTTTAACAAATAAATGATACGTATTATCTGCATACAACATGTATTCCGAAGTTATTTATTTAAGGCTGTTATTGTAGTTTCCTAGAAAATATAGTACACGCGGTTAAGTGATTAATTATAAATGAAATATTAAAATTTATATAATTAAGGATATGTATAAATTATTTATATAGGCTTTCATATTTTATAGTGGCGTTTATAGCCATTTATGATGAATAAATGGGACATGATAAATTTCTTCCTTATATCAAATTATGTCTTTTAATTATTATCTTTTAATTTTTGTTGTTATTTTAACGGAATACCAATCGCTAAGCAATAAGTAAGTAATCATTACGCAGCAATGATTCATCCAAACTTCAAATACTGGCTACTGAATGAGCTGGTTTTTTATAGAGGGCTTTCAAAATTCTCCCATGTATAATGTTAATATCAGTCAGTACATCATTTATGCCTTTCACTCGAGAGGCTCATGTGTCATAATAACTTAACTTGTCTTATTTTGCAAGGCAATGTAATATACGGATATAAATTATCCATTCTCTTGCGTGTATAACTGAAATTCTCGGATGCATTAGCTAGTTATCTGAATACTTTCTATCTTGATTTCCCCCCTCGAATTATATGAATGAAAATGTTCTCTTTATTTTTACACTTGGAAAATTACATCTTTCTTGCATTATGCCCCACCAATGACCAAGTGATTAAGACTGCTGAATACTGGTCGTTCGACTTGGTTTGGGTTGGAGCCCAGGTGAATAGCTTAGCTGCTTGGTTGGATTTCGTGGTTTTTGCAATTTGTAAAGTAAATACAAGTCAATTCCCTCGAAGTGTATTCCACGAAGGCATCCCTCCTCTTAGACAGACAGCTTTAGTAGCATTTCCATATTTAAATACCCTTTTCTGCATTGGGGGTCTTTTGTTTAGATGTTCCAAGAAAGTGTAAAATTATTATACAAGGAATACAAAGAAAGATTAGAATACGCTAAGTATTGTACGCTTTTAAAATTGGGAGATTTTAAGCAATCATTTCTTTTTCAAGTTGGCTGATAATAAGTTACCTGAAGTATTTTCTTGAATAGAGAAACTATCAGTATTCAAGGATCACTTCATGATACTTGCACACGAAACCTGTAAAATAGATAGCTTCTTACCTATGACTCTGCACTGAGGGGGGGAGGTGCTGAATATGAGAAAAGTATGCTAAAGTTGCCCCAAGAGATAACGAAATGGTGAGTAAAGCAATACAATAGCAATTACAGATGTAAAATGTACACAAATTATTTTATTTAAATGGTATCTTTAGTTATGATTGCATTGCACTTCTTGCCATGATGCAGATGGATCTCTATCAGAGTTGAAGTTTGTCCACAGTAGTGATTTTATTCGCTGAAATTGAAATACGTGTTTTGAACGTAGTGTTCATACATCAGATGAGATTGACAGTTTCTTGCAGTTGCATTGCTCATTTCTTTGTAGAGCCATTTTGAACAACTGATAGTCGATGTGATCCTGTAGCAAGAACTAAAGCGTGTAGTGGCTAAAGCGTCCCACATTCAGTGAATGGAATGCGGATCAAAGGCCATTTGAACGAGGTTCTAACATTCCGGCAGATTATCATTTGCTGTAACAGGTAGAATGATGCGTTATCGTTAATAAACTCCAGTGGCACATTGGTACAGACGGAGTTGGGACAAAAACATTTCACAACAGAGTGCTCCACTTACACTACCGGATTTCAGTAACTACAGCTGTTATGACCTTTCAATGTAATGTTTCTACGGATGAGAATATTTGGACAGCCATATCTATCTTTTTCAGAAACGAATTGGATGTTATTGTGCGCTAGTCTCTCCTGATTTAACTTCCACAATTCCTACTGAGCTTGAGTCTACTCTCGCGCGTAAAAAGTACTTAACTCCATTGAGCTATTTTCAAATTCCGAGTTCTCTGGACCATTATTTTTTGCAAGGGTCGTTCCACACTGTTCGCTGGGAAAACATAGTGATTTTATGGAGCCTTTTACCACGCTAAACCTTATTACCTGCCCTTCCGTGCTCCTAAGAAGCTTGTTTTTAATGACTTCCGCTATATTTTATCGGTTTCTGTCGGCTGACAGCAGTCATTATAGAAAATTTCTGTTCCAATGAACCAATGGAAATTTCTGTTCCAATGGTTACCAATGATCTTTTGAATAGTTATACCTACAATTACGCCAGCGATACGATATTAGGACAGTATTAAATTCGTCCGCTTTACACCTCTCATTCTGCCCTTCTTTTAAATTTCCAATACTTTTACCTGGAGAAGGATGTCATCTTAAATGCTTTTAAGAAACTATTTCATAGGCTTCAATAGAGAGCCTAAGTTCGCTGAATGACTGACACTGATCGCGTTTGCTCAGAATAGGTCTGATCCTTAATTCTTGTTGCGGAAAATCGGCGGTTATGTAACCGCCAGAGAGTTTGGGGCTGCGTGACGATAAATTAGGAAATGTTTCTTCAGGGACACATAAGACATTTCTGAGAACTCTGCCACGAGCTAGTTGCGTGCTGTTTTGAATCAAAATGAATGCATCGTTACAGAAATAATTGTCAAAATATTATCTTCGTAATATTTACTTTGAACAATGTAATCAAAAATAAAACTTCACATATTTTCTTAATTTCTGCTCATTGTGAAATAAAATAAATTGTTTTGGAGAAGATTTGCGTGTTATGGCTTAAAATTGCTTTCTTTATTGTTATCACAGCGACAGAATTTTAACACTTGACAAAAGTTTTAAATTTACAAACGACTTTGATGATGGTGCAAATGATACAAATTCTTCTTTTAATCACATTTGTATTACATTTTAATTTCTTACTGTTTGTGTCTCCTGTCATCACTTACTTGAGAGTAATACCTCACTTGCTTCACCCTTGGCACATTTCTGCTTATGCCGGTTTCTTAAAATAAGAATGGCGAATAGTTTATTCGCTTTTCCTCGTTTTAGGAACTTATCAATTTCAGTATGATTTTACAGAAAAATTATAAAATTATGATTATTTTTCATTCATATCCTGTTAAAAGAAACTGCACATTAGCATTAAATATTCCATTAGCTCAAAAATAGTACGAGTATATAAAAATAAGCACATTTTGCGATCTATATCTACAGGCTATAGAGTATGTTTTACATTAGAAAGAAAGTCTTAACTATGATAATATATTTGGCTGAATCATAAAAATAAAATCTGGAAGACTTTTTTTATTCTCATAATTTTTATCAACTCCGCATTACATTCACTGCAATATTTATATAACGGTGGTATTCAGAGTAGTACTAAGCTGGATGTTTATACTACTCTGTTATTTAAGAGAATTTTTCACATTTGTTCGGTTATCTCTAGAACTGATGGACAAATTAAAAAGAAATGGCATGGCATAGATTTAATATATCTATATATAATTACAAAAAAATTTATTACTTATGAATTTCAGTTTTTGGTCTTTGTGAAAAACTGGTTCTAAATTTCTTACTTTATGTCTAATTCACTTCGTGCGAAATCGAGTTATTCTACTATTGCGCAATTGCTGCAAAGTAAGTTAATAATAATTTACTTATTAAAGAAATATTGATTATATTATCTCCTAAGATTAATTTTAGTAGAATTATCTTAAAAGAGTGAATCCATAGTTAGTAAGTTCAATTTAAAAAATTTTAATTAAAATTTTTATTTTTGATTTGTTTTTGCAAAGATTGCATTATATTTCATATATTTTGTAATTTTCCAATGTTTATTTCAATTACTTTGAATTCTATTTCATAATGCCAAATGTTTAATTTTTACAAATAGTTTTGAATTAAAGTACATAAACACGAGGGTGTCAGGAGACACCACTACTCGAGCGATATCAATTTTACTGCAGAAATTGCTTTTCTCTGAAAATTGAATTAGCTAAAATGCTTAATCGGAATGAGTTCTTTATTTCTCTGCATTGGTTCTTAATCCCTTCTATTCACGGAAATGTCTGGCCTAGCTTGAATTGCCGATTTGGCATCGCCTTATTTCTCGAGTAAAGGACGAAACACCTTCGTATTTATTTCTTAATTATTGTTCATTGAACGGGAGTTGGTTTGTTACCCTTGAAAAGTCAACTAATTTCCGATCAATGGCAATGATTACTTGCATTTAGTTTAATTACTTGCTTTTAATTTATTTCTTTTTACGATTGAAATTTTGTTATTCATGATTTAATTCAAGTCCCCGTCAAACATTTTTAACAATTTACGTTCAAGTTACTTTAAAACATTTTTCGAAACTGAACTTACTAACTATGGATTCACTCTTTTAAGATAATTCTACTAAAATTAATCTTAGGAGATAATATAATCAATATTTCTTCAATAAAAAATTATACATATATGTATATATATATACTGCATTTACTCGTGTACTCCCCACCTTTCCTACTAATTTTACCACTTGAAACCTGGGAGGGGAGAAATACGCGTGTATACAGTTTCTGTAAGAGACCGCTTAAATGATAAGCATAACACATTAAAAAGTACAAATAAAGGTACACTGATATTATTATAGAGGGTGTCCATAAAAGAATGTCCCACTTTCAGTGGTATATTACAACAGTTTAATTCAGATTGCTTACAAAAAATTATACATCAAATTGGAGGTAAATCAACTGAGTTTTTCTGACAAATGTTCAATATATGCACCGTAAGACAGCCCGCAACCATTTCATCCCACACTTTGGGTAACAAGTCCGGAGTAATGGAAGCAATAGCCTCAGTTCTGTGTCTCAACTCCGGCAAATCATTAGGTAGTGGCAGAATGTAGACTCGATCTTTTTCTAAATCTTCAAAGGAAAAAATCGTATGACGTCGGGTGTGGTGAGGGTGGAGGCCAACGAAAAAAAAAAAAAAAAAAAACGCTCTGAGCGTTACGATCAATCCAATGGTCAGGGATTTCGACGCTCAACTACTTTCGTACAAAGAGATTCCAATGGAGAGGAGCTCCATCTTGTTGCCAAATAAAGTTTACAGGTTCACTCTCCACTAATTGGGGGAAATAGCCATTCTTGTAACAAATCTAGATAAGCAACCACTATTACAATAGCTTCAGTGGGACAAAATTGTTCATACACTTGACACTGGGACACAACGCAGAAAACGTTCGATTTTTTTGGGGAATTTCTTTGGTATTCTTCAAGTTCATGAGGATGTTTTGACCTCAAGATACGAACATTGGATACTTACCTTCTCACTCAGATAAACAAATTGACTCATCACTGAACACCACACTATCAAGAATGTCATCTTCCCGCTCAAACACTTCACCTGCAGAGTTAAAACGTATATCATAATCATGTCTTTGAAGCATGGAACAACTATAACCGGTATCAGCGCATGGGTGAACATTTTCTTAAAAACCTCCCAAACTGTCGTCTTTAGCAACTGAAGTGAGCATGTGCCAACTGTAACCGGTATTGGCGCATGGATAAACATTTTCATAAAACCTTCCAAACTGTCCTCTCTGGCAACTGAAGTTCAAGACTTGTTTTCCGAAAAGATTTCTTAGGACTACGAAGGTAAGATGTTGTGTCATGGCTCACATCCTCTACAAACACTTTTGATCATCCAGTGTTTTTCCGTTTACAGATATATCCAGTCGTTTCGAATCGCCTATACCATTGGCGGATGTTTTTGTCACATGGAGAATCACAATTAAACTTTAAGCAAAACGCACGTTGGACTGAAATTACAGATTCATTCTCAGAAAATTGCAGAACGCAAAACACTTTACTCTGAGGAGTCGCCATTTTACTTACATGGCTCTCCAAGTCGTAAAACAATAAAGCAGTACTCGCGCATGCGCATATTTAAAACTATTTGCGTTACTCTTTAATTGTGACCTTGAACCAATACAACGCTACGATTAAAATTTATATCTGAGACATTCTTTTATGGACATACCTTATTATGTATTTCAAAGGACTTATCAACTTCAATATATTTTTACTTACTCATACACTTTCTTATTTGAGCTTACATTTACATTATTACCATTAATCAGAAGTCTCTAAATCACATTCTAAAAAAACTAGAGGAAGAAATATGCTAGCAAATACAGTATATAATATATCGTATTTACTCTCATTTGTATTTTCATACTGAAAAAGTCCCTATGGCATTACAAGTCCCTATGGCATTCGGTCGCGCTCCTGCAACAATGCTGTTTTTTGGCCCTGCAGGGTTCTGGGATGGGAAAGGCGAATTGTAGTTCCCTTCCCAGGAACGTCCGGATATGTTCTATAGGGTTTAGGTCTGAAGATCTAGTTGACCAGTCAGTCTGATTAATATTCTCACTTTCCACAAAATTATCCACCAGAAAGATCTATGTGGACGAATGTTGTTATCCAAAAAAATGAATTGAGTTCTAACTTGAGCTCTGAAAAGGCAAAGATAGGGTTCTAAGACCTTGACTGTTTGCAAGAAGAAGGTTTGCTGTTTGCGTCCTGCTCACTTCTGCATTCAAAAGAGCCGGTTTAGCATAATGCAGAGAATATGGACTTTGTCCAAGCACCAGAAGGATACATTTCTCTTCACAGATGAATCTCAGTTCAACCTAACCACTGCTTTTTACTGTGAGAGAACCAGGAAAACCTGCATCTCTCTTCCAAATTCTGAGGAAAGGATCAGTATGGCAACAGATTTTAAAACTATGGATAGGCATCATGCTGGACAGGGGCACAGCTCTTGCTGTCTTTCACAGAGTCTTTAAGATTGCTGCTAGGTATAAAGAAGAACTTTCAGAGAATTATGTTCACCTTTCCAAGAATGCAACTGGAATTTCACCTTTCCAAGAATGCAACTGGAATTTCACCTTTCCAAGAATGCAACTGGCCCTCCGTTCATTTTTATGCACGGCAATGCTCTTCTAGGTAGGACTAATCTGGCAGATGGTTTTCTGGAATTGGAGGATATTCATCGGATGGATTGGTTAGCCAGATTTACAGGTCTGAACAATATAAAACATTCCTGAGATGCTCTTATGAGGGCAATTACAAGCCCCGTTCCTTCTGCCAGAACCCTCTAGGACCTCAAATTATGTTGCTGCAAGAGTAGAACCGAGTACCACTGCTTCATTTCCTATGAAATCATGTTGTGAAATCTGTATGACCATTAGAAAGGCCTTCTATTACACTGTCCTTAATTAGCCTCTTTTTCTGTTCGATTTTGCAACCTTTGACGACATTCCTGCATGGACGAGCCTTACACGCAATCTTGCATGTATCCCATGGCTGTTGCATGGCACATATAGATATTGGATTATATCAACAAATGTCCATACCAAAGTTCATTAAAATCTATCCATCACTTCTGGAGATAATCGACCAAATGTAAGAAGCTTCTTAATTTCCAACACCACAGCATCAGAAAAAGTCATCAATCAAAGCAATTTATGAGATATACTAGTGTGAACATTTTTAGTGCTATTGTGTAGGGAAGCATGATGGTTTTTCACCATAAGACAGCTTTGAGGAAATGACCAACTTTTCAAAAATGTTTGAGACGGCTTCCTCATTTTCCTGTTAGAAACAAAGGGTAAAAGTTAACCAGAAAGCTGTGTATCTTCCCACAGTAAAAGATAGAAAGAAATCCTGAAAACTAGTATATGTCTACCCCTCCAAAAATATCGAAAATTAAAATAGTGCGGCTGAATACAATTGGCTTTATTGTTCAAAATATTCAGTACTTTATCAATGATTATTGCTAGTAGAAATACAGTAGGACACCTCTGAGTGTTTTGTAATGTTTCTACATTTACACTATTGCATGCAATTTTTATCTGTATTTAAAATGTGTTAAATGTATAGTTTTATATCTTTAGTTTCCCATCGTTCTAAAATCGAATTTTGTTCAACTGCTGCATTGGCAATTTATCAAAAATTCTGAAAACTTGCATTAAAATTTAAATATTCTTCACCATTCGAAAGCTGTACGTATCTCATTGTCTTATAATACAGTTTCTCCGAAAACCACATCAAATGTTTGTTGGACCAATTTGATGTTGATTGGTTTGATTATGTATCATTCGATGATACGATTCCCTAGCACATCATCAGACTAAATACACATTACATCTGTTCACAATTATAATCTTCATTGATATTGATTTCATCTATCCATAAGATGTCCAATACGAACTGTATGGAAAACGTTCAACAGAAAGTTGCCTCCTGAAAGCGAGAATATGCATGCGTATAGCTGTGTTTCAAAATTTGATTCTCTGGAATCTGAATCGACTTTTGCTAACTTTCCATTAGCTGCGTTAGGAATTCCTAAATACGCATTCTAGAATACCAAAACCACGCTGGCTGTGTTATTTAATCTATAGATTGCATTTGTAACAGTTCTACGATAGGGATGCTTTTCTTTACGAAACTTCCTTGTGACACTTTCCGGATGCATAGGCATTTCGGTTATATTCTTTAAAAGTAATGATCCTTTTATTATACTCTTCTGTAGTCAAGCTGATTCCGTCAGGACTGTTTCGCATATTTTGGTATAGTGTATTTCCTTGTGAGATGACAGCCATACATAAAAGGAAAAACATGGATAGTATTTGAGTTTATTAACTATTATGTGTACTTTATAGTTTAGTCCAAGACTAGATTATTGTCTTCTAATGAGGTAATAATTTCCAAAAGTATTCTTGGAAGAATGTTTTACATGGTTTACTTATATTTGTAAGTAATAATGTTTGTTATTCCGAGGTGAATTACTTTTAAGTCAAGCAGTTTTCGTCCCGTGTATTTTTTGTTAGTAGTTTTTGTTGGAACACTGTGCTTATGAACTGAATTTTATTAATTATTTTTCCCATTTGTTAGTATCTTTCAACTTTCATTCTTCTATGAAATGAATTTCATTTCATACTTTCAGAATGATAGGATAAGAATCACCACTTATTGTATAGATTTGTTTCTTTTCGGCCAAAAACATTTTCCCATTTTTTCCCTTACTTAATTCTGAATGTTGCGAATCTTGAAATTTCTTGGAAAGTCACATCGACTAAAGTTTCATACAATTTTAGTAGTAGTCCTTTTTTCTTTGTCTCATCTCATCTTTTCAAAAAAGTTTGCATCAAAATACATACTTATCCTGTATACAAATATCATAATTAATTGTATATCGGCTACCTGGAGATTGCCCTTCCTATCAAAACCATCTCCAAATTTATGATCGAACTATATCCTAAAGACATTTAGCCATACTGCATCCTCATCTTGGAGTAATCCCATATGTTTTTAACTTTTATAGTGCCCAACATTGTGGTACCAACAGATGTTTAGATGTGGTATTTTCCTTTTAAAATTTATTTTAATTTCTAATTCGCCAACTCAGGATTTTCTGACAGTGTTCTGGTTTATTTTTAAGCAATTTAAAACCGAAAAGGTTTATTGCTTCACAAATGTTATTTGCTTTCTGTTCTGCAGATTCGCTTTATTATCTAACCTTTGAAATACAATGTGTGAAAAACGCGAATTGCAATAAATTTCACTTAGCAAACATGTGCCCAGGAGAAGGTATTTATTGCTTGGCTTCATTTAACAGCTATTCTTAACACCTTTTTTAGCTACTTTACTCCTGTTTCCATGTTGTATTTTGATGCAGCTCATAAATTAAAATATTTCTCTTTATTATAAATTAAAAATTTTTCTAACTTAAGTAATTTTATACTGTTTACCAAAGCATTTTTTTAAATTTTAATTAAATATTCGAATGGTGAACAGTCACATGAAACTGATTAACTCATAAGCCATTTGTTTCATTAAACACCTTCCTACTACATTGCATTCTGTTTACTTCAGTGGATGATAATGAATCAGAATCTGAGGAATTTACCGTAAGGGATGGCTACATACATTATGGTTCTACTGTCAAACTTGTTTGCTCTGTAACGGGAATGGCTCTACCAAGGCTGGTAAGTTTCTTGACCTGTTTCTTACTTACAATAATATTAATCTTATATAAATTTATAATTTGTTTTCCAAAGACATTTTACTAATAAATACATTTTAATCATAGATGAGCTTCTGCTTGCAAAAAATATTTTTACTAATTACACTTTTTTTATCCTAAAATTTACCAGTGCATGTTTTCTTCATTTTTAAACAAAACACTTTAGGTTATTAACTTTTTTTAATATTAGGTATATAACACTAACGGCTAATATTCAAAATTAAATGAAAAAAGTTATGTTTTTCAAGCCTAAGTTAAAAATAGAATATAACGTATAAATTTACTTTAAAATACTTCTGCTATAGAAATGCAGTTTTGAAACCTTTGATACTGCATATTAACCTTAAAAGTATCACTATTAGTAGGCATAAGCATCCTTCAGGAAAAAGAACCGTATGAGGTTAATATAAAAGGTAGGTAATTTTATTCAAAATACATTTATCAGTTTATAAAAAATTTTGAGGTATTTCTCTTTTAAGTCATTATGATTTTACAGTTTTAAAACTAGAAATCTGTAAAGAATCGGTTGTGCTGTTTTGGATCTATTGAATGACAAAAGAATTTGGGAAATGAAAGGGATATCATCTTAAACAAACTCGAATTTGAAGTTTGTTGCAATTCATTGTTGAATTTTAACCTGGTGTACTATTTATAGCTTTGCTAGGTATCCTCATAAATGTCATCTGGTAAAATTAATTGAGTGGTTAATAGTATGTTAAAATTAAAACGCACGGTTTTCAATAATGTTGTAACCTTAAATAAAGTATTATCATTTTATAACAAAGTAATTAAAAGCGTATGGCAATACAATAACATATATGAAAAAATATTGTGCACGCATATTCATTAATTTGATGAATGATTTATTTAAAAATAATGAAACGTTTCTGACTCCTGAAAATACGTAATAAGATAATAAAATTTATGCATAAGATATATGGAAGTTGCTATACTTTAAATCGCAGCCTGTAATGACGAGTAAACTTTGTTAAACATTCCCTAAATTTGGCCTATTGTTGATGCTGAGAATAAAGCTAAACATAGTAGAAGTCATTTTAGAACTACTGTGTTTCCTCTGATTCTGTAGTATGCGTATACCTCTGGTTCGTAACTATCATCTAATAACAGTACATACAGAGACATCAAGATATTTATACATTCATAGCCATGATTCAGACATTACATTCTTTGCTACTGATGTTTCATGAACATCCTTTAAGAATCAATTTTACAAAATATTATGGTTTATTTACTTCTATTAGTGAAAATAAAGCTTGTTGGAATCAAAGAAAAATTTTACAGCTGGCGATATTTGCATAGAACTATTTAAAAAGCTTATTCAAATGATGCAAGTGCTTCAAGTGAGCGTCAGCTTTTCGCACTGTTAATTCTGTTTCATTTGTCAACGCTTCTGAATTTAATTCCAGTTACAAATAGTCTATTTCTTCATAAAATGCATAAGTCTAAATGGTAGTCGGCTGAAAATTCCATTGGTGTTTATTTTCTATTCGATCGCTGTCCATGACATTTCTTATAAGTACGCACGCTTAGCATGTCTTGCATCATAATATATGATTACCATTATTTTTATTTATGTGGTTAAACTGAAGTTTTATCAAGATCAGTATTTCACAAGAGAAACAATGAAACAAGAGAGATGCTTTCTTTATGACTCGAACTCCGGACATTCCTATTTCTAGCTGAATATGTTTTTTAATCACACCACGAAGATGCGCGGTAAGGAGGGTGAAAATACCTTAAGATTACTTAAGTCTTTATTTTCGGCGATCATATATATCAGCACATTAGTATATTGAAAAATTTATCAACTGCCAAAATTTAATAAAATCGTGTAATGTTTCATTAACCATTACGCATATTTTTTAAATATTTTTTACACTTTTGTCGTCTTATACGGCATTTTATTTTTCATTCTTATTCTGAAAAATTGAATGTAAACTAAGCATTTTCATTCTAGATATTCTCCATTCAAGAACCACCTTAAAAAGTCACACCAATACCTGTAACTGGACTTTTTCCTTTTCTTTACGTAGCGACAAACACGCAGTAGCTTAAATCTGGAGGTGTAGACAAAGAATTCTATACATATTATCTATGATTTTTCTCAAAGTTCAGTCTTATATACCAGTGATGTTTAGTTACCGTTTAATAATGAGAATGTAAAGAATTCAAAATTCCTACATTTTAACTGAAAAATCTCCGTACTTGTAACTCATGCGGTCGGAACTCAAGTGAAACATCCTACAAAAACAGCATTTGTTTTGCCCCTTGGTAAAGTCAGAAAAGGCATTTCTTGTTTTCAAGAGGTATAAAGAATACTCGTGTTACGTTTTACAGTACCACTTCCCATTGCTACTGTTCGAGAAAAGGTCTTACTGATGAAAAGTATCAAATAATTTTGTATTTATTATTCAATTGACCTTCTTATTTTCATATTATATATCATTTTTAGATTACCATCCAAGTTTGACGATTAGTCAATATTCTAATTATATCCGAAGATATTTCATGAGATTTGGATTAGGTTTCTGAGCAGGCTAGTAATTTTCTGAACGCGCATATCTTCATTTCATTTACATGAACTCTGCTTTATGGATCTTACTTTACATAACTGTCTTGTGGCTGAACTGAACTGACGAGAGAAATGGGAGAAAAGTCTTCACCGAAATGCCATTATAATGCTGTAAGCATGTAAAAGCCTAAAATGTTATTTCGCTCCTTAGTATTAGAACAATATTTCTTCGTAACACTGGAATTGAATCCAACCCAAACCTGAAAACAAAATCTAGGTACGTTTTACATTAGAGTTCCCAACCGACTTAATGTTATTTGAGATCCTTAAGTACCAGACTAATGTGATGAGCATATAGTAGAGAGTAATTCATCATTCTAGGCCTTCTCTTCTCAACAATCCGTAAAGCACTAAGATTTACATTACTTCGCGTGATTATCTACTGGTCATGTTAGTTATTGATTTCTGAATTCATTCATTTAAATCTTTGCAGAACAGATCAGAAAAATTCTATAAAGCGAAGTGTTTTCTCCGAAGTATTTTTCTTCGCATAACGTGTAGTGAAATTATTGTTAGTTTGCTGAAAAAAATTATTGTAGAAAGAAGTAGAATGGTTAGGTACATTTGCTTTAAAATCCTAAGATTAGATTTACTAGATAGATTTAAGGTACTACAAACAAATTACATATAACCGCAAAATTTTACCTTGAGACTCTTTTGTGGATGAATATATTAGTAATAATCTTTGTAGACTGATAGTTAATTTTTTTCTTTGAAAAATTTAGAATTTTATGTGGGTGATTTTGACAAAAAAGAATGATGATTTTCTTTTTTCCTAAGATTATTAGGAAAGTAGATAAACAGACTGCTTTGTTGGATGCTGATGATCCAGTTTCACAACTCCACAAATGTGCATTTTATATGAAAGATACGGAACGAATGTACTTATGTCTATCTCAGGAGAGAATAATTCAGTTCCAGGTAATCTATTTTACAGTATTTTAGCTTGCTTGTTGTTTTTTTTCTAACTTGAAAAATAATTTATAATCTGCATTTCAAAATATTCCAACTATTAGTGAATTTAAACGATACGTTATTTCTGTAACGCGACTGGTATAATTACATACTTATATAAAAAGTGTAAGCCGAAACTGTGCGAAAAATTTCGCATTTTTCTTTCAAATGCAATTTGTAAATTATATTATTCCCTTCTATAAAACCATTAAGAATCCAAAAACGTTATCTAAATTTAGTCTGTTAATGCTTATTTTTATTATAATTTTTCCTAATAGGCTACGCCGTGTCCCAAAGAACCTAATAAAGAAATGATTAACGATGGAGCTTCATGGACCATCATAAGCACCGATAAAGCAGAATATACTTTCTATGAAGGTATGGGTCCAGTGAGAGCACCTGTGACTCCTGTTCCTGTAGTGCACAGTTTAAATGTAAGGATAGTTTATGCGAAAGATATTCCTTCAGCTCATGGGCATGTTGTTTTTACCGCTCTTTCTTCGAATTTTATTTCTTTCATTGTGGTGTTTTTTATGAAAAATAACTCAGGTTCAATCATTTCATACTGTCTAATGTGTATTTCTGGTCTTATAATTTTATGTTTTGCCATTATAGAACTTTTAATTACATGAAATGCTTATAGTCAGTGTTAATTTAAATTGTAAATAAAGGCATTTTTAAGTGCGATACTTATGTATCTTTTATATATTATCGTTTCCATTGGAATCAAAATTCAATATGTCTTACAAAAAAAAAAAAAAAAATTAAGATTTCATCTCGTCTTAGTCAATATAGTGGTTAGTAATGCTGGCTGTAACACCATATAATGTAGCATAGATGGTGATTATGTTGTACAGTAAACGTGCAGTATTGAAAAGAAATCATTTTCGTGATGTTACTGAGCGATCCGTCACTACCATGCGCACAATGTTCCTGTCATCACGTGAAGTGGTGCACTGAGGTGGATGCGATCGAACACGTCGGTCCGTCGTACCCTCCTGCATCCAACAGTCACATATACTCATTACAGTTTTTTGGTTTCGTCCAACACGATTACCGGTTTCCCTGAAAGATAATCCATACTCTCGGTAGGCCACCATCCCTTCCTCTGTCGAACCGTGACCTTCGACCGTTCTCGAAGGCCACGGTCGAACTCGGATACAACGCAAGGCGAAAACGACGTCGTACAAAACATCGTGAGAGATAAAGGAAGCAAGGAGAAAACATCGCAGTTCTAAAACGCCGTGGTAAAAAATATCGTGGCCAAAATTAAAGCGGTTAAAATATTTCGCAGTTTTAAAATATCGCCGTCGAAAATACCGTGGTAAAAAATAAAGTACTAAATAAATCATCGCAGCCGTGCGTTTTCCAGGCTTTATTAGTTGTAAGGGCATATTCGCATAATGACTTGTGAGCGCAAGAAGGAAAGGGAATATTTTTGCTTTTATAGTTCATATTTTTGAATTAACTAATAATTTGTTGATGAAACAATAAGGAAACTTAAGCATTTAAAAGCTGAGAATGAATAGAAAATTAATGCAACTTACAGCACTTAATTTTACACTTACATAGTTAACTAACAAAAGTCCTTAATAAATTAATCTTATTTTTTATAAAGTTTTACGGCTAATTTTTCAAGAAAAATGTAGTCTAAAAAAGGCTAGAAAAAGGAAGATCACAAATCATTATGTGAATATGAATTTACAACTTTTAAAGCCTGGAAAACACATGCCTGCGATGTTACAGTTATGCGATGATTTGTAAGTGCTTTATTTCTTACCACGGTATTTTAGACAACGATGTTTTGTATCACGATGTTTTAGAACTGCTGTAGAGGCATTAGGTATTTTTGAAGCAGGAGAGATGAAAAATGAGCAACGCCTTTGCCGGGAATCGAACTATGGACCTATAGAATACGCGCCCAACATGCTGACCACTACACCACGAAGGCATGCTAAGAAAACGGGAGAAATACCTCATGAACCCCCCCCTTTTAAAGGGCGATCGAGGATTAGGGGACGCAATCGCCAAATCCTGGTGGGAAGAATCATCATCCACCACCCTTTTAGTTCGGGCGCCACTATAGAGACATTAGGATTTTTTGGAAGCAGGAGTGATGAAAAATGAGCAACGCCCTCGCCGGGAATCGAACCACGGACCTCTGGAATACGCGCCCAGCGTGCTGACCGCTACACTACGAATGCATGCTAAGAAGGCGGGTCCCATCACTTCGATGCCCTAAATAGTATATATGCTTATTGGTTAATCCAGCCTTGATTTCCTCATGCGTCCTTCTTGTGGTGCAACGTATAAGATAATGGTATAATAGGGGGAATATCCTCTCTTTGACTATGGGTGACGGTCCTGTGCATTTCTGAAGACTTCATGCTCCTATTACTTTAAAGAATTAAGGCATTCTTTTTTTTTTTTTTTTTTTTTTTTTTTTTTTTTTCCTATGTGACGGTGAATTTATCTCATTAGCATTTGGAAGATCGATTCCAGGAGGTTAATTTTTCAGAAAAATCTGATGACCCTACGCTATCAATATTTATACATTGCTTCTGCTGTGAAATGAAGACATGAGAAAATTCGTTCTATAACATATTTCAATAAATTCCGATTAAAATTCATTTCATTTGATAAAGTATTCAGTCTGTTGGTTAGATTCTGGCTGAAAACTTACATCGACCATATACAAAATTTTCTTTGTATTACAATTTGGAACTAGCAGCTTCATATATAAATTTATAACTTGATAAGTTCTTCATGTTTGTATTTATATTTACTCTTCTTGCACACTATTTAATTTTCTTCATTTACTCCTACAAACACATCATTTGAAATTTTCAATGATTTCTAGAACACTTCTCTCATCTTCCTCTTTTGTAAAATTTTCCTCATTTTACTTATTCATTAATTGGAACACTTTTTCGAATTTATTTGCCAGTGCAGAGGAATTAGGTTCAACTATGTTTCTGGAATTCTCACACATTTTCTTCTTAGCAAGTTAAAAAAAAAAAAATGTATTGTGACAAAATTTCTCAAAAATTATATTTTAATTTATTGTCATGCCTCTTAACTTTGAAGTAAAAATTACTGTTTTTCTTAAATTGCAGCTAAATGGTGGAGGTGATGTTGCGATGCTAGAATTATCTGGTGAAAGCTTCACTCCTAATCTCAGAGTATGGTTTGGAGAAGTTGAAGCTGAAACAATGTATAGGTAATTAAAACTTTTCGATTTCTATACATTCTATAATTTTAAATGTATAATATTATTATTTTATTCCTTGAATAATTGATGATTTTATTAATATAACTTAATAACAATCCGAAAAGTAATATTTTAGTTACAAATATTGAAATTTGATCTGAAATGTAGAGTAGATATCGTCGCATTAATCTAGTAGTAATCTAGTCTGAAGCTGAATTATAGACATACGGGGTACTTCAAAATGGCTGCATTATTAGCTATCTCTTGAATGGTCGATACACAGTTCCTGTTAAAAACTCTAACGAAATAAAATGGACTTTCATATTATGGCAATTTTGATTTTGTAACAAATATTAATAGATAAACTCAAAGTTTAATTTTTTTTATACGCGTTCTGTATAGGGGAAGAACCCGTTTCGGTACTGAAAAGCTCTAGTTCCTTATGCCACTAAAAAAATTTTTTTTTAAATTCTCCAATAAGTTCAACTCACATTGAAAAATTATGATTTAATCACTTTCAGCCTATAAAAGGAAAAAATAAAGACGTTATTTAAGGGAAGTATAAAAAATTATTTAAGATTGAATAAAAAAACTTCGAATTTTTAGCATTTCTGTAATTGAGGTATTGAAGTTCACGCTTCTATATTAAAATCTTTCTAATATAAAAGTTTTTCTTTCAAACGTTTTCATCTGTATCTGTGCTCAATACTAAGCGCACGCCGTTCCCATAAATTTTAATTAATGATTCCTTAGTTTCTTAGATGATATAGGGATAAATCCTTTTTTATTCGATTAATTCGTCTTTGAGAAGCATTTTCTTTTTGATACTTTTCTCCCCCTCGGGGCTCATATAAAAATTTACATTTTACATGTAAATTTCATATAAAATAATTCCCGTATAAATTCCAAAATTCCTGTATAATATTCCCATATAAAATTTGCATTTTTATATGGAAATTCATAAAATTTTGGTAAACGTAATTACGTGAATGTCAGGAATGTCACAGTATAAAAACATTACCCATTCGATTGGCTTCTGAAACTGGAAAATTAAATGTAGAAACAATTTCAACAGATACTTTAGTCATCCATTGTTCTTGTATATGATAACATAATTGAAGTAAAAATAAATGAATAATTTCAAGCAATGAATTTGTCACTTTTAATAGCTTAGCCTGTGATATTAAATGCATCTATCAGTTATCAGTAATGTAATTGTTGTTGTCTTGTCCATGAATTGCATGGAAAAACAATTTCCAGAACCTCAAGAAGGTTGAGCTTGTACTTCCACCCCAAATTTGAGGGAGAACACCCCGGGGTCTGGTCGGGAGTTTCTTACCCTTCCACCAAACCGCACGAGAGGACTTTCGGCTCGCCATATATTTAGAGTATCCCATGCCGCAAAGACACTATACATTTATAAACATCCCTGTCTTTCTCCGGGATTCGAATCCGGGCCCTTCGGTACCGCAGTAGGCTCGCCTAATCACTTTCGTTAACCTCGTTCGGAAGGCTATCAGTAATTAGCATTATTTGTAATTTTAGTCTTCAGCTATGTATAGTTTGTGCCAGAATTATACTCAGGTTTTCTTGTAAACAACTATCACTTGAATTGACTTTTTTGATGCGGAATTTTCCAAATTTCTGCTAAGAGTAGTAAAAAAGTATACCACCTTTTTAATGGCATATTTACTTCTGTTGCAATTAGTTTCTTCATGATATAACTTTTGCACTGTAATTAAAATTCAAAATGTATGTGAAAAATATTTGTTAAATGATATTTAATTTTTTTTTAAACCTGCAATAGTCGTAAATAGCTTGAGTTCTTTAAAAGCTGTTCAGAGGTTTTTAATTTTTCCAAAAACAAAAAATGACTAAACATTTTAATTATTTATTTCAGATGTCAAGAAAGCATCTTATGCGTAGTTCCTGACATATCTGCCTTTAGGGAAGGGTGGCAATTCGTGCGACAGCCAACTCAGGTAAATTTATGACATTGTTTTCTTGTTAAATTTTGCTTAATATGAAACTATTTTAAAGAAAGAGGAAACATTTACAGCAAGAGTTTTATTTGATTTCTCTAACTTCTTTCTTGTTTGGTTTTGGGGAAAAAAAAATTTACTTGTGAGTTTACCAAGATGTTATAAGCATGAAGTAAATTCATTTTAAGTATGGTTCCAAAAATTTGTTTCACGTAAAATGATAGCAATATTTTTATAAGTCGCTGATTTTTTTTAAGTTAAATTACATCTTCATTTCTTGAATTAAATTTATATTGCATTATTCTTTGAACATTAATGCAAATCGCGTAATCGGATACAAGATGAGAATAATGAAAATTTAAACGAGATTTTAAATTGCAGTATAAAGATCTGAATAGTTGTAGAATATCAACAATTACTTGCATAGGTTACAAATAAAATTGTTTTGATAAAAGCATAGTCAACCAATGTTTATCGCTTGTAGAGACATTAGGTATTTTTTTGGAAGCAGGCTAGATGAAAAATGAGCAAACACCTTCGCTGGGAATCGAACCACGGACCTCTGGAATACCGGCCCAACGTGCAGTACCACTACACCACGAAGGCATGCTGAGAAGGTGGGAGAAATACCTTATATACTCCCCTTTTTAAAGGGCGACTGGGGTTTTTAGGATTCCCAATTGCCAAATCTGGGTGCGGAGAATCATCATCCAACAACCCTTTTAGTTCGAGCGCCACTGTAGAGTCATTAGGCTTATTTGGAGGCAGACAATATGAAAAATTAGCAATCGCCTTCGCCGGGAATCGAATCACTAACCTCTGAATACTGGCCCAGCGTGCAGAACCACTACACCACGAAGGCAGGCTAGGAGAGCGGGAGAAATACTTTACACGCTTATATTTGGTATGTTGCTGTGACAGTTACAAACAATTTTGACCTCCAAGGAAATGTTCAGAGGCTGAAAACTAAATGAGGAACAAAAGATCAAGAAGGAGGCATATTTGAATGCGAAATATTTTGGAGTTTAAACTAGCTAGGTACAATCTAAATTGTTACATAACTGTAAAGTTCTGTGGGAAAATGTCATGTCGAGAAGCCAAGGTCTTGCGTTGCTTACTGTGCGTTATCAATGAAAAGAATAAAGTGATTACTTCAGCATAAATTTGCATTCAGACCTTTCCCTCTGTAGTATAAATGAATTATGAATTTTTCATTTAATAAGCGAAACGAAATTATTTATGACCTGTATTATGTGCTGCATATAACATTTCTTCAAAATACCATCAGGACTGTACACAAAAGCCATCAAATACAACATTAAATGTTATGAAAGAATGATTAAGATTTTCTTCAAGATAAAAAGGTTAAAGAGCGGGGTCCGATTAATCACTATGCAATATACACTGCTGGCCATTAAAATTGCAACAGAATGAAGGAAAGCAAATCCAAAAAAGATATTTATTCTCCATAAACAGTATGGCATGAAGACAAAGTGATAAAATTCTTAAGCAGTTTGGGGGTTTACAGCGGGGCGAAATTAATAGAAATAGCTGCCACCTCTGGGAGCTAAAACGGCCCTTACCCGGTTAGGCATGGAGTCGAACTGGGCTTAGATGACAGAAACGGGCAACTCATTCCATGTTGTTTAAAGTCTATGCCACACTTCATCAACCGTATTAGCTGGAGAGAAGGAGCGGGCCAGTCTCTCAGCAATTCATGACCAGTTCAATAGGTGACAGATCAGGAGACTGTGCAGACCAGGGCAGCAGCAGAAATCGAGGACCCTGTGTATCGAGGAAGATCAGAACACGACGTGCAACGTGTGTTTTTGCATTATCTTGGTGGAAGATGGCGTTTGGCAGGCCTCGAAAATAGGGCATAACCACTGGGCGTAAGACGTCAGAAATGTACCAATCTGCGTTCAAATTACCGTCAATCCGAACCGTAGAGGTGCGTGTCGTGTACCCAATGACTGCCCAAACCATCACACCAGGTGCAGGGCCCCTATGCCGATATCGAACGTAAGCAGGCGACGTGCGGTCTCCTCGGGGTCTCCAAATACGTATACGGCCACCAGAATACTGCACGCAGAACCAGGACTAGTCTGAAAAGATCACATTGTGTCCCTCCTGTATCCAGCTTTGTCGTTCGGCACACCACTGTTGCCGTCTTTTTCTCTGCTGCATTGTCAAGGGAAGCCGAAGTAATGGTTGCCGTGCTGATGGTCCACGCTGCTGCAAACCTCGACGCACGCACCGTACGAGCGGATATTGGGCGTGCTGGCAAACATGCCCATTTCCTGACTAATGGTCCGTGATGTGGTGATGTGGTTGAACGCTTTTGCAGGGCTGACCTCACAATATGTCTCTCCTCTTGGGCGTTAGTCATGGCAGGGCGTTGAGATGCTGCATGCCGTTCAGTATGACCCTCAACAATTCATTGATTCCATAGTTGCATGACAGTGGTTGGATGTCGATCAGTGCAACGGGCGATATCACCGAACGATAATACACACTCTCGATAGGCAACGATCCTCCCTCTATCGAATTTCGATATTTGCTCCTAAGCATTTCTTATTATTATTCGAGGCATAACAAAATATTCTGAGCAAACCGCGACCTTACAAAGCGCTTTCCGAATGAGAAATCCATTACACAACTTTTCTTTTATGCAGTGCTTCAGATGTCGTTTCTCCCTCCTGCGTCTAAACGTCGTCCTAATCTCTTCTTCCTTTCATGTGATTTTGACGTTCATTAGGTTATTCCTTCCCGGTGTTGCAATTTTAATAGCCAACAGTGTAAATGCACGTGTTTAGGACATAAAGGAAAAGAGGCGTTACGAAAACGTCAGGTATTCAAGAAAAGGGGCACAAAAAAAATTTGCCATTCTTGGTTTGACTGGAATGTATGATGGAGCTAAACCAAAATTGAGAGTGAGAAGAAATGAAGAAAAAATTAGTCTGAGCATATGTGGAGGCACCAAAATCTTTTAAGTGCGCAGGTTCTCTATAAATCTTAATCCGGCCCTATTAAAGCGTATTATCTGGTAAGTAAGTTTGAATTTCATGTTGTAGGAAATTATCAAAAACATTATTTTCATTGTTATAGACAAGTAATTTATTTATCGTTTGTGAATATTAAACCACGGGATTTTTTTATTTTATTTACTTATTTATTTTGGTAATATGAAGCTTTGAAATAAACGTTACTCAGGCTTTATTTCTAGTGTCAGCCTCACACATTGAGATTACATAGGACAAAGTTGCTCCCATATTGAAATTATGTAGGACAAGCTGATGCACATATAGCAGAACAACAAATATACTTAATGAATAAGATTGCATATTTTCCATTAAAGCTTTTAAAATTTTGACTTTTCATTATGTATGGTGTCTTCGTGAGTTCATTCTACACTTAACACTTTTAGTTACCAATCTGAATCTCAGGAAATGTTTGATTTTCTTCATGCCTCTTAACTAGTGGTGTAGCTAGAGCTTTTGCTGTCCCTCTTGATACACAAATAATTTTAAAAAATGTTAAAATGATGTATAGGTAAATAAATTAAAACTGCCGCAATGATCCACACGTCAAAGCTCTATAAAATAATGCTTTATGCGAAAAATGCCTCCCCCAAAAATTTGCCGTCCGAGGCGGATTGCCCCTCCGCCCCACTTAGCTGCGCCATTGTTTCTAAACTGGATCTTAGGATTGATGCTAACTTAGCATTAATCTGTTACACTAAAAGATAATTGGTACTTCGAAATTTTATACTTCATATCTGGAAATGCGAAACATATACAGCGTCTGTTCGAAAAGTTTAAAGACAGATTTTCTTCCTAACATTGCAATCATAAATGGAAATCAAAAGTGGGAATGCTATTCCCAGATGTTATGAATCGGTTATGCAAGAGGATTCAGCAAGTTCGTACGAAACGATGGAAGGAGAGTGATTTCTTCTTGTTGCACGACAACAAGGCGCATATTTACACGGCTGGGAAATGTGGTGCCGTTTCTAGCGAAAAAACGTAATCCAGTTCTTAACCACTCTCCATATTCACTCGATTTAGTGCCGAGTAACTTTTTTTTTAATTCCCGAAAATAAATTTTCTCGTGAAGTGTCGATGCTATCACGACGTAAACGACATTTAAGCCACAGTGACACACAAGTTGAATAATATCCCAAACAAGGACTTTTCTGACAGTTTCATATAGTTTGTAACGTTGCGTGCCTCCAACTTGCACGCAACCAAGAGGTGACTGTGGAAACTGGATAAAACACCGAGTCTTGTGAAGGGTTTAAGTCCCTTTTTATTCAACGTAAAAATTACAATTGCGTGCTCTTGACGCTTACAGACGGCGCCAACTCGGCTGTCAAATAAAAATAATAACCTGAAAAGAAACTAAAGACAAGACTCTAACTACGAGGCTCTCTAAAATAACTAACTCACCGCGTTTTACAACACCGCTGCTAATTCAGCAGACTTGAAGCTCACTTGAACGATTAACACTACTTTCCGCCAAGCACATAGGCCGAAACGCGGGGTTCTTCAATTTCTCGCTAACTACCTCCGCGCTCGTGAAGTAAGAATATCACACCCCGAACTTGTTTCCTTCCTATTTAAATCATAATACTTCCGCTGATAATTTGAATCCTTGCGCGTTCTACTAAAATTTACATATTCTGGCATTGGCAGTTCCAGGGGAAAGTAAGGCTTGACAGGAAAGATAGTTTAAACTTAAAATAAATGTTAGTTAAAATAAATATAAACCCTACAAGTTGTTTAAACCCTCTTTGTGTTTTACTCAAGTGGAGGACACTATGTACAACATCTGAAGCATTAAAACTTTCATCTTAAGTTTTCTGTAGTATTTGTTAATCCAGTTTAGGAACGTCTTGTACAGATGGTGCATATAGTACTTCTATTAAAGCTTCAGTGGACCGCCTCATATTGCTTGAATTTTCTGTATATTCGAATTTTATTTACCCCTTTCCTTATTTGGCTTATATAAAATAGTTGAATTTTGGTTCAAAATTCGGAATTGTTTGTACTTCGCTTTCGGTTTGGTTTGGTTTACTAGATTACGGCAAAGCACTCGGGGGCTATCTGCCTTAAGAGAGGGATGCCTTCGTGGAGGACTTTTTAAGGGAAACTGGCTCGTATGCACGTTACACATGGAGAAAACCACGAAAACACCCTAGCAACCAGCCCGTTCGCGGGATTCGAACCTCGGACCGAACTACCAGTGTTCAGCGACTTCACCGCTCGGCCGCTGGTGGGCCCTCTTTGCTTTCGGAACTGTACTGCGAAATTCGAAACTGCACTTCGCTTTATATTATTCATGTAGTGCAGGGGTTCTCAACCGATGGTACGCGTACCACTGATGGTACGCAAGAGAGAAATAGGTGGTACGCAAAGAAGCAAAGTAGGTTTAACTATTAAATTCAAAAATTAAAACCACAACATCCTGATTGTGTTTTTTTCTCTAACACTCGTAAATTCATGCGATCTGAGCTTTTTTCAAGAGTAGTGGTGGTGGTAGTACTTTGTAGTGGTGGTACTAAATGTTTTCCATTTTTGTTTAGATGGTACGCGTTAGTCAAAAGGTTGAGAACAGCTGATTTACTGTGCACAATTTTTTACAGGCAGTTTATATCAGGTTGCCTTTATAACCGCTTCTAATCTGACGACAATGTTTAAACAACGTATCATGTACTGAAATTCCAGCTCGGTTATCTGAAACATTTTCATTGATTTTGTTAAGCCATTTTCTTTCCCAAATGTTTTATGAAAATTAAGATATTTTAATTAAATTCTTTCATACATTTGTTGCACATTTTACAATAAAAATTTTGTTAGTCATGTTTTTTTTTATTATTTAAAGAATTCGTGAGCATTTTTAAATATTCCATTACCTTAGAGGAAGCCAATTCGGTTTTTTGTTATGAATCTGGTTCAAGTCTTCTAATAGCCTCCGTTCATAGAGGTTGCTTTCCTCCTCTGGAGTCAAATAGCTAGCTGAGATCTAATCTATCATATATTCAACTGCATTATTAATTCTTTGGTTCTAAATGAAGGAAAGAATTAATTACTCATATGGCAAGAAATGAGCTAAAGAACGATATAGTTATTTTTTACAGAAACTAAGAAATGGATAAAAACCTAATTCTAACATGTTGGACAAAGTAAGAACGTTCATCCAAAAAAACGTTCACAGTAGCTTTCGCGCTTATTGTTGGATTATTAGACCTACCAGTAACTGATTAAGCTTAACGTACATTTCAAGCAGGTTTCCATGCAATATGAAAACAATTTCTTGGTTCTTTCAGTCAATATACTTGAGAAACTCTCTACTAATGCTATTATACAAATAGGATCATAACACCTTTTCTCAAGTTATTCTCTAGATTTTTGGATTGGCTAAGAATTATGCTTTGCATATTCACATATAGAAAAAATGCAAATGACATTCTTCTAAATAAACTGCTTTTTATGTAACAGATTTACTGTTGATATTAATTGTACTAAAAATTATTTACTTCATTTATAAAATAAGAGCTACTGATATTTTTTAATTTCCATCTTACCATAGGCTATATATGCAAAGTTTCTATTACTTAATACCGATACCTAATTATGTTGATTTTCTATTATAGGTTCCCGTTTCTTTGGTTCGCAGTGACGGTATCATTTACGCAACGGGTCTAACTTTTACCTATACCCCAGAACCTGGTCCCCGACCCCATTGTCCTCAAATAGAAGAAGTGTTGAGGCCTGCTGCATTACATACCCATATGGCAGATGGTATGGACCATCATCCACAAGGCTCAGTTATGATGCCTCCTCAGAGTTATCATGACCATAATCTATGATCACGAACTTTTTTTTAAATACAGAAACTTGTAAATATATTTTGTTTTTAAAATACCAGGCTATTTTAAAAACAATTAGTTCATTATTTTTTATTACTTTAATGAACTCAAAGAAGATCCAGACCTAGAAACGTATTTTGACTGATGCGAATGCCTTAACTTTACGAGTAAAAATAGATTAATAATACTTTTTTTTTCTTAAAGACGAAAGGTGCCATTTTTTGTAATTATCATTTTATAGCATTTACATATTGGGGGAAGTTTTAAACACAATTTTTGTAGTATAATATTTCAAAAAAATTAACACTTTTGGACTTTTAGGAGCATTTAACGCGTTTACTTTTAACAGTTCTGTAGTTTTAGAAATGTATATGCGAGCAGTAATAGAGCATATATCACTTTTTAAGATGTTGTTGGCTCATTTTTGAATAATGTATTTGTACAGCTTATAAATTTTTTATGTGAACTTATTTGGCTTCTGTGATGAAGCAGCAATAGCACATATGTAAAGTGCCTACTATTCACCAGGATTTAATGCTTGGTAAATTTGGTGATTTAGACAATGCTCTCTATTGTGATATTTTCTGTAAGGGTTAATTAGTAATATTCTTCTGTATAATCTTAAAAATTTTATGTGTATATATAGATATCCGTATATATTTCTATTGTTTTGTATAAGTTAAGATGTATGTAAGCATTTGTACTGTAACTTTAAGAAACTTTTGGCATACTGTCAACGTGTATATTGTCTCTCTTCCAGATACTGTTTTTCTAGATAATCTACGAGTAAAATACAGAGCTGATGTGATTTTTTAAGAGTTCCTTGATATTAAAGCTTTAAGTTTCTTCGTTTGATGTATTATAAAATGAGATGAATTGTTAAAAACTAATGTTTACAAAAAAATGAAATTTTAAATGATTTTATAGGGAAATTTAAGTGGGTACTTTTTTTACTCATTTATTACATACAAGTTTTTCAACTGGCTAGTAAATATTACACTTAAAAATTTCAATCAGAGTACTTTGAAAACCCTTTTAGATCTTGCTATTCTTTTGTGTTGGTGTGGCTAAGTGAAAAAAATTTCATTTTACCTACACAAAAGTGTGAGAAACGGCAACGATGATATTAATAGCTGATGAAATACTACTCATGAAGGCTGATACGTTGTTTGCCATAAATGTTCTCTTAGGAATGAAGGAATTTATGTAAAATCGTGGTGGGTCAATATTGCAAATTGCTCCTATGATCTTTCCTAAGCCGTTCTGCAAGACCATAATCTTTGCTTCGCGCGGAAATCTATTTGTTATCAGTATAGCTGGCATTCATCTCATTTTAAAAGCGTTCGATATAATTATAAGAAGTAATTTGTTGTAATTTTAATGATATATTTCTCATTGTATATAAATGTGTTCGTTCTTTCCCCTTTTATAATGCTTCATTATTCTTATTAGTGGCATTTTAATAACTTTTGCTGAACATAAATATTACTCATTTTTAAAAGTAGCCCTCTGAAACTTAGCTTCAAAAAATTCACGTTGAATTTCATATGTTTGAATCTTGTTCGCAAATCTCTTGTAACAGTGCATTTCAAATATTCACTTATAAAAAAAATTGGGTTAATAAACAAATCTGCATTTAACTCTTTACAAGTCAATGTGTTATTCAAAATTAAGATGAAAAATAACAAAATTTGCAATTTCTGTACTTCGCTTACAGTATCCTAAAAAACAATGTAATATTTAATTTCAGATTTTTTGTAAATGTACATAGTATAAATAGAATGTTTATTTTTTAATAAAATATTTTAATACTGCTTGATAATTATAGATAACATTACAAAAGCTAAATGCCCATGCTTAGGAAATTTTGTGACAAATTTTAGTGAAACAGTGTAATTCAAATTTGTTGAAATGACAAAAATTCTACTGTATTTATGGTCACACCCACTTTTTACTGGTTTTTTTTCAGTTGATGCATTTCTTGTGATTTACGTGATGTATTGAAGATTAGTCAAACTATATAAATTTTTTTTAATTTGTACTATTTTGTAATTTTATTCAGTTCTTCTTTTGTATTTAGCCTCAAATTTTGGTTCAATTTTCCAGTTCCATAAAGGGCATTTTAATATAGGCTTGGGAAGACGATAGTGTAGTTTTTACTCATTTATACAAGTCTGTAGTTAATCATTGACAATTAATTTAAAATATGATTGTAAATGCTACTTAAAAATTCGACTAATAATTTTGATCAATTCGAATACAGCAATTGGGTTATCCAGCTTACTTTTGAAATGCCAAAAACACTACTGATATCATTATGTCTGATACATTCTTGTTAATCATCAGTACAGAATTAACCAAGTCATGTGGGGGATCTTACGTTTAGTAAGTAAGTAATTACTTATTATAGTTCCAACTTCACTAGAAATGTGTATGGAAATTGTAAACTCTGCACAAAAAAAAGGGGGAGATAGATTTTCATGTCTCGAAAACGCGACTTAGGATATATATTAGATTTATATATAGCATTATTCAAAACTTTTTTTTTCCCTTAATATGTCTCCCAACTTTAAAATGTCCCTTATCTTCTAGCCCTTGAAAGACTTTTCAACTATAATATATTTATCATGTATATCACAGTAGACGAACGAGGTTGTGCTCTTCCTAACGTTTGTTCAGCGACGTCAACTATCTTAACAGAAGTGCGAGAAACGAAGACGCAGTTACATTTATTATTTTATTTTGTTTAATATCCCATCACAGTAATTGCTTTGGAGCAGACTATGAGTCAGTAATGTCCCTCGCTCAAGGATTTTTTTTTTTTTTTTTTTTTTTCCGAAAAGAGCAAACCTTGTAGTACAGTAACTTTGGTATTTATTATAAAAGCAAACTTAATAAAACACACTTTTAAAATTATACCTTTGAGTTTATAATTTGATTCTCAATCGAAAAGTTAAAAGAATGTATTCCCATAGCCACAGCCGTATAGAATGTAACCATATTTCATTTTAACATGAAAAATATTTTTAAAAATTTTTTAAATGCAGGGAACTCTTGATACACTGAATTGTACAAGGGAAAATAGTATTCGGGGAAATAGTATTTTAGGTTAAAATATATTTCAGGGTATCCTTTGGCGAAAATTGTCGGTTCTTTGGCGCCAATCCTGTTTACGTCCAATGCCTTCCCCAGTAAAATGGCGTCCAAAACATAATGCAATAAAACATAATTAAAAGAAAAACTATATAATCTCAATAAACTGCATTTTAAATTAAACAAAGGAATAACATAAGAGTGGAGATACATGTTATTTATAATGCAATCTACGCAGTATAAAAAGGAGATATCGACTTACCTTATTTAAAAATTTCTGTTTCTTCGATATGTGTGACACACAGAATTCCTTTACAGCATCCAGAAATTATTTAAAATTATCTAAACTAGAATGCAACTCTGTATACTGCCATCGCCACATTAATTCACAAAAGTAAAAATGAAATATATACTCTGGATTGTAGGTAGCATTTCTTTCGAAAATCCCTTTCTATTACACCCCAAATACCTTCCATAGTTTTGATATGAGCTCAGGTATCAAAATCCTTAAATCTCACTGCATAATTTACTGAGAGGTGAACGAATCCACTTAAATCTTCCTTTACACACCAGTCAGTCAATGTTTTCTTTCCCAATCGTTGCAAAGTGTACAGAAATTTCAGGTTAATCGTACCATCGGCAGACACTTTTACGGTGTAAAGCACAAAATAAGCAACGTACTTCCTAACCAATATCCATACCTAAGTAAGTCATTGCAAATATTTTCCCATCAGTCAAAATCCCCGCAATCACGCATTACAACTAATCCCATCATAAGAGGGTTTCCATAACATTTAACTACTCAGGTTACCATAAATAAAACAACTTGGCGATAATCCAAGGGGTACCTTAAAATATAGACTAACCGTATTTTAATTCTTAAAACTGAAAGCGATCTTATTGTTTGTTTACTTAATCATGTCAAAGCAAACGAAGGCTATGTGTTAGAGGCTATTTTGGGGGAAGATCTGATAAGGGAAGCTGACTTGTTGCATTAGGCTCCATTCAGATGGTGGTATAAATGTCATAGAGGCATAGTCATAAGACAAAAAATGCAGGAGTTCCGTTTACACCTGCGAGACTGGTCTACACCTCAGCCAATTCGAGAAGCTAAATTTTCGCACGCTTTCATGTGTCTACAGCTTTCACGCTGTTTTCCCGCTCAATCGATTTCGCTCATTCGTTCTGATTGGTTGACTCTTATACCAAATTGGCATAAGAAATTTAACAGCTGCGTCTTGAAAACTAGTATAAACAAGTTAATTGACTATACGCAGAGTCATCAAAATTAATTGAAAATATGTAGGAAACGTCTACTCATGTCTCTCATTTTAATTAAATTAAGTAGTTACTCCTAGCTAGCTCATCAACATCCGCTGTCCGAGTCAAATGGTGTTATTTAAGTCTCGGGTAGGTGAATCAAGTAATCTTTCATCTTCTGTAATTCCGACTGTTTTTACTCTCTGTGTTATTTAGGTATTCTTCTCTAAATTCTGGAGTGAACAAATGAAAAGTGAATTGGTAGAAGAGATAAACAAAAATCTCAACTATGAACAAAAAAAAGGAAAGCTGTGTATGAAAGTATTTATTTTTTCTGAAATTATTAGCTTAAATGAGAAAAACGTAAGGAACTTAGATACGAGGTAATACTATTTGTAATCTTGGTAGGATAGAAGCAAATGCCAGAAAATAACAAAAATGGTTTTAAAGAAAGAAAGATTGTTAACAGAGACAGATGTCAATAGTGCATTTTTTTGAGTCGCGAAAATATGCCTACAAGTAAATTGTCACCTAATAAATAAACTGAGTTATTACTCACAAACTTTCGAAATTCCAAATATTATAGAATGTTTTACATAATGATTCAGTGTATATATTTTAGAGTTAATTTATATTAAATTTACCTTAGCAATAATTAGGTCATCATTTTGTCTCTCAAGAATTTTATCAAAAAAAAAAAAAAACTAGATGATCACATTGCCTCAGTTTTTTATTTTTATTTGAAATAACTAACCAATTAACGGAATAATTTTCTCACACAGATTAAATATATGTTATCTCAAGTTTTCATTACCAAAAATATTTATGAAATGCAGCATTTAAGAAATATGACAAATCTCTCTGTGACAGAGAATTTTTAGTCCAAAGGGGCTTTGTCCCTGAATGACTATTGTTTTCGTTTTGCGATTTTGCTTCGGAACTCTATAAACGGCGTGTCACTTTTCAAATCGTTGCCACCAAATACTATTGCCCTGTATTATATTTGAAGAAATTAAATAATGAAGAATCTGCGTAAATGTATGTATGTTTCTCGCATTGTGATTAAACAACAGTACCTAGAGTCATTCAATTTTGAATGACGTAATCCTACTGCGAATATGGGCATCTGAAAGCCCAAATTTGAAATCTGCAATTTGTTTTATTATCAATTTCATAATTTGTAAAACTTTAACGAATTTTTGATTAACAAACTCAACGATTTAAAAGCGAGCAAAGGCAACATTCTACGGGGAAAAGCAACCTTTCTATCTCCAGCGCACAGAACTGTATATCGGAAATTCTAAAGGTATGCTCATTTTAAAATTATTTTGCGACATTGCTGTTAAACTGAATTTTATGGTTTAAGTGCAAATAATATAATATTTAATAAATAAAGGTAACACACAAAACGCTAAAAAAATGCACCTTTGGACGTAATTTAAAATCTGAAACCATTCAGATTTTTTCCCCCGTTTGTTTTAATAATTTAATTTGTGCATTACAAATAAATTTTCCCTTTCCCAAAAATTTTATGTTCTGAAGTTTACATGTGGATCATTCAAGTCATATTTCGCTCTAGGGCAAACTTTGCAAAATTTACATTAACGACAGTTATTGTCTGTACTTAGCTCGCTTGCATGTAACTTTAACTAACTTCCAGCCAATCAATGCTCGAGTGGCTAATGCCGAAAAACATGAGTTGGTTTACACTGGGTTCTCTGTGTTGGATGCGCTCATGGCCATTCAACCACGGGTTGAATCTCTACCAATTTGTAAGGCATTTTGTGATTTCCCTTATAGCAATTATATTTTGTTCCTAATAAATAAGTTTTCATACTGCTTATTTCTTCTCAGTATCCGTTATAATGATTCGTTCAATCCAGAAGGATGAATTACGCGAGAGTAACGTTAAATACTGTGATTTCATGACAGAACTTATACTTATTTATAAGAAGTAGTTAATGATGGTGAATTAGCTTCTTGTTGTTGAAAATATTCTTTCCGCAATGTTTTGGGTTCGACGCGGTAATGACATCTAGGGAATAAGTGAGTGTTAACATTCATTGATAAGAACATTCTAGTGCCTAAATGAGTGAGCAGCTATATTTGTGAACTCTTACAGGTTGTTAGCCAGTTGTGTATTTAGTTGAATTTGAACGTCTCGCGTCTTGCATTTATTTTTATCTTAACCTTAAGTGTAGTATTAACAGAGTCGATGCAATCGCGCCGTGCGACAGAATTTAAGGGCGGCAAAATTTTTAGAATTTAGAGAAACACCGAGCAGCAAAATTTTTAGAATTTAGTAGAGGCACTAGATACAAAAATTAACGGACGACAAAATCTCTGAAAATTACGGAGGCACCGGCCAGTGGAATTTATTTCTCGCAGAGATTGCATCGGGCGGCAAAATGCCTGTCACAGGCCCTGAGTGTTAATAAACAATTAGTTCTTGTTATTTAGTTAATCTTTATTTCTTGTTTGGGCAATAACTCGCCTTGACATATATGTAGCTAGGAAGCACCTGCAACCTACAATTTAAGAGCTATAGCCCCATGTACATAAATACTGACGAAATGCTTACAGAAAGACCTCCACGAAAGCATCCTTACCCGCAGGCAACTGACCGTAACGTACTTTATCATACTTTAATCATATAATCCAAATTAGTTATCCAAAATATTGGCCCCCAGCTGATACTAATGGACATGATCGAACTACTAATAGTCAGCAATCAACTCTATTTCGACCACTGTTAGGTCAACTTGGATTATAACATTGCTGAATTAATCAAGAAGTTATCACAAGGATATGCGGCTTAACACTTAATTTTCCCCTTAGAGTTAAGTCACTTAGCTTGTTTGTTACCAGTTTTTAAAAGGCCAGCCACTGGACTTGTCAACGTTTTAACTTATAATGCCCAGGTTGTGGTTTAATAAACTTCACATTTTTTTATTTTAATATTATACTTTTCTTCAGATTTTGAGATATTGCTAAGATAATTTTTAGTAGCTATTGAAGTTGGTATTTCTTTGAGATACATAAAGACTGGCTAGTAGTTAACTAAAAAAGGAATTGTTCCAGAAATAACTTAATATAACAAAAGACAGGAAGTTAATGCAGTAGACAAGATCTCTACTGAACTTTTTTGGAATTTCTAATTAATGCTTTCAGTATATTTAGACTAATCACTTGGAAGCACTGAGCGTTTTTTGAAAAAAAAAAAAAAAAAAAAAAATTAGAAGATTGCTTAATTATTTTTTCCTCTTATTTTGTAAAATTTTGGAGCTTTCATGGGGCTGGATTGAAGAGCCTTTGATTATAAATTCTTTTTTTTTTCATGAGTTCTTTTAAAATACTAATTAAGCATAATGTAATTAAGACACAATAATGACACAATTTTGTGAATTAACGCTGATTTTTGTTGTTTGATTTCTGAATCAGTAAGCATAATGTTTTTAATTTTTCTATGACTGCCTACCAAATATTTTCTCTATACATCACTAGCATTTCCCTCTATTTTCATTCCTCTCACAAAACTTAAGTTATTGGTTTTTTTTTAATAATAATCAATTTGATTTCTTTTGATAATATTTTTACTTCTTTAGTTTAATATTACTGAACAATTTTATTTATTCAGTTTATTAAACAGTAATAAACTTACTTGAACTTATAACTTAATGATTTGCTTACTTGAATATGGATAGCCTCCTTTGAAGCTGACCGCCTGCTGTTCTGCCGCTTGTCTTGTTCACGTTAAATTAATGTTTTTAATTGATAATGTCATTTTAAATGCAGCAATTAAACAACGCATCTTCTTGGTGATTCGATTCTATTCGAAGTGATTTCTCCAAATAGAATGAATATTTCATCTTTTTAAATTATTGCATGTTTATTTAGCTTTTTGCAAAGCACGTGAGGGCTATCTGCCATTTAAAATTATTGTATTCCCTTTAATAATTTAAAACGCACCTATACAAAGGGATTCAAAAGTTTTACATTATCATTTTACTTAGGATAATATTTATTTCAAAAATTATCTTCTCGATTATGTTTTATTCCAGTCTTGGTCGATAGATGGTGTTACTAATGCTCGACGCTGGAAAGGGGGGGGAATACTCAAAGTTTGGAAACAAGTTGCATAACCTGTTTCTGTTATTCGTGCGGGAAATGTTAATGTTTTAAAGTAAAAAAGGCTTGAAAGAGAAAGTTACAGTCAAGGTTGATGTCGGAAGTTTAGCGGTCACCATTATTCGTTCGCGCGTAGGGTTTTGTTAAAACAAAATAAAGGTGGGATGTCAAACTCTTTTGGATAATGATGCCTGAGTTTGTTTCGTCATAGACCTGTAGTTTCCTCTGATCTACGCTGGTCATGTTCAAGGTATCTGTTGTGAATTTACCGCTCGCAGCGTGGTATAAGTAGTAGTAAATAAACATTTATACGTTTGCATTTTTTAAAAGCAGGGGGGAAGGAAATCAGTAAATGACTACTCTCTACTACATTTCAAAGATTTGTATCACTCTTTGTATATAGTTTATTGGAAGAGTTTTGCCGATGAAAGAAAAAACAAACTATGGAACTGGAATGTTTATAGAAGAATATCAGTCATTTTGTAAGATAGGAGAATAAGCACGGAAATCTCAGTTATGGATTTGGAATATACTCTCTTCGTTATTTGTTACATGGCTTTATTCACATGTTCCAGAGAAATACCACTTGGTAAGTAATTTAGATATTTAACTAACTGTGGAAAAGGGTAAAGTAAAAGGTAAAGATGCCAACTATAATGTGGATTCAAATCCCAAATCTGCGAAATTTTATGATTTTTTTTTTTTTTTTTTTTTTTTTTTTTTTTTTTGTAACAGTGACCTTCTAGTTTAATTATTGCATAGCATTTTATGTATTCTGTATCTAAGTTCATTTGATACCTAATTTAACCGGAATATTACACGTATTTTTCGACACTAGGGTGGCACAAAACACGGGATTAGAAAAATCAGTTTGTTCGTAGAAAAAACTATTATTTATAAGTTTTTCCTAAAAGGTTCTCAGAACGAATAGTGTTTATTTTTTCAGATTAAGTTGTGCAATTTCTTGTTTGAAAGAAAAATAATATTTACTGTAACCGGTATTGTACGCATGTTCTGCTTACAGCTAACTAAATTTATTCTTCATTTTTCCGTTATTAACAACATGCATTTTCTTATCGATTTCTCTGTTTTTACGTGTGTAATGTAAATATGGGCCTGTTTCGAACGAGAAGTCTTCCACAGAAGCATTTATCACTGTAAATAGATAACTTCGGTTTTCTTTGTCCTAATTTAAAAGTCCATTCCTATCCGTCTTTCCGCCAGTTACAGTTAAAAAGAAAAAATCTATTTAAAATTTCGCTTATGATTTACTTGTTTTCTTTTAAAAAATATGCAGCTCATTAAATGAATATGCTAAGTCAGAAAACACGTCCTTAATCGGAGCTATTACATAATAAGCTATTATGTAAAAATTAAGAATTTAAAAAATAAAATTATAAATTTGTTTTAGCGAAAGTTTACATTTTACTTACATTTGAACTGTTACTTAAGATTCTAAAGTACGCATTTTTAACATATAATAATTACTTAATATCTTTTGTTATTTTTGAATAGTTTTTTTATGAATTATTAAATTTTGATACAATGTGCCCTTATAAGGAAACGATACCTTGCATAACAGTAAACAAATGATTTTATGAATTGTTACATTTGTTCAAAGACATCGGATAAGAAATGGCAATATTTTATTTCAAATTTCCTGGAAACAGAATAGCTAAGCCTTTAAAAAAAAAAATAAAGAAATAAAAAAATAAAATAAAGAAATAAAAAAAATTAAAAAAAAAAAAACAGAAAAATATTACCAAAAGATATATTTTATTGATATAAAAACGTAGAGTTTTTCTATATGATATTTGAAGCAATTATTAAAAGTAAAATAAGCAGATCTTTTTTTATCTGCTTAAATATTCTTTTGAGTAGTTTTGTTCGGCTATGAAATCCATGAAAATTTCTTCATGGCGGTCTGTTTTTCAGAAAAAGAAAAGCCTTTCCGCTAAAGAGGGAGAAAAAATGCTGTTTATTTAAAAGAAATTCTAATAAATAGCATTTATGGGCATCAACGTTCTATTGCCCATTGAATCATTTGATTCATCTCCTTTTTATATGATTTCATTCTGTTAGCCAATATGATTTAAATTCCCGCTCATCAAATAAATTATATATACAAACTTTTGGTTATTTTCATGATTTTCCACATCTTTCCTAATTATTGTAGCAACATGATCCATTTTTATTTTTCCAGAAATATTATCCATTTATTCCCAAAAGACAACTCCCCTGTTTAACGGAGAAAAAAAAAAAAAAAAAAAAAAAAAAAAACATTTACCTGTTTTCTTCCTTTTAATGTATGAGGTAAGATAAAATTAACCTTCCAAAAAAAGTCTTCCCATAATGTATTTAAAGGTTTAATTATTCCGACAAATGTCCGCCATTTGAAAGGAGATGGAATATCGAAAGCTAGTAAATTAAAAGGTATTAAGAAACAAACTAATAGAGTTATAACCTTTATTTAAAGTGACAATTTTTAAAGGATCAATTTGCATTAGACTTTAAATCAAACTATATCAGTATTTTTACTCATTTTTATGATTGATTTGCGTGAAAATTAGTGCACGCAAAAGAATTACCTTTCAAAATAGGTCTGCTAGCAGTGTTCAGAGATTTAAATTTAAAGAAACATTTACTTTAATAGTATATCCGCTGACAAACACAAAAGTCTAAGCCTACAGTTGATATAGAAGAACATTAAAAGCTGTAAAGGTGGATACAATTATGTTTTAATTAAGATGAATTTTGCCGAAGTGAAGGGCTGAAAGTCTTCTAGCTTAATCCAAATAATAGCACGCATAAGATGCTTTGAAAATCTGATGTTCCTTATCTCCAGAGCTGAAATAATGATTAAAAAATATCAGTCAAAATTCCTTAAAAGAAAAATAAAAGGAAACATGAAGGTGCAAAACAATCATCCCACAATTAAAAAACAGCTCAAGAAAATAATTTAAACAAACAAAAAGAAAAGATTTTTTGTATTATTATTCAAAATCGGATTTTCCAATATTTATGCTCATTTTAATAAAATTTTATCGATAAAATATATATAGAATTTATTATTGTAACACTTCTTAACCTAACTGCATTAAATAAATGCATTTAAATTATTGCTGAGAAGATATTAATTATTGAATCATTGATATTGTATTAAAATATGCTCCTCTTTTAGGTTTCTAAAAATATTTCCGTATTTTATAATTTAAAAAACATTAATCATTTAAATTATTGCTAAAATTTAAAAAACATTAATTCAAATTTTAAATTCTTCCTTAACAAAATATTTTTTGCTTACGTATGTGTAATACTTTATTTATAATTTATTTTAGTCACTTCCAATATATTGTTACGAAATGTCAAGGCGCGGTGAGATGGCTTCCCCGCAAAGCAGTTTAGGGTTGCCGTAAAACGACCAAGGAAGGCAGGGTTGCCACATTTGGCGAGAGATCGTCCATTTGGCGACAGAATTGGCGATATGCCATGGGCTGATGGAGAACCTTCTGGAACGAATTCTTACCGGTTTAGCCCAGAATGTTCTCGAACACCAGCCAAAAGCTATATAAACCCTGCTGGTACGCGGAGAGTTAGTTAAAATCGAGTTGGTGTCTCGTCTAGCGAGTTAGTCCGTGCGGAGACGATCGAGTTGACAGCTGGGCAGCGAGTGCTGAGTGGGTCGTCGAGTGCACCGAAAGAGTCTCGTAGTGTATCGCGGTTAGTGCATCGTCGAGAGAGCGTGTTGAGCTCCGGGAAGCGTAATGGCAAACCGTACATTGAGTTGATCAATGTTAACGAGTTTCGCTTACTGCGCGTGCTCAATGGTCTACCGTTGACGTGGGAAGAAATGCTGGCGACTAAGGTATAAGCAACCCTACACAAGCCTGTTCATTATGTAGGTCTTATCGACTGTTTACATTTGCAATACTACCGAAATTTGTTTGTGCTCAATACATTTGCTTCTGTTTCATTTCATTTTGGTTTATTTTTTTTCATAAACTATATTTAGTACCAGTTATTTATAATAATTTCCTTGATTTTAATTCAATAATTTAAACTGAATTTATTCTTTAATTTGTTAAAGTATATACGAATGGAACGTTTGGTAAATACGCAATTGCTTTTATCCCTCAGAAGTATGATCAATAAAGATTCAACTAATAATATCCTATCATGTTTCCTATTTTGTAATCATTCTTAAACGAAAATTTGCTTATTTATAATCGATATTAACTCTCTAAGTAATGAAGCAACTTACAACCTAACAAGTTTGAAAACTCCGAACGCCCAGATAACAGAATATCAATATCACACCGTATTTATCTTCTTTCAAAATCATACCAAAGCCATAATTGCACCAAATTTTCTTCTGGGCATGCGCAGCATGCGAAATTCGTTTAACATTGATCAACTGAATGTGCAGTTTGCCATTACGCCTCCGGGAACGACTGAACCGAAGAGTCGGGAGCCGTGCTTTGTGTGTCGTCGAGTGCATCGCTTGTTGTAGCGTGGAGAGTCTCGAGAATACGTGGAGTTCCGAGAACGACCGAGCAGAGTCGGGAGCTGTACTCTGTTGATTGCAGTGAAGTTGTCTCCACCGTGATAGCTTGATAACCTGAAAGCTGTGCTGATTGTGTCAGCGTGTTTATAGTAGATCTTCGACGACTGTAAAAAAGGTGACTTTAGAGCTGTCCTGATTAATATTGGCTAAATAAAGTGCGTTTGGATATTTCATCAAGTAGTGTCGTCGTTATTCACTCCAAATCCACAGGAAGCCCGTACGAACGTGAAGGAAGAAAATAACGTAACAACTGGCGTCAGAAGAATAAAAAAACGCAACAATATAATATTGTAAATTAAGATTAAATTTTTACTTGAATGTATCATTAATAATGCGCGTCCCGCTAACTTAAAGGCTTTGTACAAGCAACGAATTTTATTTGGAAGATTTTTCAGGTTATTTGAAATGAAACAGCCAGTTTGATTTCTAGAACATACTCTTTCAGAGGCATAACCAGCCCTCATTTGGGGGTTGCCCATCTGTTGAAACGGAATTTCCCCAGACAGGGTAATTTGCTACGTAATAGAATAGCTCGCTCAAATTCAAACCTTTGAAAAAAAAATCAACATTTTTTTCTCATTTTTAAACTAAAATCAATTAAATTAAATTTATTAAGCATTTTTAAAATTTTATGCTTTATGCTTTTATGCCATCTAATATATCGAGTTAATCTTTTTTTATATAAATGTTTCCATTATGTGTGTATCCTTCGAACTAACACACTAATAGTCATACTCTGAAGGCATTGCTCATGTAAACACATTTTATCATTTTACTAACATATCATTTTATTTGAATTAAATTTAAGATTATATAAAAATTAAAAATATTGAAAGAGATTCAAGGAAAATTGGAAAGCTATAATGCTCACAAATTAAAAATTTATTAGTTTCGCTAGAACATGCTATTCAGACTCGCGCCAATCCTAATCGGCGGCATCGTGCATATGTCTAGGGAGCGTCTTTATGCAGCAGTGACGATATTAAAGGGACATTGCTTATGTTAACATTTAAAATGAAGCATTATTAGCATAATAATATGAAAAACCAAAAAAAAAAATTATCTTTTAATTTGTCTAAATATGCAAACATTTTGTGCTTTGTTAAAACCCACACTCAAACATATTTATTGATTACATATTATTATACATATATTTAAGTTATAAAAAGCTGCCCAACGGGCATAGTGGTTCGCGTTGCCGAATGCAGTGCCGAAGGGCCGGGTTCAAATCTCGGAGAAGGCAAGGATGTTTGTAAATGTATTGTGTCCGTGCGGCATGGGGCACTCTAAATATGCGAGGCGAAAGTCCTCTCGAAAGGTTTGATGGTAGGGGAAGAGGGGTGAGAGACGCTCGGACCCTTTTCCCAGGATGCTGTCCATCAAAATTGGGGGCGAAACTGAGCTAAAGAGCACTGTCACCTGTAAGGTGCTCAAGGTTGTTGCCAACGGCAGGTGTATCTTGTGCTCCTTGCCAAGAGGAATTTCGTGGGCTTGGGCTGACTGACACGTGAGCATTAATTAGAGCATTAGTCAGAAACAACAACATGTTATGAAAATGTAACAGTGCAAGCGAAATACTACACTAAACGCATTGGATATCAAATATATTACTGAACACTATTTATTATCTTAAGATTAAAAACAAATTAATTTAGATATCTAATAAGGCTGAACTGATAAGTTCGCAGCGTAGTTTATGGCAAGGTTCAAGCTGTGATTACAGCAGGGCATAAAAAATGCTCTATGGCTGATATTTAGGGATATATCCAAAATTCTTTTTTGTACACCGCTGTGTTGTAGACAACGATGTAGCTTAGAGTTTCAACCGACAATGCTACATTTCCTCCAAAAGTTTGCAAAAAGTGCAGTTCTTGCATAAGATCTATAGTATTTATATCGCTTTGATTTTTATCAGTTAATGCTTTTTGCAGTTTTTGGCAAAGTTGAGCCGGTCCTGTAAATATATGTGAACGAAAATACGTGATGTCGATGTGTATGTAAGGGTAGACGCGATCAACAAATTGTTTAGTCCTTATTTTGTGTCTTCTGTTGCAACCATAGTAATTTGTGCAACATTTATTGTTTTTGTAATTTTTTTTTCGGTGATTGATTGTCGTTATTGTTATTCTACATAAAAAAGGTAAGTGCAGTTACATATTATGTTAAAATTAGGTTAGCTTTTTAATTCAGAAAAAGCGACGATTTGAGCATAATTACTCAAAAAAAAAATTTTTTTTTTTTTTACATGAACCATTTGTTTATTAAACTAAAAATTATTATCTTTCGAGGAAAAAGGATTGACATATTTACGGAGTACCGCTGAATTTAAAATATACCGACCTGACATTTGAAGAAATAAAAAGGTGTTCTGAAATCAAAATCCATTTTCAGATTTTAAGCTAGATGGAAAACCGAAGGAAAATGTTCCGTTATTTCATTACGTCTTAAATACATACTTTAAATTTGATTTATTTACTTTAATAAACAAAAGAGTATTACCACCTTCTTGAATTATTTGGTATTGATCTAATTGTTCATATATTTTCCAAGGAATGGTTTAAGATATATTCAGTTTTTCAGAAGTAAGGTAAAATATTTCGAACACTGACTTTTCGAGTGTTCTTAAGAAGTGTTTCACGTAATAGTTCTTATAATAGTTATTTTCTACTTTTATTTTTACTTCCGCTTTTTCTGTTTTCACTTTTCCCCAGATGTCGGAAGAAAAACAGAAAAAAACTATTTGAGAATCAGAATGCAATGAAGAAAAAGGAAGTGAGATGAAGAGTGAATAAACCATAACTTTAAAATTACATAGTTTTTCCAAAACCTAGAGAACAAACAAGCTGACGCTACTAGCACTAGTTGTTCATCAAGGTCTCAGCTGCCATTGAAATTGCCAAAAGAAATTAATAATCAGAAAGAGTTAGAAAGTGTTTTTACCCGGGAATTACCTTAACTTCAATGCAGCCGGTCGGAAAAACAGAAGAAATACTACACTTTCTGCAGTAGATACGCATTTTCCTATGCCTGATCATTCCGGATTATGCCCAAGTCCATTATTGCCAAAGTCCTAGGTAGTAACCTTTATCGCCTCCAAAATGTCGCCAAACTACCAGTTACCATATTCCAAAGATCAGCCGTAAATTTTTTTAGATGTACTTTTGTCGAAGCTTGCCAAACAACAAAAGAGTTAAAAAGTTGCTAAATTCTGCTGGAAAAAATGTATGTTTATCGTTTCTATTGCAAAATTTTTAACAGTTTCCACAACACAAAACTGAGTAGTTCTGAATTTAACGAATAGAACCACTTAAATGAGCACTTAAAACTTCATGAAAGACATAAAATGCATTTGCGGAATCTACATCTTTGGTCCGATTTCTTAGAACGATTACGAAAGAATAAACCTGTTGATTCGGAATTTAAATATTTATTTAAAAAAAAAAAGAAACTAAGCATTGGCGCGAATTTATTGAAAGAATTATCTACGCCATTCAGTTTTTAGCCAAACAAAACTTAGCCTTCTTTGGTTCCAGTAACAAGTTATTCGAAAGAAATAATAATTTTTTAAAGTGTATAGAAATGATCACAAAATTTGATCCTATCATGTCTGTATATATTAATAAAATTCAAACTCAAAAAATATGCTTCATTACCTTGAAGATAAAACTCAAAATGACACAATTAGCTTATTAGGGTATAATATAAAGCAAATTATTTTAAGTAAGGTCAAACAGGCAAAGTAATTTTCTATTTTACTTGATTGTACCCCTCATACCAGATATCAAGAGCAGATATTAATTGGTATGAGGTATCTTAATTTAGAAAATACATACATGAGTATTGAATAAAAGTTTTAGTATTTTGTGTTACAACAGATACGACAGGTGAAGGACGAATAACATTCTTATTAAAGAATTTAGAGGAAAATGGTTTAGATATTAGTAATTTACGCGCCCAAAATTACAACAATGGTTCAAACATGAGAGCAATTCTCGAGTAATTAAGCTCAAATCGTTGTTTTTCCAAATTAAAAAGTTAACCTAAGTTTAACGTAATATGTAACTGCACTTACCTTTTTTTTATGTAAAAAAACAATAGCAACAAGCAATCACAAAAAAGATAAATGTTGCAACAAATTACTACTATTGCAGCAGTAGACACAAAATAAGGATTAAGCAATTTGCCGAATGCGTCTACCCTTACATGCGCATCGGCATTACGTATTTTCACGTTCAAATAAGACAGAAGAGAACACCAGAGACGAACTCCTGTCCAAGTTATAACTTTAAGTCAAATAAGACGGTCTGCTAGGAGGAAGGTGCACTCAGATCTGGCAATCTCGAGGCTGCCTTAACGCAGTTGAACGCCCCAGCACCTAGAGTCGATCCAAGGAGCCACTAACCTATCGGTCGAGCCGACGAGCTAAGACTAAGCTGAGTCGGCAAAATACTCAGCAACTCACATTCTACGTCCCCGTTCTGGAAGGATGGTCATCAACAACCCGGGACAACAGAACGAAGTCACTTAAGCACTGTCAGACAGACCGGGCCACCAATCCGGCCTGCTAACACTACGTCATGGTATACAGATGTTGGCTTTAGGCGCCTCCAGGGGAAAACCAAGGGAGTATATGAATATGTAGTTTTGAGGCTCCAGGCGCCCACTGGAAACCTTAAGCAGTTTAAAGGCTTGCTGAATCCACCAACTGCACTGACGGAGGTGTTTCTCCCCGGACAACCATGAATATCTGACTATATAGTTCAACCACAACCAGCGGAACGGCCGAGAACGCCATATGATCCCTGTTGAGCCTAAAACAGCCATCGCTAGCGATGACTTCAGTCCTGCGGAGGTTGATTTTAAACACCCGTGGCCGAGACTGCCTAAGTAAAGATCCTAATCACTAGCTTCCCAGGTTTTACCCGAGTCGACCTCGTCGGAGGAGCGTTCAAATAGGAAAAGAAATTTTCTGTTCAGACAGGCAGCGAGACGAACTGCTTGTTTTAATGATTGCCCGGCGTCGTCGTGAGCCGCTCGACCTTGCACCTGTTGTCGGCGCTGTCCTGATGCTATTAATATCTTTTTTTTTTTTTTTTTTTTTTTTTTTTTTTAAAGCTTAAAATTGCTGTTATGGACCATAAAGCTGAGTTTTGATTATGCTTTTTTTTTTTTTTTTTTTTTTTTTCAAACGACGAAATGAATTAAATTTACATTATTTATTACATATTAGTTTTATTTTATTAGCCCAAAGGGGCGTTAGCTCAAAAGTGCTATTAGTCTCGAAACCGCATTTTGCGTTGAATCACTAAAAGCGTTGAGGCACACAAAAGTGAGAAATAGTAGGTAATTGTAATTAACTTCGACTATGTTTTAATGATTTAAGAATTAGTATCCGTTTCTTCCTGATATGAAGTTAGAATATTCAACTTTTATTATTACAGATTATTTAGGTCTTCTGATGGAAAATATTAAAACTCAAAGTAAAATTTTATTTGCACACAATTGGAAATTATTAAGATAAGTCTGTGTTTCGTAAGTTTGAAAATATAAATTGCTCCACATTCCCTGCGGTATGCAACATCATATGCAGCTTCATGTAAAAGTTATTAGAAACTGATTCTCAGCCGTTACGTCTTTATCATAACTAAATTAATCATATTCATTAAAAAGATAGCAATCAAGTAAGTTTTGGTTTTACTCGGAAAATAAGCGTCAACGTTTTGTTTTAATTTTCTCTCTTTTCCTTCAAGGCAAAAAAAAAAAAAAAAAAAAAAAAAAAAAAAAAAAAACCCTCCAATATCATAAAATGAATAACTAATAATAGAATCGCTATTATCATATTAAATAAACAAGTAACTACCTTATTACTTTGAAGTTATAATAGAAAAGCTAATATGTCGCTTGAAGACTAAATGTTGTTTATGCATAGAGAACTAGAACTTAGATGTTAAAGCATTATTTTTTGCGACAGCCATTATACCAGGTTTTCGTGAATCATGATACAAACTTTACAGCTTCCAAAGAAAAGAAAGTTATTACTACGTAAAAAATGCAAAGATTTTGTTTCCATCTTAATAAAAATCGAAATAACTGAATTAACAGAAGACTTTTCTGAACTACCGCGACTGAAAACTCTATCTCTAATTAACTAGTAACAGAACGTTTTGGTTTACATGTAACTTCCTGTGTGACTTAAATAGGTGTATACATTTAAAACTTGGCAAATGAGCAAATATATGCACATACATTTAATGAAGAAAATTTTGGAAATTTCTCCCAACAATAATTTCAGTCACCGAGTGTAGAACTGGAGCTGAATTACCATTATTTCATGATTTCAGCCGTTCAACTACTGATCAGTCTAAAGAAGAGAGATCCGAATCCCGCCTAAGTAGATCATTTCTTCAAAGACTAATGCTAATTTGTGGTTGAAATTTACAAAATTTTATTCATGAACTTTGTTTTAATATGCAGATTACACATACACACACACGCACAAAAAAAAATGTTTGTGAATTCTTTCGAAGTTCATAAAATTTCTTTAAAATTAAGTCATTGTAAGACAGAATTTTGGATTCTTTCAGAGCTGATGTGTTTCTTTGCATTTGTAATTTGCAGAAAATTACAATTTAAAAGATAAAGAATGCAGTTTAGACTACAGTTTAGAATGCAGTTTAAAAGTTACTTATATCTTGTTAAAGCTTACTTTGGTATAATATTATAACACCCATACTTAGTACGAATTCGAATGAATATTTTATGTTAAAAATTTTATGCGAATTTTTTTTCTACGAGTTTTCAGACACACTGATAATTTATCTCTAATAACATATTAAATTTAATTTACGCGCATGATTTATAGTGATATGTATAAGAATTAAGGCATTCAGAGTTCTCCTTGACTGCAAGCTCATTTTTAATAGAAATCTATGCTCATCTTCTTAAACAAGAAACAACGCTCAACAATAACAATTTTTTATTACTTAACTACTATGGACCTAGATGTTACGCATCAGAATATACAAACAAATATTTTCTTTCTTTTAGCACAATTACTGAAATATGCCTTTATCACAAATCAATGTTCATTATTAAATGCTAAAACGAAACGCACGTGAACCTAAGCGAAGTTTTAATTTCATAATCCTTTCCTATGAGATCTCTTAACGAATCTTAAAAGGGGAAAAAGGGGGGGAATCTGAAGTTAAAAATTTGTGATATGTAGAGAGATGTTTGAATGAATTTTTAAAATTCCAAGAAATTTATGATTTATTTATTATTTAAAGTTTATTGACTTATTTAAAAATTTTGATAAAAAAAAGATAAAGAGAGAGACAAATATTTTTAAAATTGGATTATAAAATAAAATGTAAGGGGCTAAAATAATTGAATCTTTTTGCTTAATTGAAAAGCACCAGGCTATACGTTTTTTCTGCTTATTAATTATAACTGAAACTAAATGAAGATTTAATGAAACATAAAGTAATTAACCGAAGCTTATGCTAAATATTATTTTCCTCTCACTTCTATAATATTCTTTGAAGTGGCGAGTAATAAAACTTAATTTCCAAATGCTAAATGTTCGATATAGTGAGAAGGAAAGAGTGAGTTTTGGAATCCCTAAGAATTATGAAGGTAACGATATTGTCTACTACCTACTCCTCATGGACTATGAAAAAATATGTCTTTCTCCCCTTCCCCAGTTCGAAATTTTTGACCGCATAGGATTTATGTCTCATTTTCTTTTAGCTCAAATTTCAGATTCTACAGCTAAGACTAGAGCCGTTGAGCTTTACATGAAATCCTTACTAATCAGTAGAAACTGTATTGAAACTGAAATATTTTCTTTGATTTACGCTAAAGATTAAAAATTATTTCTGAAAAAATGTCATTTTATGCATCACAATTTTTTTAAATTGGTACTTTTTTTTTTTTTTTTTTTTTTTTTTTTTTTTTTTTTTTTATAATTCTGAGATGCATCCAAATTTTCCGAAATTTTTATGCACCTGAATTTTTTAAAAATTGGTTCGTTTTTTATATAATATTCGGCGTTGTGGAGGGGGTGTCCGGATGCTTCCCTAGCTACTCGACCTTTTGATGATCAGCTTGATTGTTTTCAAGCTAATTTAAATGTTTTCCTGTAGGACTGCTTAGCTCCTTTTAGAAAAAGGTTCTTTATATCATCTTCATCAAATTCTTAGCATCCTCTTATTTAGCTTTCGTCTGTTGATTTTTTCCATGTGATTTTTGAGCTGCATACGAAATAGGATTGTCTGAATTAATGCTCTTCTTAATCCCTTCAAATGATGCATATTTCCAGCCTGTTCGGAATTTCCTCTATCACTCAAAATGATGTAGCATTACTAATACGTGACTCATTTATATTTACTGTTCAAAATAACTATAAAACAGTAAACGTCATGCAATATTATTTTGCTCTTTAATCCAGTTTCCGCGAAAGTAATCTTTGTAAAGCTTAAATTACTAAAATTCAGTATCTACACAAAACAAAGAGAAAGGGATTTAGAATGTACACTGTTATAAAAATCATATTTTTATCTAGCTACTGATATCATCTGGTATCTGTTTTAATAATTGTAATTTTATTCTGTTAGCAACCGTTCTAGATGTTCGTTGAGAGTGAACTACAACTATACTAAGTAACCCTCTTATTGTGCAAATTAAATCCGATTGACAATATTTTCTGCAACTCCCTGGTAAAGGGAAATTCTGAATATCTAGGTTGCCTTTTGCTGTAGGTCAAATAGTACGTGTTAACTGAAAGGCAAGTGCAAAGATGTTATTTTTTAGCTTATCGTATTTGATTTCAACTGAAATTACACAGATTAGGAAAAAAAATTATTTTCATAAAAGAGAACAGAATTTTTTAATTTTTTTTATTATTTTAGGTTTATTAATCTTATTTCATATGCTGCTGATTAAGTTCAACTGTGTGGTTGAATTCTTTAGAGCTATTTGGTAATTTTTAAATTTAAAAAAAGGAGTTTAATCAAGAGTGTAATCTTGCTGTATAAAACGAAATTTTACTCACCAAATTTCATGATTTATGCTTTACTTTATTTTAAAAAAATTATTATATGTTTCTTTGTTTTACATCTAGGTAACAAAAAGTATAAGTCTGAATATAAATGGGCAATTTTAAAATAAATACTGATCCTGGAAAGTCATATAATTTCTCTGAGATAAGCTCAAACATTTGTTTTTACAAATCTGATGGTTAAGCAGGGATTATCTGAAACCGGTTTATCCTTACTTTAGAGAAAATGTACCTTTAATGAATCAGATGGATATCATCTCAGATGCGGTCAAGAAAGGAAGAATGACGTTAGTTATGTAAGGGAAAGTAAATGGGTGTGCTAAAGGTCTTAACCCTTTGACTACTAACGGGACATATGTGTTATAAAGTCTTCTAGTACGTTTTGAAAGCATACTCTGTAGACCCTACTAAAAAGACGTAAGTAGCGAATTCTAGCTAGGTTTTGGAAGAACATATGACTGCAGAAGAAGGTTTAAATAACCTTTTTATTTGAACTAAACAGAAACGCACTGAATCAGTGCTCACAATTTACCACTACTTGTGGCTAAGTAACTTGAATAGAAAATAAAATAGATAATCTCAACAAAAGTAAAAATTAGCTACGCGACTGGCTCCTTCTTTATTTAAACCACTAAATCGGCTGCACACAGTAAAGCCGAGCCTAGAATATCAATATGTTCTAAAGACAGTGGCTAAGCACCAACTATTCACGAACAAAGCTACTTCAAACATGCGGCATAAATTCGGAACCAAATTTCCTACTACTAACTCTTAATAACTGCTGCTTAAATATTGATTCCGAACTCACTTATAGTTATTTGCATACACGTCATTAAATTTTACATACTGGCAGGAAACTGAAATCAGCAGAGAAAGGAAAGTTTGTAAAACTAAAAATAATTGGTTAGAATAAAATAAGGTCTTTATAATGTCCCACTAAAAGTTTCAAAATTACCGCTGGGTTACAAAGTACTTAAAATCTCCTGAATGGTGGGAATCATCTTCCAATAATTGGAAAATCGAGACGCCCCTGTGCTCGTTGTACACAAATGAACATTGAGAAAAGAACAAATATGAGTTGTCCAATGTGTAATGTTGGGTTATGCAAAGAATGCTTTACCCTGTACCATACGAAGTAAAATCTATTTCATATAATAAAGTTTTCCAGAATAATAAGTGTGCTTATAGTAAGTCGATCGCTACGTGTGGGACATATGTATCACATCATTAATTACGGCTGGGACATATGTGTCCCAGCCTTTGGCTTGAAAACCTTTTGTCAAAAAAAACACAAATGCTAAATTTACTTTATTTATGACATATTTTGTTCACTTGGATAGGAAACGGGGTAATATTTTTAAATTCGTAGTCAAAGAGTTAAAAAGTGATATTTTTTTAGAAGAAAGTTGTTTTTACATCTTGCTGAATATCTATCAATATATCGGGAAAGAAATGGAAACATTTCTTGCCGGTTATTTTTCTTGTTAATTTCGCAGAAGGGCACCAGAGGTGTTTCAATAAAAACTAAAATAGAGCTACAAAGAGAGTTCTCACTTGCTGTTTACTGTAAATCAGTAGTTACCAAAATGTGTACACGGATGTGCACGGTACCAAAATGAAGACAAAATATATAGGACGCATAAAGTTTCAAGAGCTCTTTTATGCATTATTAAAGAATTTAATAATATTAGTATAACTTTTTTGGATTATTAATAACATATAACGACTTATAATTGAAAGTTAAATTATCATTTTTAGATGATTTTATCTATCTGTTTATTAACATTTCATTATTATATTATTTTCGTCTAGGAGTCTCCTTTCCCTCCTTCCCCAAGATCTAAGATGCATGTAGATCATGAAACTGGAAAGCTTGGGAAACACTGCTGTAAACAAATAATGCATTCTAATTCTAGCTGAACAGCACTAACTAGCACTGTCATTGTTTATGAAAAGTATTTTAGTTTTTAAAAGCTTTGTACCTTCTAACATGAAAGTAATTTCTTGAACATGTTAAGAATAAGGAAGGTTCGTGTGTCTATTTAATTGAATTTGGCAATGCATATGGGGGCTAGCTCACGAAGGCATGCTTTCCTGAAGAATTTTCTAGGGAAAATAAGTTCATATTTACATTACACTTAAGGAAAACCATAAAAATGATAACATACATTGATAAGCTGTAGGAGGTCTTGCGTCCCGTTTCCCTAACGTGCCTTCGTGGTGTAGTGGTTCTGCACGCCGGTATTCCAGAGGTCCGCGGTTCGATTCCCGGCGAAGGCGATTGCTACTTTTTTCATATCTCCGGTTTCCAAAAAATACTAATATCTCTACAGTGGCGCCCGAATTAAAAGGGTGTGGATGATGAATCGCCAAATCCTGGGTGAGGTTCTCCTCACCCAGGATTTGGCGATTGGGTCCCCTTAAAACCCCAGTCGCCCTCTAAAAAGGGGAGTATATAAGGTATTTCTCCCCGAACTAAAAGGTGGTGGACAATAACTCGTCACCACAAAAATTTGGCAATCGGGTCCGCTAATCCCCAGTCCCCGTTTAAAAGGGAAGGTATTTTCTCCCTCTTTCCAGTATGCCTTCGTGGTGTAACGGAAGCACACTCGGCGCGTATTCGATAGTTCGAGTCCCGGAGAGAGCATTGCTCACTTTTTACATCTCCTTCAAAATAACCTAATGACTCTACAATGTAATTAATGAAAATCATTTGAAACTAAAATAGGATTTGGATTAGTTACCATTGTTCCATTGTTATGAATAACATAGAAACAATTTGAAGATTAAATCCGATAATCTCTTAAGATGGCTGCACAGCCGAAAAAAGGAAAATATAATTCATAGTATTTTGATTCTCTTTCCTTTATAAATGCCGAATATCAGTTTGCCATATACTTGATCAAATACTGAATAATTGTTTCATCTAGATGATATATTAAGCATGGATTAACATTTACTATAACTACTGATTTTGACTCGCAGCTTTTATTTTTGGGCCAGGAACATAATGTTAATCTACCTTTGTAAACACAAGGATTCTTTTGACGCAACAGCATGACAACGCTTAATAATAATAATAATCTTAACATCGCTAAGAATCATTTTCTGATTTTCCATATGGTTTTTTGCTCAGAGATGTTAAAAGTTGCAAGTGATAAGTCTGAGTAATGCATATGCACAACGTAAATGTACTGTAAGGAAAATGAAACCACAAAATTGCTAATTGACTTCTAATGAACTCTAACGAGTGATGTATCAAAAGGAAAATGACAGTTAAAAACCGATTAAAACTGTAAGATTGAAAGCAATTTTAGTTAAAAGTAATTGTAAGATACTCAGATACTCCATATTCATATAACATAGCATCTGAAATGCAAAACTTGAAATACGTGTACAATACAAAATTCATTGATGTAACAAATATGTCTTTCTTCTCTTAAGCATTTGAAAAAAAGATGTATTTGTAAGATCTAGTTTTCTTGGCTGACACATACTGCTACTAGATGTACTTCAAAGTATGTTAGCGACTTATCAAGACTAGAAGATGAATATAACAGGAAAAAGACCCTTTTATTGAACTCAATTTATTTACAGACGGCACAGGTCTTTGTACTTACAAATCCACCATACACTTGTGGCGATAAAACTAAAGATATTAGTAAACTGAACTACCGACGCCTGCTCTGTTTACATTTAAAGATAAGCTAGTAGTAATTAATTTGTGTAGTCTTGAACAAATATTTAACACTTGTAGAAACATTATGTATTTTTTGGTAAGTAGGCAAGATGAAAAATGAGCAACGCCCTCGCCGGGAATCCAACCACTGACTTCTGGAATACGCGCCCAGCGTGCAGACCACTACACTACGAAAGCATTATAAGAAGACGGGAGAAATATCTTATATACTTCCCCTTTTAAAGGGCGACTGGGGTTTTAGGGAACCCAGTCGCCAAATCCTGGGTATGGAGAATCATCATCCACTGCCCATTTAGTTCGGGCGCCACTGTAGAGGCATTAGGATTATTTTTCGAAGCCAGAGAGATGAAAAATTAGCAACGCGAGAATCGAACCGCGGACATCTGGAATATGCACCCAGCGTGCAGACCACTACACTACGAAGGCATGCAAAAAGGTGGGAGAAATACCTTATACACTCAGTAGCGAAACACGCTGTGACTAACCTTTTCACTACCTCAGTTTAAATACACTCTCGTTCACCCTAACTCTTTTACATTCTGGCAAGGAAACGCCAGAGAAATAAGAGATGACAGAAAAGGCTAACAGATTAAAATAACTATAAGTAAAAATAATGTGTATCTCACAAGTTTATCTTTCATAAAATTGCATTTATTCAAATAATTGAATTTTTTTACATTTTCCTCTCTATAAAATTGAATGCAGATGTTTAAACGACTCCCCCCCCCACACAAATTTTCTCACATATTTAAAACGCAGTCTTCCTTTTTCTAACGTTCTCGTATTCCCCCCCCCCTCCTGTACAATTTTACGACTGGACCGTAAACTAAGACGTATTCTTCTTGTGGTGGTTCACTACCAGAGCCGGCGGTAGGTTTTTGTCGGCCGGTGTAATCTCTGCGTCTTCTAAATTCTGCCGCCCGATGCGATTGCACATGTTGCACTGGCTCTGACGCCTGCTCTGTTTACTGAAAGCCTTAGAAAAATTTCAAGTCAAAAGTATTTTACCTATACATTGCATATAATAAAGCAATGTGTAAAACCAATATGGAATTCAACGAGTATGGGATTCTTTCTACGTCATCTTAAGCTGATGTGCCGAAGAATACTCAAACATTCTTTAAATAGTCTATCATTCATATTAACCTTCTGCTGACTGATCTACAACAAAAATATTTCTAAACTGTAAAAATGCATCACTAGTGTTCCGAAAGCGGGAAAACATGATTTATTTTCAAATATAATTTCAGGATTTTGATTCACGATTTTAAACTATTTCTTTTCATCTCTTTTTCTCCTTACGTTGATTGGCCTCATTAGAAGAATACAAATTAAGGGTCTCAGTACCCCAAAATCAATGAAATTACGTATTTTTCAATTTTTTGCTGGAAAAATACCTTAATTTTTTGCTGGAAACCTTAATACCCTTACTATACTGAAGAGAAATTTTGAAATGATCTGAAAATAATAAATGCTATAAAAAGGTTTTTAAAAATTTTGACACCCATTTTAATGTCACCCCTCTCAGTGTTTATTATTTTTTTTACTTCTTAATTTTTTCAGTAACTTACTAAAAATCAGTGTAACTGAAAAGGAGTTTAATTAAATACGACTCCAACTATAAAAAAACTCTGTTTATGTGTATATACTGATTTATTTAAATACAAATTAAAGCTGGAAAAAAATTTTTCACCTTTAAACTGGCAAGTTTATATATTTATACTGAACTCAGCAAACAATTTTATGTGTATTATCAGTCAACTTTGCTATGCTTATTCAAAAATTGAAATTGTCTGTGATTAGACACGAACAGAAAGAGGTGGTGTAATGAAAGTGATCAAGTTTTTGACTGTAGCATTATTGAAATAGTGCTGGAACAAACATTAAACTCTTTAATTAATTAAAATTCACATAAATTAATTTAAAATGCAATTTATATACGTGAACAAATGGATAAAATAAGAGAAGAAATCACATAAGCTGCTGAGTGGTTTTAAATAAAATGTTTTATGTCTGTTAAAACTTCAAATTTTGCTTTTTAAAAAATGAATAAACTGCAAATTAATATTATTAATAATGATTATAAGCGTTTTAGAAAATACATTACAATTAATTCACGCATTAAAATTGTTTTGATCGTCTTTAAAAAAAATCAGGTAAAGAAAAATTCTACTTGCATTTTATCTACTTGCAAAATTCTTCTTGCATTGATTTTTTTGCAATATTTCTAGTCAGATAAGGTTTTAAACAAAAGCTTGTAATTTATGTTCATATTAATTAATTGTGTAGTACTAAGTTTTATTATATATATATATATATATTGAAATTCAGTAATAAAATTTTTAAGAAATTTGAAATGATTTAATGACCGTTCAGACAGTTTACATTCTAAACTGTGTTTTCTCAGTTTGCAATTTTTTAATATATCCTTTTACTTAAAGTCCTAAAACTTGTTCAGATATGTACCAAATTATTTAATAATTTTACCGCTTATTTAATAGTATATACTAAATGGAATCAAGGATGGGTTTTGAAAAATAGTGAAAAGAAAAATTATTGGAAGTGAAAATGTCACTGAAATCATATTTTTTTTAAAGTTTTTATATAAAAATGGGCTTTTTATTTTTTTCTCAGAAACTAATTCATTAATTGAAAAATGGATCCGTAAAGTTATTAAGAACACTTTTATAAATACAATAAAAAATATTGAAAATTGTGGAAGAAGAAAAAAATTTTAATTGTTGAATTTTTGAAAAAAAAAATTAAAATTAAACAATAATTAATAGCAAAAAAAAATCTTTTTCAGCTTAAAACCATTTTGTCTCATGAAAACATTTAATATTGTTCACAAAAGTAGATGAAAGTTCTTAAATAAAAAAAATCATTCAAAAGTACCCTTAGAACGATTAAAGTATCCTTATACACATTTCAAAAAACTTGAAAATTTAAATAACTCGATCGCAACCGAAATTCAATCAATAAATGTGTAGGTTTCTAATTGTGTAGAAGCTTAAAGCAGTGTCCTGCCGACTCGCAAGCGTGTTCAGTCTGAATTAAGGTCACTATGAAGGCTAAAATAATCTTTTCATTAAATTTTTAATTTAAACAGAAGGCCTCACTTGTGCGAACAAACAAAACCCCACCACTTGTGGGCATTTAAAATACACAAGTTTATAAGTAACACAGCTGAAAACTATTCAAAGGGTCTACTTAAGCTGGCTCAATTATTTAACTGTGGGTTTTTGGCGTCGGCTACCAAGTTTACTAAAGTCGGAATAATCTAGGATGTAAGCTGCAGGTAAAATTGCTAAAAGCTCTAAAACATTCAAAACCCTCAACTTAAATACTCAGCAAGTAATTTGGTTTCTAGTGACGGCTACGGAAAGAAGTTGTAGTAAAGGTTTAAATCGTAATAATTGGGAAATTAACATAAAATCCTTACAACTGCAGCAATTTAATAGGCTGTGTTCTGCTGTCGAGAGAAGTTTCTAATGTGGAAGTGTCCTAAAGCATCGATAGTAGGCTCTCATCGAGTCGTTCTTTCACCTGGCAGTCGCATCGTTGTTATTCTGGCCTCTCCCATAACCGTTAAGTTCAAATCACAAGAGCGAGTAGAACAGGAAATTTTACTGATTTCGCATTAACTCTTTATGAGTAGGTGTGATTTATTCAACTTCCGTCTGAGGATAAAAAAACTGTTCCTGAAGCAAAAAATCAAAACTATCTACGTTAAATAACTATAATACCAATTACAGCTACTAAAATCCACACTTCTTTCCAAATATTTTATCATTTGTTAGCCAGGATTATTTCCTATTAACGATGAGATTCTTACAGATCAGGGGATATGTACATGGTAGCTGATTTCGGGTGCTATGTATACAGCAGCAAAGCAATAAAAAAGTAATCGATTCATATTAAGATCTATTCCCATCACTTATGCCTTTCAGTAAACAACATAATTCTCATTACTACCTCGTCATTAATAAATTATAATATACAATTTTTCACAGAATTATGTCCCCAGATGTTGGTAGTATTACAGTATTCTGTGGCAGAAGAAAAGTAAAAAATGCCTTTTGAACATATAGCGGAAAAAGTATAGTTTACAAATTACAAAACGTTTAATATTAATAACAAGCGGATGAAAAGGCTGCTTGTTTGCTTGTCTCAAGCGAAGTATTCCGGATTCGTTCTCAATATGTATAAGAGTTTGCTAAAAACATAGATTTGTATATTTAAAGATATATCAGAGTTTGGCATAGGGTAATAAGTGGATGAAGAGGCAGTGAGCATCCGTGTCATCTAGTTACTAATTTTCAGTATCCCCGTTACTCGTAAACTGCTCGTTTCCCATTGTCTGTTTAGATGGTATTTATTGCTTATCTTCGGTCGTAGAAAGCACTGTCGGCGTTTGATGACTTTGCTCTAAGACACTACAGATATTTCAGATTTTCAAAATGTCATAATGCCTTTACATATCTCAAAAGAACAATAATGTCTTCAATTTTCATATTTAAAAAAAAGTAAATGATATTTTAAATGAATGCATTCAAGATACTGTTTTGTTCTTTTACTTGACTATTTCTAATAATACATAAATAATTACGGAATAATAAAATATATTTGTAATCCATTCTCATATGCCCTTATTAAATCTTTCTCATATGCCCTTATTAAATCTTTCTCAAATATAAATAATCTCAATTAAGCATGAAATTAATCACACAAAACTTTGGACGCATAAAAAATTGCGTGTTGGCAAATATTTCTCTTTATAGTGTAGTTTTCAGCAGCAGAACATTTTCGCAGGACAACCTGGTGTTGAGTACAAAGAGTTATTGAATATTTAAAGTTTACGTAATACGACGGTTGAAGGGATTAATGTGAATTTCAGATTTAAATCGTAAGTAAGCATAAGTAAAGTATTGCAGCACGTTATAAAAAACAATTCAATGATTTAATTCCCATTAAGATGCCATATAAATACCTAATAATGATGGCCAACGACCATGCTATGCTGTAAGTACTGGTTCTCGACCGAACTAATGATGATACAGTTAGAAGAAAGAAATTTACAGTTAGTCATGTCTCATTGTAATCAAAGAGAAAAAAATATTGCACAGTATGCTGATCCGAACCACAATCGAAAAAAAAAAGAATTCATTTACTTTGCATATTTACTGTAAATATCGACTACCGCATAAAGCTTGAATATTTGAAATTCGTGATATTTGTTCAAAATACTGAGAATTCTTTTAACAGACGCTTTATTTAGGATAGCATCAGTGTTTCTTCAAAAAGCTTTGCCAACGTCCCTTGCGTTTGGTTCCGTGCAGCAGGAATTGCCTGAAGAGAAATGGTTTGAAAAGCTGTAATTCTGCGTGTTGGCGGCGAAGGGGAGGAATCAGAATGGATAAAAAACTAGTTTCCAAACATCTCCCTTGCATTCCACCTCGTGCAGTAGTGGAGGCTGTAGGCAAGGCGGTAAACGTTTATCTGGCTTGGCAGTCATATTCTGAACTTCCTGTTGAAGCACTAATTTCGGTATCCGCTATATTTATTTTGTTTTTCTCCTTCCATCATTTACGATGCTGGTTGGCTTAATCGGTAGATCCGGAAAAGTGACATGAGTAGATTTTCGTCACGCAACGTACTGACAAAACGTTAGCGTGTTCGCGTGTTTTTTTTTTTTAGCATCTGTATAATAAATATGTAAGCAGTTCGTAATTATGCAGAAGTTCAACTTTGGTATCATGCAACATAAGCAGTTCAATATTCTCATAAGCAACTCATAATAGTGTATATATAATAAAGAGAGAGAGAACTACAGAATATTTTTATAAAAAATAATGCGAAGAAAATGCTTATGAGCAGATTATTGTAAAACACACTGACTAACATAACGTTTAAAACAAAAGTCAATAGTTTTTATTACTCTAAGATTTATGGTTCCCTTTATTTCCACACCAAAAGAGGTGAGGAAATAAAGGGAACCAAAAGAGGAACATCGTGAGTTTCGAAAGGCATCGACTATAAGAGGAAAGCGTTAACCGGATTGCATCAGTGTTTTTATATGAAATGTTTTTTATTGCTAATTTTTTGAAGCAGCGGTGTAATGTTATTATGAAACAGCTTCTTTAAGAACGTATTTCAAAGAGCCAGGTCGCCTTCGTTGGTTTCCTCGCAATCAGTTTTTTATCTATCAACTTGTGCTTAACATATGCATGTTTTTTGCGACTTTAAGTGACTTATTCTGATATTCAATACAGTAAACTTAATCAATAGATTCTAAAGGAAAATATATTCATTAACTAACTCAAAAATGGTATTATTAATTTCTAACTAAAAATGCTATTCCGAATGCTATTTAAATGGGGGGACAGTGACTTGAGTGGATAAAACTGCTGAATACTGGTTAGTTTACCCATTGAACAACCTGATATACGAGGTTTTGCTCGTATTCGGAGTTAACATGAATATAATTTCCTCCGATGCAAGATAGTACTTTGTCATAACCAATGAACAAGCTTTACTTGAAGATCTAGAGAGGCAGGTAAAAATTTAAAGATTAACAAAGTATGTTCTATAGCTATAAAAGTATGAAGAGACGAACGCCATGCTTCAAAATTTAGTTATTTAATAGCCTTTATTCAATGATTCTTACACTTAAATATGAGGTGGTTTTTCACTCGTCTGAATAATCTGGTAGTGTTCACCTAAGCATAAGAAACTAAGTTATCTAATTATTGATTACGTAACGTTAATGACGTAAGCTTAAACTGAGCAACTCATATTCGTGTAAGCAAGTAGACGTTTTCAAAATATAAAAATCTGCTAACCGAAACGTATTTTTAAATTTAATCGAAGAAACATTATAGGTTAGGTAGGTTATTTAATTACGGCAAAGCCTCGAGGGCTATCTGCCTAAGGGGAGGGATGCCTTCGTGGAGGGCTTTCTAAGGGAAACTGGCTCGTATACATGTTACACATGGGGAAACCATGAAAACACCCATGCAGCCAGCCCGTTTGCGGGATTCGAGCCTCGTACCGAACTACCAGTGTTCAGCGACTTTACCGCTCGGCCGCTGGTGGGCCCGAAACATTATAGGATCAAGGTTTGCCTTAAATTAACTCTAAACACAACCTTACCTTTCTCGAGTGAATTATCGCGGTCACCTTCAAGCTGCTTTTTATACTGGGACTTAAGATACCACATAAAAGTAGAGCTAAATTAAATCATTTATTATTCCAGCTCGAAAATTTCACGTAGCCAAAACACAAGAGGAAAAAAGTTAACTACCGTTACTTGAGGAATCTTAACTGACGTAAGATATTGAAAACTGAATAGCACATTATCTTAGATGGCCCGCTCGTGTTTACTTAAAGCAAACTATTAACAGATTAATATATCATTCGCTAAACTGCAACAGCACCTCCGGCACCTACAAAGGGGCGGCACAGATTATTGAATTGTTGAAATATATAGCTACTCAAACACTGCCAGCTAGCTATCTAAATCTAGCTACATGCATTAATTGAATTCATCCTAATTCTGAGAAAGGCTGATGGAAAAGCAGAATGGACAGAAAAGAATGAACATAAAAGTAACTAATTATTTAAGTCAAAAATTTGCATCCTTTTTTCTGCTATATTACAGAGCTTTCAAGTTAGTTTTCGAGAATTACTGTAAAATTATGTTAATCTCTTTTTCGCTTAACCTGTTCGGATTAAAACTATGGTGTGCTCTCAAATAATCTAAAAACATTGCGTGAGTAGTGTGCTTAAATTGAATTTCTATAATTAAGACTTTCCGAAAGAGGGAAAACGATACTAATATCAACATTATACATAAGCAGGAAAGAAAGATTAGTGAGAAATATTAGAGTAGATTTTGTATGCTGATAATCATCCCTTTCAACTCCATGGATTTCTGTCTTAAGGATATGATAAGGTAACACGTATTAATGCAATTTTTAAATTTCAGACAGGTGATCTTTAGTTTTAAATTCTTATCTAACATGCAAAGCAGTAAGCTAGTAAGGTCATAATTTATAAATGCACTCTTTTGATTTAGTTTGTAGAGTTGAGTCTCATGAGATATTGTATCAGTTTTCATACGAAATAATAACCACCACCTCGCTGGTAACAAAACCCGAGGTGTTCCATTTGCTAATTGGATGGAATGACTACTACACTATAAAAGACCCATTGGTGGGACGCTTTTAATTCCTTACATCCCCTATCCCACACTTAGAGGGTGACTGGGAATAGCAAGCTAAAGCCAGTTGGCCAAATCAGGTTGGTGAAAAGTTATCATTATCTACATTTTAGTTGAGAGTCACTATAGAGTCATTAAGTTCCTTAGCATACAAAACTTCGAAATTTAACTTTGTCTTCAGGAACTGAACCTCAGACCTTACACCGTAAAGATACATTAGGGCAAGGAAATGTCTTTAATCCTTTACGTTTTTAAGAATATATCATTATCAAAGCTATCAGAAAAAAAAAATTTCTGTTAAGCATCTGCGCTCAGCCGCCTCAGCTACGGGCGTAGTCTACGTAAAAATCCACCATTCGATTGCTTTTGTTTCTCTTTTGACACACTCACGTTCTTTATGTATTCGCCTACTTTATCCCACGTTTCTTTGAAGGTAAGTTACATGACTGAGTTGAAAAAGGATGAGTCTTAGAAGGTTAAAAAACTAAATAAACTTCACAAACCTAACGATGCCTTAAAAGCTTAAATTAGAAAGCGCAACTATAGAAGCAAAATTTTATTTAAAAATTTTGAGAACCCTTACCCCTTATGTTAAAAAAAATTAGTATATTATATGTTAGTTTGAGTAGACTAGAAATATTCGATGTAAGATATTGGCATCTTCTTAATAATTGACGCCAATTTCCAATGAAAATTCTCACAACATTTTATGAAGCTAGGGAAGCGGTACTCTAAATATGCGGCTAGCAGAAAGGCCTCTCGAGAGGCTGGTGGTAGGCGAAAGAGGGGGAGAGACCCTCGAACCCGTCCCCTTTAAGTGCTCTCCCTCAAAAATGGAGGAGGAACTGAGCTAAGTCTAGCTGTCACCTATATGGTGTTCCAGACTCATGCCAACGACAAGCGCATTTGACTCCTTGCCACGATGAATGCCATGGGCTTGTGTTGACCATCTCAGACAAGTGAGATTGGGAACAACAACAACACCTAGCTGCATGGTTGTTTTCATGATTTTCCCTGTGGGCAACATTTATTCGAGGCCGTATTCCTTAGTGGATCCTTTATGAAAGTATCATTTCCCTTAATCAAATGCCTTTTGTGTACTTTACCTTAGTAAATTAGGTAAATTTTAGTGGCTAATTGACATGATATATAACTGACGCCCTATATAACTGACATGAAGTCCGACTTCATGTCAGTTATACAGGGCGCAAATATATTTAAAACCTTAATCGTTGAAAAATTTACCTTTCCTAATGCCAAGATGTTGCTGCTTGAAAGAACTTCCTCTCTAACAATGCTCAATTTACTGTCTAGCTATCTAACCATTAAAAGGTTTTGAATGCAATCATTGGAAAAAGTGAAGTATCGCCTGATACAGCTACCGAACAAGAGGCCATTTGGAGGAACTTTCTGCCATGATACTCTCAGTAATAATAATATCGGTATAATTTCATAATATGCTCGATAAGTTCATTTCTTGAAATATCAGCGAATTTTATTCCAGTCATGAATCTAGTCAATGGGAAAAAATGAATAATCGGCTGACATAATTACCATGCAAGTGCAAAAGCGAAGGGCTTGTAAATGCAAGATACAAGGATTCAGGTAAATTATCAATCGGATTAATCATGTGCGCTAAACCAGCTGCCTATAGTTACCTGTTCAAGAGAGACATTGTGGATAGACTTAACAACAGTCAGAAAAAAGAATGAAATTTTAGTTAACAGTTAGCAAGTTTCTGAAAACCTAAGTTCAAATAATAAACGGTATTTATGCAGTTCGTCAAAATTACAGGAATATACTTAACTGTTACCCATCGAAAAAATGATTAAATGCAATTTGTACAAAAACAATATTTAACTTGCTTATTAGCTTATTAGCAATATTTCACTTTAATGAGTTGCTGAAAGTATCTCTAGTTTAAATATACTTCAAATGCAGAAATATTTGTTCAAAAAGTCTGTGAAACATTAATCTCTTTCTTATGCAGAAAGCCATGTTACCTGGAACACAGGATTTTTTAAATTATTTATTTAAAGTGAAGTTAACTCAAAATTTCTCACCTGCGTAAAAATTTTAATGCCGGCAACTATATGGAAAGCCAAAGAATTATAATTTTTTTAGAGCTAACGAAACCTCGAGGGACAGAAACACGCTCTGACTTACAATTCCAAAATATCAGCTTAAGTAAACTCCAATTATCCGAATCAATAGGGGAAGGATCCTATTCGGATAGTTGGAATTTTTCCGAAGAAACGTCTACGTACACTTAAATTATTGTATGTACCGTTTGTTGAAAATGGATTGAAAAAACTATTTTTAAAGAAAAAGAGATTTTAATTAATTAAAATGAAAAGGTAACACTTTTGCGTACATGTTATATGGGGTACTTATAAGCGCGTATACAGTACTTACAAGTGCTGAAAGTCATTGCTTGCTGAACATCTCAGTCAAAGTAAGCTGTTTCACGGACACCGTGCCTGCACTTAAAATTTCTTAGCCAGCCGTTACTTGTTTTAACCCTTTCTGGCACGCTACCTTTTAAAGTTGGAGTTTTGATTAAAAAAAAAAAGAGGTAGGCAGTCTAATTAGGCCTAGAGGAGTACACAAGTAAAATTTTGTGAAGAGAGCACTTATCGTTTAGTTATGTGGGTGTGCCCAAAGTGGGCCCACTGATTGAATAGAGCTTCGAGAAGAGTGCTGAAACGAGCATTGTTGTGAATGAACTGACCAATGAGATGCGGAGAAACAAAGAATACAGACTCTCAGTTGTCCTAGATTATCGGTGCGCCCGGTCTGGGCACACCTAGGGTTCGCCGTTTGATTTTAGGCAAGATTTCAAGGTAAAAATTTAAAACTAATATGGAATAAGTAGATTAGCATGCAGCCATAAAAATAACAAATGAATTTCTTTTCAAACACTTCCTTTTATACCCTAAAAAAATGGAAGATTTCTTTGAAAAATGAGGGTCTTAAAAAACTAAACATGGCTAAAATATATGGAATGGTTTGTGTTGAGCTGCCATCTACTATAAACAAAGAAGGTTCAGAGTAACCTATAGTAACCTATAAATCCTTTTTCATTCAATTTTTCTGTGCGTACAGAAGGAAATTTTTAGGTGTGTCCAGACCGGACACACTGTGCCGCAAAGGGTTAACGGATGAACAACCAAGCTTTTGAGCTATGATCTTAGCTTTTTCACAAAGAATCGGACCCCTAAATGAATTTCCCATAGGAAGCTGCTGCAAAAACCACTTGCAAACGACATCTTCTAAATTTTTGTTTGTTGATGCATTAATGTTCTTGAAGAACTTCCATCTTCGTTTTCAAGCAAGTGACACGAAGTATAAAAGTGTAGGTTTGCTCCTTTTAATGTCTGAAATCGTTGATTGTCCAACACTACGCTTCCGTCTTAATTTTTTTTCTTAAACTCTGAAAGCGATTCGGATAGTCGGAGTTCGGATAATTGGAGTTGTACTGGTTTTTGAAACTAAATTTGCACTCTGGTGGGGAACCTGAAGGGAGAAGTGACAGGAAAGGTCTAAATCATAATAACTGGTTAGATAACCATCATGGAGCGTTACAAGCTGTTTCCAGCATTAACCACCAAGTATGTTAAAATTATCGCATCCGTGTATATAGAAATAGCACGTTCAGTTCACAGCTGTAAAATCCGTGGTTCCAATTCACGCTAGGTTGCGGCTGATTTTTCATGTTTCTTTCTTCAAAAAGGACAGTAGCTCCTGGATGGACTATAACTCGTCAGTATCTAGATGTTGTCAACTGAGTTTCGTTCTACTTGTCAGTCCCCCTTATAAGTTATAAATTTTTCACGAAATCTTTCTCTGCATTCTGCGATATAAGGTACTGAAAATAAATATTCCATACTCCAAATTGTTAGAACCTTTAAAACAATATAATGTCATCAATCAAATTTTGCGTAATCTAAAACACTAGTCTAACTTCCCTGGACCAGCCTAACGAATTATGCTATCATTTTTACTCTTTAATACCAGAGTACTAAAAAAATACAGCAACGTAAACAACTGAAGAATTTTTTTGAACTTCTTCTTAAAGTTGTTAAAATTAAACAATTAACAAAATTAACTTATTCTTCTTTCGGGATGGACAGACAACAACGAGTTAAAGTATTTATAAGTTCAACTTTAAATTCAAACTCTAACAATCTAGCTTCTCTACCTCGCAACTACTAATGAAATTTCATTCAAAGACAAACTCACTAAACAACAGCCCTAAGAACTGTCAATAACTAAGGAGTTTCGCTACAAAAGGCGGAAAATTTTATATTCCTAGTAATATCCTTAAATGCATTATACGTCATTTTAAAAAGACTATTCGTTTAAAAGTTGAGAGTGTACTGTGAAATTCGTCGTAGAAAATGAATCTTACGTCATCTTATGTTAATCTCTTATCATCGAAGAAAATGAGCCATTTTCAAGATTGCTGATTATTTGCTACAAAAAGCGTAGGCAATACATACTCATTTTCTAGTATCTATATGAGATCTATGTCTGAAATTTGCAATCCAGTCCCGTCACTAATGTAAATGCTTGTAAATAGTGGGCAGAGCGCAAAGTCATTTAAAGTGTTCTGTGCAATCACTATACAGAAACAGTGTTACAATTTAGTTATTTGAGAAAAGGAAAAGATTTTTGACTACTTTTGATAGTGAATATTTTATCACGCTAATGGAAATTTCACATAACCTTTTTTTTTTTTTTTTTTTATGTTATTTTTGTTGTCGTTACTTCCAAATTTAGTTAACTCAGCGGAATATAAATAATATGAAAGGTACTTTCCTGGACCGACATCACATTCAGAGACATAACAAAAGTGAAATTTTTAGAAAGTAATTAATTGCCGTAAGATGTTTTTCTGGATTTTAGTTTGCAATTTATCCTTCAGTTCTGCGTTGTAAATTAATTCTGGAAGTGTCTGGGCTAATATCACTTTCACGTTTGAGACTTGCTTTAATTGCGAAAGTAAGTGTTATAGATATTTGTTGGTAATGACGTATGTTCAATGCACATGTATGCTAATAATTGTCCATCCAGAGTTAATGTCATGGAACATCATCTCTAAAATTTGTCTTTTCATCTTCCTTAAAATTTGTCTTTTCAGAGTTAAATAATGGAACAGCAACTCCTGCAAATGAATCAAAAGCTGAGATTCAAGTTACATCGTTGGTAAATAATACAGAAGAAGTCACAGATAAAGAAACCAGTTCAGGCAGTAGATTGAACTATGCCAGGATATTACCTGAAAGAACGACTTTAGGGTATGAAGAGTGGTGGTTTCTTACTACTAGGAGGCCTATAATTTCATTTAAAGACTTTCCTGGGCGCCCTGGAGGTACGTAATTCTTCTCAGATTATTAGGTGTAATATTAAAGAAATATTCAACAGAAAAATGAAAATTAGAATTTAGTTATGTTATAAAGATAATGCAACTTAAAATTTACTATCTGTAAACGAAATCACCTACTGAAAGTTTTTAGTTTAATATACTTCAAATGCAGAAAATATTTGTTCAAAAAGTCTGTGAAACATCAATCGTGTTTCCATATGCAGAACCATATGTTAACTGGAGTAAAGGATTTTTTTTAAATGTAACAGTAACATTTAAAACGTAACAAGATGTACAAAACTTATATGCAAAAACCAAGAAACTGAGGACATCAGCATTTGTTTTCTCAAAGTAGTGACTATGAAAGGAAGCTGAAGATGAGATTTTTTATTATTATAGTATTAAGAAAAACGCAGTATGTAGGAAAGCAAAGATATTTATTTCTCGTCAGTATTTTCTCCCCCCCCCCTTTTTTTTTTAAACTTTAGGCAATTTTTTTACGTCAAGGATTTTTGATTTTATTTCTCCATAAAAAATCAAAAGCCAAAACGGAAGTTATAAAAATTTACCAATATTTATAGTTAAATGAAATATAGCATTAAAAGCTGCTTAAATGTTAAAGTATAAATAAGCAAAATTCATAAGTTAAACAAATTTGTAGGAAATACCTATACCAGTTTTGCGCAAGCGCTATATAATAGTGAGAATAAGAATATGCCAGAAGATCTAAAATTGGGTTAAGGTAGCATATAAAATATTGTACAAAAAAGTGAACGAATAAGGTAAACAGGGCATGCAATATAAAGGATCGTAAATGTCTGCTCTCAGAGTCTAACGTGACAGATTAATGTAATGCTTATGCAGTAAACCCTTGCTGAATGCGGAGGTTACATCATTAACACATTGCACTCACAGCAAAATTAAGTTTGGCAAAGTTAATTTTCCATAGAAATAAAGGGTTTGGTATAGTTCAGATTAAGAAAGTGTGTATAATTTATGTGAACCTAAATATTATTGCAATTGAAAGAGGAAAATTAAACAAATGTTAATTAAAAGGATTTCTATTGCTGTTTAATAAGTAGGTGCATGCTATAAGTATTTTTTTAAATAGCTGATATTCTTTGCTTGCAACAGTCTGACACAAATCATTAAATGTTTCTCTGTAAGGAGTTCAAAAATTTTCACCTCTCATAAAGTGTCCTCTTCTTTTACCATTTCAAAATCAGACAGTTCCTGTGCCTTTTTTAACGATTAGTTTAACTTCTTGTAAGTTAAACGCTCTTAATCTTCTTCACTATCTCTGCTTTCGTTGCAGACTGTGTTTTATAAAAACATCCAGTTCTTCATATGTCATTTCACGACAGTCATTCTCGACTAATTCCTTAACTTCCCCTTCTTCCCCATCTAAAAATCCTTGCCGCCTATCGCTTTTGCAGCTTGTGCGATTTCCTCAATTCATGTTCAGTTGATAGAAATCTTTTAAAACCATTGATAACTTCTGGCAGCCGCTGATATCAGCAAGCGTTCACTGTTGATTTTGTCAACATTTGCTAATTTAATAATTCCTATGCGGTGTCTTACGTTGAATTGCTTTAAAAATGCAATTAGTATTTCACGCTTTCCTTCGTCTAGTGCTTTATTTGCAGAGATGAAAACATGCCTGACATAATAGGCTTTAAATGCTTTTATGATTCTTTCATTCATTGGTCGTATTAAGGAAGCGATTTTTGGTGGAAGAAACAAAACCTCTAGTAATGTTGGGAGGGCTTCAGCACCGTGTCCTAGAGCATTATCAATAACTAGGAGAACTTTAAAAATAAAGGTTTTGCTGTTTAAGATAATATTTGAATTCTTTAATGAATGAATTTTCAAACCAGTCTTTAAAGAGGACTGTGGCAACGCGGCCGACGCTCTTCAGCGTACCACGTGCAATTGAAATTCTCGCATTGGACAAATTAAATGAAGACAATTAAGAAAATGAGTATACACAAATTCACGTTCCCCAAGCTCACATTCGGCAAGGCTTTACAGTATTCAAGAAAACATGTCATACGATACTAATGAAATTGCAGCGTGAAGCATACATTACTCAGGCAAGAAGGATATAAAACCGTGTTCTGGGCATTGTCAAGAATTAGGAGAACTTTAAAGATCAGGTTTTTCTATCTTAAGCAATTTTTGACTTCTTTAATAAATGAATTTTCAAAACAGTCATTAAAGAGGAATGTCACAACGCGGCCGATGCTCATCAGCGTACCGCGCATAATTGAAATTCTCGCGTTCCACAAATTAAATGGCGACAGTTAAGAAAATTAGTATACGCCAGCTATTCTACAAGGGTTTATTGTAGTCAAAACTTATATGGCACTAATGAAATTGAAGTGTGAAACGTACATTACTTAAGCAAGCAGTATATAAACTTCTGTAAAGAGAAGAGAGGAGAACATTGGATCAATTGTCAGCAAGTCCAATAATAGAAGCTACATCCATTTCAAATAGATAAACTATATGAGAAATTTGAAACATTGTAGACCTTGTTATTGTAACTATACAAAACTTTGTCGATCATATTTAACACCTAGCTGGAAAAAACATACTTCTAAGTCTCTCCTCAAAACTAAAGCGTCATTTTTACGCCAGCATAAACTGATGGTTTGATGAAAAATGAAATACTTTAGCATGGTATTAAAAAAGAATTCTGACGAGTTGGTAAGTTTTCGTTATATTTGCATGATTTTAAAAGGGATCGTTACTCATGGAATGAAGTTGTAGAATAGATATAGCAGTAGTTGGAAGAAGAAACAAATGATTTCATAAAATGTCCAATGTACAGGGCTTGACAGGCGAAATAATTGTCAAGCGCTACTTTCCAGTGGCAAAAATTCTTTACCCTTGATTTGAAAATGTGGCAGTTTAGAATAACTATTTTATTTCACATACTTCTTTCTTAATCTTAAATGTAACTGAAAAAAGAAAAAAGAAAGAAACTAGCATTCAAACTGACACAGGAAACAATTTAATGAAAAGTAAGAAGAGCAACGGGTTGAGTGGGTAGGAATATTAGCTACACAATACGCTATTAGATAATAGCAACAAATTATTACCTACAGTTCGAAACATCAAAAAGTAGCTATTGCAAGTGCGATTGAATAACTGAAGTTTTGTTGCAGAAAATGTTTTAGTAATTTGTAGTGATTTTGACCCTAGGATTATTGTTGTATATATGATAGTTTCGGTTAATAAATAAGAATTTCTCTGTCACTCTCCATTCTCCATAATTTCTTTGTCAGTTTTTAGTTTAAATGTGTCCATTGATGCTTTTGCTCTATATCAGAGATCAGATTAGCTGCTTTCCTCAAACCGAGCACGCATTGTCCTGATCCACCAGTCTGTCTTCAGCGGTCTTGCTGATGACCTTAATTTGTCAAAAAACATATCAGACTGAGATTGGTGGGTTCAAATTAAAAGAATGGAATTTTATACAAAATACTGCAAGTAGAAAGTATTATTTGTTAAAGTTAAAAAAGGGAACTGTGGTACATTTATCGAGAGCCACAAGTAATCCTTCAAAGAGCCGCATGTGGCTCGCGAGCCGCAGGTTGGCCACCCCTGATATATATTAACAACTTTAAGTTTGGGGAGGGGGCAGAACAACAGAATTCTGAAGACTACATGCTGTTTCTCGAAAATAAGTTTAAAAGCAGTTATACTCCATATTAAAAACTGATTATCACTGAATACCACTTGCTTATGCTCCACATAACAAGAAACCTTGCAAAACAATGAAGATTTTGTTTAGTAGTTACAAGAAATGCTCATGCACACACATACGGCCTATTTTCAGAGATCTGAAGGCAATAGTTGAATTCCTTTGAGTAAAGTGTTGCTTATGGTTGAATTGGATAATAGGGACAAAACAAGGAAGCAATGACGTCAGGAATAAAAGTTCTTTAACGCGTTTTAAAATATATATTTACCTCTTCTTATCAAAATAAATTTTAAAAAAGAAAAGAAAAGAAATAAAACCGTCATGAACATAATCGTTAGAAAAGAAGATTTTCGTTTTTTAAAATTAAGTTTCCCCAAAAGCTTCAGCCCAAATTAAGGCAGACATTTTGTTTTTCCTCATGATAAAGAGCTAAGGGCTGATTCTGAATTGGTAGGTACATTCAGAAATATTAAACATGTTTCATAGAAGTCCTTTGAAAGCTTGTGACAAACTGCTTGGTTTATTCTTCTTAATTATTACGTTAGATAATTATAACTTCTTAATTTTGCTATTTTTGTGGGCAATAAATTAATCTTTTAAGTTAGAAATATTGTTGAATTAAATAAAACTGAGCAATGTCGGACATTTTTTATTTATTAAGATTAATTAATTATCCTTCAATAGAAATTTATATGATTTTTAAAACTACTGCTCGATCAGTGGGATCATGTTGTCAAAATATGTTCACTGAAATTTCTTAGGCACTGTTAGGAGCTGCCAAACATAATTTATAAAGTCAGTGGGGTTTGCCCACGTAATTGAAAGGAGTACATCAAACAGATCAAAGCAGCATGTGACCGAACAAAGCGATATGAGTTTAATGTTGGATGTAAAATTCTGAAATTGTCACCAGTGACTGAAGTGTACAGTGTCAGTTGATGAGTGACAAAACTGTCTGTAGACCGTTTCAATACTGGAGGTGTTGACATTAACCATAAACCAGAAGCCGCTAGTTATCCAGTTATGTGTGACTCGGTACAGTTAAGGAAGAAAGTAGAATAAAAAATAATGTCCCCAGAAGCAGTCAATGCAGTATTTTTTGTATCACTAGAGCTAAGCTACGGTTAAGATAAAGAAATTGGATTTGAGTTTCACTCAAGTTTACCGAACAGCAGCTCAAACAAATATGGAAATATGAATTGTCCTTCAAACGCATGAGATTAAGTCTTCCTTTCTTTATTGGATTCTCGCAATTGATGAAAAAATACGGATGTTTTATGACAAGAGAACGTGAACATATAGGTTCAATAAAGGAATACCTCTGAAACAAGTATCCAAACTTAACTTGTACCCCAGAAAATTTAAACCTCTGCTTGGTGGACTGCCCCAACTAGTACATTATGAGATTTTACCCGATAACCATTTTTCAGTAACATGTACTCACATCAGCTGGATAAATTTCACCAGAAGTTATCCAGCAAAAATAATCGCTTTTTGTTCCTATGAGTCCCATACTTCTACGAAATACAGCACTGCCATATGCATATATTGGATGCATGCAAAATATCAGTGCTTTTTAATACAAACTGCTGTCTGATCATTGTATTTTCACCAGACATAGCCGTCGCCGATATTCACGATTCGCTAGTTAAATTCCTTTATAAGGAGCAAACGGCTAACTAGGATGCTGTGATTCAACCTGCTTACAGTTTCTTAGCTACTGAACGCCAGCTTCTACCACTGTGGGATTTTTGTATCCAAATTACACTAAACACTGTGCTTTGCTTCTGAGTGTAGATAATTTTCTGAAAACTGAATTTGGCTGTTGCGTTTGCCCTTTTTTGTGTTAAAATCGCACCAATAATTGTTAAAATAGCTGAATATAAAAAAAAAATAAATAAAAAAAAGCTAAGCTTCAAGTTATTGAATGAATTCTGTTGTACCACAAATAAAACAATGCAGAAAATAGACTAGAATTTTAGAATTTTATTGTAAGCTATTGACCGTAAACTATAATCATAATATATCCAAAACAATGGCCTTTTTTTTAAGCAAAACGTCGGTTATTTAGTAAAAGTGCCGAAGAGAAAATTTTGGTAACAAATTTAAAATCAGTGCAAAAGATACTATCATTACAACGCCTAAGCTTTTACAGAAAAAAAAAGTATTTTACATTTTGTTTTTCAGTGCAATTCAGAGAATACCTTTTTGTCACAAAATATAATTCTTAATATTCCTACTGTAAACATCGTGATAATCTAGGCAGACTCCACTAACCATTTTTTCAATTATCAGTAGAGTTATTGTCAAACTATAGGATTGAAATAGATTGTGAGATTCTGGTTTTATGAGGACTACTTTTTAAATTTTTACAATAATTATACCAATAAATATGCAATTTGAAAGCAATATATCGCGCCGTTGTGCTTGATTCAGACACTACTTTTCGCAGGCTGCAAGATATAGTGCAAATTACGCCTATCCGGACTCGATTACTTATCGTGAATTCTAATTACTACCCTGATTTCTTTTGCTGAATAATGAAATAAAGTTAAGACTGCTGCAAACTTATTATATTTTTAATTTTTTTCATTAATTAAATGAAATAAAAAGATAACTGTTAGTTATTTTAAGTCAATTTACGTTATTTATATATAAATTATTATTTTAATAATAAAATAAAGTATTCAACAAATTTTAGTTGAATAGCAATAAGCATTTTGTTTTACAGAAAATAAAAATTCATTTGCGAGTTTAATTTAGCACAGAAAAATAAAAGATTATGTATTTAGTTTTCAGATGTTAGGCAAACAAAATTAATTTCATTGTTTAATTTTAGTTGAAATAGAAATAGGTTGAGTGCTTAAATAAAGAAAAAAACAATTTCATTATTTAATTTTATGAAAAAAATTATGTATTTTATGGAAATAAAACTATTTTACTTCTTTAACTAGTATATGATAGTTGTTAAACTGCGATAAATAAAAAAATGAATCCTCCAATTCATATTGCAGTTAAGTATTCCCACCTCATTCTTTTTACAGTATTTATATGCAATAAATAAAAATCAACTCAATTATCCGGATAAATTGGGAACTCATTTAGTCCGGATAAATGGAGTTCTTCTGTACTTGACAAAGTCGATTTTGGCAATGAGTTGAAACTTAACTCGCTAAACTATTTCAAGCCATGTGATTAGTTAATTCTTTCGTACATTTATTTGAGTAAGAATGCTAAATGAAAAATAGTAGTGCGAAGTACTGATGCAGCTCACGCTATCGCATAACTGAAAGATGCCATGCGAGGTAATTCTGTATTCGGTAAACCGACCGCAGTTGTTTCAGCTTCATTTACATATAAAGCGACCTTTTGCTTCATAATTAATCACGTGCTGTATTATCTAGCAAATTAGCTACACAAAAATGACAAAAATTTCACAAAAGAAGCACACGATTATTTGAACCTGCTAACTGTTTTAAGAAGTAATTATTACCCATTTTGACGAATATCGGATTAAAATAGTTTGACCGAAGTTCAGATTTTGTATACAATCAAAATCGTTGACGATTCTGGTTAAAAACTCTATTTTGAGATTTTAGTTAATAAAATCATACTTGCAGAAGTTTGAAAAGCAAGAACTAACGAACGGAAAATCCGGAGCTGAAGTAATGTAGCAAGCGCAGCATTAATGCAGAACTGTAGAGGAAAGAACTACGTAAAATTTGTTTTGAAAAGACCATTTGGTGATTACGTGATTATCTTGGTTCTAAAATTGGCTACGTGACCGCCATATAAGTATTCTGAATTTCCATTGGCATCGTATATTGTGAGATGTTGATTGGTGATCGAGTTGAATTGTACCCCGTTCATTCAGGACCTACTCAAACAGGCAGCTGCTACTACAAACTAAAAACAGGCAGCTGCATACCAAATAATTCTTTTGTTGTTGGTATTCTTGTAGTCCATAAGTGATCCTGTTTTTACAGTAACACAAATTACAATAAATTTTCATGCACAATTTAACATGTATATGTATAATAACAAAAATAACATACTATTTTTTAATTTAAGTTATATTAGCCACCCATTACCTTAACCATAATTTTATCAATGTTTTTAACGAATATTTTTATTTTCATTCACAATTATTTGTCTCAAATACTTCTTTCTTATAATCTCATGCTCTCGGAATCAAATTTCCTGTTTCGGAGAAAAAGCATTTTCTTCCGATAAGAAACACTTATGCTAATCTTTTAAGCTGCAGAAGTTAAGAGGTGTTAAGTTTAAAATAATTTTCTGCTGACGCAGGGAAACTTACTTCTTTGTTTCTTGCATTCATTAGGCGTTGATTACTGAAACTAATGCCAGGCAAAAGTTTAACTTTAGCGATTAGAAAGACCATAGTAGCTTAGTGGGATATGATGCTTAAGATGTCGACTTTTTCTTATGAATGTGCATGTTACCAAAACGCATTAAGTCTCTATGACATTCAGCAACGTTTCAGGACTCTCCGAGCCTGTCATAACATTTTCCAGAAAAGTATTCTTATGCATCCTGAGCTTCAGCCTTTGTCAGTGTGCTTCATTTGATCGACTGTTATCATCTATCATACTGCTGTTGCTGTGACCAAGACTGTGAGTGATATTTTTTTGTCAGTAGGACCAAACTACTTCTCCTAGATTTACGTTGTGGCTTAGCTGTAAATCAGGGGACTGTTCGCATGACCGCCGATTACACCTCAAAGGTATCTTCGCATACAACTTGCAGTATCAAATCAGGAAATATAATTAACTTACCTGTGATTAAGAGCCTTGGTCCTTTTAAATGCTGAATGATTCACCTTTTCATACTTCGTTTGTATGCGCCATGTAACGCCACTAGCGCTGAAATTCTAATTATTAGAACACTGTTTTAGATGGCATTTGCATTTCGAGTTTTGATCTTGTAACCAATTTTTTGTGCGCGTGTGTGTATATATTGTTATTGTTATTGTAACAGAGTGTATTACATACCGTATTTGAAACGTACGCTTGAAATTGATGGATTATTTGAACAGGTCCTCTTTTAAATTTCCAGCTAAATTGTGGGATTATAATTCGGAGCACCAGAAGCTTTTTACTGGTTAACTTTTTCTCTTGAAACAGTTCACTAATACCGACCCAGTTTAATATAGACTTCCATAATCGCAGTAGAATTCCAGCTATCCGACTCCTATATCCAGAACTCCAACTATCCAAATTGCTTTTTCTTTTTACTTGGTTAAATAAGATTAAACTTATTATTAAATATTATTTTTGTGAGACTCCTTTCAACGACTCACAATCTGTATGTTATTTGTCTTATTTAAAATTAGCCTTTTTTTCTAGAGAAGTCAAAGATATCTCTTTTGTGACAAATATAAGCTTTGATTAATCATATTTTCTTTCTCTTTAGTGGCAACATGGAAAGAATTGTCTCCCAGTGCTGGTGCTGACGACAGGAAAATGCGAAAAACGAGTAATCCAACTGCAGCGGGAGTTTCAAGCAGCTGTCGAATGCTCAAAGGATTTGACGACATTACCCTGATTCTAAAAGTACTCTGGATTGCATACTGGTTTCCGTTTTATTACTGGTGATGACGAACATTGTAAATATTACACTGTCTGCTGCGATCTAATTATCATCATAAATGATTGTTTAACTATAGTGGGGTTTCCTTAGGAGTATACATTTAGCAACCCGTTAGTTATTTTACAAATTATCCTTTCTCGATTTATTTACTTTGGTACAGTACTATATGTACATATATCATTTGCACATGTAACATTTTCTCATTTTTTCCGTTAATGAAGCGAAAACTTACTTCGCTTAAAGTAAGGAATCATCCAAAACACATTTTTAATCATTAACAGAAACAGATGATTTTGTATTTCTTTCCTTTGCATTGTTTATTTTGTGCATTAAAATTCCCAACTTCTGATGTATTTCATTAAAAAACAGTTATATGAAAAGTATTTCGTAATTTTCATTTTGTTTCATCATATTTGTTTTTATTTGTGTAATAATAACAAAATTACTGTGCTTTTCTAAGTAGACAGTTAATTCCTGTCATTTTTGCGAAGTAAAACATATGAATTAAAAAAAACTTCCTTTGTAATAAATATAACCTGAAAATAAAGAATATTTTAATGAAGGAATATTAAAAATATTTAGCTTCCTCTGGAATTTTATAATTTGCATTTCTGCTTATAATTTAAATACTGAAAACTTGTTTTTTAATTTATGTTTAGTATATTTTGAAAACAGAATTTTTTTTTTTTTTTTTAATTTTTTTTTTTTTTTACTAAAACTACAATTGTTTATAACTATAAAAACTAGAATTGTAATTTCCAAAACGTAGAATTATTTGCAAGATGTACTGCGTTCAAGCTTTAGTAATCTGTTTTAATCAGCTACCTATGAATGAAGTCAAAGTCGTTTGAAAGAACTACACTGCTGGCCACCGTAAATGCAACACCCTGAAGGAAGCATGCAAATAACATGAAATTTACAACATGCATTAGCGGAGGTGAGATATGTAAATGATTAGAATTTCAGCGCACACGCACAAGGCATGAATTCAAAGCGCTATTTAAGGCTTGGAGTTTTCGACGATTTCAAGTTCGGCAATTGTGTTTTTTTTTTTTTTTTTTTTTTTTTTTTTGTGGTGTTTTAAAAAAACCGATCACCTCGTAGTAAACAGCAATCATCATTTGATCAAGTAATCCGAGTTCGACAGACGAAGAATAGTGGCTTACCGAGAGTGTGGATTATCTTTCAGGGAAATCGGTAGCCGTGTTGGACGAAAACCAAACAACTATAATGCGGATATGTGACCGTTGGATGCGGGAGGGTACGACGGACCGACGTGTTCGATCGCATCCACCCCAGTGCACCACTTCACATCATGACAGCAACATTGTGCGCATGGCAGTGACGGATCGCTCAGTCACATCACGAACCATAGCACAGCACATTCAGCCTCTAACGCATCATCCAGTATCTGCGCGTACCATTCGACGCCGTTTACAGCAGACGCAAGACGTCCATTGCTTCGTCTACCCTTGACGCAGAACCACAGACGTCTCCGCCGCCCATGGTGCGATGAAAGAAGGATGTAGACGGCAAAAATAGAATGAAATTGTCTTTACTGACGAGTCACACTTCTGTCTGCAACACCACGATGGTCGGATTCGAGTCTGGAGACACGTGGAGAGAGGATGCTGAACAGCTGTGTTATGCACCGCCACACTGGTCCTGCACCGGGTATTATGGTTATGGGGCAGTATTGGATATCACTCTCGCACTCCTCTAGTACGCATTCCCGGTACTTTAAACAGCCAGCACTGCATCTCCGAGGTGTTGGAGCCAGTTGTCCTTCCTTACCTTCAGGGCTTGCCCACAGCCATATTTCAATAGGATAATGCGCGACCACAAGTGACACGCATTGTCCAAGGATTCTTCGTCAATCGCCAAATTGAACTGCTTCCCTGGTCGGCTCGCTCTCCGGATCTTTCGCCGATAGAAAACATGTAGTCCATGATTGCTGAACGATTGACCCAGATTACATCCCAAGCTGCCACACTAGATCAACTTTGGCAACGTGTAGAAGCTGCTTGGTCTGCCGTACCCCAAGAACACATCGAAAGTCTCTTTGAATCAATGCCGAGGCGTGTGGCAGCTTTGATCTCCAACAATGGCGGCTACTCTGACTACTGGTTCTGGAAGGAACCACACTTCATAGAAGTCTATAAATTTAATCATTTGATACTTGGTCAACATGTTATCTACTAAATAAATTTTGTTGTGATATCTCTTGTCTTTCTTGGTGTTGCAATTTGGGTGACCAGCAGTGTATATTGCTTAATTGCTTAAGTAAAAAAAAAAAAAAAAGACTTAAGACTTGCATTAATCGTTTTCCGAACGATCACTCCATCTAAAAATTGCACATCGTTGGTCACACAGTGTCATCGAGTGCTGCTGCGAACACAAGACGGAGCTCCTAGAATTTTTTTTCTAATATAAGGCTAATTCAAGGCAATTTTTGTTATTTTCATTGATTTTGATTACCTTCTTTAATTATCATTCTTTTTCGGATTAATACACTGTAAAATAAATCCAATATTTATGCTTATAATGTCGCTAAAACCACATAAATCCCCCGATTTGATTAAGATTTGTACAATTAAAGGAATGAATGCTATTTGGTCAGAACAAGCGAGAAAAATCAGAAATCTTGCTTTTAAATCTAGATGTTTACATTTGAATCAATAACCACTTGTTAGTTAATTTTGTAATTATCGCAAAGTTTTACTCAAAGATTAAAAACGAACTGAAATTTTTTGAATTTTATTTTTAAAACTGATTTATGGTAATACTTTACATTCCGCTGTTATGTCATTGGAAACAGAATCATCCAGAAGGAGCCCTGGTTTCAAAACCTATTATTTATTCAGAAACTGTAAAACATATTGAAATTATTCAAATATTAAAAAATGCTAAAAGATACCTGAAAATTTCCTAGATGAAACATCGAATCCTACTGAGGTAAAACAAAAATTTCTTAGCATTTTAACAAAGAATTATTTCAACAGTTTACGCAAAGAAACAATTATTCTAGCAACTACACTTGTTTGTGCTGAAACTTCAGTACACGAGAAAAAAATTTTGTCCATGTGTGTGCCTAAATGTTGAAAATTCAATGCATACGAAAATTTACGCCCGTATTGTGGGTGTTTATTTATTTTCAAATACCTGGCGAATGGCAGCTATGCTATTTGCCTTTTAGCGTCCCAGTATATTTTATGTGTGTACAGGTAGTTAAAATAATTGAGTGCAGAGCACGGGTAGAGGTGAGTTCCATTCATTGTTCGCCTAAAGCGGAATAGCTTCTCAGTTTAGCATGAAAAAACAAATGGGCACTAAAATAATCATGCCTTGTTAAGTGGCGAAATTCCGCAGCAACCCATTTGCGAGAAAGATGGGGAATGAAAAACTGCTTCGAGAAGACAATGTTGTTGTTACCAGTCTCGCTTGCCTGACAATTGCCAGCACAAGCCACGACACTCATTGTTGCAAAATGTAAAATGAGCCTATCGTTGGCATGAGGCTGAAGCACCGTGTAGGTGACAGCCCGAATTTAGCTCAGCACCTCCCCCAATTTTGAGACAGCATCTCGAGGGATTAGTCCAAGAGTCTCCCAAACCTTTATTCCTCTTACAACCAACCTCTCAAGAAGATTTTTGGCTCGCCACATATTTAGAGTGCCTCCGTGCAGCCCAGACACTATATATTTACAAACATCTGTGCCTTCTCCGGAATTCGAATCTAGGCCCTTCGGTACGGCAGTCGGAGTCACTAACCACTATCTCAACTGAGTGGCGAGAATACAATAACATGCCATTTCCGAAGACTGGTACTTGATTAAGGACAAATATTTCTTCCTAAAATCTTCATTTTTTTGAAATATAGCAGAATGATAGGCATAAGCATTTTTTCCCTTTTGGAAGACCCCCGTACCTCTCTTGATTAGCTAATATGTTTCTCATTTCACTTGAAGAGCAGTAGATTCATAAGACTTCATTTCATAATAATAAATATTCTAGCGATTATTATCTGGGAAAGGACAGAATTTCTGCAACAGGATCATAGCTCTTTTTCCAGTATCTCATTGAAAGAAGAAATACTTTGTCATCAAAAACCCGGCACAGATAGTTGTTGTCTTAACTGCACCAATAGTCAGCCGCAATGGTTGGTTCTGCGAAACTTCTACTTCGTTAAGCAGTCACCAACATTCTATTATAGTAACTATAAGTAGATATTTACATACTATATGTAGTCATTCACATAATATATGTTATCAAAAGAGTTTCCCTGTGGCAACCCCATTTCGTTGCAACTAACTGTTTCAAAACTAGAAGTCTTTTTTTCTACCTTTTCTTTAATTAAAGCAACATGATTGTTCCAAAATCAGAGACCTGATAGTATAATTCTAGCATAAAGGGTTGTTGATTTAAGGTAAAAAATTAATTGTTAGTCTTGTTCGAATTTAAACTTCTGCTATACTCTAAACATCCTTCACACAGCTTGCCAAAATCATCTTTCATTTTAATACTTAAAGACTACAAATTATTCTTTCCTGAGCTACTTCGGAACACTAGGTCGTCAGAAAAACATTACAGTCAGTATTGGCTGACTCATCAGGGTAAACGCAAAATTTAAATAAATAAATAAATAAATAAAGCAAAGCCATTAGCATTTTCAATTAATGAATAGGATCAGATCCTTTTAGCGTTTTCAGCCGGTTTACGAGTTAAAAAAGCTAAAATGTGAAACGGGAATCTGCCAACTTTTCCTCTACAGACCTCAGATTTTTTGGCAGTTTGAACGTGGAAATTGCAAAAACCCGCAAGTTAGGCATCAATTTATTTATCACAATATAACATCTTGTATGCTTGGCTATCATAAACTGAGCTCGACGTTAAAAGACTGTTTAGTGAATGTTCACTAAGTGTTTAAAGTGCTACAAAATCAGGAGAAAAGGTGTAAAGAACCGTTTATTAATTCAAATATAGATCACAGATGGCACCAACTGGTGCTTACGAATGCCAGCACTTTTGGCTTAATTCAAAAAGATAACGAATGACTTAAGTAATAACGGCTTCCCAGGTAAACTATCACGTAAGCTGGCTCTGACTCGAAAATTCGGCGTAAACCAGCCTAATGGCAAAAACAGCTCAACGCCACAGAATTATAATCGCTAGAAAAATTAAGGTTAGCAACGTGGCCTTCAGGCAGGCAGAACACGCTCTGATTTCGCCTTCCAAAACGTTCTCTTAAATCCTAACGTCTTTCTACCTCATTTGAAAACACGCGCGCTAGTTAGGTTCCATTCTAGCAAGAAAGTGTGAGTTGAAAACAAGAGCGATAGGAAAGCTACTTCAACATAAAATAACTGTTAAGTAAATTAAATAAATCCCCACAACAATAAATAATATTTCAAAATCTGGATTCTAATTAATTTTTGTATTCACTCTAGTTAGCTTTCTGAAACTTTCTATAGCATCATTTATTTTTGCTTGTCCAATATTTCTTTAATATCTAAAGCTCTGTTGTACTGATTCTTATACAGTGTTCAGATACAGCATAATTTGCTTTGATGAGGGTAAAATCCTTAGTATCTATCAAGGAATCAGGATTAGTTAGAGTTCCATTATAATGAAGACAGCGGCGCAGCTAGAACTTTTGCCGCAAAGGGCACCAAATAACCTTAAAAAGGATCAAAGTAATATATAGGGAAATAAATTAAAACTGTGTGTTTATTTTTAAAGAAACTGTAATCCCCCAATTCTTTTTTCCCAAATCTCTCTGATAATTTATACGTGTACTTGATTTCTCCAGCTGCTACTGTTATATGAATAGCATCGAAAGATTTCTAAAAGGAAAAATTGACATTTATAGTTCTTAAATATTTGCTAAATAGTTTTTATTAGAAATGTCTCCCAGCTAGCAACATTTCCAGCAATTATGAGAAAAATTCGCTCTTAAATCCAAACGTATTTCTACCTCATTTGAAAATACGCGCGCTAGTTACGTTCCATTCTAGCAAGAAAATGTGAGTTGAAAACAAGAGCGATAGGAAATCTACTTCAACATGTGGTGTTGCGCGGCCCCAACCTGCACGCAACAATAGTAGTGACTGCTATGAACTGGAAAGTACACAAAGTCTTAAGAAGGGTTTAACTCCCTTTTTATTCCACTTTAGAAGTTACAGATGCGTGCACTTGACGCTCACAAACTACGCCGACCCGGCGGTAAAATAAAAACAAGAAACTAAAAATGAATAATAACAAGTTACTACCTACGAGGCTCTCTAAACGTAACTAACCTAACCGCGTTCTAAGATACAGCTGAGATTTCAGCAAACTTTCTGAATATTAAGTTCAAAGATTCAACTATCTGCCGAGGCAAGCACACAGGCCAAAACGCGCGGTTCTTAAATTTCTACCTAGCAACCTTCACGCTCGTGAATCAAGAAAGCACACCTACAAACTCGTTTCCCTTCTATTTAACTCAAAATTAATTCCGCTGAAAATCTGAATACTTTGCGCGTTCTACTAAAATTTACATACTCTGGCATTGGCAATTCCAGGGGAAAGTAAAGGCTTGACAGGAAAGATAGCTTAAAATAAATGTTAGTTAAAATAAATATAAACCCTACAAACATAAAATAACTGTTAAGTAAATTAAATAAATCCCCACAACAATAAATAATATTTCAAAATCTGGATTCTAATTAATTTTTATATTCACTCTATAGTTAGCTTTCTAAAACTTTATATAGCATCATTTTTTTTTTTTTTTTTTTTTCTTCTCCAATATTTCTTTAATATCTAAAGCTCTGTTGTACTGATTCTTATACAGTGTTCAGATCCAGCATAATTTGCTTTGATGGGGGTAAAATCCTTAGTATCTATCAAAGAATCAGGATTAGTTAGAGTTCCATTATAATGAAGACAGCGGCACAGCTAGAACTTTTGCCGCAAAGGGCGCCAAATAACCTTAAAAAGGATCAAAATAACATATAGGGAAATAAATTAAAACTGTGTGTTTATTTTTAAAGAAACTGTAATCCCCTAAATTATTTTTTTTCCCAAATCTCTCTGATAATTTATACGTGTACTTGATTTCTCCAGCTGCTACTGTTATATGAATAGCATCGAAAGATTTCTAAAAGGAAAAATTGACGTTTATAGTTCTTAAATATTTGCTAAATAGTTTTTATTAGAAATTTCTCCCAGCTAGCAACATTTTCAGCAATTATGAGAAAAATTCGCAGTAGTATTATAATCTTTGGAACTTTGTTCTGAAGATCATGTTTTAGAACAAACAAAAATTCAAAAGGACCGCCCTTCCACGATTTTGTTTCGTTTTTCCTAGTAATAACGTAAATAAAACTCTGAAATACTCCTCTGTTAACGAGGAAGTCTTCTTTAGAAATATCACCGTGATCGTAATTTAGTTCATATTCGCAGTTTGCAATCAAAAGTGTGATGGCATAAAAAAGCTCTAACAAGCTGATATCTCGTGGTGATTTGTTTGAATTCTTCATATAGAGCAAAAATTACTTTTCTTCTCAATTTATTTTCAAATGGCAATTCAGAAGCGCATTATTCTGTCTTTGCATTGACGATCCACATGACTAATACCTATAAAACGTCTCTTAAGAAAATGCCGCCCGGGGCTGACAGCGCCTTACACTCCCCTCTAGCTACGCCACTGAATGAATATATATATTTAAGAATGAGGGATTATACACTAAAACTAAGCTGCCAGAATTTAGAAGATATTTTGTAGCAACGCCGGCTGAGTTTGTAGAGCTTAATTTTCTACTATAATTGTTAAAATCACCTTCAGAAGAAAGACGAGAAAGACAAGAAAACGAGTCCTTTAGAAAGTAATATTATCACAGTTCAGTTCATTATTTCCAGGAATGCTGTAACGATCAAAATCAATATAATTTTATTCAGATTATTATTATTATTATTGACAGCAGAGCGATTTTTGCACCTGAACCATCCACATAACGACCAGTAAGTCACGAACAATTATAAAAGAATTTTCAAGCAAGAATACTTATAAAAATTTGCAATTGTACCTGTAAATTTTGTATGTTACGTTGAGAAAAAAAAAATAAATACATACATCAAGTTTTTAACAAATTTATTGCTTTCTTTGAATGAGTTGGTGGTGGCAAGGATGCTGTACGCTCAGAACAGGTCCCATGATTCTATAAAAAATCCCAGGCAAGGGAATTAACAATAAAAATATAATTAATAAACTATAAAATTTAATTACAAAGTACTTAAAGATATATTTAATCATGATTAGTTAATTTTTATTAATAATTAATATTTAACAGACTTTCTTTAATTTCAAAAGCTCTTCAGTTCTCAGTTTCGAAATAATTTAACCATTGAAACAGCAGATGGCAGCACTGTATACAATATTTGAATGCATTTTGAAATGATATAGCAGGTATTTACGGCACCAAAAATCAGCATAATTTTCATAACTCAAATCTAAAACGATAGTTTTTCAATTTTTTTCGAACCGAGATTCCTTGTTATGGTCAAGTTATGATTTGAGGTTATATATGTATAGCAGGTTTTAATTTCTAAAATTAAGAGAGCCGTGGACGGCCGTCAGTAGCAGTGAACAAAAATAAACATAGAAAGTAATTATAAATAAAACAATAATAAAATACTTAAGAAACTAAAATGAAATAAAATATAAAGCTAAATATTAGAGAGCAGATTCAGAAATGTTTGTATGCATGTGTGTGTGTGTGTGTATATATATGTGCTTATGTGTGCGTGTGTTGTGTGTATACAAACAGATACGTACATACATACATGTTGCATATATGAACCCATCCATCCATCCATGCATACATACATGTGTGAATCCGGTCCTTATAGCAGAAGAGTACCTAATAATAAATTAAGTTCAATTAATAATACATACATAATTTAAATTAAAATATAAAAGTTAAAATAATAAAGCGTGTGAGATGTGAGTGAAATAAAAATAAATTAAAAGATTTAAAGATCTTAAGTTAAACGGTAATGAAGCAAATGATAATTAATAGCGATAAGGTGCAATTGTTGGAATGAATAATATAAGGTGTGTCAAAACGCTTTTGAAATGTTTGTTTGTAAACTTGTTCAAAGGTATATAAGGGTCAAAACAAAATGCCACAGGATTCCGCTGGATTGGAAAAAAAATAAGGTCATCTTCAGATTCAGCAACTCCTTTCGTCCTTCCGAATAAACCTATCTAAACTCAATATAAATTTTAAATTCTTCGCTGTTTAATTTCACAGGTAGAGTAGTTCAACAATAATACTGTGGCAATTCAACAACAAACATGACATGACAAATGAAAAGACTAACGAATATTTTCAATAAAATGCTTTCATATAGTTGTTGCACCCAGACATAATAGAATTTGGGGGTGGGCGCTGAGCTGGTAACCAAATAAATCTGCAAAATAATTTAAGAATCTAGCAGTACGGTTATTCTAAATATCTATACGCAAATAAAAAATTAGGAATTTATTAAGATTATTTACTTTTCTTATTGATAATCTACAAGCCAAATCAAAAATTTACTGAGCTAAATGACAAAAAATTTGAGTGAAATAATTACTTTATTAAAACTACTACGTGTAATATTAAATGAAAAGCAAACGTGGGTACAGCACCTAGAACTGTCAACAAAAAACGTCTAAAACTGGTGTCAAAATAAAGATATTCCAAGGCTATAATTGACGCTTAATTCAGCAAAAACAAAAACGTAAAAAACTGAAAGCTTAAAAAAGATATCATATTGCGCTCAAAGGGGCATTTTTTTAAAGTAAAGTTTTGTGTGTTACCTTTAATTATTCAATACGCACTTAAACCACAAAATTCAATTCAACAGCAATATCGGAAAATAATTTAAAAAGAGGATACCATTAGAATTTCCGATACGCAGTCTCGCGCCCTGGTTATAAGAAAGTCTTTTTTTTTTTTTTTTTTTTTTTTTTTTTTTCGTGCAGTGTTGTCATTGCTCGCTTTGAAATCGTTGAGTTACTTTTTCAAAAACTCATAAATGCTTTACAAAATATGAAATAGATAATAAAGCAAATTCCAAGTTCCAGATTCCAAACTTGGGCTTCCCGATGCCCATATTCGAGGTGGAGACGTACGTTATTCAAAATTTGATGGCTCTAGGTGCCGTTGTTTTATCGCAATGCAAGAAACATATATACATGTATGTAGATTCTTTATTATTTAATTTCTTTAAATATATTACAGGGCGATAATATTTGGTGGCAATAATTTGAAAAGTGATTCAGACTCTAAGTTTTCAACACAAAATGTGAAAACGAAATTAATAGCCCCTCTGGGTTAACGCACTTTGGGCTAAAAAAAAGGTTTATGTCAGAAAGCGGCCAAAGAAACAGTCACCTATGAGGCAAGAGAATAAGCTATTAATAAAACAAAAACAAAAATATAAAATAAAATAAAATAAAATAAAGGAAAAAAACTTCCGTAAAATACCACAAAATATTATCGAACGACAGCGAAAGCAATATAAATATGACACTTTTACAATTCAGGGAGCAGATAGAATTTTCCATTTGTCAGTATACTTGTTAAAAAGCTATTAATTTTATGCATAATATGGATTGAATTATTTAGATTACGGAAAAGCACGATAAAGTTAAGGGATGGAATGAATTCCTTCAGAAGTTTTTAGTTCATCGCTCCTTGTAATCATTTATAATATGCCTCAGTTTCCCACCGTATCCAAACATGATACGGGAGTAAAATCTCGGTGATGGAGCGTTGTATCATATTTGATACTCTAAAAGCATATTTTATTTGATTTTTTAAAAGCGAATAAGTGTTGTTTCAATGCCATAGAACTTAATTGGATTTAATTGAGTGCTAGACTTTTTGTAAGGGATATTATATGTTATTTCGCTCCATGAGTGTGAAAAGCGTGATGTTGATCAGCGTAATGTTTAGGGTCTACAAGTGCTTCATACTGTGAAACAAGGAAGGATTATAGCATAGACAAATAAGACAAATGTCTGGGGCCCGGTTTTGGGGTGGGGGCCGGTCAAACCGTCCACTCTGGGGGGGGGAAGTGTAAAAAATAAAATAAAAGTGCCCTTTTATTTCACAAAATAAATATAAGTTTATCCATGCACTCAATTTAAATTTATCTAAATCTTTAGGTTTCCCTTTTTTTTTTTTTTTTTTTTTTTTTTTTTTTTTTAAATGTACAGATATAAATGGTGCGCTGTACATGAACAACGTTTCGCTGAGTAGTTGATCTGTAGGTGGGGCGTGACACGTGACAATTAGTGCGTATTTCATGGTACACAGAAGGCTACTAAAAACATTAAACATAGCAAGATTAGAGACAAAGAATATGTATTGTTAAGAAGGAAAACTTCTCCAAAACAGGAGTGGCTCCATCACATCACAGAGGGAAACAGTTCTACATGCGAAATAGCTGTCGCTAAAGTTTGAAGCCGTCGAAGTTCGAAGGTCACGTGAATTAAAAGTTCAAAGCTCTGTGACTCCATTTTTTTTCCGCCATATTGACGGAAATAAAAACAGCGATCAAACTGCGATATGGAGCAATTAAACAGCCAGTGAAAGTAAAACTTCACCTAATTGTTCATCACTTTCCAGGTAAGCTTGATTTCTAATTTTTAGTTTAACTTCAAAATAGGTGCAACGACGAAATGTAGCAAATAACTTTTTTAGCGATAGCTTTTTATTTTGATGCTGATAAGCGAAATTTTATCTAAATATACAAATCATTTAAGTTCTATAAAGAGATTTTCATATACCATATTGTAGTAATAGCATTTTTATGGGTATTTCTTATTCCTAAAATTAATATCTGATTATTTTAAATAGTGTAAATGCTAATTAATTGACAATACATAGATAGTTTTTAATGTTGTTTGCTAGCAGTAATGATATATCTGAAGAACTTGATTTAATTCCGGATAATTTATTAAACAAGTGGCATAAGAAAATACTACGTAGAATTATGGAAGGAAGGAGGAGAAGGAGTAAAATATATTATTTTTGCTACGTAAAACGTACGAAAAACGTAAGAATCGTACAAGTAAGTTACAACGTATTCCACAATTTCCTGTACACATCGAAGAAACTCTCGTCGCCAGGTTCCGTCGCAAAATCCCTTGGCGAATTTGAAACAAGAGAAATAAAACATAATTTCCTTAAGGGCTGAAGGTAAAGATGGATTAGAATTAGGATCGTTAACTAGAACAGAAATATTTTTTTGAATATGAAACGTCTCTAGAAACTAATTCACCAATGGAAGACGTTCTTTGAATAACTTTGGCTGCAGAAAAAAGGAAAGTGTGATTTTCGGACCAACAGTTCTGGGCAACCGAGGACTTCTCTGTTTCCTTTTTCCTAACATATGCCTCATGTTCTTTAACGCGAAATTTTAAGACCCTCTTAGTTTGAGCAATGTAAGTTAAACCACACTGGCAAGGAATTCTGTAAAAACCCCAGAAATTCATATATGGAATGGTATCCTTAAGTATGCAACTCGGAATTTTATTGATAGGGGGAATAATCGACCCAAGAGTTAAATTTCTGTAAAATACATGCAATCTTTTAACAAACTGATGGAAAGAAAGGAATGACAACCGAATTCTCATGATCTCCTAAAACAAGAGTGTGCCTCTTGGTGTGTTGAGATAAGAATTTTTTAACTACTTGGCTAATAATGTTGGGTAAGAAGTCCCTATCAATAGCTACAGCTTTTAACTAATGTATTTTTTTATCAAGAGCCAGTTTGGAGGAGCAAACTTGAAGTGCACGGAAAACGAAGGAATAAAATGAAGCTAACTTTTGTTTAGTCGGATGGCATAATAAGTGTGGTGGAAGGCAAACCCATGAAGGTTTACGGTAAACAGTAGCACTGAAGCTGGATGTGTTACGTGTGACCAAAATGTCGAGGAACGGAAAAGAATTACATGTCTCAAGTTGAGAAGTGAACTGAATAGCAGGACCAATGGAATTCATTATTGAAATAACTTTATTTAAAGCATCTTTATTACCGTCAAACAGGGTAGAAGTATCGTCTACGTAATGGAACCATACCAGGAAGTTTAAAGTTTCAAACAATTTTGATTCATAATAATGCATGTAGATATTAGCCAGGATGGGACTAAGAGGGCTTCCCGTGGAAAATCCCTCAGATTGCTTTAATTCTTATTTTGGAAAACAAAATGCGTTTGTTTCAAACAGAGTTGAGTAAGGGAAATTAGCTCATCAATTTCGATACAGGACAAATAAAATTCACGAAGTCTGGTTTTTAGATACTTTAATGCAGCCTCCACTGGAACATTGGTGAATAATGATTTTACATCAAAAGAAACCATGAGTAAATTTATAGAAAAAATGCTTTTAACCTTTTTTACAAACTCTATTAAATTTTTTGGGTGTAAATGTTATTGCCTAATAGAGTTGAAAATTTAGAAACTAAATATTTAGCTAACGTGTACAAGGCAGTGCCTAAGTTTGATTCTGTTGTCATTCCTTTCTTTCCATCAATTAGTTATAAAATTTAACTTTGAGGTTGTTTATCCTCCTATCAATAAAATTCCGAGTTCCATACTTAAGGATCCCATTCCATATATGAATTCCTGGGGTATTTACAGGATTCCTTGCCAATGAGGTTTAATTTACATTGGTCAAACTGAGAGAACCTTAAAATTTCGCATTAAAGAACATGAGGCATATGTTAGGAAAAAGGAAACGCAGAAGTTTCCTGTTGCCCAGAACTGTTGGTCCGAAAATCACACTTTCCATTTTTCTGCAGCCAAAATTATTCAAAAAGCATTTTCCATCGGTGAATTACATTTTCTAAAGAACTTTTACATTCATAAAAAAAATCTTTCTGTTCTAGTTAACGGTGCTAATCCCAATCCATCTTTATCTTCAGTCTTTAAGGAAATCATGTTTTAGTTTTCTTGTTCTAGCAATAAATGGCGCCAGTAGCTTAAGTTCCTTCCAGCCAATTCTTATCTTATCTTATCTTGTCTGCACTTTGACAGCTGAGGGTGATGGTTCAGTAAAAACATCGAATTTAGTTCTGTGAAAATTTGCAAATATAACGCGAATTTTTAATGTTTGACTTCTAAGTTAATATTTGTTCGGTGTGGAATTTTAATCTAAATCTTCTGATTTTTTAGGGGATTGAATTATCATTTTACTTACCCCACCATGCTGTTATTTGAGAAGACAAGGTCAACAGCCGCCTGCGAATTGTATTTATTGGTGTAGCTCATAGAAAAGGAGAACTTTCACTAAATGACTGTCTTCACACTGGGGCGGACTTGTATCCTAATTTGCTTGAACTGTTATTAAAATTTAGACAAAATTCTGTAGTTTATACATCGGACGTACAGAGAATTCAAATCCTACAAATTCAAATCGACCCAAAAGATAGTCGGCATACTAAAGTTTTCTGGATTGATGATCTAAGTTTATGTGAATTTATTGTGCTGAATTTTCTTGTGTTATGTTTGAATCTACACCAAGTCCTTACCTGTTCGCAGCTACATTGAAATTTCATTTTGAAAATCATATAGAAATTTGTATCCAGAAACCTGTGAATTGCTACTAAATTCTTTTGGGTTGACGATTTTGTTGCTGGAGCTTTAAAAACCAGCATCAAAAGCACTGAAATTCTTAAGGATGCTGGAATAGTGCTAAGGAAATGGCAGACTAATTCTGTCGAACTTCACAACCTATGGAAGAGAGATGGTATAGAACTAGCGATACTGAAGAAGTCATCACTGGATATGGTACGCCGTCGAATGTTCTTGGAGTGGCCTCGAATATCGACAAGGACTTGATGTTTTTCGACGTAAAAAACTTGATGAATTTGCTTTCCAACAGATCCAGGACAAAGTGCTTCGTCTTGCAAATATTGGGTCATATCTTTGACCCAATTGGATTCATCGGACCTTTCATAATCGACTTCAGCTATTACTTCAACAGCTATGGCCATCTGGCATGGACTAAGATGATAAACTCCCGTCTTCACTGGAATACAAGTGGCAGTTGTGGTGCAGCGAAGTTGAACATTTGAATAACGTAGCAGTTCCTAGATATTATTTTTCTGAATTCAATTTATAAGATTTTGTTTCATTTGATATTCATTCTTTTTCAGGTGCATCTATGGCGGCATACTGGTCAGTGGTATATTTGAGAGCTGTCACTCGAGACAATAGAGTTATTACTAGTTTTATATGTTCCAAGAATAGTCGCCCCTCTCAAATCTATCACACTTCCCCGTTTGGAACTGTTAGGATATTTGGTATCTTCTAGGCTTGCTAAACAAGTAAGTAAATGTTTGAAGTTTGATGTAAATTGCTACTTTTGGACTGATTCCAAAATATGTCTGCTTTGGGTAAAGAGAAAGGCCTGCAAATACAAACCCTTTGTGAAGAAAAGAGTAGAAGAAATTACAAATTTAACCGATCCTAACAAGTGATCTCATTTCTCTGGAATGGAAAATCATGCGGACATCCTTTCTAGGGGTGTTTCAGCCTCGAACTTAGCTGGAGATCCTTTGTGGTAGCATGGACCACTTTGGTTGAGTCAGCGTTATGAGTTTGGGCCTGATAAGATTAAAATTCAGAATCTCACTGAGGATTTAGAATTGAGAAAAGAATTTGAAACTGTAACACAAAATAAATGTGCAGTGGGGAATTCTCAGTTTATTTTGGATTTGGATAACTATAGTAACCCGACGAAGGTACCGAAAATTGCGGTATTAATTATAAGAGTCTTTGGTAAACTTAGAAAAGAACATGTAAAATTGGGACCTTACACTGCAGTTGAACACTTAAACGCAGATCAGAGCTGGATAAAGTATGCACAAAGACTTGTGTACTCTTCTGAATGAGAATGCCTTAAATGTGGTACACAAATTCCTAAAAAAATCGTCTCTTTATAAGTTAGCCGCATTTTTAGATGAAAACTGTATTTTGCACGTAAGAGGTAGGCTTGAACAAAGTGGATTTGCAATTGATGAAATCCATCCAGTTATATTCCCCAAACAGTCAAAATTCACTAAGTTATTAATTTTAAGAGAACATAACAAAATTTACCATGGTGGTGTGTATCTGCGACTCTTGCTAAAATTAGAAATAGGTTTTGGATTCCAAAGGGTAGACAAGTTGTACAGAAGGTGTTAAAATTGTTTCATTTGTAGCAGATACTCTGTAAAACCTGCTAAACAGATAACAGCTCAATTGCCAAGGGATCGAATATTGGAAAATCCCCCATTTACTGTATCTGGATTTGATTTCACTGGTTCAGTCTTTCTTCTTTTCAGAAAGGACACTCAACAAAGATCATATATAGCCTTATTCATATGTGGAGTTACTAAAGCACTTCATATCGAATTGATTACTGATATGTCGACGAAAAGTTTTATTTGGGCCTTAAGACGTTTTTTTGGCAAGAAGGAAGAATTGTAAGGTGATCCTTTCTGATAATGCTAAGAAATTTAAGGTTTTTTTCCCAAATTTTGGCTGATTTGGACTTTAAAAAGTTTGTTGCTGTACATGAAATAACGTGACAGTTTATTGTCTCTCATGCCTCATGGTGGGGTGGGTTCTACGAAAGACTCATGAGAAGTATAAATCACCCTTTACGGAAAATCCTTGGAAAGGATTGCTTTGGCTTCAAGGACATGACTACCGTTCTTGTGGAAACTGAATTGGTATTAAATCCTAGGCTCCTTGCTTATGTAAGAAATAAACTAGATGAACTCAAAGCTCTTACTCCAGCCCACTTTAAAACATTTTATGCAAGTTCTTACAGACCAACAGATTCTCTCTCCAGTTGGACGAGTCTACATTACCCGGCAATGAAGCTCTGTTCTTAGGATATGTCCGATTTATCAAAGATGAAAATGTGTGCCAAGAACTGCTTTTTGCTACATATTTAGAGGCTGATACCAGAGAAGAATCGATTTTTCAGGCCGTGGAACATTTTTTTACTGACAAAGCTATTCCATGGAAGAACATTGTTTTTGTTGCGACTGATGGTGCACCGTCTATGGTTGGTCGTCATCGTGGTTTTATAGCTCACTTAAAGCGACAACTGCCTGATATACTGGTCATTCACTGCGTGATTCACAGGCAGCATTTAGTTGCAAAAAAGCTGAGTCCTAGATTGCATAAGTCTTTACAATATGTAATAAATGCTATCAGCAAGATTCGAAGCAATTCTTTGAACTCTCGGTTATTTGCTCAGCTATGTGAGAAAAACAACGAAGTCTTTACTCGATTACTTCTGCACACTGAAGTTCGCTGGCTATCAAGAGGTTCTTGCTTAGAAAGATTTTCAGCCATTTTTGAATCTGTGTTGGAGTTTTTACAAGAAAAAGATCCGCATTTGAAAGGAAATCTGAACAATTGTAAAACAGATATTTATTACTTGACTGATATCTTTGGAATGTTCAACCAAGTTAATTTGCAACTGCAGGGTGACGATCTTAACTTGATTAAAACAAAATCAATAATATCGGCCTTAGTGGGTAAACTAATCCTTTATAAACAAAATTTAGGCAGAAAAGAATATTCGCAGTTTCCGCATTTGTCAAAATTACCAGAAATGATTCAAGATGATGACATTTTATTATATGTCCCTCACTTGGACGCATTACACAAGGATTTTACGGAGAGGTTTGAGGATCTTTTAAATTTACAAATTCTTCAATGGATAATAAATCCGTACAATACTACAGCCATAGAAGAAACCAATGTGATAATGCAATAAGAGTTGATTACCATCAGCACAGACGAAGAGCTTAAGCAGAAGTTCAACGAAGGCTATTAGAAGTTCTGGTTGCAACGCAACATTGAAACACAGTATCCTACACTGTGGAACATTGCTGAAAAATACCTTATTGCTTTTCCATCATCATACCTAGTTGAAAAAAGCTTCAGTGTGGTAACAAACATTTTGACGAAACAAAGAAACCGTTTGAAAATCAACCAAAGTGGAGATTTAAGGCTGCAACTCACCAATATTGAACCGGATGTAGCTAGATTGGTAGATAGTCACCAGGTTCATCCATCACACTGAATGTTTTATTTTCTCTTTGCGAATTAATACTTTTTTAAATATAATTTTCTACCTACTTAAGATTCTTTAAGTACTCAATTTGTAATAATCATTATAAATTAAACTTGATATTTACTGAATTGTATGTCTTTTTATTTTGTTAAATTTTGATGAGAAAATGAAGTCAACTTTACTCACTTAACCAAGTGCAAAGTTTTCCAATTGGTACCTTAGTACCTAGGTATTTTGTATCAATAGGAAAAAACTAAAGATAGGCCCCCTTATTCATAATAGTCTGCTAACTTAAAGCATTGCTAATTCTCACTCTGTCTTCTTCTATTGACCTAAGTCAGAATGAAAAATAACACTCTGTAGCAGCTGTTTTAAGTTAGCGGACCATTATGAATAAAGGGGTTGATCTTAAAAGTAGATAATTTGGCCATGGGGGTCTGAGGTAACAGTTCATTTTGGAAAAGGGGTCACTTGTACAAAATAGTTTGGGGATCCCTGCTGTAGCATATCTTATCTAGATGCTAGGGGATCGAGTGGCAAATATCCCTTCACGGTTGGGACAGCTAAAGTGCGTCTCGCGATAAGATTCTCGCAAGCTACGAAACGGAGGAAGTTGTAGAGCAGAATTTTCTTCTCCTCTTACCTGGAGAAGAATTCTCTAGCCTTCGTTGTTGATAAGCCTAATGATAAGCATTACACATGAGCAATTAAGTAGCACATTATAGCAAGCATAGAAGCAAGCGCTTTCATATTGCTCTACAATAGAAGAAGACAGAGTGAGAATTAGCAATGCTTTAAGTTAGCAGACTATTATGAATAAGGGGGCCTATCTTTAGTTTTTTCCTATTGATACAAAATACCTAGGTACTAAGGTACCAATTGGAAAACTTTGCACTTGGTTAAGTGAGTAAAGCGTATCCACGCGCTAGTTGGGGTGATGAAGTTGCTCTGCGCACAGAGAAGTTATTCAGTTTCAGGAAAGTGTCATGCGCAATGCTATTTAATTGGCTACTTATAGTGGGATGAAAGTGTGTCTTCAATTCCTGTGGAGGATTTGGTGTCTGCTATTTGAATCTGCGGTGTTTATAGTTGGGATACAGGTTTAAACATTTGGTATGGTGTAAACAGTATAATGAGTTTGCTGACAGAATGAGATATCGCTGGAGGAGCAGAAACATTTTATGCTTTTACAGATGATTTTTAGTAATGTGTGGCAGAGTTTAACAAATTGTTTATTGTTTACAAGGTATTGATTTTCAATATGTTTGTGATACCGGTACTACTTTTATATGTATATATAAGTGGCTTTGATTCCATAGCTTAAAATTTTTTAATGAGAGTTATACCAAATGATTCCTCATGCTTGCGAACTTATCTTATTTAGCTAGTTTGTTTCGATAAGAACTTTAAGCAATTCGGCCTCTTAATGTCAAAAGTTAGCGTCAGATGATTATTATATAAGTGTCTAATGATTATTATTTAAAGAATCCTTTTTTTTTTTTTTTTTTTTTTTGTTCGTGAAATTATAAATTTAATTTGGCTTTTAATTTTATATACCGATACTGAGGATTCCGCAGCTTTAATCTCAAAATTTGCATTTTGATTCTTACATAAAGCCAGACTTGGATTTGGTGATCAATTTTGTTATGTATGTATTTATTGTTACTCATACAATGTTAGAGAAATTTTTATTTTTTACAAAAGTAGTTTGATATATAGTTAATTCTTTCAGTATGTGATAGAAATGCAGTGACTAACTTCAGATCAGCTTATTTTGCAATATTGATCTCAAAAACTTGACATATTTTTATCGGTGCTTTAAATTACGAAACATACTGCAATATTGTAGAATGTGCATGTCTCTCTTTGGTTGTTACATTGGTATATTTTGCTGTATTAGATACATGTATGTAGATTAAACAAAATGATTATTCGTTATTGAGACCACAGAACCACTTTTCCTTAGATGAATATATGAACCACTTTTCCCTAGAAAGACCTCCAAGAAGTCCTTTTTAAGACAGAGAGACCTTCAGTTCTTAGCAATAATAAACCTAATCAACTTCTTATAAGTAATATAAAATAATCAAAGTAATATAACATTTCATTATAGTTTTTAAATTAATCATTAGTCTAAACTTAAATGAAAAAATTCTTAATATAAAACTAAAGGGCAGTAATCATCACTTCATAAAAGTAATGTAAAATCAACATGAAATCTGTTTATTCATTTGTCACACAAACATTATACAGTAACAGCATTATTGTTGGAAGTATCTTACTGAATGTCACTACTTGCATTTGAAATCATGTTATTTTCTTTAGAAAGTTAACTGAGAAATATTTTTTAAAAGTAGGATTGAATTGCAAGGTAAATCACCCCTTTAATGTAAATTTAAAGAATTTTGACATTCTTTTAATATTTCATGTTACATGTTCTGAGCTATCTAAAAAATTGATATATGTGCCATTGGTTTAAAATTTTTAGACCTTTTAAATGAAATCTGTTAATTATGATATTCTATGTAATTTAAGACAATTGGCCCAATTCAATACAGTTTCTTTGTTAAATAGTCTTTATCGTAATAAAGAATGGTCTATGCTTCTGTAGTGCATATAATAGTAATAATTGGCAAAAAGCAACTTTTATTTAATTTTTTATTTCAAATGAAATGGTTGTAAATTTCAAGATGCCAATGATGCTGATTTCCTTTTATAGGAGTCTGCTAGTCTGCTGTGGGTGATATGAAATTGTGTCATTTGTTTGTCAAAATATGTTGAGTCCTTTCATTAGAAATTCATTCCAAAGAAAAGTTTACCTTTGTTAATCATTAATGCTTAAATTGGCATATGTCACTTGTGAGTATTTACTGAATATCTATAATAATGTACTTACAGATATAAACATTATTTACTGTTGCTTTAGATTTAATTTAATTTGTGATCTTTTTTCTCCTTTGTATTATGAAAAATCATTATCAAATTAACTATCAAATGAATAAATGCATCAAAAATGTTTTTATTAAATAATAAATATTAAAATAAATGAACTTAAATTAGTCCTTTCTTTTGGGATTTTTATTATTCTGTATTACAGATGTAGAAGTGATACTGAAAATTTTCTGCTCTGAATAAATTTAAAAAATTGTCCGACAGTTGTTCTTATTGGAATCCAAGAGGTGGGGGAAGTGAGCCATTTTCCATAAGTATAAGACTAGAAATACAAATTTTAATATAGTAGAGTCTGAATTTTCTGACATTTGTTTATTTCACATATTGTAAAATTTTAAGGTAAAGTATATTTATTGGTACCCCTTGGAGATAATTGACAATTTTTGGCAGTACATGGACACCGAGTTTATGTAATTCTTTAACTTGTTGTTTCTACACAAAGCTGATACCAAGCCGATTTTTGGGCTGCTACACAAATCCAAAATAACAAGTCAAAGAATTGCGCAAACCCAGTATCCATATACACATTGACCTATTTCACTTAAAAAAAATAATAATAAAAAAATCAGAGAATTGCACAAACTAGGCATTGCGCACTCCCTTTGTCCATGTGCACATCGATTTATATTCACTTAAAAAGTCAAAGGAGCAGCCAACAGAAAATATATAATCTCAATAAACTACATTTTAAATCAAACAACAAAATAACATAAAAAAGGAAATTCATCTTAGCACTATACAAAGGAAATATTCACCTACCTTATTTACATATTTCCCTGACTTCAGTCAAACAAAATTCCTTAACAGCATCCAAAAACTTCCTAAAATTATCTGAACTAGAATCTGTATACTGGCGTCGCCACATAAATTCACAAAAATAAAAGTAAAATATATCCTTCATAGTGCAGGTATTCTTCGACTTTCTACCATACGCATTTCCTTCCTACAAACAGGACACTTATAAGGGCAACTAAGTAAACTTTCATTTACACACCAGTCAATCAATGTTTTTTTTCCCTTTCATTTGAAATCATACAGAAACTTCAAATTAATCCTACAACATTCAGCCATTTTACTGTGTAAACCACAAAACAGCAACATACCAAAATCTGTCCCATCATTCAAATTCAGCACAATCACACAACCAATTATGCCATAATAGTACAGTCAAAAGTCGTTAATTCGGACACCCATAATCCGAAATGATCTATAATCCGGACCTCAAAGCTAAAAACTTTCTGCGCATGCGCCACGTCGACACATGCGTATAGGCGTTTACGCATGCGCGCAAGACCTTTTACCACTGCGCATATGCGTGTGCACAAGCGCAGAATACGTTTTCGCGTGCGTGTTTTATGTATAACGGACAGTATAATCTAAAATTATCTAATTATCTATTTCAGTTATTGTTGATGATTGTGTTGTTCCTTAATCTTCGAATTGGATCTGGCTTATTATTTTTTGCAGACTGTAAGAGCAATTTTATAAAAGTAAACTTGAACTTTCGATTATGTCAAATAGAATTTCCCGATTCTGGAGCTTCCAAAGGATCGTACAAAACGAAAGTATGTTTTGATGTCCATCAAACAAAACGTGGAATTGCTGCAAAAAATGGATAAAGACATGAAGAATGTGACAGAGAAGTTAGTGAAAACGAAAAAATTTCGATTGACAAGTTAGTCGGTATTCTCGGCACAACAATTAACGGGACTTTGTAACTGAACAAGAAATTGTGTCTGTTTATAGAATTAAAGAGAAAGTATTATCACATAAAACGAAGCAACTTAAAATAACTTACATTGAAAGAAATGTTTAATAAAGTAAACAAATAAATATTAAGCTTTTTTTTTTGTAAATTTTGATACCCTTTAGATTATAACTGTTCTTTATTTCATAAATTAAGGTTTCATATTTTTAATTTTAGAATTTCTGCATGCCATCTTACGAGATTTAAACTGATGATCTATAATCCGGAAAAATCGCTAATCCGGAATCGCCCGACGAGTCCGGATTAACGACTTTTGACTGTATTCAACTACTCAGGTTACCATAAATGAAACAACAACTTAGTGATAATCCAATGGGCACCCTTCAATCTACTCTAACCAATTTTAATTCATACAAATTTTGCTACTTTTAAGTTGCCCATGGAAATCGTGGGATGCACAGCAATAGGCTTATCAAATATTCTGAATAAATAAATTCCCACATATACTTAAGCCTTATTGAAGGCCGGCGATGGATATCTTGCGGCCTAGTGCAGTCTATGTGGATCCAAAATTCTGCGACTCGCTGCGGCCATATGAGCCCTGGTGCTGGTTCTGGGTGAATAACAAATCAGTTATTCTTAATTCAAATAGCCCTAAATGTAATCTTTGGGTCTATGAGTATCATCAACAAAATCTATTTTTAGCATATGAAAAAAAATTTTAGGTAAATTTTTCCTCGTTAACATTTTTTAGCACATTTAACTTAAATCTGTAATTATCGCCAAGTGATAAAAATGCTCATTGTCAGCATAAAAGGTTGCCATACTCCTTTATTATTCAATTACTAACATAAAAAAATTGTTTAGGCATCGCTACATGAGTCATTACTCAAGTTGTTATGTTTTGATAAACATGCATTGATGAAAGGAAAGTATAATAAATAATGATTCGCCAGGGTTGGCGTCGGGTCAACCATGTATCTACTATGTGGAATGTTTTGGTTTGAGATGTGTGTCAAAGCACATACCCAGCAATGGAGCCAAATTAGTGATGGTACAAATTTATGCTAAAATGATTGTTTCTTCAATAACAAGCTATTTTATTTAGTGTCAAAGTGAAATTAAGAATCGCGACTCTCCAGATGTTTTATTATGCATGGAGGGGGGGGGGAATCAAATGTGCATGCGTAAAGCCTAAGAGAAAAACTTTGTTGATGGTTTTGAGGTCTGGATTTTAGATCATTCCAGATAATGAACATTTGAATTTCAGATGCAGTACTGTATAAATAATAATAATTGCCAATGTACTGTGTTTTTCATTAATTATATATTATTCGTACTGCTTTCATATGGTTCATATTTCTAATAAGAATGACAGTGGCCATGACATTTACTAGCCTTTTAGCATGGTAACTTGTTATAACTTTTTATAATATGTCATTTCCTTTTAAGTCCAATACAATGTGTAGAGTTCTTTCCTTTTATTCTGCTAAATTAAATGTCGCGGAACCTAGTGAACTGTTAAATGAATTATCTCTTCTCAGTTCAAAGAACAGGAATCATAAACTCGAGATGGGTTAAATTACACTTTATTCACTCAAAATAAGATGAACAGTTAGCCCCTTTCTTCAGGCTTACAACAAAGCCTCCACTTAGGCTTAAATTCAAAAATAAGAAATAAGAACTAACTATGACTAACTTAGAGATTTAGTCGATGCTAACACAATTCTAACGTAGTTGGCCCATAATCTAAACTAGCTGGCAAACTATCAAAACAAACGTAATATATGGCCGAGTGTAACAGCAGTTAGAGAGACTTAGCAAAAAGGCAGATACACGCTACTCAGGATTTCTCTCTCTCTCTTTCAGGGAAGTAAGATGAACCTTCCTTTAATACTATCTTTTACTCATTTGCATTCAACGTGATTCTAAAAACTCATTCAGGTAGGGAGTTGTAAGTTGAAACAAGGCAAGATAGGAAAGGTTAACTAAATTAAATAACTCTTATAAAATTAAAATATACCTTACAAAGGTATATCTTTTCTATTGGACAATTTTTATAAAATGCATTGCATATTATAATGCAGCTCTATTAGTCGGGTGCTGCAACAGACATTGTCAACTTAAAGTACAACTTGCGATTTAACTTCTGATAATTCAACACTTAATATAGTTTTCTGTCCTATAGTTTACTAGAGTACTAGGGCCTCAATGCAAAAACTTTTCTGCATCTGCATGATTTGTAGTGTTTCAGAAAACTAATAAAAAGCCGGAACATTCAAAGATGCATAGAGCCAAGTTTTTAAATTGATGGCTTTGAGTAGAGCTGGATTAATTGTAAAACAGTGGAAGCATGTGTTGAATGTGCCGAGGTGAAATGGAGTACAACATAATGTTTGTTTAACATGTTGTGAATTCATCTCTTTTAAGTCATCAGAGTTTAAGAAGGCATGAAATTAAGGACTCAGTCTTCTTAAAAAAAAAAAAAAAAACAAGGATTTCCTAATTTCAGCATATGTATGTTTTAAGAACGAAAATCACAATCTTTTTCTGTTTACTTTTTTAATTAAAGTAAATTCACGAAAGTCTCAAGTGCCTCTTGTGGCATCAGAGCTCTATGCAACTGCATAATTTTCGTACTTTTGTGTGTGTCACTCTTTCCATCTCAGACAGTAACCAGTTTAGGTGCTGGTTCATTGCGACATTTTACTATGTTACTCTTATATTTGTAGCTTTGCATTGTGAATATTAAAGATGAACTTCATTATGTAAAATGAATTAATGTATCATGACTTGTATTATAGTGTTTTATAACATGAAAATGAAAAATATAGGACCAATGTACATAAAAACCAACTGAGAATTTAACCAAATTTTTAGATTTCCATAATTTTGCTTAAAAAAACAAACAACAACAACAAAGAAAAGGATGGCAGTCTTTATTTTTTGTTTTAACTGTTATTGTTTTCCACTAACTTGTCAAGATTTTTTTATATACTTCATATGCGTGCATATAGGTACATTGTGTGATATATCGGGTGCTCCAACAGTTTGGTTTATAAGAAGAAAGATATAGAAAATCATAACCTTATTTATTACTTCTTATTTATTTTATATTAACATACACATTTGAAATGGCCTTCATTTACATCTAAATATTTTTTAATTCAATTTCTGTTAAATATGGTCCTTTTTCATTAACAAAGCTGCAATTGTTGCTTAACATAAATGCTAACATTAAATATAGTCTAATACAGCGGTTCTGAACCTTTTAACTAATGTATACCATCTAAACAAGAACAGAAAAATTTTAGTACCACCACTGCATTTTGCAATGATTATTTTTCACTTTCTGTATAGAAATATTAAAAGAATATACATTGCCATTTGCACAACCTATTGGCTGTGTATTTTAAATATGCACACATAAAAAATATGAGATTAAATTATCAAAATTTAAGTCATAACGCTTAATTCTAAAATTTAGTGGGAAATCTGGGCCTGTTAATAAGAGATCAATTTCTTTATGTTGGTCTTATTTCACTTAGCTTTCACTTAACCGTAAATTAGCATCCACTTTAAATTTTGTTCTGTATTTATTTTTCAAATGTAGCATGGAAGAAAATTCTTGTTCACAAAAATAAGTTGAGCAAAAAGGCAATAAAATTTTAGCAGCTTTATTTGAAATTCCCTTTAAGTTCTTTTTTTTTTTTTTTTCAGCTTAGCCAAAAGTTAACAAGCGTGTTATTTTTGAAATCTTCAGTTAGAGTTCGATCACAGGAAATTTCTATCAATTATTCTTTTTCTTCACGAGATAAAATTTCAGGTACATTTTCTTTTTCATAATCCTCGGAAAAACACATGTTGAAATTATTTATCAATGAAAAATAATAATTTTTAATGTTGGATGCTAATTCTTCTTTTATTTAGAAATTATTTTTGGTTAGAAAACTTTCTAAAAGTGGTAAAAGGCTTAAAATATTATTAGCCAGTTCTTTGATTATTAGCTCAAGTGTTTTTTATCATTGCATTTATTTTATCTCTAACAGTAAACAAATTAACACTTTGTCCTTGTAATCCTAAATTTAATTCATTTAACTTTCCAAAAATAGCAGCTAAATATGCTAAATTCACCATCCATAATTCACTAAATAAACAATTTTGCAATTCAAATTTTGAATGTCAGAGGAAAATTTGGATTTCTGATCGAAGTTCAAAAATTTAAAACTTTGCCTCTGGATCTTACTTTGGAATATAACAGAAGCATTTCATGTTTGCTGCCCATCTCTTGGCATAAAATTGTAAGTACTCTTGAACTTAAAGCTCAGCTTTTAATAAAATTAACAATTTCCACTGCTTGATTAAAAACGATTTTCTGGATTCCGAGGATTGTGTTGGCTACTAAAGCTTCATGATAAATGGAGCAGTAAGTAAATTGAGTTTCAGCTGTGACTTTCTTTATTTGAGAAATAACACCAGATTTTTGTTTTTTCGTGTTAAAACCCGAGCTCCGTCACTGCATACGGCAATGCTCTTATTGCAAGGAATATCATTCTCAGATATAAAAATGTCAGTTACTTTGAAAATTTCATTTGCAGTTGCTTTATCATGAAGAGATTCATAAAATAAATTATCTTCGCCAATTTGTTTATCTTCTTCCAAACGTATGTAAGCTATTAATTAAACAAAGTTTGTTTTATCATTACTTTCATCCAATTGCAGTGTGAAATACTGAGTGTGTTTTATTTTTTGAGTGTCGTGTCTCTTTTTATGGAATTTTCCATTTCATGAATTCACCGACTTTCTGTATCATTTGATAACAAGTTCATTAACCGCTTTTTCATTGAATAATATTAAAATGATATCTTTAGCTGCTTGTAATATAAGGTTTTCTCCAATAGTATGAACCTGTCCAGGCTTAGCAATTTGTAGGTTTACTAAGTAACTAGATTCCAAAGCTCTCATTACTTGTTTATTATTTTTAAACTCCAATAATTTCCTCTTAAAATATTCTTCAGATTTTTCTTTTAAATTGACATGCGTAGATTCAAGATTTCTTTTAAGAAACGATGGTTTCATACTTTGATTGGATAATGTTTTACTGCAAACAGGTTGAGGGTCCATTTCATCTATCTCCATTCCAAGTAAACCCAAATGATAAATAATTTCATTAGATTTTCTACAAACAGTTTTTCTTTTCAATATTTTTAGTGTTTGTAGATTGTCCTGAATCCATCATCTGTGAATCATCACTTTTCCATATAGTTTAATCCTAGCCATTTTCCATTTTGAAAATCTAGTTTTGTTTTATTATTTTTTCACAAATATTTAAATCCACAAATATTATGAGTTCTTCAAAAATAAACAATTATCTTGCTAATTCTGGTATTTTTCATGAAAAAAAAAAAAAAAAAAAAAAAAGCAATTCCATATAATAGTGAAAGAAATAGGAAATCCATACCCACAGAATTCTTTTCAAAAAAGCTAGGACGTTACTATATGAGAGTGAGCTTCCGGTAAAATTGTGGCCAGAAGCAATTAATTTTAGTACTCAATTATCAAATTTAACACCCCAGAAAGGAGAAGAAAGAATTCCCATGGAAATTTGGACTGGTAAAAAACCCAAATTAAACTGTCTTAAAAAATTTGCGTGTGTGGCATACTTTCACATTCCGAAAGTAATGCGAAACAAGTTTGATGTGCCCGGAAAAAAAGGAATAACATTAGGATATGCTAGAGAAAGGAAAGGGTATCGTAATTATGATATAGCATGTAATAAAGTAATTGAAGAATCATCAGTTAAATTTAATGAATCTTTAAAAGGTAGTTGTCATATGGGAAAAAATGAAACCGTAGAAACTTGGGACATTGAAGAGTTAAAAGGAATTTCATGGATGGAAAACGAAGTAGATCTAAGAACAAAAAAAGTGAAAACCCACACCTCGAATTTGTTGTTACAAAAAATACTCAAGCAAGCGAATATACTGACTCGTCAAATTTCAAAATCACCGACATCAAATTTTGTAGAGGGGGCCCGATGATAGAGGGAATAAAATCCAAACGTCTGATAGCTATGAAAAAAATAACAAAAATGGAAATGCAATACCAATAAAAGCTCCAATCAAAGCAACTATCATCAAATACAATCACTAATGTTCTGAATGATTTTTTAGAAGCAAAAAAATAGTGCTACTTGGTATGACTGGAAATCAGCAATGGAAAATAAATTAGATTCATTACATAAACACAAAGTGTGGGAAATAGTAGAAAGGCATGAGAAAACAAAATTAATAAAAAGTAAATGGGTGTATACTTTGAAGGAAGGAGATTCTAGAGAAGTAAAATATAAAGCGAGATTAGTAGCGGATGGATTTAATGAAATAACAAATAAGGATTATACCGAATGATATTCACCACTTGTTAACATGGAATGTTTTAGATTTTTCCTTACACTTTCAGCGAAATTAAATTTGACTGTTAAATTTTATTGTGTAAAAACTGCATACTTGTATAGTGACTTAAATGAGGATATATATATGACTCCTCCACCTGGTTATGAAAGCTTGATAGGAAAAGGAAAAGTATGTGAATTAAGGCAAAGTATTTATTGGTTGCCTCAGTTGGGTAGAAATTAGTATATTAAAAACTGAATTAGAAAAACTTGTATTCATACAAACTAGCATTTGATAATTGTATATTCATTTATAATGGGGTCCACCAGTGGCCGAGCGGTAAAGACGCTGAACACTGGTAGTTCAGTCCGATGTTCGAATCCCGCGAACGGGCTGGCTGCATGGGTGTTTTTGTGGTTTTTCCCCAAATGTAACGTGTATACGAGCCAGTTTCCCTTAGAAAGTCCTCCACGAAGGCATCCCTCCCTTTAGGCAGATAGCCCTAATTTTTAGCTGTATTTTGTAGTAATAAAGAAATGCTTGAAAGAGTCTTATAATTGGGTATTTTAATAAATGAAATTCCAGGATGAGAAGGAGGAGTTTATTTATCATGCTAATACAGAATAATTATACTATTTAAATAGTAAATGAATCACGCATGTACTTATCATACATATAAACTGCATAACTGCTGTTGATTATAATAGTTATATCTTGTTGAGCAATTTCAGTGTAGCCCTGCATCCATATATCATTAATCTTTCCAACTTCTTACATTCAACAGGGTCTTATTTTTGAGCAAACACAGTTTTTTTCAACTTTCTTTGATGCAGTACTTATGAAGTGATATATTAATATTAAGTAACTAATTTGTTACTGAGTTTACTGTTGACTTTTTATCCCCGTATTATTTAAGTTGTGCATTTACGTAAAATTCGATATCACGAATAAGAGCATTATGTAAAATTTTGCCATAACAAACATACCATATAATTAAGAGGCTAGGTATACCAATGCCAGATGTAGAGAGGCGTCCATTGTTGTTAAAGTCAGGATAACAGTTTATTAAAATTTATACATATATATATATATATATATATATGTGTAAAGAAACATAATAATAGGCTAAAAATTAAAGACAAAATTTTTTAAACTTGTCCTGTGCTATAGCTGCAGAATTGAAGTAAAATAAACTTAAAGCATCTAAAGTTAATATAAAATTGGAATCAAGGCAATTTCTCAAGAATATTAATAATTGTAACCATGTATAAGATGTTTAACACAATATCTAAACAAATCAAAATTGAAATAAGAATTTATGGTAGAACAAACTCAAAAAATAAAAATGTGAAAGGAAAAATATACAAAATTATAAAAATTAATCTCCCTTTAGTAAAACTCCAATTCAGAACTCATCAGGGGAAAATAAATTAAAGCTTCAGAAAAGTCAATTAATATGTTTCAAAAACATGTTTCGTTCTGCTGGTTCATTTGAGATCAAAAACCAAAGATTCAAGTAAATTTTCAATTAAGACATTAAAATTCATATAAAACCAAAAAAAAATTTTTTTTTAATGTACCAGAATTTTCCCTACACGCTTTGGAAACACTTAGAAAAATAGAATAAAACATAACATTGTGCCAAATTGACTACTTAAAAAAAAAAAAAAAAAAAAAAAAAAAAAAAAAAAAACCCAAAACTTAACTTTATGAAAATTGACCACTCAAAAACACAAATTGGTCGAAAATCATTATATGCAAAATTGAAATATATCTGGGGTGTATCAGTACAGCATTGAGAAACTTTTCAGGAGAGACAGAGGACACCTAGACATTGGGAAATCACATAGCAATGCATGGCTTGAAACGCTTTCCTGGCACAGTAGTGACGACACAAAAATCAATAGCATAAAAAAACAATGATCGTCATGAAAGAAGATGTTCAAAATTATGACCCAGACTGTCATGCAGGAACCGTCCGTCATGCATCTTCATGCGATCTTCCATGCACTGGAAAAGTGAGGCCTGCATCATGGTCTGAGATCATAGTTTCAAACACTTTCTTTTGCTGAACTAAACATTATAAAACATGTTTTGTCTCACTGTTTGTATCCTTCCTTTTTTTACATTTTGTGTTGTCACTACTGTGCCAGGAAAGCATTTCAGGCCATGCATTGCTATGTGATTTCCCATCGTCTGGGTGTACTTTGTCTCTTCTAAAATTTTGTCACCTCTGTACTTTTACACCTTGTGCAACTTCCCCTTGATAAGTCTGTCTCCTGCCTGCTCAACAGTCATTTACTTATGCATTTTTTAAAAAAATTTTTAGATTAATTTTAATTTGCTAAATTGTAGAATTTATTTTCATGGTTTGGTTTTGCACTTGATTTACTTATGCTATCTGAATTTAAATGATATTGTAGAGTAGTTCGAAAATTAAATCTTTTATATTTGCACATTTTTTAATTTTTAAAATTATTTTAACTTTAAATTTGCTTTTTTACGTACATACTGTTTGCTAAAATTTAAATTTGTTTAAATTAAAATTTCATTCCTTGCAGCAATGGCACAAAGAATTAATTAAATTTGTATTTAAATTAAATTTATTTAAATTCAATTTATTCTTTTGAAACAATTTTGTGTATATATATATATACAAAATTGTATATATATATATATATATATACAGTCAAAAGTCTTTAATCCAGACTCGTCGAGACTTCGGCGATTCCGGATTATCGATTTTTCTGGATTATAGATCATCAGTTTAAATCTGGTAAGATGGCATGCAGAAATTATAAAATTAAAAATATGAAACCGTAATTTATGAAATAAAGAGCAATTATGATGTAAAGGGTATCAATATTTACAAAAAAAAAAAGCTTAATATTTATTTGTTTACTTTATTAAACATTTGTTTCAATGCGTGCATGCATAAAGCATACATTACACATAGTCGAAATTAGAAAATTGCAACCAGAAAACTATTTGATGTGTATTAATGATATTTATAATGACGAGGAATTTGATTTAAATTATATCAAAGACGGAGTATATCAAGATGAAATACTACATTTAGTAAGGAATTATAAGCCGAATAAAATAAAAACACATCTGCCCTGAAGATAAGGCTAGTGCTGACAGATCAACTGCCAGTTCATTGCGCGCCGTGACTTCCCCCCCCCCCGCAGAGCAGCATGAAATTGATAAACAGATTTCGGAATGGTTAGAGAAACAAAGGATATGCCTTTATCCATTTTTTGCAGCAATTCCACTTTTTGTTTGATGGACATCGAAACATGCTTTCGCTTTGTAGATCCTTTGGCAGCTCCAGAATCGGAAATTCTTTTTGATGTAATCGAAAGTTCAAGCTTACTTTTATAAAATTGCTCTAACAGTCTGCAAAAAATAATAAGCCAGATCCAATTCAAAGATTAAGGAACAATGCAATTTGGAACATTAACTGATATAGATAATTTTAGCTTAGCTTATACCATCCGTTATACATTAAATGTGCATGCGTAAACGTATTATGCGCATGCGTAAGGCGTTTATGCACGTGCAGAAAGTTTGTAGCTTTGAGGTCCGGATTAAAGACTTTTGACTGTACATATATATATATGCTGTCCCTTAATTCAACATTGAGCTACATGGGGCCCCACTAAATATGCTAAGATTGATGGGATGCAAAATTTGTTAAAATATCAATTTAAATATTTTGAAAAATTTGTCTCTTTAGTGCTAATGTCATACCTGATAAATTTTACACCTTTGGTACTAATATCGTGGAGTGGTATCAAAGACACCTTCTATAAAAATGCTAAAACATAACTTCATTTGGCAAGAATTTACCTTTCTGAAATGACATCTCTTCTGATCAGGTGTCTTTGTGTGAGGAACACACACCTGTATAACACAAAATCAATTTTATATGAAAGTGAAAGATAGTATATATAGATATCCAAATAAGATTTTTTTCATATATTTTTCATAAATACAAAAAAAAAATATTTTCTGATAAGTACCTTAAAAAAGACCAAAATCGTGTCTGGAATTTTAATCAAATTGCTAAAATTTTTTAAAAGCAAATAAAATTCTAATGGTGTAATCAGATGATATTATCATGCATTTGGTGATTTCAGATTAATAGCCATATGGTTTCATTTTGAAATGAATCAACATATTTATGCATTCTTGATTGTGATTGATTCTTGTATTCCAGTTGATGATTAGAGGCACTCTTTCTTTTGTAATTTATATTGTTTGTGCAATATTTTATGTATGTTAATTAGATGTATGTTAATAGTGTGTATATTAATCTATGTGTGTGTATCTGTAAGAAATATGAATTCATGAACTTTGATTTCAGGATAATTTTTGTTCCCAAAAATGAAGATGCTTTTAAGCCTTAGTGTGATTTTGGATATTTTTGGCACATTAGTGATATCAGAAAGTAGTACTGATACTACACTCAAAGTAGACAAGACATCTGTGGTGAAAGGAAAACAAGAAACTCTGCCTCCTTGCCAAGCTTGCCGTTTACTAGCAAATTCATTTAAGAAGGTAATTGTTACTTTTTGTTTGCTTTCATTATTCCACCAATTGAAATTATCCAAAAAGTAACAAGCAAGTAATAATTTCATTTTTAAATGGATAGCTAAAGAAAAATTAAAAAAAATTTAAAAAATTACAAGTTGTGAACATGTGAATAAGAACTGTGGTTTAGTCAGCAAATAGTAAATGACGCTACATATATGTATTTTAAATAACCTTCCCGTAAAAAAGAATGCAATATCAGAGTTTTTTTAAATTGTTAAGATTTGATTTAATTTGCATCCTTGTTAAGAATAAGTATGCTTATTTATTTTAGAGAAACTTGTTTCTCTTGATTTCCTGTCGATTGTTATCTCAGAGGATTTTTGATCATTTGGTACAGGAACATCACATTAAAATTAGTTTCTTTAAAATATAAGCAGAGTTATTTGTGTCATAAGTCTTTGACTATTTTATGAGTTAGAAACATCAGATTATGACTATGTTTGTGCAATATGCATCTGAAATTGGTATTAACTTCATAATCTTACTTTTCTTCATTTTATATATACCAGTAATCATACAGCATGAAACAAAAGGGGTTAATTTTCATGTTCTCTGAATAACAGTGTGTACAGTATATTCCAGAGTATTAACAAATAAGATTCTTGGCTGATAATAAGTTAGATATTCAGCAGAACACATACTTCCATTACATTTTTTGAGAGGATATCAGATATTTATATTATTCATAGGGGGAAAAAAAGCAGTCATGTAGCTAACTTGTTATGTTCAAATAACTCAGGATAAGATGACAAATAATTTTGTTGTTTTAACCATTTTGCTACCAATGGGCTGTGTACAAAGTACTGCTTTTACTCTTGAATCTGTCAAAAATGAAATTTTTATAACTTCATTTTATTCAGATTTAGTATAAAACACATCAGTATTAGAAATATGAAATGATTTGCATGTTGTACTTGATAATATATTTATTGCATAATGTATCTTATGTATGATAAAGATATGCATTGCATAATATATCTTATTTATATACTTTGCTTTTAAATTGCTTTATTTTCATTCTGTCGCTAATTTCTGTTAGGGCTTTCATGTTTAACTTGGATCAGTGATTGAAAAAGTAGATTGGTTATATGCTTGCAAAGTAAGTTGTTGTTCAAAATAATCCCTCCTCTCAGTTAAAGTGTATCTTTCCCTGCATTCTGGAAACTATTTTAGTCCTTCTGTAGCAAAAATGTTTGGTTAGATGCATTTGTTGATACTGGGAAACAGATGCCTAATCTGGACATTAACAGGCATGTAGCTGCAAGTTGTACTATTGCATGTATGATAGACATGCCATATATGGAATGGTACAACTATTCTATACATGGCAACAACAGCCAGGCATATTTATTCTTTTTGTCTGTAAAGCTAATCAAAATTTTGGAGCTTGAGATCTCTTCTTTCACTAAAAAACCACACTATGATTGTTTGTTCCATGGAGTAAGGGAATCCCTACACTTGCACATCACTTTCTTAGCATTACACACAACTGATTAGATCAATTTCTCACTTCATTGTATGTAAAATATGGTGTTTCCAATATTCAAGATTGCTGTACAAGAAGTCAATGCCTCCCCCCCCTCTGAAAAAAAATCCAACAGTGTATATGATATTTGAATGTTAGCTTATTAGATGATCTAATTAATAAAATTCATCTTTTGAGCTTAGTTACCTATTTCAGCCAACCCCTTTTGGGTTGGTATTTCGTTTTGGCATTAGTCAATTACTCCAAAAGTTTAATGTCTAGTACTGAAACTTGATACTCTGTACTTGATACTGAGTACAGAGTACCAAGTTTCACTGAATACAGAGTATCAAGAGTGCAAAAGGAGTTGCAAGAAAATGAGTAATTTTTAATTTTGAACCAATTATGTGTAATAAACCTAGTGATTAATTACAAATTATGTGCCGGTTTTTGTGACATAATCTTATCAAATATTGCAGAATATAATAATTTCTAATTTATGCATTTAATTTAGTGCCAAAAATATGTTTAGAATGCAACTGGAAATTTTGAAGCCTTCAGAATTGGATGATCCATTTAATTTTTCTTGCATGACATTGCCAAACTGATAATTTGAGAAACTGAATGAAATTTCCACATTGATAGTTTGAGAAACTGAATGAAAATCTAAGTTTATGAGCAAGATTATATCCTTGTTTCAAAGCAGCCTTGGTAATATGCTGATTAGAATAAGTAGGCAGATTCCCATTCCATGTGCAAGATTCAGAGTCCAACCCACATTTAGTTTGGGTATGAATTCCTGGAATGGCATAGGCATTTGTTACAGTAATGTGTTTGAGGCATGAGGATACTTAAAATCTGTCATGCTGAAAATTTTATAGTGAAGTTGGATAGAAGATGCTCAGAATCCAACCCCTGCAAGCTCCTTGTTCAAAATTAGGATGGAACTTAAGCTGAAAGTCCTCGTGTACTTTACTTAACTCAATAATCCTATCTTCATTAAAGATATTTGGGCTATGTTAAGAGATATTAACAGCTGTAGGTATCACTACATTAGGCAGTACTTGGATTTTCTTTTGTAAAATTTTATTTTAACTGCTTGGCTCTCAAGTTCAATAAAATATTTTAATGTGTTGCAAGATACTGTAATTGTATGTCAAATCAAATAGGAATGGCTCTAATGCAATGCCAAGAATATTTCTGATGAGTGTTACTGTCGTGTAAATAGCTTATATCAGTTTTATTCAAGTGTTTTTAAATCAACAAAATGGAATTTTAATGTCTTCAGACATCTGTATTCATAATTAGTATTTCAGTTTTTTTCATATTAAATATTTGCATTTTGATTAGGGAGTTTAAACTTTTAAGAAAAATTGCTTTATTCTTTCTCAAAACTTCATTGCTTTTAAGAAACACTAAACTCACTCACATTTAAAAATTATTTTTCCTCTCTTCTTGAAGAAGAGGGATATCATGTGTTTGTGTGTATTTATTTAAAACTAATGCATCTATGATTAAATTTTGAATTTTGTGTAATTTTAAGTATATGCTTTCTATCATGGAATAGTCTGAATTTATGTGCTGTACAGAATTTTCTGAATATATTTTTTATGTTGCAGCTGAAACCTAAATGATGGCCATATCTCAGTATTATTATTGAAACTGGGAAGAATTAATTTACTCAACTTCTACTTCTTGAATTTTGTTTCTTGAGTATTGCATTTCAAATTAAGAAGCATCAATTTAGGCAAAATGAAGTATGAAATTTCCCTCTTAAAAACAATGAACTTTTCTGTGTCATGCTGGATGTTGGTAGGCTTACACATTACTGAAACAAAATGCTACCCATAACTCAGAAGTAACTTCGTTTCTAGCAGTATGAAGAGAGACGAGTTTTTAGTAACTTTGTTAATAACTGGTGACACTAATGTTTTAAGTTTATTAATAGTTGGTTTTATGTTCTTTCTTTATGCCTTGTTTCATCACGTACTTGCTCAATCCTAAGGTTTATGCAAATTGTATGGCAAGTAGTATAGGTTAGATCTAGAATGAAATCGTATGTGTTATTGAGTAGAATTCTACCCATTGTGTTAATGCTTGTGTTATGAGACATACATCAGAGCAGAAGGTGGACACCTGATTTTAGTCACGTTTGGTAAGTGTAGAAAAGCTAGTTGTGGTTTTTTATCTGACATGACTGTGCTGTACTTTTGCATGTGGTTTTCTTGCGTTATAATGCAGCTAATGTAATCAGTCATTTGTAACCCAATCAGTTAGTATCAAACTGTTGTTGATAAGAAATTGAAATATTTATGCTATAATATAGTACCAAGTCCGAAATCTGAGCATCTAGTATTTAGAAGGTTTTAATACCTGGACAACAGCAATTAAATTTTTTTTTTTTTTTTTTTTTTTTGAAAAGGGAAAAAGAATTAGATTTTGAGAATAACATCTCACTTAGTGTATGTTTAATGTTTCGTGCATACGCAGTAGACATTTTTTCATAATAAAGCATCTGGGGAATCCTAATTCTTTGTTTTACTTTCTAATACTAAATAAACTAAATAGAACTAATATAACTAAATAGAACTAATAGACTTAGAATAAATAAACTAAATAGAACTAATAGACTTAGAATAAATAAACTAAATAGAACTAATAGACTTAGAATAAATAAACACCACCATATTGGATGAAACACCATCATTTATTATCATAAATTCATATCATCAACAAATTGGCTCTTTAACTGGTTTTTTTTTTTTTTTTTTTTTTTTTTTTTTTTTTCAGTCTCAAACCAAAACATTCTACCTAAGTTCATTACTGATTTTAGACTACTGAATAACATATATCCCTGATGCCAGCCTGACAAATTATTTTTTTATTATTTTTGGTTTTCATCACTACATGACTATTAACTCTTGGCAGCTTCAGGAATGACTCACTCAGCAATGCCTAAAATTTTTTTAAAAAAATAAAAGTAATTAAATACCAAATGGCATTCTAACATGTTATGTTGACGTTGCGCTTGCCGATGAGTACAATCTTAGCCAACTGCACTGCGAAGTGTTAGAAATTAAACAGAAATTTCTTTCCATATGAAAAAAAAAATCATAACTGATATTCATAGGCCAAAAGACAACATTTAATGCTGTGTGAATTAAGAATAATGCATTTGTTGTTCTGATAATCCTTAAGTATATATGGGAATTTATTTATTTGGAACTCAGATAAACTTTAAGTTTATGCGAAAAACAGGTATAAGTATTATGAATAACTAAAGTAGTATAATTTAGGCTGAATTTCCTCAACACACAGCAGAAGCAAGAACAAATTTAGAAAAATCTCGTCTTTCATCACCACTCTTGTGAGATATCGCCAGTAAAATTTAGTGGACAATAGCTAAGCTTTATGATGATAACTGCGTACTTGAAGGTTTTTCAAATATTATAAACAATAAGCTAAATTTTCCAATTTATGGAATTTGTGAAGAAAAGTGGGGAAAAGGTAAATGATATAACAGAAGTTTTCCATTGCAACGACAGTGTCCCAATCATCAATCAATTAATGGTAAAAATCATTCAATGTTCCAATCATCAATCGGTTATAACAGATGTTAAAAATCTGTGTTATGGTTCTAAATCCAGAAAATATTGCTACCTTATAATGAAGAAAGTGAAAAAGAGGTTGTTGAGAACAGAAAACTTTCGTTTGACAAGTCTGAACACGACAATTACAGGACTTGAACAGTGGAGCTTTTATACCTGTGCATAGTATTCTTTGTAGTCATCCAAAATATCCAAACTTGTGTTAAATGTTAAATGAATTATCTTTAAGTCGAAAGTAACAACTGAAACTTGAAAAGTATGTAATAGACCTTTTATTTAAAAACAAATAAGAACAAAAAGCACATTTTTTGCTTACAACTCAGCCAACCACTTGTGGCGAGATAACTTAAGTACAATAAATCAAATGTAAAATTTAATTTCAAGTAAGGTAGTAGCCATAGGCTACACACATTAATTTAATGCGAAGTTGGCTCAAAACTTAACCAGCATGAAGTTCAACTATCTTCAGTTATAAAGCAAGGCTGAAAACTGCAAATCTTATCATGTCTAGCAATTTTAGTAATGTGGCCACAAGAGGCAGAACACGCTGTGTCTTGCAATTTAAAATCCTCACCTTAAATTACCATGAATTAAATTTGCATTCTGGCAGGGAAACGGAAGGACGAAGTGAGAGTAAAGATCCAAAACATAAAATAATTGGTTAATTAAAATAAAGGGAACCTTTCATCTTTTCCCACCAGAATTTAAGTAATCGCAACAAAGTTCTTTAACAAAATAATATGACCTTAAATTTTAAACTAAACAAAAGCCAATTGTTTGTAAGCAAGAAAACTTACAACCTAAGCTTAAAACTAATTACATTACGGATGAGTCTCTGCAAGATAATTTTTCGTAGTACATTTTAATTTTCATCAGCATCTGCTCTCCTTTCAGTCATCTGGAAAGAAAAGTACTTTAGTAAAATATCTAACACATTTTACATACTTCTTCATTTCAACTTTAATAGAATCTTTTGTACACTTTCCAGTTATTCTATAATTAGTTTTTCATCATTTCTGCTCTCCAACAAAATGTACTAAATGGAAGAGGGTGTGTTATTGTTTCAACAGCTCTCCTTTCAGTCATCTGGAAAGAAAAGTACTTTAGTAAATTATCTAACACATTTTACATACTTCTTCATTTCAACTTTAATAGAATCTTTTGTACACTTTCCAGTTATTCTATAATTAGTTTTTCAGCATCTCTGCTCTCCAACAAAATGTACTAAATGGAAGAGGGTGTGTTATTGTTTCAACACTAACCTACCATCTGACTGAAATCCTACATGTCTGCCTAATCCTTACACACACTAGACTTCAAGAACACCTTAAAATTCTAATGTGCTAAGCAAAATAGTTCATTAAATTTAGTGTTGGCTGAAGAGCCTAACTTTTAATTTCATGCATACTGCTACTTTTAACTCATTTTATCTTACATTGCTAGCTTACACTCAGACATTTCATTCACACATCAAGAATTCAACTTTTAACAAGTATACAAATCTTTACTTTTCCTTTAACACCTATTTTAACAGAAGCTTTTATGTTTACAAAACTAATGTATGAAATATACTTCGTGAATATTTTAAAATTCATTTTCATTAAAAAAAATCTAATCAGTTTACACTTTACATCACATGTACAGAAGTTGCTTAAAATTATTCTACAAATGGCCAAATTTGCTCCAATCTCAGTCTCTTAGACTGAAATCATAATTCCTATTGGACTAAATTTAAGATCATTGCGATAAATGCATAATTAAATTAAAAGCTTTTTGCTACATATCAAAACTAAAATGTTCTCATTTGAGGCAAAATTTAAGATAAATAGCAACTGCTGCACTTATATATACAATCCAAAAACTGAATACTTGAAAAAATTGTTTCACTTATATTTTGCCTTGCTCGTATTTACTCATCCATTTGGCAATAAAATCATTCCACATTGGATAAGCAGCAGCTTGGTGGATCCTCACTCTCTGACGAGACCTCTGCTCACTTTTCACCTGGTCTGGGAATTTCCATTTCATAGGTCCTTCATGGAATCTTAAAAACTTTGACTGTTGCTCAAGGATTTCTGGAGTCTGTCTTGTTGGAACTCATCATCAGAATTCCTTGTTTCTCCTGAAAATTGCTTGGTCAGTTCCCTCGAACTGTCCCCTAGTTCTTGTTACATTTTCCTCTGTGGTGATTTCTCCTCCATTGACTGTCTTTAGTGTAGCTGTTGTATCAAAGGTACTTTGCTGGGCTCTTTACGTGGCAACTGAGATCCTGTTCGCTCTTCCCTCAGCTGACGCCAACTCTTTGTTAGATGCTCGCTGGATCTAGTGGATTGTTGCACTTTCCTTTTCTTCCTTGAAGCTTTATTATTCCTGGCTCTCTTTTCTCCTTTACCTCGTTTTCTTTTGATGCAATGACCTTGGTTCTCCCTCAACTCCATCATTTGCAATATCCCTTCTTTCCCTTTCTGGGATTTGCAGTCTTGATGTCGCTGGAACTTCTGTGGAATTTCTTTTAGGATGTTCCTCCAAAATATCCAAAATATCTTTTAGAAGAGGCATGTCAGCATGCTCATTATACATCTTCAACTGATCAGTATTTGTCACAACGTTCTTGCCTGTTGTTGATTTAAACAATGAAAATTTGTATTCACTTGATGAAGAATGGTCTTTGAAATTGAAGGCAAAATTTTTTCATTTGATCTTCAGGTAAGCATGAAAGAGAATGTTTAGTTTCCAGAACTTTATTTCCCACTTTACACTTGAGGCTTTTCTTATTATAGTATAATTTTTATTTTTCATTGTAGTATCCGAATTAAAAATAGCTTCTGAATATTTGCCATTTTAAATTTCGGTGCACCTTTTCGACGAAATATAGTTCATCCTGAATAGTAACTAATTAACTTCCTCCCAAGAAATAATTCATCTGGCATCTTCCAAGTAATGTTATGTTTAGCCGTCATGAAAGGAAATGCCAGCTCACTGACACAGCTATCCCAGCAGTTATGATAATTCTTTGTGTAACAAAGAATAATCTGAACTATATTTACCCACTCTACTGTATTCATCTACGACTGATAGGGAGCCATTTTTAAATGCCATTTGCCAAGCTCTGCACATAGGTCCTCAAAGATTTGACTAACAAGCTGTTTGCCATTGTCAGAAATTATTTTTAATTGAGCTCCATATTCTAAAATAAACTTATTTAGAAAGCATCTGATACAATTTTAGTGGAGGCTCTTTTAAGGGGAATTATTTTTATCCACTTTGAAAAATGATGCTTGATAACGAGTAAGCTTCTTTATCTCACTACATGGGTATGGGCCTAATAAACTAGTTCCTAATAATTTATTTGGGAAAGTGGCTGTAATTCTATTTAGATACCCGATCAGGCTATAATTATAGTCCTACTTTAAATAATTAATGTCGGGTTGGGCTATAACTAATTAATTACTAATTTAATTAATTAATATCCTAATTCGTGGCTCTGTTTCTGATAGCTGTTGTCCTGGTTTTCAAAATTATCAGGATCTTCTAAATAAGCATAAATATTTTTAAATTCCGGCTTTGTTCATAATTCAGAAATAATAGTCTGATGAGAATTCAGAACTTTTACAGTTAACATAGCACATTTAAGTTCATTCCTCTATTTATCTAATTTTATTCTCAATAGACATCAGTGGCCATGACGTTTTCTTTTAATGGGTATGCTTAATAATGAAGTTTTATTCTTCCAATTTAAGGACCCATCTAATAAGTCTTTATTATAAATTTTTCCCAGAATGCAAATGATCCCTGACAGACATGATCTGAGTAAATTGTAACAGGAGTCTTCCCAAAATACAATCTGAATTTCTAAATGGTTAAAAAAATTGCTAATGTTTCCCTTCCTATAGCCATATAATTCCTCTGCATTAGATTAAGAGTCTTACTGAAATAACATACATTATTTAACAATATTTGTGTGACAGGTAGAGCCCCCCCCCCCCAATTTTTTTTTTTTTTATAATTTTTTATTTACTGTGTTAAGTTCAATTCTAGAGGGATTTTCTTCCCTCTAGCTACCCTCTTACTTTCAGTACCCCCTATTAGTTCAGATTCTTATTGCCTTCAACCCCATTTTCTTTTGTGATTTTTCTTGGTGATTGCTGTTCATGGTTGAAAATTCTCTACTTTCAAAATATTTATTAGTGTCAAATTGTGGCCTTCCTTGTGCTACAGGCCTATCATACTGTCCATTCGACCTTTGTGCTTTTAAACTTTACCGCAAGCTGAAGTAAACTCTCTACCATTCTTGGATTTCTCAGTTACAAAAAGTCCCCGATTTGCAGCAGTAACCTAGGCAGTATAATTTGAATGACTTCCACATTGGGCTTTTTTCCATACAATTGTTTACCAACTGTATTTTTTGTAATAAAAATTCCTCCAGCTCTTCAACCTTAGTCTGGTATCTGCTAAATAGTTCAGCTTTCAATTTCATGCAGTCTTTCACCGTGGGAAAAGCTTTTACAAGGGCAGCTTTAAATACTTCGAGTTCTTAATTCCTGACCTGGACCTGCCTGGTTCATAATTCCTGCCTGGTCTGGTCAAATGGTCCTTCCTGGTTCTCATAATAAGAATTTTGCTGATGCATTTGTGCTAGCTCAGTGCTTGTCCTCAAAGTGTGGCAGTTGCTATGGTGACATTTTTGTTTTTCTGCAATTGGATAAAGCAAAGAGTGTGAGTCCATTTGTTCCAAAGTGTAATTACAGAACTGTTGCCTACAAAAGTTACTGCCAGTTTCATGAATGTTCTCATTATACTCACGATGTATTCAAATCCCTCCATGGGACTAACCAGTGCCAGTGGAAACCTCACCTTAAATGCATGCAAACTAAACTTGCATTCTGGTAGGAAAACGGAAAGGAAAAGTAGCAATAAATATCCAAAATATAAAATAACAGGTTAATTAAAATACACTGGTGTGCAAAAATTAAGGACGAAGTCGAAAAATTAGCATATCAGCTGAACGAAGAGGCAGAGCAGACAGAAAGACCAATCAGGAGATTAAGTAAGGTGATGTACGGTAGCACATGCGCAGATATGCAGGTAGATGTAATGGGGGAGTGTCTGAGTAGTATAAAGCATGTTGTCAGTGTGAGATCAGTATTTCTGGGAAAGAGATTGCACGCCGTATAGCAGTTAAAATCACACTGAGTTGCTGCCTCAGCGAGAAATGGCGAACAATCAATCTGTTAGACGACATCTGGATGCTTTTACCCGAGGTCGAATCATTGGGAAGTTGGAGGAAGGCCGCAGTGTGACAAGTGTGGCTGCAGAGTTCGGAATTGCTCACAGCATCGTTTCACGACTTTGGAGACAATTTCAAACTACAGGAACAGCTATATGGGGGTTTAGTAGTGGTTGTCCACGAGGAACCACACCCGCAGATGACTGGTATATTGCCTTACAGGCCAGAAGATACAGGCGGCAGACAGCAGGAGAAATCGCTAGACACACGACACAGGTGACTGGACGAACGATATCGCGTTTTACCGTGGCCAGAAGACTGCACGGTGGTGGTCTGTTTGCACGACGCCCTGTACGGTGTGTACCTCTAACGCCTGCCCGTCAGAGAAGGGGTACTCTGTGGTGCCGGGAACACCGGAATTGGAGAGACAATGAATGGGGATGAGTACTCTTTACAGATGAGAGCAGATTCAGTCTGAGTAGCGATTCTCATCGCATACTCATCTGGAGAGAGCGGGGAAGCCGCAATCATCCCTCAAACATCATTGAAAGGGACAGGTATGAAGGTGGCGGTGTTCTCGTTTGGGGAGGCATCATGCTTGGTAGTCGTACAGACCTTCACATCTTCGACGCAGGTTCAGTCAACGGGACCCGTTATTGTAACGAGATTCTTCTTCCATATGTGCGTCTTTTTAGAAGCGCTATGGGTCCGCAGTTCCTTTTCATGGACGACAATGCACCATGTCATCGTGTAGTAGCTGCCGAACAGCTCTTAGAGAGTGAGGATATTGAACGTATGGATTGGCCGGCACGATCTCCGGATCTCAATCCCATCGAGCATGTATGGGATTTTCTAGGCAGACGCTTGGCAGCTCGTACTTTACCACCAGTAACGATTCCGGAGCTTCGATTGGCGCTGCAAGATGAACGGACAGCAATGCCTCAACAACTCATTGACACCCTCATTCTCAGCATGGGCAGACGCTGTGAAATCTGCCTAGCAGTCAGGGGAGATCATATCCCTTATTAAAGACCGGATGTTTCTTGCTAGACACCCATCACAGGGATGTTTCGGCCTTCAGTCGCATTGCGCTCCATGCTACGTTTTCAATAAAGCTTCTTTTTATCCCTCTGATTTCTCTTTTAGTAAGTGTTGTTTACATTACTCATGTCCTTACGTATTGGGGATCTTACGGTATTAAATGTGTTGATTTGGAAAGCTTTTGTACAAAGTTATATTGAAAAAACCGTCTCGTCCTTAATTTTTGCACACCAGTGTAAGGGAACCTTACAACTGAACAAAAAATCATGATCAAAGAGAAACTCTTAGTGCAGAAAATAGAACAATTTAAGCAGCTTACATTGAAAGAAATGTTTAATATAACAAACAAATACATATTGAGTTTTTTTTTTTTTTTTGTAAATTTTATTTCCTGTAAGGTTAAATACTTCATTATTTCATAAGCAACTATTTCATATTTTTAATTTTATGATTTGTATATGTCATCTTGCTAGGTTTAAACTGATTGTCTAACCCCTAGTATATTCCTGAAATGCTGAAGTCACAACTAGTGTAGATCTTGGACTTTGTATAGTATTGTTAAGTTTAATACTATTAATGGAAAAAAAAAAGTTTTTTTTGCTAGCTTTTATCTTTTGAGTTGCATATTGTGTTCATTAAGAGAGGAGGTGTCTTGCCAACTAGCAGAGTTAACATCTGAAGATTAGTCATTAGGTGCATAGCAAGTTTTTCTTTTGAAGTAGTCATCTTTAGATGTTATACCTGTGTAGTTGAGAATATTTCTATCAGAGTAAAATTATTTGCAGTTGCCTAGAGACAGAGCAAGCTTTTATAGTCAGAATTGTTGTTTATTAATGTATCTGAGTTTGTTGCAAATGTGATCTTTTTTCATAAGATATACAGGGTGGTTGCCCCCCCCAAAAAAAACGGGGGAACAGTTTTTGAGTATTTACAAGTGCCAACAATATGGATCTGTAAATTTTGACAATGTGATCTTAATTTGAATGATGGCAGCTGTTAGAGTAACATGTCTTTTTTGATTGATAACTGCAAATGAAAGAAACCCATATGCAAGTGCTGAAGTGTCACCAGAAGTTAATTCATCATCAGCTATCCTTGATAACTGCAACTGAAAGAAACACATATGCAACTGCTGAAGTGTTGCCAGAAGAGGTTACTTCATCATCAACTGTCCATCACTATTTGAAAGGACTTGAAATTATGGCAGTTAAGATTTGGCCTCATGAACTTACTGATGCTATCATAACATGAATTCGTGTTTGAACTATATCTAGTGATTAGTAGTGTCAAGCTTACAAAATTTCATGGATGGAAAAGATACAATTCCCGTGAAGCACTTGAAATGGACCTTCAAGATTTTTCTACTAAAATGCTGCTGATTTCTGTAGGAATAGCATAAAAAATGTATTACAGCTTTGAAAAAAATCTTACTGATTCAGATGGAGAATATATAGCTGATTTAATTATTAACTAAATTCCCCCTCTCTGTTAAAAAACTCATAATAATTTTTCTGGACTGCTTCATTTCTAGATCAATCCATTTTGCATGACTTGTATAACGCTTGTAGCTAATTTAGAACCTGAACTCAAAATTCATGAACTGAAACCTTTATAATCTAAGTGAAAACCTTCTCTTGGTAGCCTTCGTATTGGACGTTTGTGCACTTTCATTTTAGCTTTCTTGCAATGAAGCTACTACTTCGCTCCCTTTGCTTTGTTGTGCTGCTAAGTCTAAAATGTACTTTGTATAAAACTGTGAGGTGCTTATTATGTCCATGATCATATGCGATGAAAAATATGTTTTTGATAATTAGTTCATGTCCAGCAATAAAAAAATTTATTCATTTCAGCCACGTTTGTCTACAAGGCTGTCCTTTGAATATTATCTGCTTATGTATTCAGTAAAGTCTCTGCAAGTCATAATGCAGAGAACCATTGTCAATCCATTGCAGCTTATTCCAAGTCATTTTATTACACATGTGTGTGTGTACACACACATGTAAGATAAAGAATGTGCAGAACAAACTTCTGATTTTAAATGGCAATAGCCCCTTATATTCTTCATCATAATTTGCATATTTCCTCTTTCCACCCAAAAAATAATAGCTGCTTGTAATGTATCAGTGTAAACTAGGTCATTTCAAAATAGTCCCTATTATATGATCTTACATAATGCTGTAGTGCAGGTATATTTTAGCCATTCAGCAAGTAAGATTTCATTTGAAATCAAAACGTTTCGAAAACCAAAACCTTTTGGCTTTGTCTTAGGCTTTCTTCTGAATGCATCACACTTTTCCACTTGTTTGGCTCTAGGTAATATGCAGCATCTCACTTTTCTTTGTCAACCATCTAGTAAACTTCCAAAGGTTGGGTGCATATCATGCCCACGATGATGTAGGAATTAGAATATGTGTCTGAAGAATTATTTTTTCAAGAAATAAATGGTGTAAATGCTTAAGCAAGGTTTGCAAGTTTCATCATTCATCTATGCAATTATGCATTCTACCCACCAGCATCATTCACAAACAACGGCCATTATTAAAAATTTTCTTTCACATCCTGAATCATTACATATTTTAAATGATCTTGTAGGATGAGTTTTATCTTTAAACTGCACTGGTGCTTCAGTAGAAAGTTCAGCTTAGTGGTTCACTATGGAAAATTTCTTTGTCCATCTGTTTGAATTGTTGCTTACAAAGTGGAAAGTTCCTCTGCTCAATCAATTTTTCTACATCATTACATATGTATATGTACACACATGGCCACAAATCTGCTGAGCTCGGAACTAGAGGTTTTGTAGATTTCAGGTGATAAGTGAAAAGTCATTAGATTTAGATTCAAAAGAAAGAACGAATAAAAATAAATTTAAATAACATAAAAGCAATTAATTTCTTTTTGAGCTTTTATTGAAGAATGTGTATTAAGTATATAATTTTATATAATGAGCAGATAAGGATTAAAAGCATGTAAAATTATTTCTTACATTTTTCAAACATATGCTTGCAGAATTTTTAGCCCAAAGGGCGTTAGCCCAGAAAGGCTATTAATTTCATTTTTACATTTTGCATTGGTTTACTATAAATGTCGGTTTACTTTTCAAATTGTTGCCACCAAATATTAGAGGCCCGCATTATGTTAAAAGAAATTAAATAATGAAGAATCTGCATGTATGTATGTACGTTTCTTGTGCTGCAAAAAAACATTGGTTTCTAGAGATATCAAATTTTTAATAAGTTGTCCTCCACTAGAATATGGGGATCTGGAAGCCCGAACTTGGAATTTGTTTTATTATCTATTTCATATTTTGTGAAACTTCAAAGAATTTTCGTTTAAAAAACTCAATTTCAAAGTGAACAATGGTAACACTGTATGAAAAAAAAAAAAAAAAAAAAAAAAAAACATTTTTATCACCAGCGCGTGAGACTGTGTATCAGAAATTCTAAAGATATGCTCATTTTAAAATTATTTTGCAATATTGCTATTGAATCCAATTTTATGGTTTAAGTGCAAAGAACGTGATATTTAATAAATAAAGGTAACACAAATGTTAAAAAAAAAGCCCCTTTGGGCATAATTTAAAATTCAGATTTTTTTTTTTAAACTTTTAGGATGTTTTACTCCCTCCAATTAAACAGATGTATTACATTCTGATCAGTTACACAGTTTTGTTGCTTTAAACATGTCTTTTCACTATCATTTGCAGGAAAATTGTTATTGATATGACAGAAGAGTACTATTTACAGTTCTTGTTCCAATGGAAATTAAAATTCTGATACTTTCTAGTTAGTGGCACAGCAGTTGTAAAACACAAATATTGGCTCAAAATATAGCCTGAAATCGCAACAGCAATCCTAACGATACTTTCAAATGATGAATATAATCATGTATGTGTATCTTAAAAAAAAAAATTCTGTTTCTTTTAAGTGAATGTCTTCAAACCAAGTTTGGTGTCATTTTTATATTCAGTTGGCATGATAGATGGCTGTGGTGCTATTTTGGTCATTCTAAAGCAGGGTTTCTTAAACTGTCAGTTGCAACCCCCAAGGGAGTCACGGGACCTGCAGCAGGGGGGTCACGAAAAATTTTAGCAGTTTTGACTTATTATAATAATTTTACAAGGACCTATATTTTTATATAGCATATCTGAAAATAGGTAAAGATAAGACAATACAGACAACGAAAAAAACGAAAACATTTCGACACATTCTTTTTATAAGATTAACGTTCATTTTCCTTGCTTAGCAAGTGATGCTGCCATTTTGTCTGTTACTTATTTAAAATTTTCACATTGTTCTATGTCTTAACAGTAGAAATTAAAGTTAATGACCTAAAACTGCAATAGTATATTACAGTACAAGTGAAAAAATTGACAGTTTCATGCGTGTGTCAGATTTGCGCAATACTTATGGGGTCTCACAAAATTTTTGCAAATATAATGGGGTCCTGCCGGGTCGCGAAAAAAATCTCAGTGATAAAAGGGGGTCGCGACTGAAAAAAGTTTAAGAAACCCTGTTCTAAAGCATAAATTTATCTTCTGGTTAATTGAACAAAATCTTTCACTATGAATAATTCCATTTTTCTAACAGAATGCAATTGCCAAATTTTAAAATCCATTTTGATTTCTCAATCAAAATATTGTACACCCACATGAAATAAATAAAAGTATCTGTATCAAGCCATCATGACGCATGTTGGGCTTTGTGGCTTCTGGTTGAAGTTGTATGATTACACCATGGAGGTAGGAAGTAAGATCAAGTGACCCTAACTGGTTTCCTCCATACCCTGCTCTGAAGTACTGGCGATCCCTACATGGTGACCAAAACATTTGGTAATTTTCCATTAAGTTCAATGGGTTTTGAGAGGATCGGATGTAAATATTTTGTAATTACGTTATAAATATATATATATTTTTTTTTCTACAGTACTTCAGAGTCCTAAGTATATGAAAAGAATGTGTTTTTAAACAACATTTTATTCTGAACGGAATTAAATGCTATACTTTTCACAGAACAGTTTGTTCAGAATGGTTTAATTTGAATGAAATATTTTCACAAGTTTTCGTTAATTACATTTAAAAAAATTTAAGGTAATTCGATTTTATTCGGTTAAGGATTACAAAAATTAAGATAAAAAGTTTATTGTGTTATTAATATTAAAATTATGCTTTATTTCTTTTCTATTTATGGAGCTTCTTCCTAAAATACTTTCTCAAATATGACATATTTTAGCTTCTGAGGCTTTTAAATGGAAAACTATAAGTCAATTTATAATTAATGCTCTATTTGGTCCACTTCCAAACAGAGCACCTTTTATTTTAATAGCGAAATACTTTAAATAATACTTAACTTTCTTTCTAAAATATATTTCTGAATATTTCTGAAAGAGAATAAAATAAGGATTTTTTTAAGAATATTATTTAAAACTTGTAACTGAGTTATAAAATGTAAGGGGAATAATTCTTTTAATTATACTTATCAGATTTTTTTATCCATAATTTCAACAATGCGTATTCCAAAACTCTTCTTTATTACTTACTTAAGTATGCATCTCATAGAATTTGTTTTACAATACCTTTTAACAGATTGCTTTCCAGTACTAACAATTCTTGCTTAAATAGTTTTATAATGCCTTTGTCAACAGGATTTCAATTTATGTTTACAATTCAGTGCTAAGTTTATTATATATTTAGATAATATTTATAATCATTATAAATTTAGATATATCTAATAATTAGATTTCTTCACAGTAACTTTTACTTGTTTATGAATGAATAAACCCTTCATTTCAAACACATTTATAAATAATTTAATAAATATTTACATATTTTGTTAAAGGCAGATACATGCTTTTTGCAAGTACATGCATAAATACCCATACATATTTCATATTTTTCATTTCAGGCATGTGCAAATCTTTAATTTCTGTGCATTCACTATATTTTTCGAGTAAAGTAATTTACACTAATTTAACATATACCCGAAGGTTTTACATAAGAAATATGTATAAATGTAATTTGAATGAAAATTAGATGCAATATTTTTAATACCCACTCAAAGGTAAGTTTTCCTTGAAAATTCCTTCACGATGGCATCTCTCCCTTTAGGCAGATAGCCCTTGCATGCCTTCTGTTTAATAAAAACTTTACCTGACCGATGTGCCTAATTACCAATATTTTAACAAGCATAATTTTATATTTACATTTAGCCATCAAGTTTCAAACTTTTGACTTAACACACATTTTAGGATACATTCATCATCAAATTCAAATCTTCTAGTAAATATATTTTGGCAGAGGACTCAATACCTCTTTAATCGATTTTACACAGTTTAATAATTCTCTGATAATATAATAAATAATAACTAAATAAAACGTGTAAGTTATTTTTCAGATATATAAAAATAAAATGATGAGTTTAAAATGAGCAACAGTAAATCCTCTACTCTAAAAAATTTTAAAGAGTACATGTTACAATAATAAGTGGATTTGAAAAAAATTATTTTATTTAAAACATTTTGGCATTTGAAACATAAAATAAAAGTAGCGAATACTCTATCAAGGGTATCGAAAGATGTATACAATTTTAAAGGTACCGTAAGGTATTTTTCATTCTTTAAGCATAACATTTTTGCTAAAATTAAGACACAATAACACGCTGAATAAATACTAATTCAGAAGTCAAACAACAAAAATCAGCGTTGTATTCACAAAATTTTTTCACAGGACTAGTTTCGATGGTTTTACCGAACCATCATCTTCAGCTGCAAAACCGCAAATGAAAATACAACTTCTGCATCTCAGTTCGAGGTGACCATACACTGTATTAAAGAAAAAGTTTTTCAGAAAGAGGTGACTTAATTTTACATCATTTTTTCAGTTGCCACAAATTTGGCTTTAATTTCAATACTTTGCAAATAATGAACTGCTAAACATTGTAATTTAGGTCAACTAATGCTTATGTACAAATTTCTATTAGTAATAATTTTTCATTAAGTATCAGTTATGTTTTTTTTTGTCATTATACTTTAATTTTGATGATCAGTGTATATGTAATTAATATGTTGGTTGCACATTAATCATATATAATTCTTACAACTTTGTTAGGTGTACTGTATAGATTTGTTGAGCAATATGTATATATACCAAACATTTTGCAACTGGTAATTAAATTCTGCTATGAGTACCATTCAAATACTGTTCTTATATTAATAATATTTCCAAATCATCTGTTTTGCATGAGTGAGTTGTTCTGAGCTTTAATCTACATGTTCAGATGAAAAATATGAATTCAGAAAAGCTCTTTAATCAGCGGTTAGGTGTATTAATATGGAATGTGTTCGAATGCTAGATCCATTAGTAACGTGTTTAGATTTATGTACATCTTAAGAGAATAATCTGTTGCTTATAGGACAGAAATGCTGCAAAATGTAGGTCAGCTCCAGTTGTAAAATTAGGGAGGGGGGATTCAAAATTGACTACATAAGCTGTTTTCCACTTTCTAATAGAAAATTTTTTGTGCTTGAATTTTAGTTTTTGTTGTTTGGAAATTTATATGAAGATTTTAAATAGATAAGTAATAGCAAGCAAATAATTATTGCTTCTGTATCACAACAAAAGTTATCAACTATTTTATTTTTATAACAGTAATCGCTATCTGTTACAAAGTAGTATAGTTTTTAACTACTAGTTCATATGAAAATTAATACTCACTTTTGTATGTCTCCATACTCATGTGTTTAAGTTGTTACAAAAAGCATAGAAGGATTATCTGCTTAAAGAGAGAAATGCCTTCATGAAGGTCTTCATGTTCATATTATACACTGGGAAAAAGGTCATTTCTAATGTATAGAAATGCAAAGAATCTCAGCTGTAATACTGTAATTTTCTTTTTAGGCTTAACTTATTTTACTTGAAATTGCCATAGTGGCTTAATTAATGGTGGTTCTGTGCTAGTTAAATCAGCTTGCTGAAAATATTAGCTATTTTTTAGCTATTATTTTGCATATTGTTTTCTAACTACTTGTGTGAAATTTGTCTTTTTTAATTAACACTATTGTAAAATTTTGGCATGGGGAAATATCTTTTCGGCATAGTAACACGGGCACTATATCAAGAAAAGTTCATCAGTATATATTGCCATTGACTGGCTAGTGCATTTAATTTACATTAAAGCAGTAATATTTAAAAATGTACTTGAATTTTACTATTCATCTCTTACTTCAAAGAATAGATATCTGTAAGTAGCAATTTAAAGGTATGTTGATTTAAAAAAATGAATTAGTTCTTTTGAATGTTGTTTTATCTCTAATCAATTTTAGGGTTTAGAAGAAACTGCAAGAGGAAAGTTTGAAGGTGGTGATGCCTCATGGGAAGAAAGTCGATTAAAAGCATATTCTGATAGGTAACATCCCGCTTGACTGGCATTTTTTTCTTGAGAAATTTTAACATAAGTTTGCCGTAAAATATAGCTTTTAGTAATCTATGATACAGAGCACATGTATCATGGCAAAATTTTAATTAAAAACTGTAATTAGTAGTTTAATATATAAGGTATTTCTCCCACTTTCCTAACGTGCCTTTGAGGTGTAGTGGTTCTGCACGCTGGGCCGGTATTCCAGAGGTCCGTGGTTCGATTCCCAGCGAAGGCGGTTGCTAATTTTTCATCTCTTCGGCTTCCAAAAAATCCTAATGTCTCTACAGTGGCGCCCAAACTAAAAGGGTTGTGGATGATGACTTTCCACACCTGGGATTTGGCGATTGGGTCCTCTAAAAACCCCAGTCGCCCTTTAAAAGGAGCAGTATATAAGATACTTCTCACACTTCCGTAACGTGCCTTCGTGGTGTAGTGGTCCTGCACGCTGGGCCGGTATTCCAGAGGTCCGTGGTTTGATTCCCAGCGAAGGCGGTTGATAATTTTTCATCTCTTCAGCTTCCAAAAAATCCTAATGTCTCTACAAATAGTTAAAATTGTTGTTGTCATTTTTCTAATATTTCAAATGTTTAACAGAAAAATCTTTGAGGTCAGCCGTGCTCCAGCATTTTTGGTGCCTAGGTGATCAGTATATTTGGTGCCTGTTATAAATTAAATATATTAATAATTCATAGCAAAATATAAGTTTATTTTAGTTTTTTTATTATAAGAACAATCTGCAAAACCTACTGTTTTAGGTAATTGTCTGTGTTACCTATTTGGCACTACATGAGTTATCCTTTTGTGTATGATTCTCCTCCTACTTGCATGGTTTATTGAAGATAATGTTATTACTATATGGTGATGATTTTATTTGGCCATCCAATTCTGATAATGTCATGCTGGAAATAAATAAATTATTTGCATTATTAAGAAGAAGGTTAAAGCTCAAGATGAACCTGCAAAGACCTTTTCTAGTTGTTTATATTAAATGCGTAGGTGCTACTATTTGCATGTTATACAGTAAAAAGTCTGAGATACAGAATCGTTGGGGCTTCAGCAATTCCAGAGTTTGGAAATTTCTGGATTTTAAATCAGTAGTTTAAATCTAGTAAAATTTTAGATAATATTTGTATTTGTATATTGATTTTCAGTCCCTATTTTTTCGTTCTTTTCTGTGGTACCTCTGAAAGAAATTAGAAGTCTTTTCAAAATGTAGTTATTAAGTTATAATTGTCTATTTCCTAGTTTCAATTAAATGCTCTTTTTCATTTTAAAATGTATACATGTAGTTATCGTAATGTTTTATAAAGTTAAAACTGGTAATAATTTCCTTTTTTAAAATTTTGGTAGCTTTAAAAATTAATTTTTATTTCCATCACAGTACAAAAATTGTGTTTTTAAAATAATATTTGATATTTCTTTATAATTAATACTGTAAAATTTGTTTTTAATGTCTGATATATCAGTTTTAATTTCATTGTATTTGCATCCCAATCTTAATTATTATTAACTTTATTATTTTATTAGTTTAAGAAAATATAAACTTAGAAGCTGTATAATAGTGTTGTGGTGATAGGATATTGAACATCCAGTTGAAGTTTACAGCATATGTGATTCATGTTTTGTTCATATTATGTAATATATGTTTTTAATTTACAAATGCCCTCTGCTATGAAATATTCTAGATACAGAATAAAAATAAAGGTGAACCTTGATTTATACAGGTTTAAATTGTGCAAGTCCACTTTAATATGAATTTTTTACAGTGAAAATATTGGAAAATTATTTTGAAATTTAATTATATGAAAAAATTAGCTGACAAACCATGTAGCTTCCAAGTATGGGATGGTAATTAATTATTATTGTTATTTCATCACACAGTCCACTTTCATTGTGCTCTGCATTTGAAATGCTCATGTATTGTATACAGTTTTTATGAAATAAAATTTACATTGTTTTCTTCTTAAAATACAAATTTAGAGAATTACTTTCAAATTTTGTTAGTATTTTAGTATTATTAATAAAGTTTTCCTCTCCAACTAGTGAAATTAGACTTGTTGAGATACAAGAAAAATTATGCTCTCATGAAGCAAAGGCAGCAGAACAAGTAAGTGATGCATGTATCTAACTATAAACTGGCAATAAAGTTATATTGTTAAACTTTTATACAAATTATTGGTAGTAGAAATGTAAAGGATTAATCTTTGATCATAGATCAAGATAGTGAATTTTACATTCATGGAATAAAATAATGAGTAATACTCGCAGCAAGAAATATGCAGTAAATGCAAAATAACATGAGAATGCTAGTTATATCTTTGCTGCTTTACTTTTTAATTATTTTGTAGCCTGTGATGCATTAAAAAAATTATGTGGGCAAATACACTGAAGAGTCAAAACATTATGACCACCTACTCTATAATGTATTGCATAACATATGGCCTGCAAAACAACTGCAACTTGACTTGGCTTGGATGCCACAAGCTCTTTGTAGATGACTGCAGACAGGTTGCACTAAATGTCTAAGCAGCGATCACGCAAAGTTGAGATATTTTGACATAGTGGTGTTTGAGCTCTGAGCTGCCACTTCATGACATCCCAAATGTGCTGTATCGGGTTAAGATCCAGTGAGTTAGAAGGTTAGGACATTAATTAGAATTCATCCTTATGCTCCTCGAACCACTCCAACACAATTCAAACCTTGTGACATGGGGCGTCGTCCTGCTCGAAGATTCCATTTCCAGTTGGGAAAACAGATGCCATGTAAGCGTGCAGCTGATCCACAGTTATGTTCAGATAGTCCATAGTTTTCATGATCTGTTCTATCACAAGTAAGGGTCCCAGTTCCGCCCATGAGAACATTCCCCAAAGCATACCATCACCACCAGCCTGTGTATGACCTACTGTACAGGGGGAGCAACTGTTTGCCTGAAAAAGAAAGCATACTCTGACACAACCATCGATGTGATGAATGAGAAATTGTGAGTTATTTGACTAGGCAACTGTCTTACACTTATCACTGATCCAATTTTGATGTTCCCGGAGCCAGTGTAGGAGTAGTTGACAATAATGCTTGGTCAATTGATGCACAGGATTGGGACATCTGCTGCACAGTCCTGTACCCAAAAGTGTCCACCAAACTGTGTGTTCCGAAATATTTGGACTTGGACCTACATTGTATTGGGCTGTCAGCTGAGGGACTGTCTGATTCCGATTTTGCTGTACCAAGCGGAGCAATATCCGACATTCTTTTTCTTTGATGATGCATGGACATCCAACACCTTGGCATCTGCTGCTGGTTTCACCATCATTTATCCATTTTGCATAAATACTAGCAATAGCAGATCATGAGCAACCTACCAGTTATTACAGTTTTGGAGATACTTGTTCCGAGTCTTCGAGTCATTACAGTTCGCCCTTCGAGTCATTACAGTTCAAATTTGCTAAGATCAGTAGCCTTTCCCATGAGTCAACGTGCAAGAATGATTTCTCATAGCTGTGAAATACCATTTTCACTTAATTATCTGCCCTCGATGTCATCCAGATGAGTTCATTGAAAAATGTGGGAATAGTCGTAATGTTTTGGATCATCAGTGTATGTGTGCGGATTTTTATTATTTAGATGAATAAACTTTTGTTCTTTCTGTTCAGTTTATATTTTATTGGTATTGAAAGGGAATTCTTATCAAGTTACATTTTATTACAGTAAAACATTGATTTTTATTGTTTCAAAAAAGAACTTGCCTTGCTTTCTGAATCTGGAAGTAGTATTCCATTGATGGAAAATTTTGCTGTAATTTACTTTTTAGTGTCATCGCTTAGCTGAAGAGCATGAATCTCTTATTGAAGAGTGGTGGTTCAAAGAAAGGAGCTCTTTTCCAGATATCTTTTATTTCCTATGCATTGATAAACTTCAAGGTAAAAAGCTTTTCTTAATGAAGTTCTACAGACTGTGCATGTTTAAATTTTTTTGCTCATATATATATATTAGTCATATTACTCTTGTTACTTAAGAAATTCTTTGAAACAGCTATTAAAAATACATATGAGAAAATGAGATTTATTAAATAGAAATTGTTTTGAAAATTGGAGTTTTGTCGAGGTTGTGATGTTTTTACCTAGGATGAGCTATAAAGTTTAATTCAACAGTGTTAATATTCTTATGTAAACCAGTGTTTTCCAAAGTGGGGGCGTACGCCCACAGGGTGGCAATTCGAAAATGGGCTCATCTAGGGTTTAAGTTAAATGTATGGTGACTCTCAGTTGCTACTCGAGCTGGGTAAACTTACAGTATAAGTCACTTCGATCTCCATGTTAATAGTCATGATTTCAATGTTAGGTGTTAGAGTTCAACTGCTGATTATACTGGGTCGGCACTAAGTATTTCAAGCTATTTGTTCTGAATGGCGCAAAATGCTTAGTGCGGGGATCCCTGCTGTGTCTTGCAGCAATGCTCAGCATTCACTATTGATGTTAATTTGAAATAAGCATTTGTTAAATTGTTGTAAAAGTCTCGTTATTTAAAAAAGTATACATACTATAAATAAATATAAGTGATATATAAATGGCGTGTTAATTCAGTTGGTAATTTTTATTAATTTCAATTTTAGAAGCATCATTTTCCAGAAGAATTTGTCTGGTGTAAAAGTATGTTTTTTTATGGTGGGGTAAATGAGCCTTACATATTTAAATATGCATTTTTAGTCTACGTGTACTCCAGTTCATATTATATTTTTTAGTTTTTAATTGAGGGGGCATTAGAATTTTAGAAAGGCTTAGGTTGGGCATAGCACAAAAAGGCTGGGAAACATTGATGTAAACATTCTCATGTATGAGAGCCAGATTAAAGGTTTTTCCTCTTCAAAATTAAAGTGACATTGTCATCACACATCTTGGGTATCTGTTATTCGTATGTGCACTGAAAAATCTCCTCTTGTTACTGTATATGATATTCTAATGGCAGCGTATTATTGAAATATCTTAAAATTAGCCAACACTTTAATGACTGCCTTAGAAATGCAAATCAGATTTCAGCCATTTTTAACCCCTTAGTCATTTTGCATGTGTTTCATATATATGGGCAGCTGATTTAAATAAGTGTTACTGTGCTCATATCTCACACGGTTTGTGCTTTGGCAATTAAGCATGAGAATTCCAATTTTCATCATGCCAATATCTCTCACGGCTTGTGCTTTGACAATAAAAAGTCATGGGAATTCCAATTTTCATTATGCTCATATCAATTTTATTTACACAGCTACTTCACACATGTTAGCACAGTAGTTGTAATTTGACTGTGCAACATTAGTATGTAGATGTTGAATACTTTTTCCATTAGAACATGTTTTGAAAGGATTCAGTTTCAGTGCTGATCATTTTTTTTTTTTTTTTTTTTGCTTTTAGTATTTGTAAAATGAGTAGCTCAAGTGAACAAGAGGATTTAAGTCTTGAATCAGAAAATGATTCAGAAGGCAGCTTTCTACGGATGTTATTGGTTCTGAAGCATCAGAATTTAAAGCTAGTGAAAACAGTAGCAATCCCATGCAACTTAACCAGGGTGCCAGTAGAACAAAGCTGTATGTCCCAGATATTTGTCCTCCATGTTTTAAACTCAGATTATTGTCTAAAGTTAATATTTCAAGCCAATTCAGGCATTTCACAATATTATGAGCATTTTATTAGTAATGATGTAGTAATTATAATTGTAAAAAAGTAATTGTTATGCTGCAAAGTGGCTAGCGTGTCACACAGCTGCACCACAGGTCCAGGGTTTGATCTTCGGACTGAGCAAAGTTGACTTAGACTCATCCCTTGAGTGGGTCGATAAAATGAGTACCAATTTTGCTTGGAGATTCCTGCGACATGCTGACCACTTGTCCAAGGTATATGCTGATACACTCTGTGGCCCAAGGTCAAGAAAGTAGATTTCAGGTCACTGCAAGCTGTGGCCCACTAGGGCTGTTATACCACTGAGTTTAATTGTTATGCTGAGTAATCAGGAAATGCTGTTGGTAAACCAAAACTGAAAAGGAGAAAAGAATGCAAACCTGTATCACCACATATATACATATGTTCCATGCACTTTTAGCTTTACAAAATATCTGAAGAAAGCATGTGTTGGACAAAGAAAACATCAGTAGAACCTCCTTTTTTCCATAAGATTGTATAATCGATGCTCCGAAATTAAACAAATCCTTGCATTTTGTGAACAATTGATTCTCAAGATCCAGTAAGTCATCCTAACCCAAAACTATCAAATTTGGCCTGTCTATGTGCATTTGAATAAAGTATATCAAACAGCAATTACCCCTGAAAGAGATATTACCACAGATGAATCTTTGATATTATTCAAAGGATGTTTATCCTGGCGCCAATATATACCCTTGAAAAAAGCAAAATTTGGTATGAAAGCAAATGCTAAGTGAAACTAGTTCTGGTTATGTTTGATCATTTATTATACATACTGGAAATGTTACTTCATCCTAAATTCAACAGTGTTCTTCAATTAACCGTGCAGTAGTTCAAAAATATGGATAGATAGATCGGTACCTTCACAAGCTGTTATGACTTTGATATTTGCCATTATTGAAACAAGGCTACTGCATCACTCTAGATAATTATTATACTTCATCAGAATTATGTGATATCCTTTTGAGTTATTAAACAGATGTGGTTGGAACTGTAAGACAAAATAAAAAGGATTTTCTTTTAAAACTCTAAAATAAAAAGTCTGATGTGTACACTACATGACTTCCTTGAACAGAATATTAAATTATATACAATTTTCCTGCATTTCATTAAAACATATTGAATAACAGTTAACGAATTTTGAATTAAATCTACTTTGTGGATAGTACATAAACCACAATAGAATAAATGCACTCTTTAAAGTTCACTATATTTATTTACCGTAGCGACACTTTGGCTCTAGGTTCACTTAACAGCATTACATCTCATTCATTTTATAACTCGGAGTGCATTAAAATTATATCATCTGAAGAATTATCACAAGTTCTATTCAATAAATTATAATAAATCTATTTATAATAAATCTAAAATGATGTATAAAAGAAATTAAACAAATAACAAAGAAACAGTTTTTCGCAAATGATTCAGCGCCACTTACCTAATGCACATGCACTACTAATTAATTCAGTTCTCACTTCACGAGAAGGCAAAAATACATAAAAATTCAAAATATTTTCATTAAAGTGTGAAAGGTATAGAAAAACACAAAACACAAAAGTACAGTTAAAACAATTTTTACAATTAAAATTACAGTTTCTACACAAAAGCAAGCTAATAACTTAAATGATAATTCCAGAAGGAATTAAGCATGATTTAATTCACAATAATAATAGAAGACGTTACTTTGTTGTTGCGAAGCTTAGTTTCTGTAGATTGGCATCAAATCCAATTATCTGTTTAAGTTTAAAATGTAAACAAACATGCTGCCATGGTAATCAAAAATTAGTCTTAACCGCACTTTAAAAAATTCTAAATTGCTGATAAACCCGCAACTATTGCATGCAGGTTAACTAAAGGCATGAAAATCTTAAGCAGAACAACATAATTCAATCATTTTTAAAGCAAAAAATGCACAATTTACAAACATTATAAGAATAAAGAAACTGAGCTCACTGAGCTGTGTAACAGAGTAGATATATATATATATATATTTATGTACTTTTAGTGTGGCCGATTGCAACCAAAATAGGAGGTGCACATCTACATGTTATAGCAGTCCTATATACAAAATTTCAAAGTTCTGAGGCTACTCGTGTTTGAGTTATGCGAGATATGTACGTACATACACACAGATAACATGAACAATTCTCTTCAGAATTAATTTTAAATCAGTTTTATAATTTTTTTTTGGGGGGGGGGAAGAGTTCTTTATTCTGTCCTTTTGTACAGATGTCACACAAAACATCATTAAATTGCATTCAATAGTTATCAAAATGGATATTTTTGTTGAAATATGATACCTGAAATTTTTTCGCGATTACAGTATTTCCTTTTTACTTCGTACAAGGAAAGTAAACAATTAAAATCTGATGAAGTTATATTGTTTAGATAAGGAAAAATCCTCACTCTGAAATGGAAGGACAAAAAGAAAGTAACGATGTTATGATCATCTCATGATTATGGGACTATTGAGGTAAAGACTTACTGTAAAAAGTTGAAAACAAAACCAAAGGTCGTAATGAACTACAATTAAACAATGGAACCTGTTGATCTTGTAGATCAGTATCTTTTGGTTATCAAGGAGCAAGAAATGATGAGAAAAATATTATTAAAAAAAGATTCTTTCCTCTTTTAAAATAAGCTTTTTTCAATGCTTTTCGAGTTTATAAAAAAAGGTGGAAAAAATCACATTTAAAATTTAGACCGGATTTAATCTATGAAATAATTGATAAATATATTTCTTTTATCCATTTTTCAAGACGAGGTTGTCCATCAAATGAAGCGCCATCAAGTCATTTATTTGAATGCCATTTTTTCAAATTTACACCACCTATGAAAAAAAAAAAGAAAGCCATGCCAAGAAAACCCTGTAACGTGTGTTCATTCAAGAGAAAATGCAAATTGGAAACGAATTAGGAGAGAAATGAAGTAGTATTGAAAAACTTGTATTATAGGATTCTGCACACCATGCTTCAAACTTTATCATACCCAGAAAAATTATTAAATTTTTGAAAAAGTATTATAGCTGTAATTGATATTGAATAAAAGCATCATCATTTGCAGATAATAGTGTATATAATTTAAAAGCCTAGCATAAGTGTGTGAGGAAAGACAAATATAAGGTAAAATAAGTTAATACAAATTTTTTTATGTTTTAAATCTATTAAATTTAAGGGAAAATATAGTGTTTTTATATGAATCAATTTAAAATTTTATAAAAACATTAAAAAAAAAAGAATTTGATGATTTTTGAACAAATTTTGTCAAAATTGTGGGACAAGTAAGGGGTTAATGATATTACAACTACCAAACCCATTTCTTGTCCTCACAGTTATGTGCAAAATATTAATTCTGTGAAATGTAAAATAAACAGATATTAAATCATTCAACTTCTGGATTTAACATTTTATGTGATATCTCTAGATGTGAGTTTTTGATGTTGCATTCTATCTACGAATTGAGAATATTATCTATTGCCAGCAATGTAGAGCTCACGATAAAAGTTCTCAAAGTTAAAAACATTAATGAAATTTCACTGTTACCTCTGTTACATCTGCTGGAATAAATTGCAGTTATCTTTGAATTAAATAATCAGCAAAGCATTGTCAATGTTATCACTTTCAAGGGATAATGCATTAAAAGCTGAAAAGGAAAGGAAAATAAATATAATGGAATCAAAGTCATAAAAACATAAGTATTATTGTTCTGCTTTACCAGTTTGTCATACTAATGCATGTGGTGTGCAGTAATTGTTGAATTTAAAGCTTTTCTTGTTTTCATGATCTACATAAAACTGTACAATTTTAAGATAACTTTAGTAAAACAGGATTGAAAAGCTGATTAAATATAGAAGAAAGCTGATGAGTGGTGGGAGGAAAAGAGTATAACATCCTGTATACATCGGGTTATATGAAGACAGATAAGATCGTGAAAGAATTCCACATACTAATATTATCAAGTAAGAAAAAAATATTCTCATGAATTGAGTGTTTCTTGTATATTTCCTTTGGTAGCCCCCCCCCCCCCCGTGTGTGTGCTGGCAAGTAAGATTCTATGTTTTGGTTTGAAAGAAACAGAGTAGATCAGCTCGCGTGAATATAGAAAAAAGCATTTTTTTTTTTTTTTAATTTTCATGTGAGCTGGATGTACAAAGATGCATAGAATCACAGCTTTACAAGCCCCATGAATCCTTAAGCTGGTGCTGACTTTTGTGAAACTTCTCAAATGTATGGGACAATTCATCATGCAGCATAATTTTTGTAATTTAATGAAAAACGAGAAGTGTGTCAGAATTTGGAAAAACCATGATATGAGATTTTTGTTGTGCTTGCTACATAAATTTGCATTCTGTGATTCTCTGGGTCACTACTATTGGTAGATTTATAATTTCCAAGTTGTAATCAATAACAGAAAATGAGCTTCATTTCTTATTTATATTAAAGCATTTAATTATAAGATCTTAAAAACTGATGCCATACCCTTATACAAAGTAGCATTTACTTCAATTCATATCACTCCTAACATGTTAGAGACTGGTGTGAGTTGTTTTTTATGATATGCTTGTAGCAGAAGCTACAGTTGTGGTTGAAACCTTTTTACAATTCAAATTTGATATGCTGCTTTGCACTCATTGATCTTAACAGCCAGCAATTTAGCATATTTATGGTTGATTGATATTGCACTTCTGTATGAACAGTCGAAAGCACGTATATGTTAATGTGTAAATTTTCATTTTCATTTTCATCAGCACCTAGGGCTTAGAAATATTTTGACAGGTACAGTTTAACTTGTATCAAACAAATTTTAGTTTTGCTCTTTAATATGTATTTAGTGTAAAATATTGTATAAGAATTAGTATGAAACTTAAAAGTAGAATACTTCTATTCTGTTGAACTTCCATTTTTTTTAAATCAAAAATTTAAATAGTTGTACACACAAAGTCAAGTTTCTTACGATTTTAGACAGTGTCACACAAAATTGTTGCAAGTGCTTGCAATTGTAATACAAAACAATGAATGAATGGATATTTTAAATACATCTGTGGCAAATTTCCAGCATTATCAACTGCCAAACTAAAGGAGGGTGTCTTTAATGGCTCTGACATTAGAAAACTTTTTGAAGATGGTAATTCTGAGAAGCAAATAGATGTTGTGGATAAAAAAGCCTGGAGGAACCTTTAAAGACATAGTAACAAAGTTTCACGGCAATAAGAAAGATACAGACAATTCCAGGTAGTAAGAAAGATCCAGTCAGTTGCTGAAAACATGCAGTTGGAAAACAAAAATTTAGGCTGTTCCATGACCTTGCATTCACTAGCAGTGAAAATATTTTCATCATTAGAAGCTGGATTACAAAATAGTCTTTTAATGATTACAAATGTTAATGTTATTTTAGTAGTAAAGGAACTACTAACAGACAGTTATGACGAATGTTTCTAGGAAATTAGAACTGCATTTTATTTTCATGTTTAGGGTAATTTTTTCCCCAATGCTCAGTGGCATATCAAGTTCAATTTATTAGGTCATTTAAAAAGTGTCCGTGCTTTTTTGCCACTATATGGTATTGATATCCAGCAGCACTCACCCGGTTGTCTCAAATGAACATGTGCTTAAAAGGTGACATTCAGCTTCCGTTGCTCTCTAATTTGTTGCTCGTGTCAAAAGTTATGTTGATTTGAAAATGAGTGAAATATCTGAAGAAATATGGTATGTAATGCTTTTTTAGTATAAAAAAGGTAAAAACGCTTCAAAAGCATGCCGAAAAATTTGTGAAGTATACGGTGAGAATGCTCTGAGTGAACGAAGGACCCAGCAGTGGTTTGCTTGATTCCATTCCTGAAATTTCGATGTCGAGATTAGAAGGGACTTGTCTATTATGAGCTGTTGCAACCTGGCAAAACCATCAATTCAACCAGTCAAGTGTACACAAGTTGACCGTTTGAATGAAGGAGTCCAGAAAGAACGGCCAGACTTGGCCAACAGGAAGGGATTTGTGTTCCATCATGACAATGTGCGGCTACACGCATTTTTGATGACTCGGAACAAATTGACGGAACTTGGTTGGAAAGTTTTGATGCACCCACCATATAGCCCGGAATTTGCACCATCTGACTACCATTTGTTTTAGTCTCTGCAAAATTCTTTTGATGGTAAAAAAGTTCTCTGACTTGAAGTGCCACTGAAAATCACTTGGCCAAGTTTTTCGATGATAAACCACAGAAGTTCTACACTAATGGAATTATGAAGCTACCCGAAAAATGGCCAAAAGTCATATATAATAAAGGTCAATATGTAGTTGATTAAAATTGATTTTCAATAAAGAAAAGTTTTGTTCAAAAAATGTACCAAAAAAGCACGAAGACTTTTTTGTATGATCTAATATTATCCATGTGTCTCTAATGCTGGAGCGTGTCTGATCATTATTCTAATAAATTATTGACATATTGCATAAGGCCACTGTTTAAAGAAAATAAAACATACAGTTGTATAATGAGTAGTTACATTTATGAAAAAATATAGAAATTCTTTTCAAATAATAAGCACAAAATACAAACATTGGCTTTGTTGAATTATTTCTACTATTTCAAAATACTGATGCAAAATAAAAAATTTTAAAAATATGCATTTATCTACATGCTGGATGCTCAACTCTAAAGATTATATAATGTAGCAAATTATATATAGTACATAATTGATGTCGTAGAAAAGCATGAAAAGAACACAATTATAGACTTAGTTTAAACAAAATGTTGGTTATGGAGAAGATAGTACTGCAAGACTATATTATCATTTATAGTGTATTTCACAGCAGTTCAAGCAATATTCTGATTGTCTGTACACTCATGTGTGGTCTGTGCATAACTTTTGGTAATTGTGTAAGTGCATTGTTGTCTTCCATCTTGGAATACAACATTTCTATGGTGTCCACTGCAGTATCATCATCACCTTCTTATTTTCTTGGAGAAACCCAGCTGTAGTCTTCTTTATCTGTGCTGTCATAATCGGAAAAGTCGTTCTTTTCTAATAATTCTAATATTTCAGCAGCAATAATTTATTTTTGTTTACTTTCCTTTTCTTGGACTGTGAAGGTTCTGCCAGACTTGTACAACCTGCCATTTTTAAAAATGCATATAAAAAGTGCAAACACAAAATTTTGAAACTATGCACGTAAAAAAACAATACTTCACTAACATGTCTAAACAACCTTTTATATGAAATTTCAGTGTCACACTAAAAAATATAGCATATCACTCATGGTTAGTTGACCAGTGTCTCAGAGCAACATCAGCATATGAAGTGGTGCCATTTTGATCTATCTGTCATCATGTCAGTAACGGTGAAGATGTTAAAGGTTCACTTCCTAAGTTAACATTTTATAACAATTTGACTGTTTTCCTGAAAATCTGGATGCTATTAATGAAGAAATGGGTGAGAGATTTTATCAAGATGTTAAAGAGATGGAATGAGGTTTCAGAGAAAATTAATTACTTCAGTGATGGTGGACTATTGCTGGATATTAATTGAGATGAACCCCATCAAGAATGTAGAAGGAAAAGCATGAAATAGAGCATGAGTAGTCCATGGAAACTTCAGCATATGTAATAAAATTGTGTATTTTACATACATTGTCTTACTGTCAGCTAAAAAAGAATAAATTGTAAGGAGAATACATTTAAAGTTTATTTTAAAATCTCACACATTTTCACAGTTTTTCAACTTTTGCAGGTTTCAATTGTTGGAATTTCTGAAAAACCCTCATGTGATGAGATAAAATGAGGGTAATTTTCAGATTCAATGCTAAACAATACATTGGAATCAATTAACAAAAGTTAAAACACGTGATACAGCCCAAATTTTGGAGGCTTATGTTTTCAGTACATGTTTTATAGCAACTTACTAATGAATTGAATAAAAACAAATTATTTAATGTATCTGACTTGTTGAAATTGTAAGATGCAGAAAAATTTGAATGTTGTCTCAATCAAAAATGTTTAGTTCATGGAATGTCCACCTAGCTAAGAAATGCACGAAATGAACCTGTAAATAATGTTTGAGAGTTTAAGAGTTTGTTTAATAGCAAATGTACATATAATATGTAAATTCAGTTTTTTAAAATTAGGTTTCATGAAATAGCAGAAGTACTTGCATCATACAGAGGGAAATAACCTTTAATATTTCTCTGTGTAAAACATGACAGTGGTTATGTAATGATAAGAAAATTATTTTCAGTTAATGGCATCAGATTTCTAGTTCATAAGCACCATTTTGTGTATGCAGCGATTTCTGTACCAGAATAGGATGCTGAATCAAATGGCACTTTTTGAAGAGAGGAATGTTAATAATAAACATGTTTTAATTCTCTCCCTTCCCAACTAGATAACCAGACCGAAGCTTCAGACCTCAAACTACAGCATAAAGGTATTTATCGTATAGAAAAATAAAATTCCACAAAATGTGCGGGGCTTCGCAAATAACTTGTTCTCACAGTGGCACCATTTAGAATCATTTTAGATCTTTAGTTTTCTAATTATAACAATAATTACTCAATAAACTAATTAAAAAAAGTAAATGGACTTCTTAATAATCTATATTAGCATATTTAATGATACAATTATTATAGATAGCGTAAATTAATCTGGAAACTTGCTTGCAAATAACAAAACTATGTGTCACTTGATCAGTAAGCATTATTTAGTGTATGTGAAATTTATACATAATATTTATTTGGGAGGAGGTAATTTTTTTGATGCGTGTTTTCTTCAAAACTATCCTTTTTTTTTTTTTTTTTTTTCTGCTGCGTACAATATTGTTAAAGGCAGAAGCAGTTTTTGTGTTAGTGGTAGTTTTAGTCTAATTTAATTTTCTTTGTTCCTAAAAAGATAGTTCCTCTTACATTTAAAAAGTTTGCTTAATTATTATAGTGTATGTATTTATTTTTTTAAAAATTCTAGTGTGCTGTCCTGAAAATCATTATGGACCAGACTGTAAACCATGTAGTGGTGGCTTGATTAATTCATGTAGTGGGCATGGTCATTGTAAGGTCAGTGTTTTATCTAAATTTGTATTTTAGATGATGATAATATCCCTATATAAGCTAATAATCAAATTAATTTTCTTAGGACAGTGGCTTCCATTTTAAACATTAGAGGATGAAAAGTGAACTCCAACCAACAAATTAAGTTCATAGTTTTTTTTTCCTTCGAACGATCTCATTCAGGTCATTAGTGACACAAACATGCATTTAAGTCAGCTGAAAAACTGCTGAAAACCCTTTGCAAGATAACAAATTTTGCATGGGAGTAGGTTTCACCCAGATGATGAAAACATCAGTATGATAATTCAGTAGTAAACAGAGGCTGCAGCATGACATGTTTTGCTTTTGCCAAATCCATTTAACTCTTAACAAAAGTATTAGCCTTTTTTTAAGTAAAAGAAGTAAAGTAGAGGTTTTTTTTAAATAAAACTTTTTTTAGTAAAATGCAGTCTTCTTTTTTTTTTTAAATGTGTATTATTTTATTTGTTATATTTTTATGTGGTACTTGCTAAAACAGTTTTCTTTATGTAGAAGGCTCATATAATATTTAAGTAAGTACTTTGTTATGTGCTTTTCTTTTGTGCTAAATAAACTTAACATCTTAACGTATTTTGATTTTCCAGTATGATTATTTTTATGTGGCATGTATTCCCATATCTCTGTTTTCAACAGTCATATAAAAAAAGCTGGTCTAGCCATTTGACATTATATATTTCTGAAAAAGTGTAAATAGTGTTAGCATTAATATTTTATTACTACAGTCAAAAGTCGTTAATTCGGACACCTATAATCCGAAATGATCTATAATCCTGACCTCAAAGCTACAAACTTTCTGTGCATGTGTCACGTTGACGCATAGACGCTGATGCAAGACCTATACGGCTGCGAATATGCGTGTGCACATGTGCATAATACGTTTACACATGTGCATTTAATGTATAACGAATGGTATAAGCTAAGCTAAAATGATCTAATTCAGTTAATGTTGCAGATTGCGTTGTTCCTTAATCTTCGAATTTGATCCGGCTTATTGTTTTTTGCAGACTGTTAGAGCAATTTTATAAAAGTAAGCTTGAACTTTCGATTATGTCAAATAGAATTTCCGATATATATTTACTAATATGTAAAGGATCTACAAAGCGAAAATATGTTTCGAAGTCCATTAAACAAAAAGTGGAATTGCTGCAAAAAATGGATAAAGGCATATCCTTTGTTTCTCTAACCATTCCGAAATCTGTTTATCAATTTCACGCTGCTCTGTGGTGTGTGTGTGTGGGGGGGGGCGAACGCTGCGGCGCACAATGAATTGGAAGTTGATCTGTTAGCACTATCCTTATCTTCAGGGCAGATGTTTTTATTTTATTTGGCTTATAATTGCTTACTAATGTAAATGTTGTATTTCATCTCGATATGCTTCGTATTTGATATGATTTAAATTAAATGCCTCGTCATTATAATTCGCTTCCGATAGCGAAGAAAGTGACAGAAGTTATTGAAAACGAAAAAATTTTGATTGACAAATTAGTCAGTATTCTCGACACAGCAATTATAGGACTTGAACAGCGGAACTTTGTAACTGAAGAAGAAATTATGTCTGTTTATAGAATTAAAGAGAAAGTATTATCACATAAAACGAACTAACTTAAACAACTTACATTGAAAGAAATGTTTAATAAAGTAAACAAATAAATATTAAGCTTTTTTTTGTAAATTTTGATACCCTTTAGATCATAATTGTTCTTTATTTCATAAATTATGGTTTCATATTTTTAATTTCATAATTTCTGCATGCCATCTTACCAGATTTAAACTAATGATCTATAATCCGGAAAAATCGATAATCCGGAATCGCCGAAGTCCCAATGAGTCCGGATTAACGACTTTTGACTGTATTTGCTAATATGATTTTTAAGTTTTGCATTAAAAAGTAGATAAATTTTCCTGCTTTGAAGTTATAACGAATGGTCATTCACTGCAAAATATAGTCATCTTCAGTGTACAGAAGTTGGTTATAAAAAGATATACATATGTGTCCAGTGGCTGAACATATTACTTGTATGCAGACTTATGTATCCAATCATGAAAGCTTTAACACCTTTCTAAAGGAACTAGTGAAAAGTTCGAGATTTTTTTTTTTAATTCAAATTTGTGCTCATCATAAATAAAAAGGCCTTCCTCTCTTATCATTTCTTTGGCAGATAACTCTGATCAAATAGGAAATAGAGTGAAATCAAACTGAGCCTGCAATTTATAATGTTTTGTTCCATGTTAAATGATACTGTATAGAAATGTTTGTTTGCTATCCAATGTAATCTAACTAGTTGTTAGATATGCCTGTCTGAACAGTGCTGTTGACAGTTCAGTAGGGTTTAAGCTGCAACACCTCATGCAGATCCAGATCCATATAAATTACTTAACTGTTCAGTCTAAATGAAACTGAACAGTTAATAAGCAAATTATTGACAAGATTATTTTCAACATAAACAGAGATTAACATTATTACATGCATGCTGAATTTTATTCATCTATGTCATAGTTTTACATTTTTTGTTTGCAAGATGAATTATTGGCACATACATCTATAATATTCTATAGAATACGAAATGCTGTAGATGTTATATATATTATCGTCACTGTACGTTAGAAATGAAAAGTTTTTTAACCCGTCAACTGTCACGTCTACATGCCAGCAACAAACACACTCACTTCCCAGCCGACACGCAGGCGTGCCAGAGCGTTTTCCCGTTCAGCCCCGACTGTCACGTATTTGTGCCAGTGTCCTGGAACGTTTTAAAAACTATAATTTCTGCCACAAGATGGCACTGTATGTCCATATGGTTTCAGATACATGTACATTAGACCTACTCAAAGTGAGAGAAGCTTGACTCACATACACGTGTTTTTGATTATATAAACAAAAGGAGAAATGAATTTTTCCGAATTGTGTGATTTATGACGTCTCTTTAAATTCGCATGTGGTAGTTGTTTATTGTAAGTAGAGAAGTTTTATTTTTGCTAAAGCATTGGGTATTTCGGTTTCCAGTTCAGTTTTTAGAAAATAATTAGATCTTGTTAGACATGAATTCTTTCTGTGTTTACTGTTGCAATGTCGAAGCGTAGAAAATGTTTAACAGAGCATGAAATAGCAGAAATGATGCAAAATATTTCAGATATTGATTCTGAAATTCTGATATTCTGATATTGATTCTGAAGATTAACTGAAAGACATTTTCCAAAACTTTGTTCAGAAGAGACTGATAAGAAAATGAGACGACGATACTTCGTTTGTTCACATTCCTGGAAAAATCCTCCAAAATGGCAAATGAGTTATTACAAGTGCAATGGTTGTAACGTAGGACTGTGTGTAGATCCCTGTTTCCAAATTTTTCATACGAAAAGAGAATTTTAAGTAATATATTTGGTTTTCAGATGTATAATGTTAAGAGTCATAAAATGGTGAGTAATGAAAATAAAATCTGTAAAATAGGCATTTAAACAAGAAATAAGGTAATTAAAGTATATATAAAAATATCTAAAAAGCATAAGCCATTTAAATACTCTATAGGGCATTATTAAACAATGTGTTGATACTTCAAAAATTTCATGGATTTAGGCTTAATAGCAAAAAAGCCCCTGGCCCTGGACAGACGCTCGCGTAAGACACTGCCGGCCTCCGCAATAAGCGTGCTTTTTCGCTACCCAGCGTGAAGGGGTTAACAAACTAAATGCTTGAAAGTATATAGTATATATCAAGCAATTCAATTTTTGCCTTTGAATGGCATGACTTTTCTCTACTTCGTATGAGCAATGAAATCATAGCTAGACACACTTTTGATTTGAATTACTGTGTCATTTTTGGGTTCCAGTAATGTAATAAATGCAAAGCAGTTCATTGCAGCATGTTGTGGGTACTAAATGTGTAAATAAATGCTTGGTAAGGAAATTTCAACTACAGCATTAAAAACTGCATAACAATTTAAAATGTATGACAACAACCATTGAAAGCATTTATTTTTAATTCATGTGCATTTTTCTCTGAATGAGATACCAAAATATATTAAATACAATATTTCTATTGTAAAGTTTTATCAACTTTATTTTATTATTTTTATTTATTTATTTATTTTTTTTTTGTTTAAACTAATATACTCATTCTAAATTCATAATGCTTCACAGTAACTGACAACTTCTGACATTGTATGCATTTTTATAATCTAGGGTGCTGGAACTAGAAAAGGTTCAGGACAGTGTCGTTGCGACATTGGATATACTGGAGAATTTTGCGATCAGTGCAAAGTTGGATATTATAATGATACTTCTAGTGGTACTTCTTGGCAGTGTTCAAAGTGTGATAAATCATGTAAAGGCCATTGTCGGAAAGCTGGACCAAAAGGATGTGAAGTTTGCGTTGATGGCTACCAGTATTCTGTTGATCTTGGTTGTATTGGTATGAAAATTTTGGATTGTCTGCATGCAGTATAAGTGCACTGGTATGCATACAAAATTTGTAAAAGTTTATAAAACTGGGCAAATTAAATATGTTTGAGTTCATTTAATTTTTAACTTAATAAATTAAGGAGAGTTAAAAATCTTATTTTTATTAATTTTCGTAATTTTAGTAAGGCCTAATACTTAAAAATCTGACTTTAATATTTGATTTGGGATCAGATTGTTCTGACAGGATATATATAAAGATTTCATATTTTATGTTTACATAAAATATGAAACATATTTTTAAATATGTTTTACAATGGGGAAATTTTCTTCATATTTCTGATAAGCTGCATGTTGCGTAAGTGGTTTATTAATGGTAAACTTTATTGTAATTCATTTAACTCAAATTTAAGAGTTTATGGTTTCATAATGTACTCGTAGTTATCCCCTCTTACTTTTAATATTATTGCTTGAGAGTTTAAAAGGGACAATTAGGCTCTGTTTACTATTATTTAGAGAAGGTTGCAGGGGTAACTTAGCAGATTAAAAATAAGTTTCTAGGATTAACATGATAATTGGCTATGCTTATAAATATTTGTTCATAACAGTTACTGGTTTCATCATTATTATTTTTACTTCCATGTTATATGTTACTGCCATAAATCAGGAGTTTCAAAATTGCATCTTTAAAAGCTGCAGAAAAAAGCATGCATATGTAAATATAGTATTTAGTTGCTATATATCAACAGATTTTGAATGTGATCATGCATTAATGACATCATCTTTGCGTGAATAAGCTGAGTATTTTGTATCTGAGTGATTTAAATATTTTGTTAATTATTAATTGCATTTATATATATGTATGACAAAATTAGAAATGCCTATAGAGACTTAGCTGTAAACACATAAGAATCTTGCTTGTGGTCTTGCATTGGCTGACCAGTGAAAACTGCCAAGTTACATAACAAATGTTAAATAATGAAATAGAATAAATATAAGAAAAGTCAGAAGTCGAAAGAAAAAGTCAAAAGAATTTTGTTTCACTGAAGGATTAACTTAGTGATAAAAATCTCAATTTCAGTGGTCAAGTTAATCAGTTGCAGATTGATTTTCCATGCATTTACATTAAGCAGAACTTCTATTTTGTCGGCAGAAAGTTATGAAATTAAATGTATTTCATGTGCTATTTTATAACTAGATGGATAGGTGTGTGATTAATGCTACAGTGGTATAACTGTATTTATATGTAAAATAATGTGAGATTGTGAGGTTCATAACTTATAGAAATAAATTTTTAAAACCATTTCATGTTATCTAGAATATTGAGTAATTGCTTTAAATTTTGTGTTGTATGTCTGCCAGAACTATGCATTGTAATAAATGTGTTTTGGGTTCAACTAAAAAAGTTCACTGTGATGTTTTCAGAATTTCCACCTCCCAAATCCTAATTTAGTCCACGAAGCTTAGCATTAATTTATTTCTACATTTAAATTTTTTGTACTAATTTAAATACATAAATTGGCCAGTTTTATATTATAAGTGCAGTCAATATAGAATATAGATGAATCTATGCGATATCCTGATTGATTTGCAGTAAAAATAGTTTATTGTAAGCCAAAAACATGTTATATGCATTCATCTCATTTAATTCAATGATTCTCATAAGTCAGTAATTCAGTTCATTGTTTATCAGTAGCATTTCAGCATACATTATTATTTATCATGATTAACAATGCATTTGATTTGAGTAGATTGTCATAAGAGAGCAGCTCTCCTGATGAGCATGCATACAGTACCACTGCCAGATTTAGATTTTGTGCCGCTCAAATGTTCCATAAATGTAAAAGATTACACTGCTCCTGATTTATATCATGCAATCTCACAACTTTTGCCTTTTTATCATCTTAATATGTCATTGGGCTATTCATGGGCTAAGCATTGCAACTTATGGTATTGCCAGATATGTTTTGATTCAATCTACTACATAAGCACCCAGTATGCAATTTTTCTAACATATAAGACATCACCAGGAAAGTATTTAGAATTTAAACTTAAATAAGAAAACAGGCTTAATGAGAGAAGGAAAACATACTTTACATATTCCATAAGGTTCTTCTATGTTTACTGCATAAATTATTACTCAACCATAATAAATGCTTTTTTACAAACAAATGCTGAGATTACCAATTTTAGGTTTGTCAAAGAGTTTTTGTGTTCATTAATAACTAGTTGAAGGCAGCTGTTTTTTGTTATCAACTTATGCACATGAGAACTTTTTTAGGGTATTCCATTTTTATAACAGTCTCGGTAAGCTAGAGAAAATGGCATTGGTATAGTTTGGGCTTTAAAAAGTGTGGTTTGTTGCCAGTTATTATGTACAGGCAGGAAAACAGAACTTAAGAAATGGTGACCGCTGAAAAATTTCTAATCTGCGTGTGATGTATGTTTTTCTGCTGATGTGTTGCTTCTTTATATATTAGATTAATTGCTGCTGTATGCATATATTAGATAAATTGCTTCTTGTGTATGTTAAATAAATTGTGCTAGTGCTTAAATTACTTGTGTGTATGAAACAGTTACTAGGATGCTAGAAAACTTAAAAGTTTTTCCTTCTCTCATTAAGCCTGTTTTTCCCTGTCTTGACAAAGCTGCTGTAGAAATGAAATGCTGTTTTATCTAAATGCATATGAGTGGATTTTTTGGGGGGAAGGCATGCTTTAGTGCAGATTGTAGTATTTTTAATTACTACACCAGTGAAGAAGAAATATATGTTATCATGTTTGTCAAGGGTGCAGTTTATATTTTTAATAGACTGAGGAAGAGCTAAAAGAGAAAAATAGAGTTGGAATGTCAGTGATATAAAGACAAATTTAGAATTTGCTTTATTACTTCTTTAAAAATTACCTAAATGTTGTAGGTTGAGTGAAAAATAAAATTCTCATATGTACTGTAAATTCATATTTGGCCTTTTAAAAATAAATAAAGGAAAAGAGCTGCATTTGCAAATTTCTTGGATGGTGCTGTAGTCCCAAATAATATGGATAGTTAGAATTGTTTGGTTCTGTTTATCCTGTTATGCTTAGCTATTAATGGCTTTTTCATTCATAAGAATATGACCAAAAGCAGTGGTATAAGTGTAATAAGTAAAGCATTCAAACAGTAACATATTATAACAAATATTTAGATAAATAAAATTTGATATACTCTTGCAATTAATTTTAGATTGGTGATAAATTGTAATAAAATGAGTAATACATCCAGAATCCATGAGGAAATCAATTAATAAAATGAAACTAAGGTGTAAATGACCACTACAGGGACAAATCCATATAAAAATTTAGGGTAGCTCACTTTATGAAAGCCTCAAGGAAAAGAAAAAAATAAATGAATATTTAAGAAAGTTACAGAACCTTGTGCTAAAAATGTTAGGGGGAGAATATGTGTGTAAATCTGGTAAATCATGTCAGCTTTCAAGCACTGACCAGTCTTTAGATATTACATTTCTTCTGGAAAGTCATGCACCCATCCTTCATTTAAAGCCCAGTTTTTTTCTCGTTAAATAAATTTTTCACTGAATAAAAGAACTCAGTATTATCTATGAAATCCAAATTATTTGCAGTTTGTAAATCTACAGCTTAAATCGTTTGTAGTTGCTGTGTGCGTATGCCATAATAGAATCAGTTTTAAAAAGTAGTTCTAACATTTTACATTTTTATCCCTTCTTTTTTTTTTTTTTTTTTTTGTTTTATTTCTGTTCTTATTGTCTTCTCTGCATAAACAAGAGTATTCTTGAAATTTTTGTTGCCCACCAACTATTTTTAAAATATTGATATATTAGAGTGAAAACTGAGGGTAAGTATATTTCCCCCTCTATAATGTCTATTATTTTTTTATTAGTAAGTTTCATATTTACTAAAACTATGAAAAGTACTTACATAATGAAGTAATATATTTTTATGTGATTAAACTTTATTTTATGAATATTTTGCTTCTTACTTGTTAATTTGTAATTTTTATGCGATTCATCATGCCAAATGTCTGCATCAAATTAACTTATTGTATAACTACTTTCTGTTGTATCTTTTCATTAACCAATACTTAAACCCAAACTGTAAAATTAATGTACTTGTTTAAACTGCATTTTTTTCCAGATCTGAACGAATGTATCGATCTAAGCTTATCTGCATGCAAGCATGGCACATTTTGTGTGAACACCATTGGCTCATATCGCTGTGTTGGTAAGGCTTATTAATATCTTTATTAATCTACTTTGCCATTTTGAGTATGTCAGAAAAATTATTAAGATGGAAATGAATTATTTTAAATTTTATTGTGATGCTATGCATTTAGGAAAATAGTACAAACATACTTCAAGTATACCACTGAAAGTTTATTCTGTGGCAACTCTGTAAACATGTGTTGTAATCGCCAACCGCGCGCCGTTATTACTAACTGTAACCGAAGGTGGTTTTCGGCGACACACAGTCACGTCTCGTCGTCGGTGCGGTTGGTCGCTCGTTTTCCTCCAACGTGATTGTCTATCGACTGTAGTAATTACGTTTTAATATTGTGATGTGATTAAATGTTTTTGTTATCAAAAATTGGCTCTTATGGCATGTTATAAATTCATCCTTAAAAGCACTGGCAAATTCCAATACGCATAGTTTGTTGTTGCACACAGCCACAACCACGTGCAACAATTCTTTTGGGTTCACAGTATTTCATTAGCAACATTAGTTTAATATTATAAGGCTGCATTAAAGTAACTAAATATTTATTATAAAGTACATGTAAGTTAAATTAATATTTGGTGGATGTTCTATTTATTTATGCAGTTGGCTTAAATATTAGATCCTCGAAAGGGTCAGTTATTGCTGGATTGAAATGCAATATTAGTGAAAAATAAACTTTTGGTACACCAAAAAGCATACTTCTTTTGCGTGTCTGTGTTGAAAAATTATAATTTGAAGACTTTTTTTAAAATTCAAATAATATTAAGAAGTGGGTATGTATTTTAGTGAAAGTTGTAGTGAGCTTGATTTAAGAAAAGGTTGGAACTTTGCTTCTTTAATACTGCAATAAACAACTGAATTCTGTGTTTTGTGACCTAAGCAAGACCTAAGAATGTTCAATTAAAATTTTTTCTCTCCCATCTTCATCTCAACATGTTACTTTTTGGAAACAAAGTTAATGCACAGTTGTGATGTTCTTTTAAATTTATAAATTTGTTAATATTATGTACTTGGTTGACTAAAAATTTGCTGGAAGGAATGGTAACACGAAAAAAGGGGGATATTATTCAACATTAGGCCCATAAACCAAATGCAAGGATAAAATTACCTTGAACCTTTGTTTTTAATATATTGTTATAGGTAAGTAGACTCTGTGACATTATATACCAGCAAATATAAGAAGTTAAAATTTGAGGTCTTCCTTAAAGTGTATTCCATACTGATTATTTATTTTACTTAAAATATTATAGCAAACTTCTGTTATTTAGAATTAATTTATTCAAACATAATTTACAAAATATGCATACACTACATTTTTCCATTCTTGAAAACTTTCTTGAAGTTTTTTAAGCTCTATGGAATAAAAATTATTATAAATAAAATAAGGAAAGATGTCCAAGTATTTTATATTAATCGTAATTGCAGTGATGTTTTGATATGAGCATGCTTATAGTTTTATTTTGGCATCTAGAGGTCATTTTTCAACGTTTTTTGTTCTGGTTTCAGCAAAAGCTGTTTTTAATCTGTAGATGCTCTAAATATATTTTATGTTCTTTCTGAAAACCATGCTTGTTTGCTGAAGTGTTGAAACTAGACTATATTGAATGGAGGGAGAGGCCACTTTATTCAAGGGGGAATTATGATTCTTTTACACAAATAAAATTAAATAAGATAATAATAATAATATCTTCCCCCAGCCTACAATGGGGGGGTCACTTAATATTCAAATCAAGTTGTGAAGACTTCATTTACATACATATTAAATTGCAGTGTTAAGTTAGGTGAATGTCTTCCCGGAACATTCTATGATGATAAGTATCCAACTGATTGATTCCCTATACCAGTTAAATTTCCAAATTAACTATTCGTTTCATATCACTGCATTTAAATTTTATACCAAAATATCATTAATAATTTCAGCTCGGCCTCTATATATGAAATTTAAATCGTATCTATGGGACACTAGTAAAGGATCTTATTGGTGAGGCATTTTATGTTTTTCAGAATTAAAAAAATCATTAAAAATTGTATATGGGAAGCCAGTATTTCTTGGAGTATTTCTTGGAAGTGAATCTAAAATATATTCTGCTTTGAAACAATTAATTAAGAAACAATTAATTTAAAGTACTCTTCTGAAGACCTTTTCCCTTCATTTGATCAAAGTAGCAACTTATTAAAGTATCTTTAATTTGTAGCTGTTTGGGTTTTTGTCTGATAATATATCTATTGTATAAGAAATTTAATTAAAAAAAATCAGACATACTGTTGCTAATTGCATTTATTTTTGCATACCTTTCGTGCTATTCAACACAGTAGTAATATTGGTGTGTCTTTTTCACATATTGTCTTTAGAAGCAATGATGTTAAGTTTGAAATTTGTGTATAATCTATCCCTGAGCTTTCAGTAAAACTTCACAATTTCTCATGCTTTGACTACAAGGACATTGATTCAAGGGTACTGATCTGTAGAGGTTAGACAGAAAGCTGTAAGTGATAATCTCTGACAACATAATAAGAGTGTGAAAAGATGATGAAAAAGCAGCTGGGAGAAAAGGTGCAGAGGGTGAGATGGCTAAGATTGCCATACTCGTATTCACTGAGTGAACCCTTGAAAGCATAAACAGTTCCATTAAACTAAGTTGCTTCTCTGTGGATATATCACTATTTGAAAACTTAGTGGCACATTACACTGATAGTAAATATTTGTCAACATAATCTTGCAACAAACTCCTGAAAATTTTTATTTTTTAATTTTTATTCCAAATATTTTGGTTGTTGTGTGCTTTACCATGTAAAATCTGAAAAAATGATATTTCTGCAGTTTTAGTAATGCTTCGTCTTTGAGATTGTTAGAATTGTGGTACTTTTGAAATAAGATAGTAAAATAGTTTCATTTTATTTGTTTTATTCACTTTCTGACTAAGTATATTAGATTTCAAAACCACAAATTAAACTAATTTTTGCATTATAGAATGTGATAAATCCTGCAATGGCTGTACTGGTGATGGCCCTGATATGTGCGAAGCATGTGCAGAAGGATATGTATACCAAGAGCCCCTTTGCATTGGTATGAATTATTGATTTTTATTGATTATTTTTATGTAAACTGCATACTGAATTTTGTATTAATTTCAATTTTATTATGAAGCATTTCAGACTCTATATTTTAAATTCTTTTAAAATTATCCATGTAATAACTTTAAAAATATTCTCATATTGAATAATGCTGTGACATAAAATGATATGCTAAGCCTAGCGAAAAATACTGTTAGCAATCCCATTTCTCTGTCAAAATGACTTAATGTATTAATCAACTACATTCTTTTTGTTATAGCTCAAGTAATAACGTCGATAGTTTTTTTCACCTCTCTAAACATTTTTCCATATTTTTTATTTATAACTTTTAGAGTTGTAATCTTAAAATGAAGAAAAGAGGCAAAATTTGTGGGGGTAAATCATGAAGACTCTCACAAGTTTTGTGGCTAAAGATTTGGTTAAGTTTTGCAAAAATTCATTGCTGTAGAATTATGCTGATACTAAAATAAAAACAAAGATTATTATAATGAATTACTGAGATCAGCAGCAGCTGTCTCAGTTATGAATACTGAAGAAATGGAATGTTGGACTTAGATGATTTTCAAGACATGCCACTGTGGCTTAGTGAATATAAGATTATTGAATACTGTTAGTTTATCGTAGTTTCTCATTTTATTGACTGAATGAGCTAGCTGCTTAAAAGTTTTTATAGTTTTCTACCAATAGCATAAATACAAACCAGTGGCCTTAAAAAGAATTTATGGATACCCATTAAAGCAGCTAGTTCTTTTCTGTAACATGTAATGCAACCTTCCTCGTATCTTATAATTTATTATGTGCAATACTCTATTTCTATGCACATTTTAAATACTTTTTTTTGGCCAAAAGTGATTTCTCCTATGTGTAATGTGAATATAAGCTAGTTTATCTTGGAAAGCACTCCACAAACGCATCCATTTCCTAAGTTGTATAGTTAGTGAATTTTGCCATTATCATATGATCCTATGTCAGAGAAAAAAGATCATCAGAAAATTTAAGGGGGAGTGACATTTGAAAAAGAAGTATTGTAAGCATTCATACTTTCAAAATGCTCTGTATGTTAGTACTGGAATTTTTGATTATTTTTAGAATATAATCAAGAAAATACAAAATAATAATGTAATAGTAAGTGTTAATATATATATATAAGAATTAAATATCACTTTGAATGTTTGATTCCTCAAATCAGATATAATAACAGTATTATAAAAATATATCTTCTAATAATGTACCAGTGCGATGAGTTTGAGTGCAGTTCATTAAGCTTTGGCCATGAAAAATGGTCTAGGCCTTGTTTCCGTAGAAATAGGCAGATATGGCTTTACGAATGGGAAAGGGTTTGAGATAAATCGTTAAAAAGGGCTGAAGCCCGTTTCAGGTCTCTTTTTGCCTCCAGGTTTTCATCTAATCTTCACCATTTACATATCTTCACGTTGTTATTGTGTACCAAGTTTTAAATATTATTCTGTATTTGGCTGAAAATGTCAAAATTTTTATGTATTACATATCATTATGTTATTCAATATATTATTATTGAAACATTTCCTAAACATTTTTATCTTACTTTTAGAAAACAAAGCATGGCAACGATCTGTGCATATAGAAATAGCAAGATATGCAACATATTTAGGACTGTGCATTGCTACTTGCATTATATTTCGTCGTAGTATGTTTTTGGCAAGTATCATTGGCGTATTTGTAGCAGTATACATTGGACTTTCAGAATATACTGTTGGCGAGTGGGATAAGCGCTCTCTTATAAAATCTATTAAATCATTAGCATTTTTATGACTGAAAGCTTTCATTATAATTAGTGTGTGGAATTATTCTCAATTATTATACTGTATGTTTTTTCATGTACAATTTTGTTTATATGACTCTGTGCATTTAATTGTATTGTTATTTAATAAGACTTATATCAGGTCTAAACTAAAAATTTTGCTTTTTTAAATTTAGCATTGCAGTTTTTTTTTTTTTTTTTTTTTTTTTTCTCTTAAGTATATAGTTTTCTATGATTAACATTTTATTTCTTGTATATATACATACCATTATTAAGTTCAACAGTCAACTAAGTATTGTGATTAGATATGTTCCTGTTATATAATTATGTATTATATTTCAGTAAGAGTAAAGATTGCTGATTTTAATATTGTATGATATTGTTACTAGTACTTGCCAGAAGTTTGATGTCTCGGTTGAAATCAATTTTATGTTTCCCTTTTTCCTAGCTATTTTGAGCTAACTGGATATGTGCAAAATCATATTTATGAATAAAATGTGATAACTGGAAGTAACTTTGTATAATATTAAAAGTAACTGTTAAATATTTTGGACTGAAGTCAGATATATTGAAATATATTTATAATTTCAATTTAATTAAATATCTTTTTATTTGTTTATTTTTAATCTTTTTGTCAAATATGTTTAATTAAATCTTTATTCATTAGTTTACTAATCTATTTTTAAAGGTGATTTAATAAATTTTGTTTTTTCTAATGTACAGAGTGTAAAGAGAGAAATTATCTAATTATGTTTTTATATGATTTTAATTCTGGAAGTTTTATTTTTCTTGAAACTTCAGATTTGTTTCAGGTATTATATTTCATATAAATCTGTTTCAAGAATAGTTACTGCAGCTTTATCTTTTGAACTATTAATTCTAGTCTTATTTTTAATTTTTAATTTTTTTTTTTTTTTTTTTTTTTTTAATTCTGGGTAGAAATGTATTTTTTCAGTTAAAAGTATGAGAAATAGAAACTTAAAAGTACAAAAATTAACTTCTGTTAGAGCATGTAAGGTCATACAATGTTAATGCCCATGCAGATCTGCATTATCTCATGTGCCTTTTAAAAAATATGAAAGTTCCAACTTCTAAAATTTTAATCACTGGAAAGTTAACAAAACTTGCTATAAAAGTAAGTGCATGTTTTCTAATTTTTACCAACTTTATTATGTAGATTTTAAAAATATTACTCAGTTTGCAGTATTAAAACTGAAAGAGCATTTTAAAATCTGAGTTTTCATATTTTATTTTAAATCATGTGAAGGAACTCATAAATAAGGTGCTACTTGAAGTTTTATATATGTAAGAAAGATATACCATTAAATATATTCAGTCACAAGATTGTTTGATACATATAATCTCTTAATATACTTGTTGCACACTTTTGGATTATTTGGGAAAAAAACAGTGTCGATATGGCCTGCTATTTTGTTGCTCCAAAAGTAAAAGTATTTTCATGTACTGCAGAACACTGAATTTTCAAAAATTGAGATCTGGATTTTCCATTGGCAACAGTGTGAAAGATTTCAAAGTGTCACTGGATATTATTCCATTACAATATTCATGCACTTCATGCATGAAACCTTCAGGTTTATAGTTGAGTTCATATTTCTACAACTGGGTTTTAATCCAAACAGTAGAATTTCTTTGACAAATGCGGCTATTACTAGTAGGCATCTTTTTAATTGGTGAAAGGAACTTTATTGGTTGAAGAGCAGTCAATCCATCGTTGACCAAACTGACTTTTCAGTAATCAAGTTCTATGCATGCTGTCATATTGTATGAAAGATGACAAAGCAAACTGCTGGGATCTATAACTTTATAATGTTATTATTAGATTGGCTGCTTAGATTGATTAATCTTAATGCCATATAGGGTCATCTGCATTGAAACATATTCACTAACCTGTGAAATGATTGATTGAAATTATTGTGTTCTTACACTGTAGCCTAAGGCATGTCATAACTGATATTTTTGCATTTAGATGTACAAATCTAGTGTAAATATTTTGAAAGTTAAAGCTGCAGCTGTATTTTTTAGATCATTTATGAGAAGAGCACATGAACCTTGAATATTTTCCTGGTGATTGTTGCATTTTAGTTTAGAGAGATATTAGAAGTAAGTATTTAAGTAAAAAAAAATTTCACAATTGTATTTGAATATAATACAAGGGTCATAGGGAAAGCAATGCAGAAGTTGGCCATATTAACTGATTTATCTTATTTAAACTCTGCATTTTATCAGAGTGACCTTTTCTCTACCCAATCATATGTAACAATAACGTTCTTCGGTGAAATAAATAATGGATACAATATATAAGCAACATGCCATCATTGAGTTCCTGGCCAAAAAAAAAAAAAAAATGTAGTCTTGTCTGATACTTGCATAAGCCTTCAGCATGTTTATAGAGATGACACTATCAACTAAAGCAATATGCATAAATGGTAAAGAAGTTCAAAGACAAGAAAACCAACGTTGAATATAAACCACATTATGGGAGATGATTAAATGCAACTTGGGGGAGCCTAATCTTTAATTAGATGAAGGAATTGGATTTAGTTGGCATCCATGAGTTTTCAGCACAAGTGGACAAGAATTACTATGGGATAAAAAAGATGATAGAAGATTTTGATTATTGTAGAGTGTGTGCCTTGACAGCTGACAACCTGTAAGAAGGAGAAAACGGTCTGCCATTTGCTCTGACCTGTTGAAAGCTATAAAGCTAATAAAGATGAGTTTCTTATTTTCAGTTTTATGGTGGAGGGTGAAATGTAGCATTATAGGAGTTCACCTACTTGGTGTATTGAAGTCTTTTTGATCCTTTTGGCTGGATAAATGCATGTAAAAATTAATTAGTCTAGGTTTCTCATGTTACATCATACACATTTACTTCATATTTTCATAATAGACACTTTGTCATTCACTATGAGTGCACCTACTTCTCACGTTTGCAAATTTTTGTTGGCATTCCACAAGGGTCTTTGTTGGGCCTTATTTTATTCCTTATTTTTGTGAACAATATGCCATAAACACCTAATACTACAGTTGCCTGTTTTGAGTAATCCTTGCAAAAAATGCACCTATCCAGTCACTTCATACATACGTTCATTTATACATATGGAATCCTAGCTTCAGAAGTGGGAAATAAAAATTAATGAGTAAATCAGAAGCAATTCTGTTCACTAGAAGAAAAAAACAACTAAATTATCAAAATATTTGACACTTATCATGAATGCATAGTGAAATACTTAGGTATTATTTTAGATCAGTGACTTGGATAGAAGCCACATATGTTATTTTTGTAAGTTCCAAGCTGCTAAAACTATGCTTACCTCCCTAATTTCCCTAGAACTGTGATTTGTTGATAAGTTTTGCATTTATGAGACTAAGTTGCATTCTATAATTATCTATAAGAGATGATTTATTTGTAAATAAATGTGGAGAACTTAAAACAAAGTAAAACATATGTGTCAAAACTTATAAAAAGATTTTTCGAAAATGCAAGAAAAATGAATGATTCCATTCCAAATCTAGACTATGAGTTTGTTGATCATGCTAATGCTATAAGAACTGAGGATGTTTCTGTGTGTATTAAATTAAGTAATAAATTTTTCATCAATTCTCACAATGCATCTATCAACAAGAGAATATTTTTAGGAATTTCGTCATACCAAATAAAGCAGATCGCTGCTTGGGTGTGGAATCTAATAGATGATGTACCTACCAAAAAACAAAATGTGCATGCACCTTTATGATCCCGAAATGAAGAAACAGTTTAAGAGATGACTTTTTCTTCATTTGCAAGGCCTAAAATGTTCAAGAGCTGAAAATCAGTACAGAAGTTCATAGTGACTGTTTTTTCTTATGAGTCTTGATTCATTATTCTTGATTTTTTGGAGCATGAGCATACTGGGGCCAACAGTTGGTATGTCCAGACACTCGGAGAGCTACCAGGAGCAATTAAAAGTAACAAACAGAAACCTGAACATGATCCATATTCACACTAAAAATGCATCTGGCAAATTTTTTACAACCTATGCGATCAGCAAATTGGATTGCACGTGTGCCTGTCATATATCGTACAAACCAGATCTTGCATCTTCACACTTTTGCTTCTTTGATATAAGGAAGGAAGCTATGATGACAATATTTATTGATATAAACAAAGTGAATTTATCTGTATAAAAAGAGTTTAACAATTTGCACCTGAGTTTTTCTAAATAGCCTTTAAGGAATGTATGTGTTCAGCAGTGTCACAAATACATCACTTACAATGAAAACTATGTTGAGTAGTACTTTTGCATTGAAGAATAATCACACCAACAGCATTTGGAGTTGAATGATTTGTGTCAGTTAATGAAAATGCCTGGCCAACTTTTGCATTATTCTTCATACGGACTCTTGCAGAAATTAAAAAAACAGAGCAGTGATGGACTGCTCAGTCTCTTTCTTAACCTATCTCTTCCCCAAATGCCGTAGTTGCTATTTTTTTTTTAGGGGTGGGGGGTCCTAGCACTATACTACATTTTGTAATGTACTTTAGTTTTAATGTGTTGTTGTTCTAAATTTCACAGAAATGGCCACTCTGAATTAGCTGCAATAGTATATATTTATTTTGTCATTTCAAATACTGTATTTAGAGAATCTCCAATGGTTTGGGGTAACTCATTTATTTTTGAATCTGGCAAAAGAGGAAGATTATTAACTAAACCTACCAGCTGTAATATATTAAATCACTAAGTCAGATTGAACTGGTTCAGATCCTTGCTGCATCATAGTCAATAAATTACTTAGTGCAGTTGCATGACTTTTAACCAGAGCTTCTGCAAATGGCCTTAATATTGCAGGTTCATACCTGAAAGAAAATTCAGTACAATGAGGTGTATATTATTTTGTGAAACTTGCAACATTCTCATGTCTAGACATGTATCTGCAAATGTATTTTAAATCTTTATGTAAATTGCATAAATCTGCAATAATTCATTGTTAAATTAATATTAAACATGCACGCATGGATATAATTATTCATGAAAAATGATAAAAGTTAGCAACAGAACCTGGCATTGCAGGATGTACCTTGTTTTTTGCTGCAGTTTGGATTTACCTCTTTTGTTAAAGAGAAACCATGTTTTAATTAATTGTGTTTTTCTTTAGTGTGCATTTTGCATGAAATTCTGAAATTTGCAAAATTGTTTGTCATAGTTATTCATAACTTCACTATTTCATCCCTTTATAATTTTATCCTAGGAAATAAATTGAAGAGTTGTGTGGTTTTTTTTTTATTTTTTGTAATTTTATATCATTATAGAAATAAAATTTTTATTGGTCATTTGGAGATTTTGAAATTTTTTATTTAGAGTTGTTCGGGAATTGTTTTCAAAGCATGCAAAAAATTTTTGTAATTTATGAGGGGAATTCAGTATATTCTATGACTAAGTATGAATGCAATATCTGTGGGCTAATGAAATTTGATGAATGAATTGCAGGATTCTATGAAAGTATTAAGAAGGAAGGTATTCATAGCAGTTTTGGTTGTTCAGTTTTTGAGAACCTGTGAAATGTCAGTGGAGGGTTTCTGTTAGTGTTGAAATTATCAAACATTGTTCAGTGATTGAATTGACAAAAAGAGACATAACACTAACATAATCTTGAATGCTTTGCTGTAGTCCATGATGGTACAGCACCTTCCTACACCACTCCCGAAAAATGAACTGCTATGTTTAGATGGGGAGAACATCACTTGCAAATAGTATTAGGTTACACTGTTGATGAAACCATTCATACTTGAGCAATGTGATAGAAAATAGGTAAGTGAATGTCTCAGATTGCTGTAGAAGTGGGCAAAAATATTGGATAAATTAAAATATTCCTGCATAAAAAAATAAACCTGCTGCTTGGGTTGCCTATTCTGTGCCAAATGGTTGCCCAAAATTTTCATGCCAGAAATGAAAAAAATCGGATTGAACATTTTCAAAAAGTGCTTTCCTTGATAAATGCTGATAAAAATTTTTATTCATAATTAGTGACTAAATATGAAACCTTGAACATTCTGGCTGAAAATAAAACAAAGAGCATTTATGGAATGATTATTGTAATACCTGTAAAAAACGTTTACCGCTTTACTGGTAACTTCTGAAAAGTAGTCTAAAATTATATTAAATTTAAGAGTACTTTTCTGTTTTTCTTAAATAAAAAAAAATTTGGTAAATCAACATTATTTTACTATTGGCAGAAAAAAATCTGATATAAATTTTATAGTGAACTTGTGCTAACACTATTAGCATTGCACTAACATCTAAAACACTATTAGCATTACAATTGGTATTGCTAACGTTCATTGAAATTCATACTTGATGAACTAACAAATCAAAGCACAGTTTTGAGTAAAAAAATTAAGTATGTTTTGAACCATTCTTTAAAATAGAAATGAACTGCTTATTCTAATATGTCACAATATCATTTCAATCTTAGCTTGAAATACTGGAATGATGAAGATTGTGGAATTTTTAATTAAACTGTTAAACTAAGAAAATACTGGAGTTGAAAGTATATATATATATATGTGTGTGTGTGTGTGTGTGTGTGTGTGTGAGAGAGAGAGAGAGAGAGAGAGAGAGATCAAAATATGTAAACCAAAATTATATATTAAATTAGCAAGTAGCCCTTTAATTCCTCATTTTAATTTGGGCACTTTCACTGAGTATTCTAAAAATGGTAATAATTTTTTCCTCGACTGCATGATTTCTAGATTAATCCTATCATATGACATTTACATAATGATGATTTAGCTAAATCGGTACTTAAACAGAAACCTTTCTCTTAATAAGCCTCCATATTGGATAACTATGCACTTGCTTTCTGCACCTCAGCCTAGATAGACTGCTGCTTACTGCTTCTCTTCTTACCAAAAAGCTGTCAAAAATGTAAAATGTTTGAAATAGGCACGATTAGAGTGCTAAGTGAATTGTGGCTGCAAATGCCTATTGAAATAAAAAGGAATGCTGCTAAGTTGCATTTCATTATGGATCAATATCTATGCTAATTGCATCTAGTCCATAGAATAAATATAATGTTATTGTATACTTGGCATGTAATAATATAGGAAAGCTGATAGCGTGCGTATGTGTAGAACTATTGCATTTTGTGGATGTTGATCTGTTATGAACAGCAAGTTTAGAAGCCAAAAGCAAAATAAATATTCCTTTTTATTTCAATTAATATTTGCAGCCGCAATTCCTTGGGTCTCTAATCATGCCTGTTTCAAACATATTACATGTTTGATAGCTTTCGGTAAGAAGAGAAGCAGCAGTCTATCTAAGTCGAGTTTCAGAAAGCAAGTGCATAGTTATCCAATATGGAGGCTTATTAAGATAAAGATTCCGGTTTAAGTTCCAAATTAGTGATATAGTCATTGTTATGTAAAAGTGATATGATAGGATTAATCTAGAAATCATACAGTCCAGAAAGTTATTACTATTTTTAGAATATAGAGGGTAATTACCGAAATTAAAATGACTAATTAAGTGGCTATTGCTAATTTAAATTTAAATTATAATTTTAATTTACATATTTTTATCTTTCATACATATATGTTATCAACTTTCCTGCATTATTACATCTAAGTCCACAGCAACATTATGTATATATAATATGTGATACTGATTTCTCATATTTTCTAGGCCCAGTAACATCAACATCTGCTGTTATGTTATCGGTGAAGAAAAAATTTTAATTACCGATAATAAAGATCCAAAGTATTACACTGAAGTGATAAAAGTCATGGGATAGCAATATGAAAATATACAGATGGCAGTAGTATCGTGTAGAAAATGTATAAATGCGAAGTGCTTTGGCAGGGCTTTCATTTGTGTTCAAGTGATTCATGTGAAGAGGCTTTGACGTGATTATGGCCGCACAACGAGAATTAACAGACTTTGAACGCGGAATGGTAGTTGGAGCTAGACACATGGGTCATTCCATTTCGGATATCGTTAGGGAATTCAACATTTCGAGATCCACAGTGTCAAGAGTGTGCCGAGAGTATCTAATTTCAGGCATAACATCCCACCATGGACAGCGCAGTGGCCGACCACTTGCACTTAACGACCGAGACCAGCAATGTCTGCGTAGAGTTGTCAATGTTCACAGACAAGTAACACTGCAGCAAATAACCACAGAAATCAATGTCGGACGTACGAGGGACGTGTCCAATAGGACAGTGCGGCGAAATTTGTCTTCCTTGGGCTATGCCAGCAGAAGACCGACTCGAGTGCCTTTACTGACAGCACGACATTGCCTGCAGCGACTCTCGTGGGCTCGGGAGCATATCGGTTGGTCCCTAAACGAATGGAAAACCGTGGCTTGGTCAGATGAGTCACGATTTCAGTTGGTAAGAGCTGATGGTAGGGTTCGAGTGTGGCGCAGACCCCACGAAGCCATGGACCCAAGTTGTCAACAAGGCACTGTTCAAGCTGGTGGTGCTTCCATAATGGTGTGGGCTGTTTTTACATGGCATGAACTCGGTCCTCTGGTGCAACTAAACTGATCATTGACTGGAAATGGATACCTTCAGCTACATTTTTTTTTTCATTTTTCTGATTTAGCTACTTTTTTTTTTTTCATTTTTCTGATTTAGTTATTTTACGTTCTTCTCGCTTTCCTTTTGTATGTGTGAATTTCAGCTTTGTGACCTTTAATTGTAAGTTTACTTTCTTTTTGGTTTCTTAGATTAATGTTTTTCGTTGCCCGGACTCATGCTTTGGTCTCTCAGATTAATTTAATATTACCTTTGGCTCAATGAGCAGATCTTTGTTAACTTTTATATCATTTGGTAGTTCCGGCTCTCTATTCTGTGGGGAACCACGGATTGCTGGTAGCCGTCGTTTTGGTTCTTCTTTGGGGGAGACCTACACATGATCATTTGGTCTTTAATAAGACTAGGCGGATCGGTCTCCCTCGCATTTCACCTTCAGCTACTTGGAGATCACTTACATTCATGGACTTCAGGTACTCAAACAACGATGGGATTTTTATGGATGACTGTCATATCCTTCTTTTTCTTGGGCGTGTAGCTTCTGGATATGTATTTCCTTCCTACCGTAGATGTATCGTATTGTGTGCGTTGCATAAAACAGCCATTTTAACGGCACAAAACTTTATTAACACACAAATAAAAATAATAAGTACAAACGATGAACACACAAGTATCACTTCGTTTCTTGCATCTAAGCTGACATACAACACATTTCCTTCGTTACTTCGCTACTACCTACTAACTACTCTTCTCTAGTAAGTCTCATGAGAGAGAGGCGTTGCAGGCCGTTCGGCTGAACTGCGCATGCGTGGTCATCACGTCATGACACCTCCCCTCGAAAAGATTTGATTGCGTCTTTCAATGACCTGTCAAATCCACATATATAAACATTTCTTGAAACAAAACAAAATAACATCCATGAAATTTTCGAACTTAATTAACCAATTCTTACCATTTTAAATTAAAATTACTTCAACATAAATTCAGTAATCCTATTCATTTAAAAGGATGTAACATTCAATTAACTTTTCAAACTTAAATCCTTCACATAATCATAATAATATAAGCAGTTATCATATAAACGAGACAATACAAATCAATCATTAACATTAAACATAATACTTTAGCAAACCCTAGCTAAATCTTTAAACACATTACAAAACGTTAGAAAAAAAAATTAGCATTTTAGCTAAAAAAAAATCAAACTAAACAGTCAAAATGTCTTATAGTTCATAGTTCATAACATCAGTCATGCTTCCAGTGAGAGGCAGTCAATCGAGATAACGAATCTGCATTAATATTATCTTTTCCTTTCCGGTAAGTAATCACTGCATGAAATCGCTGTAATGCTAAAGACCAGCGTTGTAAACGAGCACTTTGTAAAGAACATTCGGTGAGAAATCTGAGAGGGTTATGATCACTAACGATGACTATCTCAGAACTGAAGATATAAGCTTCAAACTTCTTCAGGGCAAAGATAACGGCAAACGCTTCCTTTTCAATAACAGCGTAATTTCTTTGTGTATCGGTCAACTTTTTACTAGCGAAGGCTTATTGGGTGTTCTACACTATTTTCATCTTGTTGAGCTAAACAAGCTCCTACAGCGTATGCCGATGCGTCTGCATAAATGATGAAAGGCAAACTAAAATTTGGAGAGTAACATTTAGGGGCATTGCAAGTGGCACGTTTTAGTTGAATAAACGCTTCATTGTGTTCCTTCGACCAAGTAATTTCGTTCGAAGCCCTTCTTTTTGTTAACGCCGTTAAAGGTTGTGCTATCGCAGAAAAATTGGGTACATAAGACCGGTAATACGATAATAGTCCTAAAATACTTCTTACATCTTTCTTAGTCCGGGGAACTTCTAAATTCTGTATGCCTTCAACTTTTTCTGGGTCAGGTTCGTGTGAACCGGAACCAACTACGTGTCCTAGAAATTTGATTTTATGCTTTGCAAAGTCACACTTATTGAAATTAACCATGAAATTTGCCTTTTCTAGCGTACTTAAGACTTTGTTAAGATGTTCTAGATGTGTATTCCAGTCATCAGAAAATATAATCACGTCATCAATATAAGAATCGGCGTAGTCTTTATGTTCGGCGAGAAGTTTGTTCATAGTTCTCTGAAAAGTTGCGGCGGCATTCTTTAATCCAAAGGGTAAAACTATAAAGGCATATTGTCCTCTGTGGGTCACAAACGACGTCAAAGGTTGGCACTCGGGCTTCAGTCGTATCTGCCAATACCCTTTAAGAAGATCAATCAGAGTGATGTATTTGGACTTTGACACCTGGTAAATTAGGTCTACAGTATTTTTCATCGGGAAGGCATCGGTTTCCGTCTGTGAGTTCAGGTATCGATAGTCCACGCATAATCTAACAGTTCCGTCTTTTTTGGATACACAAACTACCGGATGTGCATATTCACTCTCCGACTCAACAATTAGTCCTAGCTGCAATAGCTCATCTATTTGTCGATCAACTTCATTTCTTAGAACTTCAGGTATTCGATACGGTTTCTGCTTCCTTGGCATACTTCCAGGTTTCAGTTTGATGCTGTGTTCTCCCACATTGGCGATTTTCGGAATATCAGTTCTTAGGTTCTTATGCCTTCTTAAAATTTCCATAAGTTCTTTCTTCTTATGAGGTTCAAGGTGTGTAGAATCACATTCCTCATTAGAATAGTGTTCTTTTGCTTTCCGTGGAACAATTCTTGGAACGTTTTCAACTTCACCGAAATCAATATCTGTATCATATATCACACCGACATTATTCACAGCGGTATTGAACTCTCGTATCTTGTTTGCGTGAACGTGCTTCGATGAATTGTCAGGCATTTGTACTATGTAACTATAATCAGTATGCTTTTTGATGATCGTAGCAGGTCCCGTCCATCTGGCATAAACTTTGTTTTGGCTATCAGGGATTAAAACTATAACCCTGTCACCTTCCTTGAATTCTTTATGACGAGTCTTTCGGTTACGGTAGAATGCATAAGCTTGTTGCTTTCCAACATCTGCAAGTCCTGCGTATTCAGCAGCTTTTTCCAATTTCGTCTTCAAATCATTCAGATAATCGGTAACTGAACTTAACTGTCCATGAGGAACAAGAGTTTCATTAGTCCATGACGATTTCAAAATAGACAACGGGCCATTAGGACGTCTTCCATAAAGCATTTGGAACGGACTAACACCAGTCGTAGCATTAGGAACTTCACGGTAAGCCCAAAGTAAATACGGTAGATGTTTCTCCCAATCTTTCGAATGTTGTCTAACGGTATGATGTATCATTCCCTTTAAAACAGCATTAAATCTTTCTACCAGGCCATTTGAACTTGGATGATAAGGAGTCGAGAACCTTGGGGACGATCCGATCCTTTTCAAAAACTCTTGGGTCAACGAAGCAGTAAAATTAGTTCCTTGATCTGAAGCAACCATTTGAGGAATTCCGGTGCGTGAAAAGATTTGCAACAATGCATCGCATGCTGCTTTGGCATTCAAATTCTTCAATGGCACCGCTTCGGGCCACCTTGTACATTGATCAACAGCACACAAAACATATTTGTAACCTCTACAGCTTGGCTCCACAGGTCCTAGGATATCCACATTAATTACCTGGAATGGTTCTTTAGGACGTGTTACTAGCGTAATCGGAACTTCATCAAAAGGACGCTTTTTCGCTTGAAGTTGACAAGAAGTACAAGCACTGCAGTATTCATTTACATATTTCTTGATTTCAGGCCAATAGAACGAATATCTCAAACGTTCGGCTGTCTTCTTGGTTCGCAGGTGGCTTCCCCATAAGCTAGAATGAGCTAAGTCCAAAATTTGTTTTCTTCTTTCTTTAGGAACGACTAACTGGTAAACTCTTTCTCCTAGAACTTTATCTTTATGATACAAAAAGTTGTCAATAACAGTAAAGTTATTACTTCCGTTCTTAACATTTTGCCAGCATGTTTTTAAAGATGGGTCATTCATTTGTTGCACTCGAAACAGTTCTGAATCCGAAACACATTGATCGTGTCCCGTGCTACCTTTGGAATCATCCTTACCTGTATCTTCATATACAAGCGCACAACATTCTATTATCTTCTTAACAGTTTCATTACATTTTTCATTAATTAGGTTTTCCCTATCATGGTTAAGTATTTCGTCAAAATTTTCAGTTTCATGAAAAGGCATTTCACCGAAACTATCAGTTGCAATGTTTACATTTTTACATTCAAAATTAAACTTTCTTTTATCATCTCCCCTTAACTCATTAAAAGCACTTAACGACAAGAGTAAATCATTACATAACTTATCCACCATTGCACATGTTATAAAAATAGGTGACATAAATTTATCATTTTCAAAACATATTACTAAAGGTAGGTTAATGAGAGGAGCTTTTAAAGCTTGCCCGAAAGCTGACGTAAGGATAACACTTCCACGTGGCGTACGGTATTTTTCTGGTACAATGTCGGTCTTGACAACGGTTAATTGGGTGCCTGTATCTGCTACTGCATTAATTAATTTACCATCACATATAAGTTTAACGGTTGGCAAGTCATCTATTAATTCTTTAACCTCTTGATTCGCAGTAAAATATTTAGAAGAAATCTTTGCAGTTACGGCATTAGAATTATTCTTAATTTCTTCTTTAGCAACCCTTTCCTTATCTTCATGCAACAGTATATTATGATACTTAGAATTACATTTTGAACATTTTAATTGAGAAGGGCAAATTTTTATTCTACAATTCCTTTCGAAACAAAGAAAGCACCGATTAGAAGCCCTTAAACTTTTTTTCCTTTCTTCCGGAGACATAACGCATTTTTCCGAAGCATGATTTTCGCTTTCGCAAAATAAGCAAGGGAAAGTTCGAACAACTGCAATTTTGCTTACAGTAGGGGAATAGCTGGCGCCAAATTTGTTGGCGTTGAATGAATTCCGAGTGTGGAAGTTGTTTCGCTTTTCATTTGGTTGTGAATGCCTTCCAAGAGAATTAGCGTGACTCTGAGAATAAAATAAATTTACTTGATAAAAACTTGAGAATAAAATAAAGTTCGTTCGCGACTTTCAATTTCCCGCTTTAGAAATTTCATGAGGTTATCGACATTAAAAGTTTCCTCATCTGCGTTTTGACGAGCAAAATCAAGCGTTATATCCTGAGGTATGCATTTCATTAACAAAGGGTATAGTAACTTTCCATACGATTCGGTCTTGACCCCTATCGAATTTAGTGACCTTACTTGTACGTTGCAGGTATCATATAATTCCCTCAAAGAATTAATGTCATTAGAACTTCGGACAGGCCATAAATTTAAAAGTTTATTCATGTAAGAATTAATAAGGAAATCTTTTCGACCATACCTCTCCTTGAGAATCTTAAAAGCTTCGTCGTAGTTTTCTGGAGATAAAGAAAAGCCTTCTATTGTTTTTAAAGCTGCACCGCCTAACAGGCTAAGCAAGTAATTAAACTTATCTACTTTAGATAGTTTTACGTTTTGATTTATTGCCGTATCAAAAGAATTGTAAAATGTCTGCCACATTTCAGCATTTCCATAAAATTTATCGGTACTTTTCCGTTTTGCCGGCGCAGGCGATAAAGTCGCCAGTAATGGTACAATTGATGCCAAACAGAATATCCTCGCTGGTAACCTTTTACGCCTCACTTTCAAAATAAGTCGCAGCCATTTCTTATCAGATTGACGTTTCTTTCAATACTGGCAAACATAGAAATTTTACCAGATATTTCAATTTTATGCCCTAAGGCCATTCGCAGTAATTAAGTGAATTAGGATGCAATCACACCGCTCACCCGAAGGCGAAAACATAGAAAAGTCAGAGGTTAAATTCGTCAATTCTAATGAGAATGCATTAGCGAAGTAAAGCACTGCGGTTTTACATAATTTCTGAGTAAGCTATTCGTACGAATTGAAATAATTCTTGCATTTAAAGATGTATTCCAAATTAAGATTTAACTTGAAATTAATGTAGGTAATTACTGAGAGAATTATATTTTTGCAATGTAGTTTACGTGAGATGAGATCACTTGGGGTCAAGTGATATGAACCGGCGAATCAGGATTTTGAACCATGAAAGCACAGTAAATTCTTAAATTAACGTCTTTTTACAAATTTATTGTCTTTTTACAAAACTTTAAACGATATTAAAATGTTTATGCCTTCAAAATAAAAATTCTTAGAACTAACATTTGTTAACATTTTTTATTTTTGTATATTGTATGTTGTCGCCAATAAAGTCTGCTTGGCGAGATTTGCGCCGGCGAAATGGAAAAGTACCAATTTATCAATCATAATCTTCGGCAATTTAACATTATAATCAGAACTTTTATCGACACCAGAAATAGATAAATTGTTACTATCATTAGAAGAACCATTAGAAACTAGCGAATTATTGCTATTTCTTTTTTCTTTCAATAATTTTGTGCCTCTAAAGCTCCATTTCGAAATTTTTTCTTCGTATTCCAAGGCACTTTCGATTTCGGTTTCAATGTCATTAACATCAGTCAAAGTTTTAATTTTTTCGTCTAACGCTTTCAAAAAAATAGCTTTTACTTTTAAACTTTCCAGTGATTCTTCAAGGTCTTCAAGGTTACCGGCTGCAATTAATGATTCAATAGCATTTGTTACTTTAGTAATGGCTGAACGCATAACTTTCCGTTCTTTCTTAGATTTCGTTAGCTTGTGGTGATGGCGATAAGGAGCGCGCCTTGCGCCCTCCGATAAGTGTGGCAACCCTAGAGGAGAAGTTTCTTACGATTAGCGAGCAGAGCGAAACAGGCAGGCTGTCGGGGAGTATGCGCGAAGTTCCTAAATAAAGCTTAATTTTTATTGTGCACTATGTCTTGTTAATATTATATTAATGTAGTAAGAACTTATTCTTTGCCTCAAGTTTCACGTCGCCTGTTCGTTCGTGACCGTAGAACAAACCTTTCATTCTTGGTCGATACCGGCTCTGACGTGTCCTTACTTCCAGCAAATAATTCTCAAAAACGGAATTCGTCCCAACAAACACTTTTCGCTGCTAATTCTTCTACTATTCATGTTTATGGTCAAAAAACACTTTCTTTGGATTTCAAATTAAGACGACAGTTTACATGGACTTTTCTTATAGCAAATGTTAGTACACCCATTCTTGGAGCAGATTTTCTCCATTTCTTTGAATTGGTGCCTGATCTCAGAAACAAATGTCTCAAAGATTTAAAAACGCATTTTAAAACCGTCGGTTGCGTGAAAAATGCAAGCATTTATTCAGTAAAAACTGTATTTAGTGATACACCATATCACAAAATTTTAAAAGAATTTCCTTCAGTTACTAGATTACCAGATCCTAACCAACCTGTTAAACATAACACCGTTCATTATATCATAACTAAAGGTCCACCTGTGGTTGCAAAACCTCGTCGGTTAGCTCCAGATCGCTTAAAAATAGCAAAACAAGAATTTCAAACTATGATGCAATTGGGGCATTTGAGACCTTCGAGCAGCAATTATGCATCCCCACTTCACATGGTTCCAAAAAAGGGAAGTCTGGAATGGAGACCTGTAGGAGATTATCGAGCATTGAACGCTCAAACAATAAAAGACAAATACCCTATTCCATGTTTAGCCGATTTTACTGCTGCATTGCACGGTACTAAAATTTTTAGTCATGTCGACCTGATTAAGGCATACCATCAAATACCAATTAACCCAGCCGACATCCACAAAACCGCCATATGCACACCATTCGGTTTATTCGAAAGTACCCGTATGCAATTCGGCTTATGCAATGCATCTGCGACTTTTCAACGTTTTATAGATGAAGTCACGCGGGGTTTAGAAGGCGTTTACGCTTTTGTCGATGACTTGCTCATAGCCTCTAAAGATTCTGAGGAACATTGCAGGCATTTGAAAGCTTTATTTTCCAAACTTCAGGAATATGGACTTTGCATAAATGTTTCAAAATGCATCTTTGGTCAAACGTCTATTGATTTCTTAGGTTTTCACCTTAGTGAAAACGGAATTGAACCTCTTCCTGACAAAGTCAAATGTATTTTAGATTTTCCTCAACCTACCACTCTCACTCAGCTTCGCCGATTTTTAGGCATGTTTAACTTTTATAGATGTTTCATACCTAAAGCAGCACATATTCTTTCTCCTTTAATAAAATTGTTAGAAGGCTATATTAATAAAAAGAAATCTCGTTCTCGTGTTTAGGATTCATCCCCACAATTAAATTGGAACGAGAATGCTGAACAAGCCTTTATTGCTGCCAAAAATGCCATTGCTCAGGCTACCCTTTTGAGACACCCTATTCCCGGAGCCCAGCTAAGCATCTGGGTAGATGCCTCAGACGTCGCAATCGGCGGCACACTTATGCAGTTGTCTCAACAAACATGGGAACCTATAGCATTTTTCTCTATGAAACTCAGTAAAAGTCAACAGAAATGGTCCGCGTACGATAGGGAATTATTTTCTATTTATTCTGCAATTAAGAAATTCCGACACATGTTAGAGGGCAGAAATTTTATAATTTATACGGATCAAAAACCGTTAATATACGCTTTTAAACAGAACCCTCATAAATGTTCACCTCGACAATTGCGACATTTAGATTTTATTTCTCAGTACTCTACTGATATTAGGCATGTGCAAGGTTCAAAAAACGTCGTTGCTGACGCTCTTTCAAGAATCGAAATTGATTCCATAACAAAATCTCCATTTTTGGATTTTAAAAAATTTTCGGAAGCTCAACGGCATGATCCGGAGGTACAAGACCTTCTCAAAAACAACACATCTTTGAAACTGGAATTTAAACCGTGCCAATATTCTGATGGTAATATTCTTTGTGACATGTCAACAGACATTCCTCGTCCATTTGTTCCGAATTCCTTTCGCAGACTCATCTTTAATCATCTGCATAATCTGTCACATCCAGGAATTGCAGCTACTACGAAGCTTATTTGTTCTCGTTATGTATGGCCCGATATGAAACGTCATATCAAAAATTGGGTGAAATCCTGTGAATCTTGCCAAAAATCGAAAATTACTAGGCATACTAAAGCACCACTGGGCACATTGTCTCTTCCTGATGCACGTTTTTCAGAAATCCATATGGATATCGTTGGACCGTTACCTCCATCAGAAGGCAACGTGTACCTTTTGACTCTAATAGATAGATTCTCCAGATGGCCTGAAGCCATTCCCATCCCGGATATGAAAACGGAAACCATTTGCAGAGCCATCTTCAACTGTTGGATATCTCGTTTTGGCTGCCCATCGATCATAACAACAGACCAAGGTTCTCAAATGAGATCCGCACTTTTTGCAGAATTCACGCGCATTTTGGGTACGAACAGAATCACAACAACAGCCTATCATCCAATGTCAAACGGCATTGTTGAACGATTTCATCGACATTTAAAATCTTCTCTCAAGGCTCACGAGACCAATAACTGGACTGAAACACTACCAGTTGTTATGCTTGGTATTCGGACAGCCGTAAAGGAAGATCTACAGTCATCTTGTGCTGAACTGGTGTACGGCACAACTCTCAAGCTGCCTAGTGATATGATAACGTCATCTAAGATATCTCCGTATGACACACAATTTATCACGAATCTCCGGCATAGAATGCAACAGTTGAATCCAATAGCAACATCTGCACATTGCCAAGAAAAATGTTACGTAAGTGCTACCTTAAAGTTGTGTACGCATGTATACTTACGTGTCGATCGAGTAAAGCCACCTCTGTGCCAACCATATACAGGTCCGCATAAAGTTCTTTCTAGAACAGACAAAACTTTCACAATTGATGTTAACGGTCTGAAATCTACTGTGTCTATAGACCGTGTGAAACCAGCCTATTTGCTTTCGGACTCTAATTTGCCTGAACTAAAAACAAATAAAGACTTAAAGACAGTTCAGCAGAATAAATCTGCAAACGAACTCTCTAAGACACAAACTGTCACCAGATCGGGAAGACATGTTCACTTCCCTAAGAAAATTGCTTCTTACATAACAATTTAAAACATTTTTTTAAAATTCATATCTTAACATATTTCTTGTTATTTCATGTTTATTATATGTGTCAATACCTTGTTATATATTGAATTGCATTTTGATCTTTTCTAATTTTATATTCTAATTTTGTAATTATGTAAAAAATACCCGACAGCACGGATACTCTGAGATAATTTCATAACCTATGTCGTTCCTTTGAATAGCCATTAAAGGAACTGGGGGGAAACTCTGTGGTGATGGCGATAAGGAGCGCGCCTTGCGCCCTCCGATAAGTGTGGCAACCCTAGAGGAGAAGTTTCTTACGATTAGCGAGCAGAGCGAAACAGGCAGGCTGTCGGGGAGTATGCGCGAAGTTCCTAAATAAAGCTTAATTTTTATTGTGCACTATGTCTTGTTAATATTATATTAATGCAGTAAGAACATAATCTGTGATATGGAATTCGAGGATTGGTGGTAAAAACCTATAGGAAATCCAACCATAAGCTCTTCAGCCATTTTTGTAACCTTGAATTCCACTTTACCACAAAATAAATTCAACAAATTTCTTACCTTTCTGAAGACTCACTTACGCATTTATCCGTGAACTTTGCAGAATGACATATCCTCCTGTTCTGACACCACTGTCATATCCTTCTTTTTCTTGGGCGTGTAGCTTCTGGATATGTATTTCCTTCCTACCGTAGACGTATCGTTTTGTGTGCGTTGCATAAAACAGCCATTTTAACGGCACAAAACTTTATTAACACACAAATAAAAATAATAAGTACAAACGATGAACACACAAGTATCACTTCGTTTCTTGCATCTAAGCTGACATACAACACATTTCCTTCGTTACTTCGCTACTACCTACTAACTACTCTTCTCTAGTAAGTCTCATGAGAGAGAGGCGTTGCAGGCCGTTCGGCTGAACTGCGCTTGCGTGGTCATCACGTCATGACAATGACAATGCGCCATGTCACCGGGCCACAATCGTTTGCGATTGGTTAGAAGAACATTCTGGACAATTCCAGCGAATGATCTGGCCACCTAGATCGCATGACATGAATCCCATCGAACATTTATGGGACATCATCGAGAGGTCAGTTCATGCCCAAAACCCTGCACCGTCAACACTTTCACAATTATGGGCGTCTATAGAAGGCAGCATGGCTCAATATTCCTGCAGGGGACTTCCAACGACTTGTTGAGTCCATGCCACGTCGAGTTGCTGCACTTCACCGGACAAAAGAAGGACCAACAAAATATTAGGAGGTATCCCATGACTTTTGTCACTTTAGTGTATATTCCATGAAGAGTCAGCTCTAATAAATAAGTAAATTAATTAACCAAGTTTACTGGAAAAATTATGTTTTTCAGAGAGGAAAATAAGGAGGAAATATATTAAAATAGCATATGATTTTCTAATGACCCACATGTAGTGTACTTGAAAGAGCTTTCTCAGTGACTAGTTTATTTTGAATAATTCCCCCCTCCCCCAGTCAATTTGGATCCTTCAGTTTTGATGAGTTATTTTTTTATATGCCTAATTTTAAAAGGAATTTACAAACAAAAAATATTTACTTATATATGTAAGAATGAAGAATTTTCTCTTTGCTATAGTGATAATCAGGACTTAATCCAAATGGATCTCAGCTCTGGCAATTCTCTGAATTTTTGAGTGAAATTCTAATTGGTCCCTAAATATGATGAGCTCCAGTATTTTATTTCATTGTTTAACTATTTGTCATTAATTTGCCTTAATTTATTAACTTTTTATTTATTTCTGTACGTTTAATTTTAATTATTGTTATTTTATGCATTTGCTTTCATTCATCTTTTCTGATGGCATTTCCTTGGACTCTAGCACTTCTAATTTCAGAAATGAAGCTCTGGTGGTGAAGAGAATAAAACTCTTATATACAAGACCTATGCACATATATGCAAATAAGTGTTAACATATCACAAATGATTTTGAATTTTTTTAGACATAAGCTATATATATTGTTTCAGAATTAAATTAATTTTCATATACATTTAGGAAGGCCTGAATAAGACACCTATTTTTCTAACAGGTGATCAGAGAGTCAAGCACTTCAAACTTTCAAAAATTGTGGAAATACAAAAATGGATATTAATAGCAAATTGTTTTTATGAATGGCACTCCTGTACTGTTTATATGTACTATATCTCTTGTTACATTTCAGGTGCAGTTCATGCTGTTAAAAACCATTCGACTGATGCAAGTTTTTCCAAAGTTGAGAGAGTATTTATAATTGAGCATTACTTTATGATGCATGCTTACAGAAAAGTTAGTGTTTTAAGAAATTTCCTAAATGTTCACGAATCTAAGAAGACAAACAGTTATTCCTGCTTGGTTGCCTGATGTTAAGAAACTGAAAGCATTTACCTCAAGAAGTGATTTGTGCACTTCCATGTGGTAAAATAGATTGCAATGCCATTTTTCTCAGACTCTTAGTTGGTGACTGGAATATTTTATTCATGGCTTTGTCAATTTTATCTGAACTCAAAAGAGGCAAGCACACTTTTTTCCCATATTTTTCGAAATAAAGTTACCAAGTGCAAAATCGTTGCATTTTTCGGGGGTTCATAAATAATGGGAAGGTAACTTTAAATGCTTCAACAATTTTTCTGTAAGAATGCATTGTGAAATAATCTGAATCATAGAAATTCATTTTGCTTCAGAAAAATTCATCTCCATCTTGCGCCAATTACGTTTTTTTAAAGCTAACAGAATGAACTGCAACTAAAATTTCAGCTGATAAATGTTGTTACATGTAACAGTATAGGGGTGTCATCCATTGAAACAATTTGCTATTAAGATCCATTTTAAATTTCTACAATTTTTGAAAATTTGATGGCAGTGCCTTTTTGATCACCTGGTGTTATTTGTTCTTACATTTTGTGGGAAAAAAAAAATGCCTGTGGATTACCATGAAAATGTTTTCATTGGCAGTTTTATGAAACTACCAGTATTGGGAAAGTCAGTAAATTTGTAATATCTAGTGTAGAAATACAGTGAGCATTCCCAGCCTCACAAATTCAAAACCAAGCTTTTTGACACCATATCTGTTTTTGATGGGGAAGGAGAACAAAAGTTGCCACTGCTAACTGATTATGTGCCACATAATACCACAGTAACAGGTTATTGTTATGCTAATCTGTTGACTCAGCTACAACAAGTCATAAAGGTAAATCCTCTGGCAATGTGTGCAGAAAAGTGTTCATGAGAATGCTCCAGCACACAAGGCTGAGGTTTCCTAGGCTGCTCTTCTACACTGTGGATTTGAGCTTCTGCCTCATCCTTTGCATTCACTAGCTCTGCTGCCTACTGAGTTCTTTTTTGTTTGAAAACTGAAACTGAATGATTAATTTTGCAGCAACAATGATGATTTGAAGGTTATCATTCAAGAAAGGCCTAAAGTCTTTGACGAAACATTTTTTCTTTTGGAATTGAATTCTTAACAGATTATTTGCTAAGTGGATTGAAATTAAGGGAAACTGTAAAAAATAGAGAAAGAGTTTTTAGAAATTTGTCCTGTACAAGTGTATTAGACTTTATTGAATTTTATTGAATGCCTCCAATAAGAATGAGAAGTAAAATTTGAATGTAGTGTGAATAAGAAGACTGAGTTAAAAAAAACATTAAAGATAGGTGCAGTAGAAAAGAGTTTGCAATTTTTGTTATTTTAAGTTAAGAAAAACTGAAATGAATTATAAAAATTAGCACAAAAATCTTATGTAGTTTTTTTTTGGGGGGGGGTGTACTACAAATGTGTCCTGCATATTTGTAGCATGCTCGCACGTTCATTATTTCCTTTGCATATTTTTTATTCTTGTATTTGTCTACTACTATTGTTGTATTTGTCTATGTCTTTTTTAATCTTCATCTGTTCACTTTACATGGCAAACTCCTAAATAAAATTTTGTCTCGCTTCCGGTCATAGGTGAAGAAAGTCAGACTGTTAGCCAGGTAAGATTCTGCATTATATAAATGCTTATAGTTCAGATTATGGGCGTAAGATGTTATTGATTCTAGAACTCTAGGTATGGTAGTTCTATAGTAGCCAAAATGCAAGTTGTAGAAGAAGGTTCTCAGCAGGAAATGAAGCACATGTAAAAGAAATTATTTTACACAACAGTTCTTTTGGACTTGAACTTGTATATTTCAAGCAGATTCATCGCTGAAAAACATTTGATGGTGCAAATGCATTTTCACGTAATTTATTATATTTAAGTGTGGCCCTCTAGCGGTAAAGACGCTGAACACTGGTGGTTCAGTCCGAGGTTCGAATCCCGCGAACGGGCTGGCTGCATGGGCATTTTCGTGGTTTTCCCCATGTGTAATGTGTATACAAGCCAGTTTCCCGTAGAAAGTCCTCCACGAAGGCATCCCTCACTTTAGGCAGATAGCCCTCATGTGTTTTGCCATACTTAAATAGTCCAATCCAATCCTATTATATTTAAAGGCAAGTAGAAGTTTGGCATGCATTAAGAAGAATGGATGCAGTGGGAGACATCTGCAAATAATAAAGTAGTTTAAGAATTCTTTACATTCTAGCAGTACTGTTCAAAATTTAAAATTTGTACTTTTTTATGCAGATTTTTATGTTTTGAATTGAGCTTGTGTGGTAGACAAAAGAAGTACTTAAGGTTTTTTTTAATCTTTTGTTTGGAATCATTCGAGTCCTGGGGGAAAAAGCATTTTTAAATTTTAGAAAGTCCCATATTAGTACTACATTGCCAGAAATTATTGTTTTACCTTTTTTTATCTGCATGTCTACTGCAGTTCAGCAAACAATTCTTTCAGCAGCTATCGAGTTTATATATTTTTATATCAATGCAATGCCTCCTGCTAGCTTCATGTCAAGAAATAATAAACAAAGTTGAAAAACTTTTCTTTAATCCATTTTTTTGCTGTATTAGAATCCATGTTTTAATTCAGTTTATGATGCCAGCATATTAACTGACACAGTTTCCATTGGCGAACTTTGGTGTGGACATAATTTTTCTGTTAGTAAACAAAATCGTCAACTTCAGTAATATACCAGTTCCATCTATTTTTCAGCTCTTTTTTTTCTGCATCTGAGTACTGTGTACTGCTCAATTGTAATTGTTTCAATCTTATAGTTATATAAGCCACATTCCGATTCTTGAAAATGTTTGATCGGCATAAACTATTTACATGAATAAACACAAAAATGCAAACCAGCTTTCTCTAAATCAGTTTCACTCTGTTCCGGTTTCTCTGAATTCACCAATAATACACTTCCACTAAAAGCCTTTCTTTAATTTCTTTAATGATGCGTATCTTAATTGTATGGAATTTGAAGATTCTGGACTATTCGATTTTCATTCATAAAACTTAATACTGGAAGAATTTGAAGTTCCATTGTTAAATTATTGAAAGGAAAGGATGAGAGAGTGACAGATTATACATAGTTACAAAAGCATTTATTCTAAGTATTCTCTAAATGAATTCACCTGTATCAGTTGTTAAGCAGATACTCAATTTACTACCCATATAAACAGAGATTGCGGGGGGGAGGGGGAGTCTTTTTTCGTGTGGAGGTGGTGTAGTGGTGTATTTAATTATTGCAAAGCACACTAGGGCTATCTGCCTAAGGGGATGGATGCCTTCGTGGAGGACTTTCTAAAGGAAACTGGCTTGTATACACGTTACACATGAGGAAAACCACGAAAACGCCCATGCAGCGGGCCTGTTCGCGGGATTCGAACCTCGGTTTATCTTGTGGAAGATTTTGCAATTGTAAGATGTAGTTGAAAGATTAGTGATTTATTTACGTTTAATCAAATCTTGTTACTTTGGAAATAAATAGATTCATATTCGGGTGTAATTTCAAATATACCTGTGTGCATATGAAACTCCTGTTTGCCTCATGTGTTGCAGTTTTATGATTACAGATTGTAAATTTGCGAAGATTGTGTCCGAACATAAAATTCTGTGATTACATTTAAATGGCAGAAATATCATTAACACCAAATCGCCCATTAATGCTATTATTTTTATAATTAAAAATATGATAAATATGAATGATTAATGCTTTACGATCTAATTTAAAATTTGAAAAGTATTTTAAAGTTCCATTTCTTCTTTGAATAAACACTGTACTGCTGTAAAAACCACCTTTTTAATTAATTATATAAATCCTCTCATAAGTAAAGTTTACATTCAGGAACAATATTTACATCCAAAACGACTAGGAGTACCCCAAAAGTAGAATGGGAATCAAATAATTTACATGAAGAAATGGTGAAATTTCAGCATGATGATTTTCAACAGTCTTCTGACCATTTATAGTATATTGGAATTACAGTACAATTGTTGGAGAGTTTTGTTGACTAAAGGGGAACATATGATAAAGAAATAACTGTTCCTGGTTTGACAAAAGCATCTTTTCCACTGGGAATGCAGAAATTGTCATATACGACCTGCAAAAAAGAAGAAAGTTATTACAAATGATTTCCATTTTAGAAAAATTACACAATTTGTATAAATATGTATTTTTTAAATCTGAATAATTTTGTTTTCTAGCTTAAACAAAGGAAACAAGGGAAAAATGTACTGTAACCGTTAACAAATTATACATCATAATTTTTATGAAGTATTTGAATATAAAACAGTGTTTGCATCTCAAATAGTACTTGCATGTAAATGAGATACATGAAATTTTTATTAAATTACATTTTTCGATCAGAATTCATGTATGCATTCAACTGAGTCATAATTTGCGTGAAATATGCATAAATTATGATTTAAATCTGATAATCATATGGGCACATACTTGCCAGTTGTCATGAAACATTTCGCACAATGTATAAGTCTTGAGCTTGTGGTGTCATTTTACAAACATTTAAGAGGATTAAATGAAAATGCTTTTTGTGGAATAAAACTAACATAATAGGTCTTTTTTTTTTTTTTTTTTTTTCTGGCATGTAAAAGCAATTTCTAATTTAGACTAGACTCTTATCGTTTGAAACACCATGTGACAGCATTCTGGTGGTATTGTGGTTTTGGCTTAAAGCTTTATTTTCTATGCATCTGTTTCCATAACTGAAAGATCTAGATCTAACCATGCTGAAACTCATGTTTACTTTTGTGGGAGTGATACTCATTGTTCAGTGATAAAAAGATAGAAATTATTGCAGTAAATGTCTGTTAAGAATTGACAGATTAATTAGTTTCGGTTTGAGAATAGTTAGGTTAGATTAGGTCATTTAAATGGAAAGAATATGAGGTTAGGTTAGATTAAGTCATTTAAATAGCGGAAAGAACATAAGGACTATCTGACTAAGGTGAGGGATACCTACCAGTAGGGAATTGTAAGGAAAATAGTTCGTATTCACGCCATACATGCAGTCAGTCCGTTCGTCTGGGTTCGAATCCAAGTCGAACTACGAATTTTCAGCAGCCTTGACTACTTGGCCACTCATAGGATTTAAAGAACCTGAGGATTCTTTGGTTGTTTGCGGGAATGCTTTCATGAATAATTTTCTGAAGGAAATTAACAGCCCCATGCAAATAACCCGTTCAATAATATAGAACCATAGCGGGCTGAATTAGCACCGTTTCATGGCTCTGTACACTGATCACTGGTGATCCTGAATAACTGTTTATTCTCACATCTGAGGTTTTCAACTTGACACTGCCATGGATTCAACTATGCAAAAGTACATTCAAAACAAATCCAAAGCATGCTGTGAGACTCATGCAATGATTTATCTGAAGTTTAGAAAATTAACCTTGTAATTTCTCGAATATTCCGGAAGCAATTTTCTTTATTTTCCTCTTAGATGATTTGACAAAGTCCGATATCTTTAGAGGCATTGATTTTGTAGAAAGTCTGGATCTGTCCGATTCCTTGCCGTCATCATCTGAAATGTCATCCGCTGTCCTATAAAAGGACATTTTTGCTTACCCGAAAGTAACTGAGGTATTGAGAGCAAATATTCACTACCCGCCTAAGTTACTGGAGCAGCTACCGAACGTATACGAGAGACAACTTTAGTGCGACAAGTAACTTGAAATCATCATTGTCATTTGTGGTGAGTAGGCAGCATTTAGTAGAGCTGGCTACTTTAACTGCCTCTTTTGAAGCATTGCCCTTAGGTGTTGAAATACTAGTTTTAATAAGGCGGTTACGCCGCGCCAAATAAAGGCGAAACTTATCAAATGCATACTGCATGTAATGACAAGCATCTGGAGCTGTTCGAGTTGGGACATTATTACAAAAATTAAATGGCATGGGCTAGGCCCCTAAACATTCATCAGAGTCAATGAAATAGTGGTAAACTAATACAAGCTTTCGAAACAAGTTACCTAACATACTTTTAACACTTTTTTCCCTTAAGGTCAATATAGTGGCCAATAAATGAGGAATTCATACCTGCCAACTTTTACGAATTTTTCGTAATTTTTACGAAAATGCGTTTGTCTTTACGATTTTACGATCGTAATCCATTTTTTACGATTTTTTTTCCTTTTTCAAGTGTTTTTAGTGATTTTTGTCGAAATTTTAGAATTTTTCGCCAATTCAGCGATTTTCGCCAATTGCATCGTGTTTTACCGCCAACTACCGACTACTTCGAATCCAGTAACCTGCGGTTTCTCCCAACTCGCCGCTTAACTAGCCAATCCAAAGCGCTGAACTTGTTTCTCCCACTCTTTTCTTTGTGGACGCCAGATTATTTTTTTCGCGTTCGCTTCAGCAGCAAGGGAATTACTCAGCTCGGACTCAGCGGGCGTGGATTGTTTCATTATGTTTTGTTTTTTGTTTGCACGTGCTACGAATTTTCTTAATATGTCGTTGTTACGAAATGAGTTAAAAAAAACCGTATTCTTAATATTTTCGGCCTGCCTACAAAGCCGAATTTCCAACAATTAAAGAATCCCATAAAGGAAATAACTATGCATATTGCAACGTGTGCGTGTGGTGACTTCATAATAAGTCACGGTGGAAGAAGCGACATTGTGAAGCATGTTAAGTCTAAAAAGCATGGAGTTAATGCTTCGGCTTCGACAACGTCAAAGAAAGTGGATGATTTTTTTTCAAATTCGGCTACGAATTCGGATGCCGATGTCATTTTGGCAGAGTTTGTTTGCTGCATTCCTCATCGAACACAACGTGCCGCTAAGCGCTGCCGATCACGCCGGTCAACTTTTCAGACGGATGTTTTCCGACTCCAAGATTGCTCAGAAATATGCTTGTGCTCGCACGAAAACATCTTCTATTGTGAACAAAATTGCTTGCGATGCACAAAGTAAAACGATAGCTGCACTCCAGAATTCAGCATTTTCGGTGTCAATCGATGGCAGCAACGACAGCGATTGGAAGCTTTACCCCATCGTTGTCACATATTTCTGTGATGTTTCTAATGAAATGAAAACTCATCTTTTGCGTCTTCCATTGTTAAATGGAGGCGCTACGGGGGAAAATATTGCCTCCTTGGTAATTAATGAGTTGAAACAACTTAACATCCCAATATCAAACTGCATTTCATTTGGTGCAGATAATGCTCATGTCATGGTGGGTGACAAAAAGGGTGTAGCCTCTTTCCTCAAAAAATAACAAAATGAATTAATTGTTATTGGATGTCCATGCCACTTAATTAATTTGGCAGCAGAAAAAGCTGCAGCTGTAATTCCACACAGTAATGCTGAGTGCGAGAGAGTCTTCAGTGTTGTGAAGAAAAACAAAACTATGTTTCGTTCTTCAATTTCACCAAAAACTCTAGAAAACATTTTAATTGCTAAATGTTATGAGGAAACTAATTGTTATGACAGGAAATTTTCCAAAGAATTTTTGGCTAAAGCCAAAAAATGCACTCTAAATTCATTGCAATAATTTTTTTTTTGTGTAACATTAAGTTCTTGTTTTATGTTTCCTAATAAATTATTTAGTTACTACTTAATTGAGATTTACTAATGAAAGTACAATTTTCTTTTTTCTATTTGTATAAATTGTTATTTTTTTAATATCAAAGCATGATGTTAATTCTTCGTGTTCTTCTGAATTTTGGAGAAATCTTCTGAATTTGGGGGAGAAATCTTCTGAATTTTTATCTTTAGAGGTTGGCAGGTATGGGAATTACAGCAATTTTAGAAACACTATCAGCATACTAGTGAGAGTTTGAATTTCACATCTCAGTGAAGTATTGGTGTGAAGTCATGTCAAATTATAATTCAGTAATATTTACACTATTTACAGTTCACACACTAAATCTTGAAATTGAGTTCACACTTGCACATAGCACGACAGCGAGTAGTGGAAACAACACATTATTTAAACACAGAGTAAATTCTTGAGAGCTTAGGCTTGAATCCACAAGTCCATGTTAAATAAAGTCTCTGCCAGAATTCACTACATAATATTTAAAAGAGACGATTTGCCGAGCTTGTCAGTGGCTTGAATCCACAAGTCCATTTAATTCAGTGGCTTGAATCCACAAGTCCATTATAAACACAGGGCTCATGCATTATAACTATTTACTCTATTTACACTTGTTTCACCATCTGCTGTTGTGAAATATACTTCTCGGGCGCTTGGCTGCACATTCAAGTGTGGGATCATAGTTTAAAAGTTCTTTAAGATGTTCATACTTAGAAGATGAAATCGTTGAAAACTCCAATCCTTAAATAGCGCTTTGAAGTGGCGCCACAGGCGCGCGTGATGTGCGTGTGCGCTGAAATTCTAATCATTTGCATATCTCATCTTCGCTAATGCATAATGCATGCTGTAAATTTCATGTTATTTTCATGTTTCCTTCAGGGTGTTGGATTTACGGTGGCCAGCAGTGTACATTAAATATAGTTCATTTTTTCCACAATATTTTTAAAATGCATGTAAATATAGTAATCCATCGACAAAAAACATTGATAAATTTCTGTATTTACGAAGAATTCTTTTAGAGTTAAAATATCACAAATGTCACAAGTTGCGTTATAGAAATAGTAAATGAAATTATGCAAACGTACTACATAGAAAGACGTTCTAGAAAAACGAGACGAGTTCTAGAAAGATCTTACAAACCAACCTGATTAAAAGTTAATTAATGCTAATAATAAATTTCATAATACATTAAATTCAAATAAATTTCGCTTCATTTAATTTTGTGTTTCTACTAACACTAGAAATGAGTTAATCAGATTTTTACAAGACTTGGTCGTGATTATTAAAAAAGCATTATTATGGATCATCAGGAATACTATGCAGCATCCATTACTCATGGAATAATAAAAATATTTTAAATTGATATTTATATACTTTCTTATGTATACTCATGTATACTTATATTTTAAAAGTATGTATTCTAACGCTAATTTATCTCTATGCAGAGTTTCGTGATTTATTTTGCATAGTTTTATAAATAATTACAAAGAGCATAAAATAAATCATAAAAAAATACGTGAATAATAAACCAAATAATGATTTAAAATATCATTTTTGATACTATAAAATGAATAAATTTATGTGATTTATTTCCATTTACCTGTTTTCTGGTTAGCTTTTCTTGACGACACAAGCAAAGCTTAAATTGCGACGGAGCCCGGCTCCGGTACTTCTTAGTTTTGCGGATAAATCATAATTCTAGTCGGAGCACACCAGAACTTCTCTTTCGTAACTGAACAACAATTTCAGTAGAAATTTGATCTCGAAAATTTTATTTTTTGCAATAAAGTTATATCACAAATCGCTTATTAAATTTTAATTTATCTCTTTACATTTTATTTAATTATTTAATTACGTTTATCTTTAATTATTTAACTATTTTAATAATAATAATAATAAATTTATTTTATTTAATTAAATAATAATTGACAAATACTAATTATTAAAATTAATTAAATAATAATTACTTTCGTAATAATTAACTATTTAATTTTTAAATTACTAATGATTTTAATAGTCATTTTATTTATTTATTTACTTCTGTTCCTCTTTGCTGACGGCCTTTCATAAGGCTCTGGCACTTCTAATTTTAGAAATTAAGCTCTGGACACGAGGGATGCATTCCAATTCAAGTGTCAAACTCTTATGAATATTCGTAAGCAGCAAAATAAATTATTCGTGTTCTTATTGATGGAGGGAAAACGTTTTTCAAGTTTAGAAATATGATTTTTAATTTCTCCCATACATTTTCATAAATTTTCTTCAACCTTCGTGGAGGCTTTTTAAAGGAAAATTGCTTATATCGACCTGTGATTTTACAGAGAATGATCTGATTACAATGCTTTCTGAAATGCCATCTGGAGACAATTTATTTCGCTTTTGTTTTATTAACGCACTTATTTGTGTTTCGGTATATATGTTTGAAACGTACATTTTCATTCTCCGTAATTTTCTATTTTCATGATTAATTTTTAGCTCCAAAGGGATGTTAGTCACGAATTAGATATTAGTCTCGAAATGGCATTTTGCGGTGAATCACTGTAAACGGCGTATACTTTTCAAATTGTTGCCATCAAATATTATCACCCTGTACATTTAAGAAAGACCCTGTAGACACACCCTTTCTTTCTTTCCACCGACAACAAGGCAGCCGGTCCACTGGGTAGTTAGCATATCGGCCAGGTAGCCCCGCCGACGGAAATAACTTGAACAAAATAACACACTTATAAATACATATTGTGCTCAAGACGACTGCTGGGGGCAGTGCAAACAAATGCTGGACGAAGACGATAGTGCATGATGGAAGAAGGGTGCATTGCGGGTGAGAAGAACAATTTCAGTTACATATTTACAGAGTTATGGATAGGTGGTTACAAATACTAAAAGTAATAAGAAGTAAAATACTAAAAAGTGAAATAATACATAAAATTTAAAAAAAAAAAGGCAAAACAGTAGAAACAATACATAAAATAAGGCAAAATACATAATTCAAGGTTTACAGTTCAAGGAGATAAATACGTAGGTAAGTTGAAAAATAAGTTTCCCCTGTCGACTGTGGTCAGAGTTGTGTATGAAAGTCAAAAAATAGAATGAGGCATTAAAGATATGACATACCTTTATTTTTCCACATAGGTACCAAGTACATTGAGACATTTGTCATATCGCTTGATAAGCTTCAAAAAGCCCTCCAGGAAAAAATCAGGCCTTTGCATATGCAAGAAGCGTTGAACGGCTTGTTTCACTTCAGTATTGCTTCCAAAGCGCCTTCCCCCGAGATTTTTCTTCAAAGCCAGAAACAGATGGAAGTCGCTCGGTGCGAGATCAGGATTGTATGGCGGATGGTGTAGGCGCTCCCAACCAAGAGTTGCAATATGGTTTTGCGTTGCCGTCGCCGAATGTGGTCTGACATTGTCATCCAACAGCAGAACGCCAGATGTGAGAAGGCCAGGCCGCTTTTTCCGAATCGCCTCTTTCAATTTCGATAGGGTGTCACAGTAGCGCGTAGCATTGATGGTTCCAACCTCCAAAAAGTCCTGCAACAAAACTCCTTGGGCGTCCCAGAAAACTGTGAGGAGCACTTTACCTGCAGAGGGAGTTGTCTTGAACTTCTTTCGGACAGGTGATGACGGATGTTTCCACTCCATAGATGCGGCCTTCGATTTTGGCGTGAAATGGTGGACCCACGTTTCATCCCCCGTCACAATCCGAAACAGAAAGTCATTGCATCTTCATGGTAACGCACGAGATGTTCCAGGCTGACCCCCATGCGTTGTTCCTTGTGTGTCGAGGTCAATTGTCGGGGCACCCATCGTGCTGACACTTTTCTGTATCGAAGAATGTCCTGGATGATGTTTTGAGCTCGCTTATGTGAGATTCCAAGTTCTTCCTCTACTTCATCGATGGTGATACGCCGGTTCGCTCTAATCATGTCATCCGCCTTCCTGACATTTGCATCTGTAGTGGCCGTGCGCGTCTGTCCAGCTCTCGGTATGTCCTCCACTTGCTGACGTCCATCACTGAATGTGCAACACCATCTCCGCACCATTTGCTTCGACATCACACCTGGCCCATAGACTTCCACGAGGCGGTTATGAATTTCTGTTCCTGATACTCCACGTGCCCATTCATAGCGGATAACCGCTCTCACTTCCTCCTTTGACCACGAATTCAAAACGCACCTTCTCTCCATACCTACCGGGGCTCAAATGAGAGGCTGGTCTCCGCTTTGCGCAGTCACTGCAATAGCGCCATCTGCTTGATTTGCAGCGACCTCTACCCAATGGTGTATCGGTGACTTGCGCGTTTTCCTGCTGTGTCGCCTTTCGTCCATAGCTGTTCAACGCTTCTTCCATATGCAAAGCCCTGATTTTTTCCTGGAGGGCTTTTTGAAGCTTATCAAGCGATATGACAAATGTCTCAATGTACTTGGTACCTATGTGAAAAAATAAAGGTATGTCATATCTTTAATGTCTCATTCTATTTTTTGACTTTCATACACAACTCTGACCACAGTCGAGAGGGGAAACTTATTTTTCAACTTACCATCGTATATACAGGGAATAAGAAAAGCCGAATAAGCTAACATAAGATAAAATTAGTTCACTACAGGTACAGAGCATACAGGGGCTGTGCTGGTGACGAGGATGGTAGCTGAGAATTACTCCAGCCTGTCTGAGATTTTGCGTGCAATGTTTATGCTATCGCATATGCGACACACCCTGTATGTTTAAAGAAATTAAATAATGAAGAATCTGCATCAATGTATGCATGTTTCTAGAACTGTGAAATAAACAACGTTACCTAGAGCCATCAAAATTTGAATAACATAATCCTCCACCCGAACATGGGCACCTGGAAGCTTGAATTTTGAATTTCTAATTTGTCTAATTATCTATTTTATAAAACTTTAACGAATTTTTAATTAACAAACTCAAAGATTACAATGCAAGCAATGGAAAAAATGTACGGAAACACATTTTTATATCGAGTGCGCGAGACTGTCTATCAGACATTTTAGTGATATGATGTTTTTAAATATTTTGTAATTCTGCTGTTGAATCGAATTTTATGTCATAAGCGCCAAGAACGGGATATTGAATAGATAAAGTAAGAACCAAAATGTTAATAATAAAAAGACAAAAAAAAAAAAAAAAAAAAGTTTTGTAAAGCCATCTTAGTAAGAAAACTGAATATTCATATGATGAATTGACAAAGGACTGGACATAAAGAAGCATGTATGCTTGCTCTGCAACTCTTATGCAACCACTCTTTCGTCTGCTGAATGTTTCTATACGGAAGTCGATGAAATTTCATGTTTGTTTCTTTCGTATAATACGTATTACCGCAGGGTGCAACGGCATAGGGCCCCATTTATTTCAATATTTTCCCATTATAAACACTTTATAAATACTAATTAATTTTAAAAGTATCCTCAGCTATAACTTTCAAGTAAAGGAAACCTTTTTCAAAGAATCTAAGAAGTAAAGATTTAAGCTTTCGCAATATGAAGCTCTGGTCAGTAGGCGAGGTGAGGAACCCAGTGACGTCACATTGCTCCCCAACAGAGTTCGTGTCGGCATCGTTCTCCCCAAAGGGATGAACCAGCCCTTCTCTCTTGTTAGCCCTGACCTAAAGCTCTGAAATCCGAGTAGCTAAGACCCCTTAACCATCCGAACGCTGGATCCGGGAATAACGCATTCACACTTTATCCTGAATATACGAGCGAAAAATTCTTTTCTTGGCAAAAACCGGAATTTCAACTAAGATCAGTTTCAAAGAAAGAAAAGGTGTGAAATCCCTTCCCCCCCGGCTTTTATGAATTTTGTACCTGCGGTCAGAGACTTAACATGTGTTATTTCTCATTTCTTCTGGTTTTTATTCCTGACTCCAGAACACTACGAAAACCTCATGGTATTAGTTTGCTGCATGAGTTTTTCTTGCTACAAGGTTTTCCGTGTATGTAATGTGAGTACGAGTAGTAGCTACTTATCCTCATAAATTCCTTCATGAGCGCGTTCTTTTTTTAATTTTTTAAAGCGATATAGACCTTGTTGGCCTTCCCATAAATCTTGTTGACTGACCACCAGCGAGAAATGAAAAGAGTGATTTCGTTTTAAGATTTTTTTCTAAGTATTGTATATGAGTTAAAAAACTAATCACATAGTTTAGTAATGAAAAAAGATTAAATTTTGGATTGTATAATAAACTACAGAGTTAATCAAATTATGAAAGATGTTAGATATTCGAAGCTAATCTTACAGAAACATATTATGTCAATTCTCTTGGCTAATTTCTGTCCTTCGAATTTAAATTTGACAAATATTATGTATAATTAAAATTTTTTAAAAATTGAAAGAAATTAAATATTTGGGAAAGGAATATTCAAAGTATAAAGAATTACTTAATGCTCGTATTATATTATTCGGATTAGCATGCGGAGGCTATCTGCCTTAGGGATGAGATGCCTTCATAGATGATTTACTTTTACCTTATTTTATTACTCTTCAGTAAATTTATTTAAATTATATTTTCGAATGGCTCAGAAGCATTACAGTTTTATTAAGACCATTTGACTTGTACGCCTTTTTATTATTATTTACTGATTTTCCACTTATTGATCTTACCTCATGGGACACACAAGTTTGCGAACGTCTTCCATTATAACGTATTTTGTCTGTCTTCACGAACAGTTCAAGAGTGTAATAAAACTGAATTATAATGCTTCTAATTATTCGACGAGAAACATACAGGACTCAACATTAAACGCTCACTTTTGTATGAACTGGTTTCTTTGGATCACGTCAGAACATGCAAGAGCTATTTGCATAGGGTATGTATGCCTTCATGGACGACTGTTCAAGGAAATTTGCTTGTAATCGACGTCATACACGGGAAAAACCACGCAAACTCCCACTTTGCCAGCCCATTCAATGAATTAATTATGAATAATAACGATGTTAATAACAGTAATCAAAACAGGGCTTAGAATATTACGACGATAAAAATCAGTAGCGAAAATAAAATTTCATTCATGAATTATCATTATTATCATTTTCTTTATATGCGAATGTCACGAATCCAAGTGATTCTACAGACGCTGAGTTGCCTACTAATTACGCCACGAGATGGCGCTACTAGCGAAAACAAGCTTAATTCAGTCTAATACAAGCGCTGTCTTACATCTCGAGGAGAACAATTGTTCGCGAAAATTTCGGCGCAACCACTGTCTCCGAGAGTCAAAGTCGGCAAACGAGCCGGTAATTCTGACGAAAGAGTCGGCAAACGAGATGGTATTTTTATCAATCAATCCTACTTGATGAAGCCAGGTCTACCCCGTTTTGTTATTATTATTGTAGTGAAAAAGGTTCTCGTATGATTGCATGCAAGATTTTCTTCATTACTACTCGTATATGCATCTGTAACGCGAAATGACTTCCAAAATATTCTTGGTTATAATTTTTGGCTGTGTAAGTTGAAAATAATCTCGAAAGCAAATTAATAATTTACCAGTAATATTATTAGTATTTATTTGCAAAAACTAAAAACAGTACTAGTGCCAAATACAAATTTAAAAAAAAAAAAAAAATCTCATAAAGTTTAAAAAAATTCTCATAGCACAGGTAATATACGATGATGAATAAAATAAACTTCATGTGAACTGTTAATGCGGTTCTAAACGGATAGAAAAAATAATTCTAACTTGTCTTTTTATGCATAGATTTTTCAGGAAAAATCTTTCAAATATTTTGTATTGCAGTTCCTGACAAACGCAAATATCAGCTTCTACTCTAACAAGTGAAGTGAAGGATCCAAAAGAATTATGCAGCTTAAAAATTGTGTTAAAGAAGTATTTTTTGCATAGCATATTTTTCTATTAAAATATAATTTATCTACTAGATGTCAACAAACCACATGGAATACATGAAAACAGCTTTTCATTCCAAAATAATGTGAAATGCTTATTACCCTGCAGCTGAAGAATTAGGTTATTTAATACACACAAAGAACACGTGAGCCGTCTGCCTGAGCTTTATCCATTTTGACCAAGAGAGAAAAGCGTCGGATTAAGACTTTCAGAGACCCCCAAGTACTATACATAAGACGTTGAGACGTTGCCGCTCCCCTCCTCCACATGTATTTACACTTTTTCTCACATTAATTCTCTTTCTCTCTCGGCTGCACCATGCATTCCATGGTAAAATTGTCAAGTACCACTATTTCAGAAAGACATTGTAGCCATAGACATCCATATTTTGCCCGAGAACCGAATCCTGTCCTAGCAACATGTGTAATTTAGCCTCTGTTAACCAATAATCCACAGGCAGTAGCATTAAAGTTCTGTTCGGTAATAATGATGGAGAGTTTTAAAAATGTATGTCGGGTTTGTTAAATGCTAACTGCGCAAATCACTTTTCCCACTCAAACTGAATAGCATATAAGCATTTTTTAATATTTCATATCCCTCTTTATAAGGAAAAGTCTGAAGTTTGAAATAGCCACTTTTTAAACATGTGTATCAAATTCTCGTTATAGCAGCTTCTTACGAAATGAATCCTAGTATGGGAATTTTTGTTCCATTTATTCTGATTTTAAATAAAAATTAGACTTTGAGAAAACTCAGTATTTTGGGACTAAGGAAATAAAATCAAACCCAGAATAAATAAACAAATACTTTTTTCTAAAGACAATTAACATTGGTTTCAAATTGATTTCCTAGCAAATTGGTGCATATTAATTCAATTTATAAACCAAAATGTAAATTGTAAATGTGAATAAAAAATTAGAATCCATTCATATTTAGGTTAACACTTTATATTTTATTGTAAAAATGAAACGCCATTTTAACTGAGGGTATTCACGGGGGAAAAAAAGAAATCTGTGTTATCTCATTTTCGAAGCAAAATGATTGTAAAAAAATTGCGACTAAATTGTTTTTAATGTTGTCGAAAAATCTAACTGATGCAGCATGATATAATCTGTCCAGATTTTTATTCTTCTTTTAGTACTTACCATGTAATCTAAGTTCTTTCTATAATGTAGCAACATTTGATTAAAGGATTGAGGAAGGAATAATTTTTTTTTTTAAATACTATATACTTAAATTTCTCTTCTACAGTTATTCTAACTTCTCTCCACATTCTCATTATAATTGGTTTAATTAGCTTTAAACTGGAAACATTTACTTGAATTATGAAATACGCCAAGATGAAAAATTTAAGAATAGCTGAATAATCAAAAACTATTTCATAAACTTAACCACAGTTTTGGCAGAGGCAATTTCAACAATCTGCAGGTCTACAATTTTAATTTGTCTTATTTAATATAAAATTTTAACATAACAAAATGTTATCTTTCCTAACACCGTACTATCAAAGATTTAAGACGACTCCTCCCCCCTGCTATGCCTTTCTAATTGTCTTATACATCTTATATTCACAGCTTAACGGGTAAAATATTTTAATATAATTTACGGTTTATTCCTTTACGGTTCTTCCCCCCTCCCCAAAGAAAACCCACCTTCCCTACATAGTGTAGAAATGAAGAATATAATATTCAACAAAAATAAGCAAGTGGTGCTATAAATGCAGTCCCCCCCCCCCGATTACGATTCCTGCATCTCATTTTCAGACACCCACTGGACGGAATCCTGTCTTGAACAAATGACGACGTTATATTGATAATGGCTATTGATCACACTTTTGGCCTTTGAGTGGCTATGGGGAGTTAGCATTTTGTTAAACCTGGCCTGAACAATATGTGGAGACGCAATGTTTCCATGTCTACATGCCATTTTACTATGTTTGAACCAATGATCTAAAATCAGGAAATTTCCAAAATTTAGTTCCCGAATTGAGGACGATTTCTGAAATCGGACTTTGTACGACGTATATAAAAGTTCACATTAGCGGAACTCTCGGACCGTGAGTTCTGTCTAATAAGGCAGAAATCGAGAATTTTAAATTTCAAAAATTAAGTTAATCGTTATCTATGATTTAAAAATCTTTTAGTACTGTTATTTCATATTGCTGTTTCTAATGGCTATGTTTTGCATATCATTACTATGAATACTAATTAATATTATTACTCTTAATATATTTTAAACAATCAATAAAATTCATCTTGATTGTAGTTATTGTTACTTATAAGCGTCAACATATATGTTACGCACATACTTAAGGTAGAAAAAGCTTTTGAAATTTGTATTGCATATAATCACGTAGAATAAAAAATAACAGTAAATCAAGAATTTACTTTTACAGAGTAAAAATAAATTAGATTAAAAGTACAATTCAATTTTATTTTTAAATTAATCAGATGAGCGCAATTGTTTTATCTTTGTTACTCACATAAAGAGGTTGTTCTATCTGAATTTTTAATTTAGAAGTTATAACTAAGTTTTAACTATTTCCTAAATAAAAAAAATAAAAAAAAGTTGTTCAACATCTTAAATATGCTTTAATGCTTTGTTAAATGTAACTTTCTTTTTTATCTTCTTGATTTTAATATAACGTGTTCCAACAAAAGCACCGAATTTAATACGTCCAACAGATTACTTTAGTTTTAGAAAATGGAAAGTGTAATTACATACTTGCGACAGGTAAAGGTTCCGGTTTAAAAAAGTCGAGTTTGATTTGATTTAGCAAGACTGGCATTTATCGCTGTCGGTTTATTTCTTAGCTTCATTGCAGCTTAGTCGACATGGAGCGCAGCACAAAAGAAGAACGAGTTTTGATTATAAAAACTCATTACAACAAATGCGAGTATTATGCACTGACTGCTAAAAAGTACGTGCAAACTACTTTGGGCTTAAAAATGCACCTAATACAAAAAAAAAAAAAAAAAAAAAAAACTGTTCACTTGAGGACACAGATTTGACAGCAGACATTCAATCTCCACCCTCTCGATTTAGCCAGTCTGTTGAAAATATCGCTATTATGCGTGACAGAGTAATTGCAAGTCCCCGAAAGATCATAACTTATACAGGCTCACCAGCGGCCCAGCGGTAAAGACGCTGAACACTGGTAGTTCGGTCCGAGGTTCGAATCCCGCGAACGGGCTGGCTGCATGGGCGTTTTCGTGGTTTTCCCCATGTGTAGCGTGTATACGAGCCAGTTGCCCTTAGAAAGTCCTCCACGAAGGCATCCCTACCCTTAGGCAGATAGCCCTAGTGTGCTTTGCCGTAATTAAATAAACTAAACTAAACCATCGAATCCCGCGAACGGGCCTGGCTGCATGGGAGTTTCCGTGGTTTTCCCCATCTGTAACGTGTATACGAGCCAGTTTCCCTTAGAAAGACCTCCACGAAGGTATCCCTCCCTTTAGGCAGATAGCCCTCGTGTGCTTTGCCATAACTGAATAATCCAATCCAATCCAATCCATAACTTATACAATAAAAGAACTTACAGTTCGAAAATTTGACAAAACTTAACTTACCTACCTCTATAAGTAGATACGTGAAAGTTTATTAGGAATATTGATCAGAGAGTCCAGTGCTGCAGAGCAAGTCACGAAAGAATATACCAGACATTATTTTTCATTAAGTCGGAAAATTTACTGGTTGCAAATACGTAAAAATAGTTTCCGTTTTCTAAAAATAAAGTATTTTGCTGAGTATATTAAATCCGGGTTTTTGTTGGGACACCTTTTATTTTTTTTCTCTTGAGATATTTAAAGAATTGTACGTGACCGCTACAGGCTGTCTTAAATTGTTTTTGGATGTTTCTCAGAACTCAGATGAACGTTACTTTAAAGCGTTATAATTGAAGGCTTTTTTCCCCCCTTAAAGTTCCTATTAAGCTTCTTTTCAATTACTTAAGATTCGCAAACAACTTTTTTTAGAGTGTGAAAAACTCACGAAAAAAGATATGAAGGATGTTGCAACAAAAGTGAAGGGAACTAAAATTTCTTTCCGGAAATTAAAGTAAATTTGAAACGCGACAAACAGCTTTTATTTCATTTTGCTATGAGGCAAGCTACACAAAATGGAACAAGTGCTGTTTAAATGAGAATTTAGGTTTAGAAAAGTTTTACGCATTAAATTAAAGGTACCAAAATAGGATCAAATCATTACCTGTCCATTACGATCTACTATTTTCACCTTCCAACCAGACGCATCACTTCTTACTACGTCATCGATGCTATTTACCATGTAGCAATCGGTTCTAGATGAATGAGCAAATTTAATGACATCGCTATCGAGACTCAATCCCAACGCTGTTTGATATTTTATTTCAGCTTCCCGCAATGCTTCAATAAGAGTCATTAATGGCGAAACTGTAACAGTTATGTCACGGTCGATAGCATGGCGAGGATCTCCTGAATTAACTCGAACAGTTGCCCCAAGCTAAAAAAGAAAATGAAATGTTACGTAAATCCATTAGAAACGATTATCTGAAGCTATTAATTCTTTAAGCTGCTTCATATACTCTGTCTATACAATGTAACAGAAAGTATATTATGCATGTCGCGTTTAATACTATTTCTAATTCTCAGTGTTTAGAACACATTTGGAGATATCTTAAGAAATTCGTATAAATTAACTGCACCATTAGGAATGCTAACTAAACTCTTTGAGCGGTATTTTTATATAAGGTGGTATATTTAGCGTTTCTTCCTTATATTTTCTTTCCGAAGTCGTTGGTGAGTTGTATCTAGCACATTGAATATTATATCACTTGAATATTACTTCAGAGCTGTAATCTTTTCCCAAAAAATCTCTGACGAAGCGATTCTGAATCACATTTAAGTTAAGGGTTTTGAATTTAGCAGATCGATTTCTGAACCTCTGGATATTTCCGGCATTCATTTCTTTTCCTGACTATTCTGTGGAAAATTAGAAAACGATGAAAGCATTCGAAAGCGTTATTACGTGCTAACGATCCATTACTGTGGCTTTCCATTCAAAAAGCCTTCTTTTTGGTTACGTGATCGGTGCCATTTATTTCAGCATATTTGTTTATTATACATTTCAGTCATAAGTGATGGAAATTAATGAACTGCCATTATTCTATACAGAAAGTATTCCTTAACACTTCAACTCATTTTAATGACTAATGCAGTGTAGAGTCATTAGAGTTTTTTTGAAGCAGGAGACGTGAAAAATTAGCAGTGCCCTCGCCGGAACTCGAACGCTGGACCTCTCGAATGCGTCTTGAGTATGCTTCCAATTACACCCCGAAGGTATGCTGAAAGAAGGGAAGTAAGTAAGTAAGATTTAGGCTTCCCTGCCTCGCGAGACTGAACCGAACTACAGGTTCCCTCGCCCCTTAGAATCAGGCACAGAGGTTCAACCTCCGCCCTCGCACCTTGGAAAGAAGGACGCACCGCCTAAGGCAGCACTGGTCTTCAGATTTGCTACCTGCCAGTCACTCGGGCTGCCCATCGCAGTTGGACATTACCCAGCGAACCCTAGGGCGTTACCCCCCGGACTACTAGAGCCACACTACTCTAAGACCTGCCAGACCACCGAGCCGGCCAAAGAATGACCTTTCCGGGGCCTCCAGAAAAATTCACTAAATTCATAAATTTTATACCCCCGTGGCCGAGACTGCCTAGATCCTAGCCAGTAGCTTCGCAGAGTTCTCTACGTCGACCCCGGAGGGGGAATACCTTATAGCAATGTTAACGAGAGTCCCCGAAGATACAAGGGCCGATTAAATAGTTCGTAAAACGAGGAGTGAAAAATAGGCAGACTTGGATGGACTTTCTACACGGTGTTATATATCTGTTTATAAAGCTTATGACACAATTGATATTTATACATTTATTTATTTCTTATTTTTAAACAGCAAAAATTCGAATCCTCTCAGTTCAGATACCAAAAATAAACGAAAATGGAACTCGCGCTGTTATAACGTATTTATGTTTCATGAGCATGTTAACATACGACATTCCTAAGAATTAGATGCTAGAAGAAAGCGTTCTAACTTATTTCATAGTTGCTAAATAGGAAGCGAAATTTCTCCCTGAAAGAACTTATCATCAAGCTGGTCCACGTTGGATAAACTCTTAGAGGGTGTGTGTTGTCCATCTGAATGCGTAGAATCAGTTAAAAAAAATATCTCAGCCCGATGGGTACCCAGAATATTAATGGAAGCAAAGAAAATAAATTGTACGAGGCTTGCGGAATCACATTTGACGATGTTTCTTCCAAAATCCAGAAGGGTTTTTGCAACAGATACGAGAAAAAGTGTACTACATGCGTAACCACTTCAAACCTGGAAGTAAACAAGAGATTAAAACCTGGAAATAAAATTCTTGCCCTGTGAGCAAGGAGTGTCGCGTGTCATCATCATTAGCTATAGTTATGTTTAGTGTTTTCTGTGATGTCGGAATCCTGATGATGGCTGATTACCTTCGTACACAAACAATCACAGTGGAGTATTGTGCATAGTTAATAACAAAATTGCTCAAGGAAGTTAAGAGCAGATGAAGGGAAAAGTTGTAGAAAAGAACTCTTTTGCCATCGCGAAAGTATGCTGTCACGCACCTCTGCCAAGGCAAAGGCTGCTGTAACTGCTGCTGAATACTAGCTTTTACTTAATAAAGAATTGGCCCATTATCCCGTGCGAACTTTCGTGGTGTAAGTGATAGCATTATGGAAGCTCTGTGTCTTGAACCTCAGCATTCTAGTGAGAAGGAAAAGAGAAATTATAGTAAAGGTTTAAATCATAATAATTAGTTAATTAACATAAAATAGCTTAAAGTTTTCCTTAATTTGTATCTAGTTACTTAAAATAGAATATTTACTTGTTCATTTCGTAATTGATATATTAGGTTATTTCGAGTAGGCGACGTGAAAAATCAGCTACGCTCTCGGCGGGATTCAAACCACAAATCTTCCGACTGCTAACCGGACATACTACAAGTTACAATATGAGAGCATGCACGAGGGATTGCACCCCCTCCCGAGTAAAGAGGCACTATAGAAAGGAAAAAATGCAGGTAGTGACCAAATATGTTGTACCCCCTCCACACACACATTTAAATTCAGACTCCATTGCAGAATGTAGAATCCTCATATATTTTTTCGGATCAGAAAACATGAAAAATCAGCTATTCTCTCGCCGGAATTCGAACCATAAATCTCCTATTCCGACTGCTAGCCATGCTACCAGCTATACAATGAGAGGACGTACAGAGTAATGCGATAATTCCTTATATTTTCCTTCATTTGAAAGGCACCGCGGGAGCAACAAAACCCAAATTCAAGTGGGGACGAATTATAGTCCACCACATTTTAGTGGGTCGCCGGTGTAGATGCATTAGGTTTTTCGAAGCCATAAACTTGAAAAATCAGTTACTCCTTCCCCGGCCTTCAAGCTACGGATCTTCGGACTGCTAGCGAGACGTGTTACCAGTTACGCTACAAGGGCATGCAAGGGAATATGCAATAATTTCTTAGTGACAAACATAACCCGAATATTTTAAACATATCATACCTAATGAAGAATACAGGGTCTTTACTAATAATCCATAGGCTTATCGACAAACATAGGTGAGCAAATCCTCGATCACAGAAGCTTTGCATTTATAAACTTCAAGTACAGACAGTTTTGGTGAAATTTTGATATGCAGGAAATCACAAGAAATTTTCGGCTTGAGAAGGGCAACAGTAGACCTCATATTTTCCAAAGAAGCAATCAACCGCACGCCTGAAAAGAATTCATTGCTTTAAGGCAGAAAAGGGTTGATCAGCTGTAAACGGATTTTCGTTGCCCGTTCGTACATTGCTATGCTTTTGATTACAAAGAACAATTGAAATATTATTATATTATCATACACTTATTTGCCAGAATTGGCATTGTACTGACTGAGAATTGGCATTGTACTTTTTATTCTATAAAGTGAAGTTTTACATTAAAGGACACAATTTTGATATTTCAGATATTAAGAAAGAAGAATAACAAAAATATAATATCTAAGCAATAACAAAGAAAAAGAAATAAGCAATAACAAAATAAAACAGTAGGTTTTCGACAGTTGGCTTCTACAAAAACATTTAGAAGATCTATGAATAGTCTAAGAAATATACAGCATACAAAGAGTGTACTAAGTAGAAGGCAAACAGAGAAAAGGATGTTTCTTTCAAATATTTGTTTGTTAAGAATTCACTTATAAAATTTTTTAGGTGCACTCTGTATGTATAGAAAAAATTCCATGTGAAATTTGCAGGTGTAATTATTATTAAAAAAAAACTATCTGTGCTGCTTCACAATTACCCTACAATGTTAAAAATTTGAGGCTTTTGTAAAGATTATTAGGCTTTGGAAGCAAGAAGCATGATAACTATATATTTGCCGGGACTTGAACTATGAATTTTCCATTTAGCTAGTTGGATGTACACACGAGGGAAAATGTGGTGATTCCGGCAAATCGTTGAAAGAATAAGCGGACTTTTTCTAAGCTTAATTATAGACAAATATGTGTATGCTTGGATTTCGAAAGTAGGACTGATTTAACAGCAAATAAAAAGAATTCGCTGATATATATATATTAGTTAAATTAAATTGCAATTAAACTTCGGAAAGCTAATAATGTTATGAGAAATTACACTGCATTGAGGAAAAAGAAAGTTAACTGCTTAAAGTTTATGGCAAAACCTTTTTGTAAGCGAAATTACAAGTAAACATATTAAAAATGTTGTTGTGACTATAACATTTCTCGTGTGACATCAGAACAAGCCCACGAAATTCATTGCGGCAATTTTTGTATGCGCAGTTTCATGAGTTTTTAAAATGAAGGCGTGAGTCTCCTTCTCATATACTGAAGGCAAAATTTTCATCACTTACACGTAGGACAAATTATTAATTGCGTTTTGAATAGTATCATATCTTTAACTATTTAACAGAAAGTAGAGTTATCTGAAGAAATATGTGCTTTAACGTGTGTAATGATTGGATAACCTGTGAAATGTCGCAGGAAACGGAGTTCAAATTGATAATACCTAGTGACCAAATCCAGGTAGTGAAGAATTATCGTCTTTTTCAGAGCAGCAAATCCGAAAAACCAGTTATGTCCTCACTAAGATTCGGAACATGGGCCTTCTAATTTGCGTGCTGGACGTGCTATCACTTACGCTGTGGGAGCGCGCACGGAGGAAGGCTATAATTTTTTATAATGTCGTTAAATTTTAAGACATTGTATAGCTGCCACGCCACAATTTTGCCGGTTTTCTTTTTAATTAGAAAGCGGGTAATTATTAATTATCATCGCATTCAGGTGAAGCTGTAGTGAATTACAGACAATTTTTAAAAAATATTCTTAGGAAAACAATGTTTATGAACAGAAATGAATTCAGAAGAAAATTTAGTGTTTAAAAAATCCAGAAATATACAGTGAGGCATTGACGCAATTCGTTATTCGAGGAAACTGCCGCAATGTCCTGGAAGCCAAATTTCACTCAAGCTATAAAGTTTCCTCAAAATGCTTGAGAAGTTGAAATTTGAAACATAATAGCATTTGTGTTTCAACAGTGATACATATGATTTCAATAAAAGTGAATGTTAAGATACAGTATTTTCAGATTGTTAAATTAATTACAGTTAGTATAAAAGTATAACGTAAAATGCTTACGGGAGGTTTGAGATGATTACTTTTGATTGCTGACAGCATAGGAAAGACGGCCGACAGCGTGTTTCTACTTTTTCCACCAGACGGAACTATATTATTCAAGATGGTTGGTTCTTCGTTCCTAGACTTGACTTCCGTTTTCATTGGTAGTGGCATTCTATGGAGCACGGAATTAGACATGGAAGAAGTAACCGGTACGATTATCAATTTTTTTTCGTCTTCAGTATCAGTATTCAGATGAAAATTTGGAGGCAGAGCATAAGGAACTTCATTGGAAACTGGCGATAATTCTATTGGAGGAGGTATATCCTTGAGTGGATGGTTGAAGAGATCTTCAAGTGATGCTTCTTCTATGACGTTTATGATGTTCTGGAAAATAGTTAAGTGTAAAGAATTAAGAAGTAAGAAAATTAAGTGTAGATCATACATATATATATATATAATTAACTCCTAAAGTAAATAAGCATAAAGGTATAAATGAAGTTTAATGGTTTATTGGTAAAAATTTCGCTCTATCGCTGTTAAGATTATAACTTTAAATTTAATTATTAATTTTTTGTTTTCGATTATTCTCTACGAGATGAAGAGCAAAAACTGTAGTAAAATCTTATTCAAAGTTAATTCTTTGGAATATTAAATTATAATACAATTCATCTAAAAACTTAATGTTCTAAAAATACATATTAAAATACAGGTCAAAAGAAAATTAATTATTGTTGATTGCATGGAAAAAGGCTGGCTTTTCAAGGGAATTAGTCTTTTTCATAAAATCCGCAATAATTAAGGAATGATCATCTTTCATTTTCTTCATATATTTGAACAAAATTCTTTTCAAGATGGGCAAAAGATTAAGAAATATAATATTTTTGGATTTAAATTAGAAATTTTCATGTACATGAAGGTAATTCCTTACGTGATCTAATTCAACATATTTACAAAGTATTTTTAACCTTATTATTGGTAAATACAAAGAGAAGAATCAATTTAAAAAACATGTCGGGGTTGATCTTTAGATTATGGTAACTTGGCGATTTTTTGGCGAAAATTTGGCGAACAACTCTCCTACAGCAACCCTCTATTTTTTTTTCCCCGCCGCCATTTTGTCTTCACGAAGTAAAGACATGTTTCTTCTCTTTTTATCTACTGAACACTTCTTCCAACAATCTACTAGTCGAATTACACTTATGCTAGAAATTTTATCTAACAAAACTGCTTAATCATGACAAATATTCACTGCAAAATTGGGAAAAAGTGCACAATAGCAAACTCCTTGCGCGTTTTTCAAAATAACACATACACGTAAACTATGTACACGTCGACTTATTTTTACTTAAAAAAACATCCCAGAATTGCACAAAAATGGCATTGCGCACACTCTTCACTATATCCATGTACACTGCTTTTTTCTCATAAATTAGAAAAATTTCACGAAAATACATGACAATTTTTTGAATCTTTAAACCCGGTAAAAAGAACATATATGAAATTACCTGATCGCGAAAAAGTATATGCCCTTTCCAAATATGAACATTTCCACATATAAAATAAATAAAATATCCAAAAACTTTTACCTCTAAATTATCTATTATATTATAAACGTCACCAACGAATTCATACCGCAAACATTACAAATACTTAGTGACAAATATTTAAATTATTTCCATGCATGTTTACTTCAACTAAAACGTATACCAAATTCCTACAAACATAAAATTCACAAAATAACTATCATTTAATTAAAATATCACTAAACCATGTACACGTCGACTTATTTTTACTTAAAAAAACATCCCAGAATTGCACAAAAATGGCATTGCGCACACTCTTCACTATATCCATGTACACTGCTTTTTTCTCATAAATTAGAAAAATTTCACGAAAATGCATGACAATTTTCTAAATCTTTAAACCCGGTAAAAAGAACATATATGAAATTACCTGATCGCGAATAAGTATATGCCCTTTCCAAATATGAACATTTCCACATATAAAATAAATAAAATATCCAAAAACTTTTACCTCTAAATTATCTATTATATTATAAACGTCACCAACGAATTCATACCGCAAACATTACAAATACTTAGTGACAAATATTTAAATTATTTCCATGCATGTTTACTTCAACTAAAACGTATACCAAATTCCTACAAACATATAATTCACAAAATAACTATCATTTAATTAAACTATAATTAAATTCAAAAACACTACTTAAAATATAAAAATCATTGCTAATAACAATTTTCCAATAATACCATATTATTTTATTTACTCCTTACATTTAGAACAATGCATAAAAATAATATCCTCAAATAATTAAAAATACTAACTTACCTAATCTTCTTCAGAATCTTCATTACGTCGCTGCAGTACTACTGCTAATTTCTAAATCCTAAATCCAGTAGTCAAATGGAAGTCTATTCACCAAGTAATAAGAAATTAATAAAATTTCACCTATACTCAAACTACTTTCAGCAAACCACGTATCCTTCCTTACACTCCTTTTCACAAAATGTCCATTTTCACCATATTTCTTGCACCGCCATTTAAACTTGTAATATCCTTCCTTTCACACAATCTCAACTTATTATTATTTTTAATCGACATCTGTTCATATGCCCAAAAGTAAATAAATCTTAAAGCTTTTAAAAATTCAATACGACTGTTTTCAAACCACGTACCAGTTTGGACACCAAACTTTTGTTGACAATTTTTGACATTGCATCTCCAATAAAATCCTGAATTATAAAACTTCATATCATGACCGTTTTTACAAACGCGTTCTTTGAGTAAAATTCCAACCTCTCTGAAAAATTCTATCGCTTCTTCTTCATTTGAAGTAAGTTGGAAAATGTTGATATCCACTGGGAAAAAATAATCACAAAAAGTTTCATTTAACCTAAACTTAATAATTTGCGTAAATGTAGCAAAAAAAAAGGTGTGGTGATGACTAGTGCGGGATAATACTCTTTATTTTAGTGCCCTCTATATAACCTATGTTAGAGTTAACCTGTACAACCTACAAGGGTCGCCAGTTTTGAAGAGATATCTAGGTAGTCGTCATAGTACGTAAGTGCCCAAATTTCTCAATTCAGCTAATTTTATCTAAATTCTAATTAATGGTTACAAACATATAACAGCAAATTTATAACGTAAATAAAATTCTTTTCACACTATTTATGCAGGAATCATTAAGGATCTAATATTGGGTTTTGTAATTATAAACTTTCGGGTCATTAAAAAAATCTTCAATAAGTATTACTTCAACATCAGCTTCCTTCATTCTCAATTTGACAAAATAAATTTCATTCATATTTTCAAAAATAATCGGCATTTCTTCCCTGAAGTTAATGCACGTATGATGTTTTCTTATATATATAACTTTAAGCAACTGGTTCGCAAAACACCATGAACTAGATATTACAGCAGCTTGATACTGCAAAGTACCAGAATTTCTTCCTTTTGTCAGCGATCACCATAAGCTCACAAGAGAGAGGAAATTCGGAAATAGTTAATGACCCACAATTAAGAGAACTAATGAAACTTGAAACTATGTTCAGACCTGTCTACGGAATTAGCAAAAACTAATGCCTTAGCAATATTGAAAATAACCTATAAGTCCCAGTAAAGTGTTTTTAGAGTGCAAAAGAGGAAGTTTTTATCAAAATTAAACATAAAATTACTAAGTTGAAATTTACAGGTAATTAACCCTGAAATGTATTTAAGAGCAAAATACAGGAAATTTAGAAGAAATTTACGATCATCATAAAGCAAACAATAACTTCAGTATTGTATGAAAATAGTTTTATCGCCAACTCATTAAAACAGAACTTATTCATTATACTTACCAAGAAACAGCTGAAAAGAAGTTTCCGTAACCAACAAACCAAAAGCCTTTCACCTCAAACCTAAAATTTCTAATTCGCTTGATAGCAACATATTTTCTAACCTATACGCTCGTCTCAAATTCCATAAGACACAATTTAAATTCAGATTTATTGCTAATGGAAACCGAAAATTAAGAGAAAAATATTCGCTGCTTATTTGCGCTACAGCTTAAAAACATTCGTTCCATTATTTTTTATTCAGCTGACTATGATCACAGTTTCTGTTAGAACATTCATAATAAATAACCACCCGGTGTTTTCTTCAATCCTATGTTTATCGCATCACGATAACATCGCATGCATGTGTTTTTCAGGTTTGTGACTTATCTTACTTGTCGGTCAGTAACATCAAAACAAGGACACGAAATTCATCGTGGCAAGGAGTGCAAGATTGCGCCTGTCGTTGGCAAGAGTCCTGAGCATCGTACAGAAGACAGTACGACTTCGCTCTGTTCCGCCCCAGTTTTGATGGAGAGACCCGCTGGGGGGGATGGGTTCGAGGGTCTCTGACCCCTCTTCTTCTACCATAAACCTCTCGAGAGGAATTTCGGTCGCCTCATATTTAGAGTGCTCCCATGCCACAATAAGGGTGTTTATCTGAGTTAACGGACTCTAGTGTTTATCTCAGTTAACGGAGACGTAGCCGACCAACCTCCAAAACCATTTTTTCCCATAGGGAAGCAAGTTGAAAAATATGAACTGCAAGCATAGTGGAGCTAGTCGACACATGGAACTGACTCCGTTAGCTCCTTTAAACGAAAGAATATGTATTCTCGCCAACAGGTTCTGTCGCCAAATCCCTTGGTGAATTTTCCCTCTTCTTTCTAGCGGCGTAGAAGACAAACTGGTTTACATTACGTCTATGGAGCTTTTCCTTCTTTATATAAACGTTCTTTGGATAAAGCCCAGTGCGAACGGCCTTATACATTTAAAACATCCATGCTTTCTCCGGGTTTCGAAACCGGGCACCTCGGTACCGCAGTAGGCTCCCCTAACCAGCGTACCGTCTGTGCGGCATTTTTCAGGTTTAAAATTTATAGATGTATATTCGCATAAGGATTTTCAGTTCAAAAAGAAATTAGGAATATTTTTGCCCCTATGTTTCATATTTTTGGGGTAATTAATAACATTTTGCTAAGCAAGAAGGGAACTTAATCATTAAAAAACTGAAAATGAGTGGAAAATTAATCCTACACACAGCAGTTAAAAGAATTTTTCAGTTTATGTACTAAAATATTAAAATTCATTATTTAATTAATTTCTTATATAACGTTGTATTGGCGGTTTTTAATTAAAATTATAGTCTAACAAAATTAGGAAAAGGAAGATGAATAACTGCAGGGGGTAATCTTATCAGGTTCAGTGTTCCTCCTTACTTGCTTGGGGAACATTTAAATGACCTGACTCGGAACAGGGAGCTTACTAAAGCTATGTTCAATAAATGTGGGAAGTAGACAAGATACAAAGGAAGGGTATACGAAACCCTTTATTTTTCTCTTTTTACAATGATTTCCGGACTTCGGAATACAGAGACCAACCACTTGTGGTCTGAACGTAAGAATATAAAAATATTAACTAAATTCTAACTAAACTAACGTTGGATTAATAAACAAGTGTCTACTCGAAGATTGGCCGTATATTAACAGAAAGGCCGTATGTAGTACAGAGAACTGTTAACACTACGATACGTTTAAAATTATCAAGCGGATTAAACCTCTGGCTTTGAAGGCAACCAGCAACCGAGTAAAACTGCTAAGGCAAGCGGCCTGCTTCTACTAACTCCTTCCTCTCTCTTGCTTGGCGAAAAGCCACAACTTAAGTACTTGGCGTTCGCAAGACAAATTTGCATAAATAAGTTAAAGCTTTTAATTCTGGCCGGAAGTATAAAATAAGAAGTGATAGTAAAGATTTAAAATAAAATAAACGTTAGTAAAACTTAAGATCCTTACATACTTCCCGCCAGAGTTAATTAGTTTGAAACTGAGGTCTAAAACGACCTTGTTGAAAACTTTTAGCTCTAGAATCTAACGAGAGGCCAATCTTTTACAAACAGTTCTCACCAGAAACTAGAAATTTAAAAAAAAAATCGTTTTTTACATTATCAATTCCATGGACAATTACTTTTCATCTGTACTGCATCTAAACAGGAGCTTTTATTTGAAATCTGGTTCCTTCCAGAGATCTGGAAGGAAAACTAGTTTAATGAAATGTTACACAATTAAATGGAAAGTAACATGAATATTTCTATTTCTCTTAACATTCTTATTTCATTCGTGACTTTATTTAATTCTCTCCCCGTGCTCTCTGACATGTGTTGTAAAAGAAAAACCCAACACGAACGTGTTTATGTACAAGTGTTCAACACTACAGCGTGCAATCAAAACACTAAAGTGTTAAAATTCAACATAACAAGACCTCAGAACACACCTTATATTCATCTCTAAACCCTGTGGTACTATTCTGAAAAGTGGCTAACTCTGAAGTGTAGCGTCAGAGAGCCTAACTACATTCAATCAACCTTTAACACATATTCACAATAATTTTCTCTTTTTACAGTCACACGAATAAAAATTTTTTGGCATTACTTTCACTTTTAACATATCACAGTATTTCTTAACGCTTAAAATAACAGTTCACATTGTATATAAGAGCATATTAACATGCCGTTAATTTTACTCATTTTAAAACATACATTAGTAGTACATTGTTAACTTCTATTCTTTTCCAAGCAAGTGCCAATTCTTCTACATTGAAATACTACATTTCAAAAGTCTTTCAGACTAAAACTTCTTTCTTGCCAGAATCTTTTAAATAGAATTTTATACAATAACTTTTACAATATTCAAGTATTTACACATTCTTATTATATATTAATTTTAGTTTTACTCGCGAGTAATTGAAAAACATTATACCAAAATAGGTAACAACTCATTTCTCGCCTTTTTGGCGATAAAGGTAGACCTCACATGAGGTAAAACGTCTTGAATTCTGCCACTTGCAGTAAGAATGAAAGATTAACTTAAGGTTGCAAAGTAACATAAAGTTTTACTTATCTTTGTGATATTCGTACATCCTTTTTTCTCCCCAGTCCTGGAAGGTAGCGAAAACTAGCGTCTGGTTTATCTTCCTTCTTGTGCGGGTTCGCCCTTCAGTTCCTTCCTCTATGAGCTTTCTTTTCCTTCCAGTTCGGTCACCCTTGAAGACCTTCTTTTTCGCCTCTGCCTGTGGTCTTGGCCGTTTGATGGCAGCTGGTCTTGGCGGAACCGGGACACTTCTCTCTCGTTCCTGCTTGGATCTCGTTGCTGGCTGTTCAAATTTTCCTTGTTTCTTTGCCTCCGCAGCTGGTGTTCCTTCCCCAATTCGTCGACATTTGCTGCGTAGACTCCTGTCCGATGGGTAGATCATCCGTTTGGGAGCCGGGTTATAGTTGCCGTTATTTCTCCTGGCTCTCTTTGCATTCGTCGTACTTCTCCCTTCTTCATTCTGGGGGTGGTCGTGCGCTCTCTTTTCTGGTCAGTGGAACGGCTTCTTTTTCTTGTTACCTTCAATTTTCCAACGGGGAAACTTTCTTTTCAATTGCTCCTGCCTCCTAATTGCTTGTCCTTGTGCTTGTCGTTGTTCCACCCCTGGAGCTTGTGCCTGCCGTGCCGGATCCTGCAAAAGATCTTTAAATATTTGCATTTTATTACGGTCACAGTATGGTTTTATCTGGTCAATGTTTGCGGAGCATGTTTCACCATTCCTGGCTTTTAACACCACTACAGCCTGAGTTATTTTTTCTATGACATATGGTCCTTCAAATCGTGGAAAAAATTTGGCGGTTTTATCTTCTGGTGCTGAAGAAAGTGAATGCTTAATTTTTAATACTTCATCTCCTACTTTATAACTTACTCCCCGTCTTAAATCGATGCCAATTATTTCATTTGGAAATTCGGATTTAATACTATTTAGAAACCCGGCCGGCGGAAATTAATATAATTAACTGCTTGACATGTTGGGCAGGAATGGACATACGCCCTTGTTAACTTTTGCAGTTCAGGAAAGTAGACTGCCTCGCGTACGCGTTGGATAGTTTTTCGAATACCAGCATGAGAAGCTAAAGGGCAGTCGTGTAACTCCTGCAGGATATTTAATCTAAGACTAGCTGGGATAACAGGTCGAAATTCGTTGTTGGAATTTGTAGTTTTTGTATAAAATAATAGACCATCTATTAGTTCGTAATGGGCCGCCCTATTTCTTATCGCCACAATATTTTGGTGGCTAAAATTTTCAGGATCCTTTAAATACTCATAAATGTTTCTAAACTCAGGATCCTTACCCAGTTCGGTTATTACAGTTTCTCGGGAATTTATTGTACATGCTGTGAGCATTGCCACTTTTACAGTATTACCTTCTTTATCTACTTTTATTCTGGATAGGGCATCTGCTACGATATTTTCCTTTCCGGTGGTGTGCTTGATTACCAGATTATACTCTTGTAACTTGAGTGTCCATCTTATTAACCTTGGGGATAAGTTTTTCCCTGAGTACAATCTAGTTACCGCCGCAGGATCAGAATACACTGTTATTGGCGCCCTTCCAAAATAGACTCGGAACTTTTGCACTGCTAACAGAACTGCAAGTGCCTCTCTCTCGGTCGCGGAATAATTTCTTTGTGTTTGATTTAAAGTTCGACTAAAAAATGCCACGGGCTGCTGATTTTGCGAAAGTACCGCTTCTACCGCATAATCCGAAGCATCCGCTGAAATTTCTAAATTCTCACCCTTTTCAGGAAATTTCAACACAGGGGATTGCGTTAATGCTTGCTTTAATTTTTCGAAAGCACTATTGGCTTCGGCCGTCCACGAGAATCTTGCCTTTTTCTTTTTTAATTTTAACAATGGTTCAGCCATAGCTGCAAAATCTTTTATAAAGGACCTATAATATGAACAAAGTCCTAGAAAAGAAGAGAGCTTCTTCGCCGTATTTGGCGGCGGATACATTTGCACAGCGATTATTTTTGATTCGTCTGTCTCGATTCCTTTTTGAGATATTTTGTAACCTAAGTATTTTAATTCAGGGGCTGCAAATTTGCACTTTTCGACATTAACTTTTAGACTGGCCTCATTTAATAATGAAAACACCAGTCTTAAATCCTGTACATGTTGGTCCAGATTATCACTAGTAAAAACGATATCGTCTAAATAGATAAATGTGGACTTTGCAAGAACAGGCCTTAGCACAATGTCCATACATCGCTGAAATGTTGCCGGTGCCCCTGAAAGGCCAAACGGCATACGCAGGAATGCATAAGTGCCAGACTTGGTTATAAAAGCAGTCTTAGGCACGTCTTCCGGTCTAACCCCTATTTGAAAATAACCAGTCGTCATGTATTTGGTAGAAGTTATGTTCCTTAGAATTTCTTCAATAATAGGTAACGGATATACCGGATATTTAGTCATGGAGTTTAATTTACGATAGTCAATCGCAAAACGCCACCTTTTTGGATGTGTTACTGGATAGTCATTGTTTTTCTTACATAAAACAACCGGGCTAGCATAACTACTTGAGATGGGCGTTATGATCTTTTTACGTAACATATCTCTAATGTGCCACTCTATAATTTTTTTCTTTATTCTTATCATACCGGTAAGGTTTGTGGCGAACTGGCAGTGAATCTCCGGTGTCGATACTATGGTTAGTAACTTGAGTAAATCCTGGAATATCACTAAATAACGAAGCAAATTCACTTACCACTTGTCGGATTTTTTGTTGCTCTTCCTTAGGCAGGTGGTCAAGGTTTAACATTGGTGGTTCTGTTTTCTCTTCTCGAACTGCTTTCATCGTCAGCTTAAGGGACGCTTCGTTAAAATCCAGTGTTGCTTCTGCCTCTGAAAGAAAATCTATCCCTAAGATGATATGTGCTTGCAGATTCTTTACTATAAAAAACATAATCTTTACTTGTTCGTCCTTGATACGAACGTATAGCGGTAATTTACCTATGCACTTACATATTTGTCGTATTATACGAATTATATATGCGGTATTTCCAAAAATACTTCCTAAAAAAATCTTCTGCCACACAGGAACACTGCGCGCCTGTATCCAGGAGTGCGGTGGCTGGGATGTTATTCACCAACACTTCAATCTTTGGAAGAGTCAAATTTTTCACCATTACTGTATTTAACTTGAAGGAAGAGGGGTTTTCTTGGCCTTCGGATTTCCGCACCCTCCCGTCAGCAGAAATCCGTTTTAGTTTAAATCTTGTTTTTTCCTTTCCATACTTTCCTTCTTTTTCCACTGGCCTTCAGACTTTTTTCCTGGATTGCTATTGAACTGTCGACGTTCGCCGGCTGTTTTTGGATACTCGGGTTTCCTTGCCCACTGATTCGCTTTGCTTCCGTAGCCGTGTGCTTGACTTTGCTGTGGTCTTGGCACACCAAATTGGTTTCGTTGCTCATATTGGCGTCATCTTTCAATGTCCGCCGTTCTTCTACTTTCAAACTGGATTGCTAGCTCAAATAACTTTTCCAGTGTAGTCGGATTCCTTAATTCAATAAAGTCTTGTACTTGGGGAAGTAACCTCGGCAAAATCACTTGAATTATCTCATCCGGACGGTTTCCATACAAGAGTTTGAAGACGTTAATGTTTCTTAAAATAAAGGTGGAAAGATTTTCGATTCGTTGCTGATATATGCTGAAAATTTCCGTTTCTAATTTTGTACGATCCCTTACGACAGGGACGGCTTTTACTAAGGCAGTCTTGAAATTTTCGTAAGTATAGGTGGGACTTCCCGCTTGACCCAAGAGACTTCTGCCTATACATTTGAACCAATTAAGCGCTTGGCCCCTCAAAGCGCTGGTAGCTAAGGTGACTTTCTGGAACTCATGCACGGGATACATCATGAAGTGGTCCTCCAATTTTTCCAAAAAACTGGTTACCGGTGAGTTTCCATTAAATGTTGCTTCTGGTTTCATCGATGCGCGCATGGTCTGGACGATGTAACCAAATCCTTCCAGGGCGGCAGCTGGCATTTCTGGATTTTGAGCCGCTTCTGCAGGCAGCACAGGTTCTTCTTGAAACTCTGCCATGGTTATTCTTCTTCGTTGGGCGCCACTATCAGGTTCAGTGTTCCTCCTTACTTTCTTGGGGAACATTTAAATGACCTGACTCGGAACAGGGAGCTTACTAAAGCTATGTTCAATAAATGTAGGAAGTAGACAAGATACACAGGAAGGGTATACGAAACCCTTTATTTTTCTCTCTTTACAATGATTTCCGGACTTCGGAATACGGAGACCAACCAGTTGTGGTCTGAACGTAAGAATATAAAAATATTAACTAAATTCTAACTAAACTAACTTTGGATTAATAAACAAGTGTCTACTCGAAGATTGGCCTTATATTAACAGAAAGGCCGTATGTAGTACAGAGAACTGTTAACACTACGATACGTTTAAAATTATCAAGAGGATTAAACCTCTAGCTTTGAAGGCAACCAGCAACCGAGTAAAACTGCTAAGGCAAGCGGCCTGCTTCTACTAACTCCTTCCTCTCTCTCGGTTGGCAAAAAGCCAGAACTTAAGTACTTGGCGTTCGCAAGACAAATTTGCATAAATAAGTTAAAGCTTTTAATTCTGGCCGGAAGTAGAAAATAAGAAGTGATAGTAAAGATTTAAAATAAAATAAACGTTAGTAAAACTTAAGATCCTTACAATCTATATTTTAGTTATTTAACGAAATGAAACAAAATAAGATTTATTTTTATTAAAAGAGAATCTGATTAACAAAGTGAAAGTAAATAATTTTACAATTTGATAATTAATTAAACAATTTTAATATAGGTAACCTCATGCAGTGACTCATCTTTCCTCTACATTTTTCGTCAAAAACTGCCACTAGAATATCATAAAAGAGATTAATTAAATAATGACTTTTAATAGTTAAGTACATAAATTTAAAATTATGTTAACTGTTATATGTAGAATTAATTTTCTACTCATTTTTAGTTTCTGAATGCTTATGTTTCCTTTTTGCTTTTTCAACAAAAACTTATCAACTAATCCAAAAATATGAAATATAGAAGTAAAAATATTTCTACCTTCTTGCGCTCACAGTTCATTATGCGAATAGAGAACTTTTAAAGCCTGAGAAACGCATGTCTGCGGTATTATCGTCATGCGATGATTTGTAGGTGCTTTATTTTTTAGCACGATATTTTTTGCGACTGCTTTTTAAAATTGCGATGTTTTTTAAACTCTTTATTTTGAACGACGATGATTTACACCACGATATTTTCTTGCTTTCCTTTTTCCCACGATGTTTTTTGTATGGCGATGTTTTCGTCTTGCGCTGTTTGCTCCGTGACGTTTTCGTCCGCGTTTTGCCGCGATATTTTCGGCGGACATATTCCTGGTGTTCAGTTCACGGGAGGGTGGGGCTGATGGGAATTCGGAAAAATTCCTGATGTGCCGGTGGCCATAACGTCTTGCCATCACCTGATATAGTTACTTTAAAAAGCAGATGAAACATTAATCGTAATTGTAGACTTTATGGAGGGGAAAAAAATACTCATTGAAAAAAAAAAGCTATTTAACGGCACATCTCTAAAAACATATATTGATGCTAAACGTACTAAACCAATCGTCTTAATGTCGTTAGTTAGTTGAAAATTCGTAACTTTCGGATGTAATTCTTTACTCGATAGCTCAAAAGAAATGAATTTTCATGTCAAACATTCCGACATTTTAATCACGACACCGTGTCATAAAGATGCAGCACTTTTATGCAAGTAATTGAGGATAGAGATAAAGATCTTCACATGGTAGTCCCGGCATCTTGTTGAAGATATTCTTCGTGATATATGTTGAACTTCATAAGGGTTGCTCTCCATTATTGTGTCTCTATGTGGGGGCGCTTTGTGTCTTAGTGAACAATGATCAATGAGAAAAAAGGTGCCTGCATCTTTTCGCAGCTGACCGCGCTGGTGAGGCTAGCCCCATCCGTCTCTGTTGTGGTTAGACTACATGGCTGTTACAAAGAATATGTATTGTTGAAGGAAAGCTTCGCAGCAGCAGGAGTGGCTCCTTCCGAACGAAAAGGGACACAACTGCGCATGGGTGAAATATCTGTTGCCAAAAAGCGCCAAAGCTCGAAGCTGATGTCGAAGTTCGAACAGGTTCGATGGTCACGTTTATCAAGAGTTTAAAGCTGTGTGACTCCATTTTCCCCCCTACATATTGACAGATATAAAATCAGACATCAAACTGCAATATGGATAATACAAGTTCAACTAGTAAAGCAAAAAAGCACGAAAATTCGAGTTTAAATTATCGCGAAAAGTCAAAGAACGATTCATCTTAACCCGTGTTCCTCAATTTCCTGTACACGTGGCGGAGGTGGAAAATCTCGGCCAGGTACACCCCAAAAGGGGAAATTCTCGCCAACAGGCTCCGTCGCCAAATCCCTTGGCGAATCGTCCCTCTTTTTTCTAGCGGCGTAGAAGACAAACTGGTTCACATTACGGATATGGAGCCTTTCCTTCTTTACATAGACTTTCTTTGGCTGTTATCCGGAATGCTCAGGCGAGACGATTTCGACATCGTCAGTGAAGATTTTGAACTCTTATATAGTAAGACAAGTTTTTCTGATAGAGGTTATTTGCCTGCAGCTGCATATATGTCTTAAATCAGAAAAAGTCGTGTAACTAACATTATGCCAAATCCTATGGTATCATTTCGTGTTATAGTCTGTCTATGTAAAGACAAACCATTTTTTAAATTTTCCCTTTTTTTGTGATTTTCATGAACTTTAAAAGTAGGAATTAATAAAACTATCTATTAAATATTTCTTTAAAATGTATAAAATAGCAAATACTTAAAATTCAATCTGAAAATGTGCAAGACATTAATGAATAGATCGTGTATATTTATTTGGCTGTTTGCAGGGGCATTAAGATTTTGCTAGCTATATGCTAGAAAATTTGACCATATCTGGAAAATTAGTTCGTATTTTGATGAAAATTTTCCAGCTGCTCTTCCGATGTTATAATCTTGGCCACTCAGTTGATTAGAAACTGATGTGAAGTGCTGGCATTCTATTAAGAGTAGGTATATTATTGAAAGAAAATTATGTAGAAAATGTAATGTTATTATGATAAAATTTTGCTTGGTGTTTTCAAGTGCGCGTGAAATGTTACTGTTTTGAATTCCGGATTGCAAATTAATATTTTCCACATTAAGTAAATAAACGTAGACGTGACTGAGATGTTACATAATGTTAGGTAAGCTATATATGGGCTATGGGTAAGGTAAACTATATATATAATACTCATAAAAATTAAAAAAAAAAACCAGCTGAAACGTTAAAAAATTTCGCTTAATTTATAAAAATAGAGGTAAAAAAGCGCCCTAAGACTGATATAGATTTTATGTGAAATTCCATCCATTTCGAGAGCGACTAACATAGGTCATCTTCAAGAAGGAGAAAAAAGTTCTGCTAAGAACCTGTTTGTTTAAAAGAATAATTCGACAGGAGTGGATTATAGCAAAGCACACTAGAACTATCTGCTTAGGGAGAGAGATGACTTCGCGGAGGACTTCTTAAAGGAGAATTGTTCACTTTCGCGTTAGGTCCCAATCACATTATGTTTCGGCTACGCGGGACTTGACGTCGAAAGGGACAATTCTGAGAACCCGCGCAATTCTAGAAAACCCACGTAGCTAGGTTACCATTTTCACTTACTACAAAGACCTGAACGCCAAACACTAATCGATTATCGCTCAGATTGGGATCACGTTATGCTTCAGAAGCAGAACTTTCGTCTGATTGGTTGTCTCTACCCGGGACAGAGGTCCAGCCGAGACATTTTCAGTGAGGTTCGAAAAAAATCCCGCGTACTCCCAACATCGTTTCCGTGGCTAGGCGGGACTTCGCTTCAGGAGGAGATCTTTTTTCTAGAAATCCTCTCGTTCAAAACCAGTGCTACCAGAATCTCATTTCTCAAAAAAGTCCCGTCTAGCAGGGACTGTAGCCAAGTGTGATAACCTCTTAACACATAAAGAAACCACGAAAACTCCTCAGCTGACCTGTTCGTTCACCGGGAAACAAGCAGGTGTCGAACGGGTTATTATTATTTTGCCTAAATTATATGTTAACACACGCCTGTTTCTTCCATGCATATTTCCATAGCTGTTTATAATACTTTCACTTCATTTGTTCTGTTTGATTTGCAGAAATTTTATCTGAACTGGAATCGACTATTATCGATAAACCATTATTTGAATGGTTCGCTTGTCTTGCGTTATTATTTTAATAATGAATACATAATAAATTCTCTGATAAGCAAATAAAGCAAGAAAATTTCTCAATTGCGTTAATACACGATTGAGTTTATACCATTCTTTGATTTACTATTAAAAACTGTTGGTGTTGTAAAGAAGGAGTTCATTTTTGTTGAATAAGAACTGAAATTAGAAAGATAAGAATAAATTTAAAAAAGAAAAAACGTAACACTGAAACGTAACTGTGATTAATTAAATTAAAACGTACACTTAATGAATTTACTCATTGCCAACGGTGAACTCAAAAAGTTGCAAATACTTAAAAAAAATCAATTTTATAAGGTCCTAATGAAGTCATACACTTTCTTAAACATAGATACACAGTTTAAAGAACCTATATAAATCTAATTATTTAAAGTTCTACAAAACTAAATTAAACTCTAGATAAATGGACGTTTGAAATTAACAAAGATTAACATTCTTTAACTACGTCGAATTTCAGCAGTATAAAAGGATGAAATTGGATTTTGAAAACAAGCAAAGTAAGATAATGGATAAAGTAACTTAAAAACTACATAGGAAGGAGGAAAAGTTTTGAACCTCAGAGGGAAGATATGGGGCTGGGCTGTTAAAATTTTTCAAGATTTCAAGTTAGAACTGTATGACATACTGCCGGAAGTTTCATGACATTAACATGTTTTTTTTTCTCTGTTTTTGTTTCAAGGCTTTTTCAAGTGAATGAAGTGTCAGAGAAGAAAGTGGCTGAAGAGGCTGTGATTTGACACCTCTATTCAGCAGAAATTTGATATGCTTCAGACGAAAGGAAATGAAGTTTCATCATCTGAAGTCGTAGACTTTAAACGTGGACACGAAGGCATTTGGGTGAACCAAGTGATGTCCAATGACGGCAACAGTACAGGAAGCATATCACTTCTGCGCTGGGTATGATCATGGATAATTATAAAATTACTGTGAATTATTGCAGATATCGTTCAAATGTGTGTGATGCATCATGCATCAGGAACTGTCCTTGAACAATATATCGTCTTGACTAGTCTCAAAACTTTATCCTATAACAAAAATAGAAAGGAACTTTGAAAACGAAGGGGGAAAGAAGGGTTGATTGTGTCTGATCTTGTGATGAAAGGCTTCACTAGTAACGCGAAATAATAGGGGGACCGGAAAGTAATGTCGCTTTCTTACATTAAATTCAAACGAATAAATTTGTAACAAGTTTTTTTTAATCAATAATGTAATCACCCTTATAATCAGCAACCTTTTGCCATCTAGTATGCCGATTTAAATCCCAGACCGATAAAAATCAATTGGTTTTTGAGTAAAATATCTCGAGATGGCATTTTGGACATCATCCAAATTTTCAAATTTTTTGTCACTAAGAAAATGTTGTAGGGATCGGAATAAATGGAAATCCGAGGGTGCAATATCGGGCGAGTATGGTGGGTGAGGCAATATCTCCCACCTCAATTCATTATATTTTTCCAGTGTTCGTCTTGCACAGTGCGGTCTTGCATTGTCGTGTTGCAGAATGACGCCTTTTCCATTGACAATCGATAGATATTTTTCGATTAAAGATTGGTTTACTCGAGCCAATTGTTCACAATAAAGATGTGCATTAACAGTTTGTCCAGATTTCAGCAATTCAAAATGAACAATTCCGAGAATACTCCACCAAACACACAGAAGCGTCTTTTTGGGATGTAAACCCTTTGTAACCCCTATTAAAACTGCCTTTTGAGTTTTGGATTATCATATAGGACTTATTTTTTTTGTCTCCACTAATCAAACGATCAAAAAACGGTTCTGTATAGTGCCGTTGAAGCAATACGTTGCATGTGATGGATAGGTTGACTTTGTACTTTTCGGACAGATTATGGGGGACTGAAACACTTGCTTTGTTTATTTTTCCATTCTGCTTTAAATGTTCTTGGATGGTCGACCAAGGTTGGTTAAGAGTGTTTGACATAGATTTGCTTCCACTTCTGCCCTTAGCATGTTGTTGTCAACATGCACAGAAACGACATTACTTTCCGGTCCCCCCTTTACCATGCCAATCTGATACACAAACTGAAAGATGATATGCAAAAGAAGATGCCAGAGAAAATTAAGAAAAGAATCATCCTGAATTAAGACAATGCACCCGTTCCGTCTGTGCGCGCTTCTCAATACGTCTGGGCACTTTGATATTTTGTTATGTCAGATTGCATGTGCTAAAAGTTTGAGAGAATTCATGACTACGAATGGTCGTGAACTGCGTAAAGCTAATGAAAATAAACTGAATTACAGTCCACTGTGTACAATTTTCTTAGCCTGTCAGGAGCAGAGCCTATGGATTAGCTGAGTCACTTCCACTTCCAAGTTACAAGTCAGCAGTTCTGATTTCAAAATAAGATGCCATTTTATTATTCAAATGCTGTATAACAGCTTTGAGAAAAATTTATGTTATTTATGTACTGTGTTAAGAGTATTTTGAGAACAATTTATTATTATTATTGTTAACTTGCGGTATTTTATTAAGAATATAATGTTGATAAAATATGCACTCAAAGAAGATTTACAGCTACTTGCTCTAGAACTAAATATAGAATTCAGTGAAAAGCTAACTGTAGCTGATTTAAGTCTAGCGATTAAAAGTAGTGAAGCTTTTTAAATCCAATCTAAATTTGGTAGTAGAGTTGAGAAATTCTACAGTAGAGTATCGTAAATCTGAAGAAGACATTTAGAACAAATTAAACTACATTTAGAACAAATTAAACTGGAGAGATAAGAACAATGGAAATGCTCGATTACGAGCTAAAATGAAAACTGATAATAATGGTCAAAACGAAGCAAAATGAAAAAAATTCGATTCCTTAGATTCCCCTATTAAAGTATAAGAAGTCTAACTTTACTGCAATTAAGGAAAGAAAAAAATAATGTAATTGCATCAGGTTTAAACCATGTATCTTTAACAGTGTAATACAGAGTAAATGTATCAGTAAGCAATCACGATAAAACTTGAAAGATATATTTTAATTTTACAACAGTTATTTTAATTTCAAACGTACTTTCCTATCGATTCTTGTTTCCACTTACAACTCCCTACCAGAAGGAAATTTTAGAATCGCGTTGGATGCAAATGAGTTAAAAGTAGTATTAAGGAAAGGTTCCACTTACTTCATGAGAGAGAGAGAGAGAGAGCTACGAATCCGTAATAGGGCGCGTTTGCCTTTGGGCTAAGCCTCTCTAACTGCTGTTACGCTCGGCCGTATATTACGTGCCTTTTAATAGTTCGCCAGCTAGTTCAGATTATGGGCCAACTACGTTAGAATTGCGTTAGCTTCGACTAAATTTCTTAGTTAGTCATAGTTAGTTTTTATTTCTTATTTTTAAGCTCTTAAGTGGAGGCTTTGTTGTAAGCCTGAAGAAAGGGGCCAACTGTTCATTTTATTTTGAGTGGATTAAAGGGTAGTTAACCCTTCTTGAGCGTACGTTTTAGTTGTTTGAACTCAGCGATAAGTCGTTTAACAGTTCACTAGGTTCCTCAACCTTCATTTAGTAGAAAAAGAGTGAAGAACTCTGCAAACTTATGAAAGAAATTTGGACCTGTTTAGTTTTTCCGAAACTAATAACATATGTAACTCCATCTAAAAAAAATGACATTTGTGTTCAGGAGTTTAACAATGTTAAGTTAGCGGATAATAAATTTTACACACCAGAACAAGTGGACATGCTCCTGGATGCAGAAGTATTCTATGAATTGTTACGACCGGGGCAGTTAAAAATAAAAGATTAAAATCTTATCCCTCAAAAAGTGTGCTTGGGTTTGTGGTTTCCGTTGAGAGATTGGTAAAAGGTAACAGAGTTCACTGTGGGATCGTTCAAAAAGACAATGATTTAGATCAAACTCTTAAGAGGTTTTGGGAAATATAGAATGTTGGAACAGCCATTCCCCAAAATGAAAAAACAGAAATATGTGTTGAACATTATATGCAAAATCATAGGCGGAATGAAAAAAGGACGCTACATTGTACCAGTGCAGCTAAATGAATACATTAGCTGCTTAGGAAATTCAAAAGATTTTGCCCTTGACAGGTTAATTTCACTATGGAAACGATTAGCGAAAGACTCTGAATATTTAAGTCTGTATCAGGATTTATTTTAAAGGAGTAGTGTAAAGAGCTTGGACATATGACTGAGGTTAGGGAGAAAGGTGAGCCTAGGATAGTATACTATGTGCCACATATTAGGATATATCGCCCTCAAAATACAACTAAATTGAGAAGTGTTTAATGCATCATGTTTATCATCATATGGAATTTCGCTAAATTCTTTGCAATGTATTGGAGGGGCCATTCAAGATAGTCTCTTTACAATCATGCTTAGATTTCGAAACTATCCATTCGCATTTACTGCAGGTATTAAGATTAACAGCTTTAAGAAACTAACAAGTGCGCTCACAATAGCGAAATCATGCTCTGCGTAACCGTTTCGCTCCAACAGTTTAAATGCTCTTACATTGCGGAGAGAAAACGCGAGGGGAATAAGAGAATTCAGGAAAGGCTCACAAAATAAAATAATTGTTTGTAAAAATAAATAAAATCTTACAAAGTAATATATTAAAAACTTTATAAACTTTATTGTATATAAAATAATAATAAAAAGGGAAGCGGTATTAAACCTAACTTTCTCTCAGCACTTTTTTTTATTTTTTCCTAGCAACCTGTGATGAAATGCCCTCTTTTTTACGTCGTTTTTACGTCTTGTTTAGCTTCGCGTATGCACTTCAAATTGCACAGTTAGTATCCGTTTTATAAACAGCTATTATTTTATGATTAAAAATAGACACTTTTAAAAAGGGAAATTTTGTTATTTAGCTAAAGAAAAATTCTTTTGTTTCGGTATTAACGCAAATAGAGAAAATTAAACTGTATGTTAAAGTAAATAAGGAAAACCGAAGAGCTTCAGTGAAGTATGCAAATGCGACTGCGACTCTAATATAATCTCGTTTTAAACTCTAAATAATCAAGTGCTACTCTAATACGAATTTTTCAATTCACGATTTACAGTATGCATCTGTCAGAACCTTGCTAGTTTTATGTACATCCATAACTTTGAAACTTCTTAAAAATTACGAACAAATATATAGAATGGGAAGTTTCTTAAGTTTTAAAAGGGTTGTTTATTTCAAGTTGCTTATTGTGCCATCATTTTGAAGTGTGGAAACCAGAAACTAATTTTATGTCTAATTAATTATTTAGTGTACGTTTTCGCATTTTTCAACTATGCTAATCTTTTTCTAATTTTAAGGAGAGATGAAATAAGGCTTGCATGCATCTTTGGGTTCATTTGGTGGTCTGTACAGGAAAACCCTATTCTTGACTATTGGGCAAATTCCCTTGAACGTATTCCCTTTTAATATTGTTAACTACAGATGTTACTAACAGCATAATATTAACATTCAACTCAAAAGCAAAAACTGAAAGCAAACAGGCTAAATGATTCGGTCAGTTCAAAGAGCTCAGAATATGATCTACAGTAATTACTCAAAATATAGTGCGTCCGTAAAGTCATGGTGCACTTTTGATCGGTCACAAGAAAGCAACAAAACAAGATAGAAATGTGAAATCTTCACCAAACAAAAGAAAACCTCTGAAAGTTTCATACTGTTCAGTTTGATGTGGGCTCCATCCATGCCGTCATAGTCTACTCCGCAAAGGAAAATGGTCCTATCACTTTATCATGCATCAGGCCATACCACATGTTAACTTTAGGGCTGTTACGTTCGTACTCTACCTGGGCATGATGATTTTCAGCAGCCCATATTCGGATGTTATGGCGATGAATATGTTCACTAAAGGGAATGTCGCCTCATCACTAAACACAATCTTCTGCAGCAATCGTTTATCATTGCCGACCTCATGAAGCATATCTGTAGCAAACGCAAATCGCTTGGGTCTATCCGTTGGTTTGATAGCGTGCAACAACTACAACTTGTAAGAGCTTCTTAGGTAACTTTTCCATATAGCCTCTACAGACTCGCCACTGACCGATGGCCTGTCAAAATGGGGTTTATCCAACAAACTGCCGGTATCTTTCAACTGCTTATCCTACCGATTAATGTTATTTCTATGTGATGGCGGTTCGTTGTACACGCGCGACGATATTCACGTTGCACTTTGGTCTTGGATTCGAATTTGGCAAGCCACAGAACACACTGAACTTTCTTCTGTATGGTTCACATCTCGACTGGCGTGGGCGTGGATGGGCTGAGCTGCTCCTTTGCATTTCGCGGTGCTGCATCATCACCTGTGTGCGCACATGCTTGCACATCATACTACGGAAACTTGGAGAGTTTTCCTTTTGTTTGGCGAAGATTTCACATTTCTGTTTTGTTTTGTTGCTTTCCTGTGATCGAACAAAAGTGCACCATGACTTTACGGACGCATTGTACTTCAATAAGCCAGATTCTTAACAAATGATTAATAATTTATGCCGAAGAGAACATGCAAATGAAAATCAACCATTTGAATGAAGTCGATCTTAGAATACTTGTCTTCATACGGTGAGAAAAGACTTTTTTATCTTCACTACCTTGATTTATGCTCATCAATAAAATAAATATTATTTATATATTCATCTTCATCAGTGACTCTCAAAGTGTCTAAGGTCTCAAAGTATCTCACCATCAAAGTATCTAAGTATCTCAAAGTATCTAAAGATAGTTTCTCAAACAACAACCTCAAGTTCTGTTATTTCTCCACTTCCCCGCTTTATCCCAACTTTTCTTTACTCGTTGTTTTCCACCCTACACCATGGGCTTAAATATAATAGAGATTTACACAACTTATTAGAAAACTACATGGCGTTATTCTATGAGAAAAATAATTTAAATGAAAATCTCACAGTAAATACGCTGAGAATTCGCAACGTCTTTATGAATAGATAGTAACAGGAGTTATCTTTGTAGAGGAATTTATGAGAGAAACTGGCTTATATTGCATGTGATGAAATATATTCAAATATAAGCAACCAGTTCCACCTCTGAAAATAATTACTAATAGATTAACAGACTGGTTAAGCATCGATATATTCAAAAATACATAACATCAAAAGCTATCATTGTAAAAAAACATGCATTAACACCATACGCTATCCTAAAAATATTTATAGTATCGCGGCAGGTTTTGCTGTCAGCACTCGTAAAAAGTAAACGTAATTTATTTTGCTTGATATTGAAATCTGTGACATTGGAAACTGGGAAAATTCAGTTATTAACGAGCATGCGTCAATATCCTTTATATAGACTGTTTTGAAACTGTGAAAAATTTTAGACTTGGATAAAAGTCTGACTTCGCGATGAGACTTTCATAGTGCTTATTTCTGCTAATATTATTTGGTTGAATCTGACACGTAAATAAAAATTTTACGAATTCCTTTACTGGCAGGAGTTAAAAAATTTCACTTTGAAAGTAACATTAATCGTTATCCATAACTTAAATGTATTTAATAGAATAATAGATTTTCAGTAAAAAGGCATTATATATATTTTTTAAATTTTAATTTTAAATTACGCCTATTTTTCACTAGAATGTTCCCAAAATTTGCAAACAAATTACTTTAATAATTTCATTGACGTTTTTCTGAAGGACAGCTTCATATTTACTGTAATATGGAAGAGAATGTTATGCTTTCGTTCAACATGTTTTGTTTCAACAAAAATTGCTCATTTAAGCAAACACTTTTATTTCTGTAAAGGAAAATTTTCAAAATTCATGTATTATTTTCGCAAAACTAAAGAAGGAAATCATGTTTTATTTGTTCAAACACATTTCTGTTTTTTGTTACTTATGTTTATCTAAACACATTTTTATTTTCATTTCTGTTTTCTATTTCTATTTCTATTTCAACTGAAATAAAACATAAAATTAATTTTTATCTACGTACTCTCTAAAATTCGATAATGTCTTGTTGCCTGGAAGAATAGTTTGCTTCACTTACTAAGCAAAACATTCAGGTGCTGGTAAAATAAGAAGTTTTTACCTCTGCATTTGCATAGTATCTTGAATTTATCTCTCAAATTAGCGACTGCTAGCTTGAAAAACCTGAAATCTGTACGACGGAATTAATGTTAACAAATGGCTTTCTTAATAATAATAAATTTATAAGATACAGGGTGGTTATAATTAAACTGACCCTATTAAGACCCCTCTAGAACCTGTTCTACTTGTTGAATTTTGGTGAAATTTTGTACATATGTTATATGGATCATGGGGAAACGATTTCTGCAATAAATAAAATTCATAAGCATCTTCTTCAAACCATTCTTCGACATGGGCCCTTTTCGCAATCCCTTTAAACGACGATATTCAGCCAATGCAACTAAAGCTATTGCTCCGTTCTGATAAAACAGTTTTACCAGTAAAACTCGATCTTTCTTCTGTAAGGGCATGATTAACGATGGCAAAGGCACACAAAATGATTTTCTGGATCTTTTTCTTACAGTCCATATGACGTATATACCAAGTTTCATGAAAATCCGATGACAACAATTTTCTTTATGTTTTAGTTTTAGAAGGATAACAGTTTTACACCTTTTTTAGGTTACTTGTTGTTGTTACTTATGCTCACTTGTCTTATCTATAGTCAGCCCAAGCCCACGAAATTCCTCGTGGCAAGAAGTGCAAGATACGCCTGTTGTTGGCAACAGCTTTGAACACTTTACAGGTGACAATGCGATTTAGCTCTGTTCCGTCCCCCAGGGTGCTCCCCATTTTGATGGGGAGCACCCCGGGGGGGACGGGTCCAAGGATCTCCCATCCCTCTTCCCTTCCACCAAACCACACGGGAGGACTTTTGGCTCGCCGTATATTTAGAGTGCGGCCATGCTGCATCGACACTATACATTTACAAACATCCATGCCTTTTCCGGGATTCGAACGCAGGCCCTTCGGCACTGCAGCCAGCAACGCTAACCACTATACTAGTTGGGCGGCTTTTAAATTACTTAACAGCTTCCAAACTCGTGTTAAGATTTTTTTTCCTCGGGAAAAACTGCAAGTTTAAGTGGTTATTTAATAAATTATGAATTTCAAATCCAACTTTTTTTTATAGGCAAAAGTTTGAAAATTCTCAGCTATTAAACAGGTGGTAAATTTTAGGTGTTAAACTCTAATTTTTCCATTTCTATTTCCTTTCCCTGCTACTGTGAAGAGATAAAAAAAAATCAGATCGGAAATTATAATTGTTATTATTTTTATTAATATTAAAAAAGCTAAGCAAATAATTTTTTTTTTCATTTGTTTAAAACAAAAAGCATAATTTATACTTATCCAATTCAAATTAAATATAATTGAGACAAAAAACAAAATATTTTCCTAGCAAATATGCGTTGTTCTATCTATGTTACTTAACCAAAAAAAAAAAAAAAAAAAGTTTAAATATCAGCTTAATTTTTTAGGTACAAGAACAAGATCCGGATAACTGAACTTAAAATTATTTAGATTCCGAATAACTGGGATATTGTTGTACTTACTAAACATAGCTTTCTCATTACTTCGAGTTTCTAAAATGAATTATTTGCAGTCAAAGTTAATATCTTATTTACAAAAATAAATTGCAGTATGAAAGATATCTGATTACACAACTCCTACCTCTTCAATTTCCTCATTACTGTTTATTCTTTTCTGCAGCATCCTGAGAACAGCGAAAGGACTGATGTGCGTCCTCTCTGCTACTGCTTCTATTAACAGTTGTAACTCATTCAGACGAACAGCATTGAAGATGGCCTCTATGTCACAATTGACGACTTCATTACTTTGCTGTGTTTTTCGACTGGATAGTTCCATGTCATCCAGACTGTTTTCAGATCGGGTGTGATGATTAATGCCGTTGAGAGATGGATAGTTGGAAAATGAGGAATGAGCACCCACGAATAGAATGAAAGCTACTATTGAAGAAAACATCCTATTTCAGGAGCAGTTGCTATCTTGGACAGAAAGCGCAGTTTTGCTTCTTGTTTTCCTGAAATAAACAAATTTGTTTTTGAGGCAATTTACGTAGGAAGTCGCTTTTTTCTTCTTAATGCATTTAATGCTGAAAATTAAAACACCCTTGAAAAATGTCAAGCTTGACTGTTCTAGATGCTAATAAGAATCAACTGCACACGAGAAGAACATTGTAATTTGATTTACGTTTTGTTAATTGCCGGAAGAAAACATAAAACGCATAAAATAGAAATGGGTAAAATTAAATTCCATGCAACAGATAACATTCTAAAAAGATATATAAACACACATGTATTTTTCAACAACAAAGACAAACTTTAAAGCAGTAACAGAAAAAGACGAATTGAGACACCTCACTGCAAAGTTTTCTCTTCTATGTAAACGTAAGGTAAATTTCGTACGTTGATATGGCTTACAGCTATCTTTAATTTTAACGGAATGGTTCCCAGAGTCTAAGATTTACACATCAAATGATTTAAAGTAACACATAAAAACCTAAAATAACACAAAAGTGAATGATATTCTATAAACCCCACATGAATAATATATATACAGGGTTACATATGTATAATTTCAGAATTGCAATTTTAAGTATACTGGTATGCTCAGTGGTAGCGCGGATAATGGTGCGTTAAATTTTATTGTCTAAGACTTAGGAGGTACACGACATTAAGATCTTAATATGAAGAGGAAAAGATATGTTTTTTTAATACTCTAATCTAATCGCATAACACGCGAAGAGCCGAACACGCGAAGAGCCGTAAGCTCTTCGCGTCTGCAATTTTATACTTTTCTGTTTTAATAGAGAAAGTTGAGGCTATTCGCCTTCTACAGCTGTGGAAAGCTTGTAATAAGCAACAGCTTAGAGTTAAACTAACAGAAATAAACAACAGCTTAGAGTTAAATTTTCCTGCTTAGTTAACTCATTTTCACATCAAGTTTAAAGGGAAATTCACAAAAATTTCAGTAGACAAAATTTCCATTACAAGTCTCTGTATATTTAATGTATTATATGTGTCACATATGTTGAAAAAAAAAAGATTTAACGCATTTTTGATGTGAGCCGGAGTGTAAACGCGATCACATAATTCCCGATTAGTAGCCAGTATTTATCACTTGATATTTGCATTCTCTTTCATGCGTCTTATAAGAATGTATTGGTATTAGCAAAAATTCTCAACCTTATTTATTTTATTCTATTTTAAAGCACTTCTTAAAACGTATTATTGACTTTTACATTTATATTTCATATTAAACATTATCGTAAAATGTATAGAAATATGCACTAGCAAGCAAATCATGACAATTTCATAGCATGTAAACAAATTGTTAGCCTTGTAACATTATCATAGTGGACGGAGTTACAATCTACATATACTTTGACTCTCACTGGCTGATTTCGAGGGGTTATCTTAGCAGTGTACAGTTTGATTATATGCGGCCCTGCCACCCTCCCCAGCGTTCGTTTGGTATCCTATCCTTTAGTTCGGGTGCTTTACTGAAACTGTGAAATATCACCACGCAGATTTATATTTATCATTGTTATATTAATAATGTTACATAAATATACTACATAATATTGTTATCTTATCATCTGGTTCAAAATTTGCTTGATTTACATTGCAATAACTTTGATATACATAAAAACATATACAACATATAAATATAGCATAAATAGCCTCAAATATAGTAAAAAATTATCCAGCCAGTTCCCATTTTCTAGTATAGCATCGCATGCATTCATTATGTCGTTCATTCGTCGGTTATACTAAAAGGTATTACTCCCGCCTTCTTAGCATGCCTTCGTGGTGTAGTGGTCAGCACGCTCGATGCGTATTCGAGAGATCTGTGGTTAGAGTCCCGGCGAGGGCATTGCTCATTTTTCATCTCTCCTGCCTCGAAATAACCTAATGTCTTTACAGTGGCGCCCGAACTAAAAAAGGTGGTGGGTGACGATTCTCCACCACCAGGATTTGGCGATTGGGTCTCCTAATCTCCAGTCGCCCTTTAAAAGGGGGAATATATAAGGTATTTCTCCCGCCTTCTTAGCTTGCCATCGTGGTGTATTGGTCAGCACCTTCGACGCGTATTCGAGAGGTCCGTAGTCCGAGTCCCGACAAGGGCATTGCTCATTTTTCATCTCTCCTGCTTCGAAATAACCTAACGTCTCTGTAATACGATCTTATCAAAACGCGTTTGGAAGGCCGTGCGTTGGACAAGACTGATCCATGGCTATTAATTTGAGAAAAAAATTGTCATTACTTCCTATTTCAGTTTCAGGTTTTCGTTTTAGCTATATTTAATACAGTTTTGCTCTACGAAGTTACATTTCTTCTTCATTCAAATGTATTTTTTCTTTTTATTCAATTCTTTTCGTACGTTTGGTTTTACTTTCATTTTATCCATTTATTTGAAGAATTTCTGGACGTGAGTTATAAAATTTCAGATATGCACAACGAATGATTATAGGAATGATAAGTGAAATTCTTATTTTAAATCTACGTTTGAAATATATCTACTCAGTTATCGACAACGCTATAGAAACCTACGATAATTATTAAATCGGTAAACTGTTCACTATACAGTTTCATTTAACATAACTATAGCTTTTAGACAAATCCTTCCTGAATAGTTTAACGAATAATTTAGCTACCACTAGATTGAGGAGTAAGGAACTCATCTGTGCAAACATAAAAAAGGAATTAATTTCGATATTTAACCATAAAATGCAGAAATAGGCTGGCAGCGAAAAGCTGGTTTAATGGTCAAATTCGGTATAAATTAATAAACACTTAGTAAAACACTATGGATTTTGTGTGAAGCTTCGTACGTGTCGTGGCTTGAAATAGCAAGCACTTCAGCATTTAATATCAGATTTAGCTAATCGTTGATAACATATGACAGAAATATTTGAAATGCAGTATTGCACTTTAAAGACGCAAGCTCTATTTTTTGCCACATTTTTGGTGCATTCTAAATATCAATGTTAACAATACGAGCTAAAAACCAATATTATTTCTATACTCCCACATGAAGGTTAAAAGTTATTAATTCAGCCCTAAACATTGCTATTAAAAATAAGTATATTATTTTCTTGAAATAGCGTAAAAGTTGTGACATGCTTTTTACGCAAATTTTTCCAACTATCTGCAATTCCTAAACTAATTATAATGCAAAAATGTTTTTCAGTAATTTTTTAAAGTCAGGTTTAACTTTCAATAACTGATTAAAATTATAAAATTTCTTGAATGATCTGTTGATGTTTCTTAATTTAATTTAAGACTAAAGCTGCATTCTGCATCTCGAAATTTAGATATGCTGATTAAATCCTGATATCTTATTTGCCTGTGCATTTATTATGATTTGCGTTATTAACTTTTATTCGATTTCTATATTGTATTATCATTTTTATAAATTCAGGTAAATTTTGAAAAAAATGCTGGTGTTTTAAAATTAATATAAAACTTCTTATAATCTTATTAGAATAATTATATGACATGCGAAATCTTAAAAAATTTTCAATTAAAGTTTTATGAATTATGAATAAAAATTGGTACGTCATTTTTTTTTTTTTTTTTTTTTACATTCATTCAATTTTACGGAACAAATTAATTCATCAATAATCAATCAAGTATTCATTAATCATTCATCAGGTGTTTGGTTACTATTTAATTAGAAATTATTTATGACTTTAAAAACATATTTAGCGACCTAACTGCGACTTTTGCGATAAATAAAATGCATCGCAGGACTTTTGACATAATTGAGGATAACAGTTCGGTGTCAAACTATGTAGACGTGGAAGTACGAAAACACTCCACTATGTGAAACTACAAAGGCGAAGAGTTTAGGGAGAATTGGCTCTACGTGAACAGCGGGAGAATAAAAGCAAGCAGGAAAACTCATCTGAAAAGCTTGATTTAGTTTAACTACACCAAAGCACACTAAGGCCATCTGCATAAGGGAAGGGATGTTTTCGTGGAGGGCGTTCTAAGGAAGACTTTCTTCTATCCACGCTACACATGGAAAAAAACACAGAAACGCCCATACAACAGCCTGGAATAGAACCCAAGTCAAATTAGTCAAATTACCAGTGTTCAGCGACTTCATAGCTCATCACTGGTATGCTTACACCTGAAAGGTAATCGCGAAAAATCAGGTGTAAATTAACGCTGGAAACACCAGAAAAAAGCAGAGGTACCACCCACAGGGAATAAAAATCTGAAAGGTTTCAGATTTTAAATTACGTCCAAAGGGCCGTTTTTTTTTAACGTTTTGTGTGTTACCTTTATTTATTAAATATAATGTTCTTCGCACTTAAACCATAAATTTCAGTTCAATAGCAATGTCGCAAAATAATTTTAAAATGAGCCTATCTTTAGAATTTCCGCTACACATATCCGGGCGCTGGAGATAAAAAGGTTTTTTTTTTTTTTTTTTTTTTTTTTTTTTTTTTTTTTTTTCCCGTAGATTGTTGCCATTGCTCGCTTTCAAACCGCTGAGTTTGTTACTCAAAAATTCGTTAAATTTTTACAAAATAGGAAATCGCTAATAAAACAAATTCCAAATTTCAAATTTGGGCTTCCACATGCCCATATTCGCTGTAGGATTACGTCATTCAAAATTCGATGGCTCTATGTACCGTTGTTTTATCACAATGCGAGAAATATACATACATTTATGCAGATTTTTCATTATTTCATTTTTTCAAATTTAATGCAGGACTCTAACATTTGATGGCAACAATTTAAAAGTGAAACGGACATTTATAGTGATTCAACGCAAAATCGAAAAACGAATATAATAGTCCTTCAGGAACAAAGCCCTTTTGGACTTAAAAAAAAAAAAAAAAAAAAAAAAAAAACCCTTTTATTTCCAGTGATGAAATTCAACGAAGTGAATAAATGGAAGGTAAGTATTTGCAAAAGGCTTGCATGTCTTTTTGCTACGCGTTTTCGGAATGTCTAAATATTCAAGGAAAATGCACATAATCTTCTGTGACAAGGTACAGTTCAGAACTTCACCTATATCCTGATATGGATAAAATCCATAATTTTCCTTGAAATACCTGAAAAAAAAATGCATAACTCGGTAAGTCCACACATAGACACCGAATTTCGTGTCCGCATACAGACACGAGGGAGTATGAATTCTGCCAGCATTATGAGTTTTTTTTTTTTTTTTTTTAAACAATGAACACGCTGCTTTGTCAAGAATAATCCATACTTTTATAAATAATCACAAATAGTAGATTTCTACTTGGAAGGAAATTGTGTATGGCATACATGGTATGCTTAATCGTACTGAGATTCTATGAATAAAAGAATCATTTCTTGATCCGAACTGAAACGAATATTCCTCATACCATAATTAACAACTGTGAAAGTGCCTTGAGGCACGTTATTTTGCTAAAAAGAATAACTTTCATCAGAGTGAATGCTTCACATAAAATGGTGTAACACCTTAGAAAATTTTAAATTAACGTTCACCAATTTAAAGCTTTGCACGTATAAGAGACCTTTATTCGTATAATATGAGCACACGATATATCGTTATAGAGTATTTAGCCTGTAAAAACCGATGTTGACATGATTAATTCACGGAACCTGCCATCACGGAATTTTCTATTTTCGCGAATCCACTTTCGAACGCAACTTGTTGGACCAGGTTAATCATTTACCCTATGCAGTGTCCAGTAGTGGCATTCCCGTTAATAGATGAGAAGATCAGGTCTATAGTGAGGTAAGCTATGGCACTCAAATTTTGCGTCAGCTAATAAAGCTCATATAAAGAGAACATTGGACGATCCTCAAATTCATGTTTTTGCAATAGTGTTGCTTGCTTGTTGTTTGAATGTTTATTGACAGCTGACTCTTGCTGAGTTCATCCGAAGTCTCTCAACAGCCATAATTTTGCCGTACATTCTATATTTTATTAAAATTCTTACGTAAAATTGTCAAGTGTAAACTCAAACTTTTCCTGTACCTTTAAAACACTATTTGCCAGCTCACGGATGATGCGCTGTCATGCCTCATTTAAAATAATTTAAATCCTACTATCTTGACAGTGTATCTAACTTTTCAAGCTTTTAGAGGCTCCTATACTATAGTCTACTCCAGTTTTTTGGGCACTGAAGTGCCCGAAAACGGCTCACCTGTTCAAATCACCTTTTTTTTCTCAAAGCCCTTGAGGTCTCATTCTTACGCACTTTTCCTCAGATTTCTATTTGGCTCAACTACTGTTCTGAAATTTAACACTTTCACGCCGACGCCGATATACGTGCTTTTCGCCTTGAGATGAAGCTCTAATTCATACTTCGCTTCGTCTGGCAGCGCAGTACTACTACTAATTCAGACAGCGTATGAGCAACTGTTTGCTTAGTAACAAAGTACGGGCTCTTACTTTGCAAGATGTGTAACTTGCGGCGTTTTTTCCTCTTGACCATACACTTCTTCCAGTAAGTGTAACTAGCATTTTTCTTTCTTAATTTTTGCCCATATAAATAATAGATAACATGTATATGAAAATAATGTGAATCATCTGATGAATCTGTAAATGGAAGCAGGAGAAATACATCAAGATCAAGAACACTCTCAACCTCTTCAGACGAAAATTTTATTAATGGTACGCAGCGTCTGATCGAATGTTCAAGCGTGACGCACTAGTGATGCATGCCGTCTGATGGGAGACTACAACGTGAACCACCGGTGAAACACGCTTTCTGATGGAAAAATCGAGTCGGTGTTGGACTGACCCACCGGTGATGCACGCCGCCTGATGAGACAGTCCAGCGTGGCCCACCGGTGATGCGCGCCGGTGTGAACGTATTAAACATAAGATCCGATGACTTTCGGAGGCCTTGTAAATCGCAGATACTAAATAAATCAAGAGGAAATCATTAGAAGGGAAAAATACCGCAGACATAAAACATGGTTGTGATCACTGTGATGTGTTTTGTTTACGTCTTGTGTTCCCACCAGTGGCAGAGCGGTTAAGGTGGATGAATACTGGGAGTTCGATCCCAGGTGAACGGACTGGCTTCATGTTTGATTTTCATGGCTTTTTACATGCGTAAAGTGAATGCGAGCCCATTTTCTTAGAAAGTCCTTCACGAAAGCATACATTCCCTTAGGAAGATAACCCTCGTGAGCTTTGCTATATTCAGTTAACCAATCTAACCTTTTGCTTCTGAATTTAACTTCGTCTGAAGTTTCCAGGCAGTCTACTTACCTGTGGCCCGTCAGAGAATTACTCTTTCTGAGTATGGATTTAACAATCCTGAGATGCTGTAGCATCTTTCCCTCAGCCTTTTTTTTTTTTTTTTCTGAAGCATATGTTTCATGATCTTACTAGTCTCACTGAAGTTTCTTAGGATATTTTCAAGGTGTTTTCTTATACTTTATAGCTCTCATTCATACCATTACCACTTATTATGGCTGGAAGTCGAAAGATTAAGCTCCATAACTCTGCTTTGGGCTCATCTTCAATTGAATTCGTGGCTGTAACTGCTATCGGTGTCAACTGACTGGGTTTCGGAGCTTCATATTAATGGCAAGAGGTTAAGCGGCTGGAGTTCTTTCCGAGATCTACTCGGGAGTTTTGTGAGGCCTTGAATAGCACTGCCATAGAAATCTGTGTTCCCATGTTAATTTCTGTGATAAGTGGAGCCGGCCAGAGCATGTGCTTTCTGTCTTTAAATACGGTTTATTATACCTAACAGTGTCTTCTTAAAGTAAAATAAAGACGGATATAATTTCGATTGTTAATCTAGACCTCTCCTAGTTCTCTCTTTTATTTCTTCGTCAACAACTTTTAAAGAGAGCTGAACAAATGCTGCCACTCTTGATGCATAAATATATGCAATCATATATTGAAAAGAGAAAACAATAGCTACTTTAGATGACTTCATGACTGAAACCATCTCTACTTATTTGTTTCCTTCTTGGATTAAACAAACTTGTTGGACAACTTAATGCAAACATTTCTAAACACAAAACACTAAACTATAACTGTAGAATTGCCTTATTGTAGAATATCCTTCATATATTGGAGTAAAATGTGTCCGAGTGGTTTGACCTTAATGTTTGTTCTGCTACACGGATTAAGACGTGTGAAGAGCATCAGCTCATTCGTCCGAAGCACATTATTTTTTATCTTCGGTTTTCTCAATCTGCCGAAAAGTATTAACTTCCGGGTACGTACATTATTCAGCAAGTCCGAATATCCCCAAATCCAAGTGATGCTTTCAACGACAGCGTTTCGGCTGCTCGAAGAAATCTTACCATGACATTTTATTTGAGATACCCACTCCTTTATCTCAAATAAAATGTCTTAAAAAGAGAGAGAGAGAAAGAAGATCGTAAAGTACTTTTCCCGCTTTCATGGTGTCACTGGAAAGCAGGTCTGGCTGGCAGTCGGAAGGTTCAGAGCTCGAGTTCCGGGGAGGGAACGGCGCAATTTTCATATCTCCTGCTTCGATGAACCTAATGACTCTACAGTGGCACTCAAACTAAAATGTAGTGGACAATAATGCGTCATCGCAATGTGGGTCCCCACCTCCCCAGTCTCTCTTTAAGTGGGGGAGTATGTAAGTTATTTTCTCCCTCCTTATCGGGTGCCTTCGTGAAGCAATTGGAAAACATTCATTCACTCTAAATTTAATAAAAGATCTCATATGCAGAAGGTAGGTTATCTTCTACTCCAACGCTGAGAGATCAGTTAAGCCAGCTGATATGCAAACAACGTTTTTGAACGTTCAGCAAAGTAAACAAACATAAACGTCGAAGGAGGAAATGTTAGCATATTAATCCTTTAAAAGACAAATACAGTGATAATCTAGAAGAGTAATTAGGTTTTAGTGAAATACAAGAATTTGAATTTCTGCAATATCATTTCAAAATGAAATAAATTTATAGAACAAGAGGCATTTTGTTTGATATGTGTATTTGAAATATTTCACTGTAAAACCGAATTTTCAAACAATGTTTCGATGATCTCTCTAATTTTATAATGTTCTATTGAATTACGTGTTTGAAAGCTGATTTTCATATATTTATTATTATTATTATTCTTGATTTATTCATTAACTATAAAATTCCTTCACAGACATTATATTTTTGAAGGAAATAAAAAATGTTAATTTTTAATATTTTCATTAAAATTTCAAATAAAAGAATTTTGGAATTAAAAGCTAAGGCATATTTGCTTATATAAAATTAATTCTGAGTTATTTTTGTAAGAAATACTAATTAGCTTGTCTGTTTATTTGAATTTTGCTTGCGCAGTGCAAAAGAAGACTTTACAAAAACTACATTATTAATGAAATCATTTTGTAGAAACGAATTCGTTTCAAGGGAGAAAAACTACTTGAAAAGTAAGTTTTTAATTTATCACGTAAAGTAATGAAATATTAAAGATAATCGAAATACCAAAAAGAATATGCTCCTGATATAAATTCCTCCAAACTGCAATAATCTTCATGTTCTTTTGCTTATTTTCTCTCAGCCGCAGTTCTTTAGTCGAAGTGGTAATTTAATTTTAATATTGCGTAACATAAAAGCTGCATGCTGGTGTTACATATTCGTTTCCAATGATATGTCTAAATTTCCCAAGACTTAGTATATAATCTATTTAATTCCATTTCTTAGTATATAATCTCTTTAATTTACGAGTAAATAATTCCCGCATTTGAAATAATTTATACATTCAAGTTTAATTATAAATTAATTTTTCATGTTGCTTAGTTGAAATACGTTATTTTCAGTTTCAATGAATTCTTTATTCAAGAATAAATAGTATAAAATTAATACTTTTCAGAGAAAGTAATTTCATTCAGTCATAGTTAGAAATAAATTATAAGTGGTATTTGACTGAAATACGCTATTTTTAGCTGCAGTATATTTGTTATTTATTAACAAATAGTGTAAAACTACTACTTTTAAGAGAAAGTAGCGCAAACTTACAGAAGTAAATGCTTTCAGTAAAATTCTCAAAAGATTCCGGAGTTAAATACATTTTAATCAAGAAAGCATATTCTAAAATTATATCTAAAATGTGGAAGAAATGGGAAAAAAATTTAAAATGTATTAATTATTGGTTAATTTTGTTTTTGTGAAATTTAAATAGAATAAGCTAATATCACTAGAGATGTTTACTGATAAATACTTCTCTCCTTTTAGATGAAATGAAAGTAATAACTTTAGAATATTTCTGAATGAAGAAATTGCTTTCAAAATGCCTTAGTTCAAATAATTTCATTCTCTTTACTTCTGTAGTAATTTTGAACAAGTATGCGTTTTCGTAAAAACCTAGTATTGTGTATTCAAATTTAGTATATTAAAAAGCATAAAAAGCTTCTTAATTATAAAACTTCTAAACATTTACAAACTAAATGGAAAGCTATATAATTTATGTTCAATTTTCAAACCTGTCAAATATAATGTTTAAATGAAAAGAATTTGAGCTGGCCAATCCAGGAACAAAATTACAAATCTGTAAAAACCGGTTTTAGTAGAGAGAAGGTTCACAAATACAGAATCTAATTTTACTCTAATTATTTTTAAATTTTAATTTTCTTCTATTTGAAATAAATACTCGAAGTCTATCGAGACCCGAATTTAAATTTCTACGATTTACATGATTTTAGACTTGAAATTGTTTGTATGTCTTTTCATATGAGGACTAAACAATTTCAAATTTTGTAGTTTTAACTTTTGTTTAAAATAATGAATAATAGAAATATTTATTACAATTTAATAATATTTTCTGCCAAACTGTGTTCGGCTATACTTAGAAAACTAAATTAATTTTATTAAACAAAACTTTTGCTTAAGCCGGTTGCTGAATACAGGTTAATTTAGATAGCGATCGCTAAATTTGCTTTTAGACAGAGTTTCATGTTGATCAGCTTTATATGATTGTGCTCAGACGTAAACACTGCCAAAGTGACAGTAGCGCTCTAAATATTAGTGTAGATCTGTTTGCGTGAGCAGCAGGTATTACATCTTTCTTCTCATGCAGAGCTACATGCGCAAAAGCTAATAATAATATTGTAGCAAACAATAATTTATGCTAATTCAATTGAAATAAGTATTATCGGTTTTGCAAAAGTTATATTTTTTTCAAAATACATAACACCTTTTTCTTAATATTAATGCAAATCTAAGATAATCCTGTGTATAATGATAAACATGAACACTATCAATAACAGCATGCGAAATAACGTTAATTATGTAAAATTAGGCAAGAAAAATAACCTAAACTGGCGGAAATTGTATATAAAAATCTATTAGTTACTCCTTTATATGATATCTTTGCCAAATCTAAGACGCTTTTTTTGGTGTGTATTTTACATTTATATGGACGTGTGTTTCTTCCATATACACTCCAAAATTTTCTAAACATAAATTTTTAACTAGGAATAAAAGTACGTTGATCGATCTCAAGTTTAGATCTTTAAATTTCGATAGAAAAATTTATCTTTAAATTTAGATACCAGATCCTCTTAGAAGATAATTACTAATTACTTTTTTAGAAGCGTACATGGCCTGAAAGAAGTTTTTTATTTGCCCAAAGAGTGGACGTATGGATTCTTAGATGAAGAGTTGATTGATACTACTACGGATGTAAATAAACATTCCTACCTTTTTCAGGAAGCGGCTCTTTTCAGGTAGAATGAGTAGAGATAAGTTTACGTCGATTGAAAAAAAAAAAAGGAAGGAATGTGAGAGAAACTTGTCCAGATTCTGACAGAAAATGGAGTTGGTAGTGAGTCGGGGCTGTCTATATATCGAGGGCGAAAGTTGCGGGGGTGAGCATCCTTGGCGCCTGCTCTGTGAATTGCGTCCCGCACGCGCTGAGTTTTCGCGCGCCTTTTCATTCTTGCCGCTGCTGAGAAGTGGAACGACACATGCGTCATTCCACCGATTTAGGAGAATATTCGAACTATTTTCCCCTTTCCTTTCCACCCTGCAACATTCTTGTTATATAAGAGAGAAAAAGTAGTTTACAAACCTCAAGAATTTCAGTAGTGGGGATTCCGGAAGGGGGATGCCATTGTTTACCTCCATTCCTTTAATTTTTTTTAGGAGGTGCTACTCAGTTAAAGCATAGATTCTTTTTATTTTCACTGCATATTTTGCCACTTGTTTACAAATAGTCTTACAATAGTTAGAAGTCATTAGAAGTCACGCAGAAGAATGTGCTGAAATTTTTGTAGCAATTTACAAATAATCTTTCTTAATCGCCAAAATATAATTTGCGAAATCTCTGCTATAATATCTGTAATACAGTAGAGTATTGCTTACCTGAACTGTGAGAGGTCAGTATGCGTTCGAATATCCGAGTCTTATTTAAAGAAAAAAGTAACTTCCCCAAATGAAACATTTGTTTTCGAACATTGTCTTACCCCCTTTAAATAAATAGAAATTTTGGCAAAATTTCAAGTATTTTTTATATTACACTTTTGTCTAATTATTTTAAATTTTAAGGATTTCTGTTTCGATATTAAGTTTTATTGTCAACAAAATAATCCGAAAAAATTTAATACCTTGGAAGTTTTATTTCAATTAACATGTTATTTCTTATGTTAAATCAGTTCTGTACTTCTACTCTTTCGTCTTCTGTGAGTTTAATAACGAGCGAGAATGTAAGGTTTAGAGACAGACTTAGCAACCTCAGACTATTGCGCTGAAACCCTTCTATTACTGAATACCGTTGTCGCTCTGCTGCTAATGTTAGACTTTAATTTAAAATGTCACTTGTTATTGCTGTCTATGTAACACGCAAGAAGCGGACATTAATTTTGTTAATGCTGCTTCAGTTCCCTAGAACTTGGAGTTGAGAGGCAAGTAAATCTTTTAACTGTTTTGACATTATTGCAATAGCTTAGTCTTTTAAAATAGAAAGATACTGGCGGAAAGATAATTCATCCAGCAGTCTAATAGACTTAGACTAGTGTTTACATCAAGTCAAATAGAGTTTAGCATAACATTTGTAACAAATATCTATAAATTCTGATTTCCCCGTTCTAAATCTGCTCCTAAAGCACCTGTTTGATGTTTCGTCTTTATTTGAAAAGTTGATAATTGTTAATTTGTCATTAAAAATGGGCAGTTCCCTTCAATTTAGATGCTATAATTCGAGATAATTAATGATAACAGACCATCTTTTCCTTCCATAGCCGAAATTTGAAACTGACTGAGAAAAGATATAAATTCATAAGATGAGTGGAGACAATGATCACTAACAGAAAGCAGAAGTCTAAGTGATTGTGATAAGTCCAAGAAATAAATTTTCGAATTTACGAGAATTAAATTATCAGGAACTGAATTATCGGGTATTAATGAAGATTGTCTGAAGAAATTCTTGTGTCATATTTATATCCTATATACAAAATTTTCTCGGAATCTCCGCCTAAATATGTTTTAAGAAATTTGGCTAATTTATGTTCGAATTCGGCTTTGCTGTATTTATTGAAATTAATTTTTAAATACTTTTAGTAAATTAACGTAAGCTTTAGTAGATTTGAAATTATCTAAAAAATATTTTAAGAAGAAAACCTAATTTCTTACAAAAATGTGAAATGATTTTAGTGTTTTATTAAAAAATTTGAGTGACATCTAACTTGCTATTTAAAACCACAAATGCACAATGAAATGTTGTGCCACAGCTTCGTACTCAGCTTGTCAGTTTCAAAGGGGTGGCAAAAATAATAGATCCTCTTGCAGATATTGTTAAAACCTTAAGTCAAAAATAAATCTTTGATCTATTAAATTTGTTAACCTAATAAGTATCACTAATGATAAATGTTAAATTAATAAATTTTGATGTAACTGACATCATATATTCACTAATATTTAATTTGGCGAAATTAAAATTTTAAAATGGATTAAAAATTTAAACATATGAAAACAAAATAGCAGTTCAAAATATGCTTCTTATAGAAATGCAATAATAATTCACTAACTAATTTTGTTTTTAAATAAATATTTAACTATTTTTTTTAACTAAAAGTAAATTTCTAGTAAAAAAAACGCGGTTTTCTGTTCGTGTTTTAACATTGCATATTATTTAACTTATAAGGTATTTCTCCCGCCTTCCTAGCGTGCCTTCGTGGTGTAGTGGTTCTGCTCGCTGGGCCGGTATTCCAAAGTTCCGTGGTTCGATTCCCGGTGAAGGTGATTGCTCTGCTCCTTTTTCATCTTGCCTGCTTCCAAAAATTCCTAATATCTCTACAGTGGCGCCCGAACTAAAGGGGTGTTGGATGATGATTCTCCTCACCCAGGATTTGGCAAATGGGTCCCCTAAAAACCCCAGTCACCCTTTAAAAGGGGAAGTATATAAGGTATTTCTCCCTTTCTAGCGTGCCTTCGTGGTGTAGTGGTTCTGCACGCTAGGCCGGTATTCCAGATGTCCGTGGTTCGATTCCCGGAGAATGCGATTGCTCATTTTTCATATTGCCTGCTTCCAAAAAATACCTAATGTCTCTACAAACTAATACAATGAGGATCAGTACTGATCACAGTACTGAACTAATTCAAAATTTTTTTGCTATTTTATATCTTCAACTATGACAGAACAGTACTAAAAGAATTTCCACTTATTAGTTAGATATGCTGGTCACTACTTCATAAACACTCAATATTGATTCCTCATGCTGTAAACACAGAATTAGACGTAATTTAATTGATCGTTTAATGTTTAATTTATAAAAATGAACTATTTGGAATTTCCATGTACTTCAGTGTGTTATGCTTCAATCAATATTCGACGTTTGAAAATCACGAAAATATTTGTTCTGACAAGGTGTGCAAAATTTTTATATGAAAAGGCATAATACTGTTATAACATGAAAGGAAGGCCATTACTTTTAACTGCTATCTTCAGTCCGAGGGGGCAAATGCATCTGGATTAAGAATTACGCATAAAATGTCACCATACATATTTTTCATGTATAGAAGCAGTTACTTGTAAAATCTTTCCTGTTTCCGAAATTTGTTAAGCCGCATTCACAGTTCTATAAAAATTTCCTAAATTCATTTTAGTTTAGTCTTGTGATTCATTTTCCCTCCTGTTACTGCTATTGCTGTCGACAAGCCGATAAAGAGGAAATAATGCACGGTTCTCTCGTCTGTCATCAGTCATAGTCCTTGAGTGAATATGGAGACATCATCTAGAATTATCCCAGTCTTAGGAAGACAGATCTAGAGTATTTAAGTGTCTGCTGCCCTTTTGCTTTGTCATCAGCCTCTCAAGAGGAATATATCACTGACGAAATTTATATGCTTCATCTCAGCATAAACGAAAATTTATAAACATCATTTGGTTTACCCAAGATTCAAGCCCCAGTCCGCAGCCATGGTTGCTGTCTTTGTTAACTGTTACACGATCTCATGTTTTTAAAAAGCTCAGAGGAACATGAAATAAACACAGCAGTTAGATTTACTTCTTATGTTCTCCTTTGTATAAACATGAATCATTACACAAGGCCTTCCAATGTGGAATACATAATTTTCAGTGATTACGATATGCACACTGAGAAGAATTCTGCTTTACTGGCCTTATGTCCTTTCTGACATATAAATGTTTTCAAATCATTTGGCCAAATATTTAGTTTCCATATTTTCTCCTTTACTTTCTAACTATATTCCCGCTGTAAAATAATTCTTTTGAAGTCATCAATAAACTTAAAGATATTTCTCCCCTCAGTTATGATTTCTTTTGGTGTTAGATCATTCTTTACTAATGTTCCAGTCGAACGAGCACTAAAGTGTTTTGAAACTAGGCTTCGAGAATTCCATTTCACACATACTTACATAGTACTTTCTCTTACTAAACTCTCTTTGAGTCAAACCCACTTTGGTTTCCATGATTAATGATATAGCCAAATTGAAGGATTAGCTATGGGTAATCCCCTCAGTTCTGTAGAGAATTATGGCCGTCAGTGCTCTGATATCTGCTTTTTAGATCGTGGGCTCCGGGGTGCTTGTGCATCTTAGCCTGGACAAGTGGTCATCTTGTGTTTAGTACTAGGACCTCCGGTGTTTAGTCCCCAAGCGAACTTTGTACTCAATTTATCTACCCACTTCAGGGATGAAAGGCTAAGTTAACCTTGCCCAGCCCCGGGGATCAACATTTACATGCACTATTTGGAAATCAAGTTATTTTCAAAAATATCTTTTCGTTTTCTGGATTTGTTACGTAGACGATCCTTTCGAGCTAATTGATGGTAACAAAGAAGATTTATCTCTGATTTTATCTGTTATAAATTTGATTGATCCAGCCATCCGATTCACTTTTGAAATTGTATTTGACAATACTCTTCCCTTCCTTGATATTATTACAATCTGCAATCAATCTGATTTCAGAACTACTGCTAACTGCAAACCCTTTTCTGGTTCTTAACCTCCCCATGCTAAGTCATGTCACCCGGCTAAGCAAAAAATGACTATTATGCACTTAGTGCTCTCAAAGTGTGTTCCTCGGGATTTTTGTTTGCTAATCAACTCAATTATTTGAGATCAGTTGCCACTGACCGAGGATTTGCTTCCGTGGTCATTGGTAAAGGTCTTTAAGAAATTTTCATCTTGCCATGAAGGAAGACATTCCGCTGTTAGAAATAACATTAATAACCTTGTCGTGCTTCCATTTCATCCTTCTGTCAGTTACGAAATTGCGCGGATTTCCCAGAAGTTCAAATTGCAAATCATTTTCCTTTGTCAATGAAATCAATGGTTAGATTCTTAAAGATTTCATTTCTGACTTTAATTCTCGAAGAATTCGTAGTATATCGTGTCAGTGGGGCATGAGATATATAGTCCAAACTAAAACAGCGGGCAAAACAGTACGAGTCTTATGCATGGGAAGAAGAAGTAAACAAAACATCGATAGCTAAGCATTGTTGCAAATTTTACAGGCTTTAACTCTAAGTCTGCAAAAATTACCCAAAAAGCTTCTTTCTTTGGCAAATTGGATTTTCTTGAAGCTTTTTATATTCGCAAAGGTTTGCCTTGTTTAGTTAATGACTTTAATTCCAATCCAGTCCTTCTTAACGCTTTTAAAATTCTAATTACTTAATTTTTTGTTCTCGTTACTATTTCTGCTGATAGATGGCGCTATCTTTTCGTTCGCTTTACTCCCTTTGGGTGTAAATACAACCGTATATTTCCCTGATGAAGAAGTACTTTTACCTGTTTGCCCTCGAAATCAATAGTCTTGAATATAGTCTACGCCAAACAAAAGGTTGTCGCTTTGCCTAAATTTATAAATGTTTTTAATTAATTATTTCTAGATATGATATACATCAGATTTAAAAATTACTTACTTATTACGGGATGATCGTTTAATTCCCTCTTGTCATCTGATTTTTCACAAATTTATGAAGGCATATTGTGCGTTAATAAACTCATTAGTCTTCATATTTAAAATACAGTTGATTTCGTTGAAAAGTCTTTTTACCTAAGGCGACCCCTTCTGAAACAGAATAACTTTTCCGAAAATATAGATAAATATTAGTAATGAACTATATCTCTCTAAGACGATGACCTTAACTGAAGTTCAATATCTTCTAGAACCGTGAGTAGTCGTCTCAGAAAGATCCGCTGTTCTTCTTCCCACCTTGTCTCCCCTTTTGTGATAGCCATGTCACACTACTGTTCGGAGTTGAAACTCCAAGGTACTTGTAAATTTCTTTTAACTTCCCAAAAAAAGGAGTTTTAGAACAGAGTTTAGAACCTTTAAATCCTCTGTATATATATCATGGCCGTAAAGTACCATTTATGGCATTATTCTATTTTATTTGCTTCATGACTACGCAAACTCAACTATAAGTAAAACCTTATTTTTAAGTATTTTTTAAAAATGATATGAATATTAAAATATGTTCATATTGTTAACAAAATGTAATATTTGCAGCATGTTTACTAGCTACTAAAGCAAATAAGCTTTCTAACAAAAAAAAAAAAAAAAAAAAAAAAAAAAAAAGCTACCACTAATGCAGACAAATTTTGCATTTTAAAACGGAATATTTTAGTATGCTTATTATACTTACTGCATTCAAAATTAATATTAACATTGCATATATCAAATCACACGAACTTGTATGTCCTAATAACCTATATCTCTACATTCTCATCTAAGGTAATGCTATATTTTACTTAGGACAATAAACCTCGCGAGAATGGATTCATTATCTTCTTTAGGGGGAAAAAAAAATATTCGAAATTTAACTTGGCTAAGCTTTTATCAGTGTACAGTTACATTATTTTAGGAATGAATAGAACAACAAGTTCAGAAAGTAAGCATAAAGAAGTCGCAGCTTAGTGTTGTAAAGTATCTTATGTTAATTTACCAGTTATTATGATTTCAGTTTTTATTGTAACTTCTCTCCGTATGTATTTAAACTGATGTTTTGAATCTTTAGATAAGAGCTTCTGGCAGTCGTATCTTGTTAGTATTTTCGCTAAATCTGTTTAAAAGTTATATTCCGGTTTTAGCATGCTCGCTAGCCGCTGTTTTAAATACGTGCCGGTAAAATATCTGTGTCAGCTTATTTATGTTTAATGTGTAGTCTTAGATAACGGTATCAAAGTTTGAATTTAATTATCGATTATAGTCATTTAAAAATTTACCAATGGTGGAAGTTTCGTCTGTAGCACGAGTTGTTCCTGTTCAGTTAAGATTAAATAAAAGATTACTTTAACCTTTATCTGTATTTGCCAGACTTTAGTTTCCAGTTACAAAGGGATCTTGCAATGCAGTCGCGGTTAATGTTATCATTGTAGTGCAACTGCTTAGAATTTTATAAAACAAATTCATAATCAAAATCGCTGTTGTTAGTTATCGAAAAATAACCAAGATGTGATTTTTGCGTAAATGTCAGTAAACTATACAAATTGCCATTATCCATCACACTATGGATGTTTTTTTCATGCGAGAGTGTCCCTTTTTCGATTTCTATGGAACTGTCGTGTGTCGAAATACTATCAGAATCTTGTCAAGCGAGCTTCTGAATGTAAACAAAGAACACCCCGTCTGGTGACCCAAGCTTCAAAGCAGTGCTTCACTTCTAGCGCAGAATGGCCCCTCCTCTCTTTCCTACCTCCATGGCTACGCCACTGCTTTCGTCATGAACTGTACCAGGGCAAGCTGCCAGAGTTACCCACTCGACCGCTTGTGAATACGAACATTAAATAAAAAACTAGGAGCATAGAATTATTATTTCGCAGTTACTTTGAAATATTTTTGTAATCAGAAATATCTTTTATAATAAAGTTCTAAGCTATGTTTAACTTACTGAACGAATTATTTATTGATCTATTTTGAAGGTGAAGAAAAGTAAAATGAAGAAATCTAAGATTAATTGCTGTTGAAAGAATCTGAACCATCAGTGGAAGCATATGGTTTCAGCATGAAATTCATGTACAGTTTTCATTAATGTTACGATCTACATAGGATTAATACTAAATTAAGAGTTGTTATGGAATTAGAGCTTTAATGAATTAATTGTGGTAAAAAAATTGTGCAAACTCGAATTAAAATATGGGCTTTTTCGTTATAAAACAACCCTCTTTAAACAATTTTCTGCAAATACACTGCTGGCCACCGTAAATGTAACACCTTGAAGGAAGCATGCAAATAACATGAAATTTACAACATGCATTAGCGGAGGTGAGATATGCAAATGATTAGAATTTTAGCGCAGACGCACATCACGCGCGCCTGTGTCGCCACTTTAAAGCGCTATTTAAGGCTTGGAGTTTTTGACGATTTCAAGTTCAGCAGTTGTGTTTATCTTGTGGGGTTTTTTTTTCTTTTCTTTTCTTTTCTTTTCTTTTTTTTTTTTTTTTTCAAAAAAACGATCAATTATCCCTCTTGGTAAACAGCGATCATCGTTTGATCGAGTATCCGAGTTCGACAGAGGAAGGATGGTGGCCTACCGAGAGTGTGGATTATCTTTCATGGAAACCGGTAGTCGTGTTGGACGAAACCAAACAATTGTAATGTGTATATTACGGTGCAACACCGAAATCCGGAGAATGTCGACTTTCACCGGTGAATGTCAAAAATCACCTAGTCGCTTGGTGTATGTCCGAAATATTTTCCAAATACTCTTATTTCTGACTTACACCGGTAAATGTCGACATTCACCATGTACTAATGGTGAATGTTCAACATATAAGAATATTATATTTTCTTCTCCGTAATTCAGTCGCGAAAAAACGCACTTAAGAGTTAAAATAAGAACTTAAGAATATAAGAACTTAAAACCCACGGTACATTCAAATTGAGAAAGGAAAATAATAGAAGTTAAAAACTTACTTATTAATTAAAAACTTAATTATACAGTACGTTCTAAATGAGAAAATAAAATAATAGTAATAAAAAACTTACTAAATTATGTGATTCAAATCTTATTTATTGCAACAATTTAAACTATTATGATACTTTATGACCACTCTTTTGGACCTACACCAGAACATATCTGTGACTGTCGACATACACCGGTGAGAGTCCGAATGTACAAGAACGTAATGCAATATTCGATCTTTCACCGACGTATTTGGTGAATGTTGACATTCTCCGGTGAAAGTCGACATTCTCCAATTTCGGTCTTTCACGGTAACATATATATGTGACCGTTGGATGCAGGAGGGTACGACGGACAAAAGTGTTCTATCGCATCCACCTCAGTGCACCACTTCACTTGATGACAGGAACATTGTGCGCAGGGCAGTGACGGATCGCGCAGTCACATCACGAACCACAGCACAACACATTCAGTCTGTAATGCACCATCCAGTGTCTGCGCATACCATTCGACGCCGTTTACAGCAGAGTGGACTGTCCGCAAGACGTCCATTGCTTCGTCTACCCTTGATGCAGAACTACAGACGTCTCCTTCGCTAATGGTGCGATGAAAGAAGGATATGGACGGCAGAATGGAATGAAATTATCTTTACTGACGAGTCACGCTTCTGTCTGCAACATCACGATGATCGGATTCGAGTCTGGAGACACCGTGGAGAGAGGATGCTGAATAGTAGCCTTATGCACCGCCACACTGGTCCTGCACCGGGTATTATGGTATGGGGCGGTATTGGATATCACTCTCGCACTCCTCTAATACGCATTGCCGGTACTTTAAACAGCCAGCGCTACATCTCCAAGGTGTTGGAGCCGGTTGTTCTTCCTTACCTTCAGTGCTTGCCCACAGCCATATTTCAACAGGATAATGCGCGACCACACGTGGCACGCATTGTCCAAAGGTTCTTCGTCAATCGCCAGATTGAATTGCTTTCCTGGCCGGCTCGCTCTCCGGATCTTTCGCCGATAGAAGACATGTGGTCCATGGTTGCTAAACGATTGACCCAGATTACATCCTAAGCTGCCACATTAGATCAACTTTGGCAAGCTTTGGAAGCTGCTTGGTCTGCTGCACCCCAAGAACACATCTAAAATCTTTTTGAATCAATGCCGAGGCGTGTGGCAGCGGTGATCTCCAACAATGGGCTGCTACTCTGGCTACTGATTCTGGAAAGAACCACACTTCACAGAAGTCTATAAATTTAATCATTTGAATGTAATATCTCTTGTCTTTCTTGGTGTTGCAATTTGGGTGGCCAGAAGTGTAGATAGATGAATGTGCCTATGTTATCGCCTACTAGCCACCATAAATTAAAGATATTATTTTTATTTCTTATAAGAGTGTTCTTCTTTTTCAAAGTACGTAGCACGGATATGCTAAAGGCATCAAGTAAAACTGAGATTTAAAAATCAAGAAAAAATGAAATTGAGAATTTAAGAATTGAGTCTACAAATAACCAAAATACATTGTTCATTCACAAAAAAGTTGGCATCAAATGATAACTCATTGCACTTGGATGAAAATAATATAATTTTGAAGCAAATCAATTTAGATTTTTATGTATGTTTCATCTTCATGGAATTTAATGCTGCAAGAAATATAAATAAAGCCTGGCAATCAAAAACTGCAACTGTCTCTAAATCCACACGCTGAATAGAGGAATTGTCTTACCTGTGCAGTAGATGAGATATTTCCGGAAGTATTCTTGAGAAATGTAAAAATTTAGGTTCAGCGATGCAAACGTTTGAAGAATATTAACAGAAAAGAAAAGGAAATATTGATAAAGCACATTGTCAAGAATTAATTGATAAGAAAAATAATGTTTCCTAAAAATATTTTTTCCACAGTAACATGTCATCTATTTAGCTATGTTGATATGTTAGGTAATAGATGCATTATAAGTGTCAGATCTTTAGTCTCGCTTAATTATTATTCTAAGAGTTATGCTATTATGTTTGAAGTATGTAAAAGGGTACAGATATAGTAAACTTGTACTGTATATATACACAATAGAAATAAAAGAGAAATAAAAGATTGATCACCGAAAGCAGTTCTAAGCTGATTTAGTGTTTGCGAAAGGAGTTTGGGGCCAACAGAACGCCACCTGAGTGGGCCCCACACATGCTGAATGGGATTAAGGTCGGAAGAGCGTGCTGTCCATTCCATTTGGACTACAGTTTCTTCTCCAAGAAAGTGGGGAACGAGACGAGCAGAGTGAGGGCTGGTATTCTGTGCTTGTAATATGAAGGTATCACCAATTGCGGCAGCATGCGGTTGAAAAATAGGATATCTAATCATCTCCTGTATAAGTATCCCTTTCCCATATGTTAGACGGAAGATAATGAATGTTTGCTTTTCTCTATATGTGAACACTTAGAATCACTTGTAGAGACATTAAGTATTTTTGGAAGCAGGGAAGATGAAAAATTAGTAACGCCTTCGCCGGGAATCGAACTGTGGACCTCTGGAATACGTGCCCAGCATGCAGACCACCACACCACGAAGGAATGCCAAGAAGGCGGGAGAAATACCTTACATACTCCCCCTTTTAAAGGGTTACTGGGGTTTTTAGGGGACCCAATCACCAAATCCTGGGTGTGGAGAATCATCATTCACCACCCTTTTAGTTCGGGCGCCAGTGTAGAGACATTAGGAACTTTTTGGAAGCATGCAAGATGAAAAATTAGCAACGCCCTCGCCGGGAATCGAACCGCGGACCTCTGGAATACGCGCCCAGCTTGCAGACCACTACACCACGAAGGCATGCCAAGAAGGCGGGAGAAATACCTTACACACTTTATAAAGCAAAGCGAGAGTCATCAGTGAAGATTAGTTTACATGACTACAATTTACAAACGCTCCGTCCGGTGACGAGAGGTAAGTGAAACACAGTGCTGGTCGCCTAGCATGCAAACCTCTTTCAAGCAGCTTTCTACTTACTGTTGTGGCTGATACTGTTTTTCCTGTTGCAGAAATAAGCGTGAATCTCAGCGGGCACTAAGTTGCAAATACTGGTCGTCTGCACAAGTCTTAACTTTTGGCCTACCTTCAGTAGGTCTTCGAGAAACGAAATCATAAATTAGAAATTGATACCACAACCGGCTTACCACTAAGCGTTATATAGTTAGCCATCTTTCAACGTCAGACGTTGACCTGCTTCTAATCGGCCTATATCTCGATAATCCAATTCTGCTTGCAAATACCACTTTGAACTCATTTTTACCCTTTGGCTATTTCTAAATTATTTAATATACCTCAGTTCATTGAATAGTGATTCCCTCCTAAATAGCTGATTTTAAGCTGTATCGTATTTACGCAAAGCGATGACACATTCTTTTGCACAGTGCAACTAGATGCAGTTTGCTTTTGTTTGTGACATATCCAAATTTCAAGAATTTCAAACTACTCTTAGCCCTGATTTTTAAATCTTGATTTTTTAATTTCTCGCTTAGGTTTTGGAAACAAGTGTATGATCGAATTCATTCTAAATATTCTTGATTATAATATAAAGCGGTTGATCATAATAGGAGTAAATCATATTCAAATGTTCCAGAATTTCAGCATACTATATTTTTGAAATTGTTCTGAGTTTTCATTTATAAACGAAGTACGTACATATAGATTAAAAATCTAATTACTCGTAATTTAAACAACAAAGTAAAATGCACTCATACCACTCAATTTTTACAGAGTTCTCTAGAGTATTGCTTAGTGTTTTTCTATGGAATTTAAAATTTTTATTACCTTTGTATGATGAATTCTCAAATGAAGTTTCTCACCCTTCAAAAGGGGTACGAATGGTACCCTTTTCGGGTGCCATCTGTTCACATTATGTGTCTATGCGACATTGTTCTCATCGAACCGGATATGCCACCCGTTGCACGATATTTGCGGCGATTCTGTTATTGGTCGGTTGGTCACTTCCGATAGAATTTTCCAAACCATAAACTCCTTGACAACATTTACGGTTTTCTCTTGCCAATTGCACAATCATTCAAAAAACTGGAAGCAAGTTTTGTAATTCAGAGGCTGCTGCACATCAAATTACCTTTTTCAAAATTCAAGAAATTGGAAGCGAGTTTTGTAATTCAGAGGCTGTTGCACATCAAAATTACTTTTTTCAAAATTCTCACCGCCTTTAATTTCATTAAACTACCTTTTTTCTTTCTTAAAGCATATATGCAATAATCCCTCTTTAATCACAATGGGCCAAAGTCATGCTCACGTTTTTGGCAAATTTTCGTCAGTGGCAACATACTCCTAAACTGATCACAGTAACTTTATCCTTCGACATCGAGAGGTATTTGATGCATTCAATAGGTCTTCTTGGGAGGGAGGAATCTTTTACTTCAGTGGGTCTCAAACTGGCAGCCCATGGGCCGCATGCGGCCAGCGAATACAATTCAGTTATATATTTGTTGCAAAATATTTGAGATTTTAGTTATTTGAATTCCGAATTTACACTATTATCATTACCATTAAAAGCGAGCATGAATAATGCACAAGAAAATCTATAAATGGAGATAATTTATGTATTGCAAAGTGGTGTGTGTCTTATTCAATGGTCTTGCAGGTACCAAGCTACCAAATTTTAGATTTCAGATAGATTATAAATATAAATTTGAATTCTCTTCTTTTGTAATATTATTATTATTATTGTTTGTGTATTTTTTGCTAAATATTTAGCAAGCCAAATCTAGAATTGAGAAAAAATATTTTTTATTTTGTTGATCAAAAATTTTCGCTTTCTAAATTAAAATAATAATAATAATAAAAAGTTCTGGCTTTTGAGCCGTTTTTAAATCGTACTTTCGGTCCGCAAGCAATTTCAGTTTGAGATCACTTTTTAGTGTTTGTGTAATTCCAGATTTGGTATTCTTAAACTATTCATAAAGATAATTTAAGAAAACCAAACGAAAAATCGAGCTGCTAATTACCGTATTTGACGGCATATAAGACGCGCCCTTATTTAGAAGGCCACACACAAGGAAAAAAGTTTCAATAGTCCGCGCGAGTACCACAATAACTTAAAATGTGGTTTCTTTTAGTTCTCACGTTTCGTAAAATCTAAATAAACAATCATTGAATGCAATTACCAAACATATTATTAAGGAAAATTAACAAACGGCAAGCTATTTTGAACATGATATGTAAATTTCAATAATGAATAAATGAATGAACGGCAGGCAATCAAACATAATACAAAATAAAGCAGAAACAACAAAAAACACAGACTCAAGGAAAACGTTGCCTATCATGAAATTAGACTTTAATCACTTTCAAAACCATAAAAATTCTTTTCACTGTCATCATCATCGAAAATGAGAATATCGTTATCACTACTGTTTCCGCCATCGCTAGTATCACCTTCTTCGAATAATGCTTCGTCTTCTGTTCCGTCAAGAGTATTACTGATTCCGCACTTCTTAAAGGACTTAACAATTACTTCAGCCTTTGCGTCCTCCCAAGATCTTTTTACCCACTCGCACACTTGTGAAATAGAGGGCCGCTTCATTCTACATGAGGGTGTGAGGGCGTGATGTGGCTCTCCTATCCACTTGTTCCATCGTTCTCTCACTTTTTCCTTAAATGGCTTAGTCACCGATACATTTAAAAGCTGCAATTGGCTAGTCAGTCGACCAGGAATGACAGCTATCTGGGTTTTTAATTCTCTCGCTTTATTCTTTATGGCTTCAGTTCTATGGGCGCTAAACTGATCCAAAACCAAAAGATATGGTTTTCTTAAGAGTCCACCAAGTCACCTCGCCCATACGTTCTGTAACAACAGTTTCATTCCAGCTTCGTCCATCCAGCCTTTCGGATGAACATGAACAATTACACCCGTTGGAAGTTTTACTTTCGGATGAGTTTTTCTTTTGAATATGAAAAACGGCGGTAGTTTTGTGCCATCAGCACAACATGTTAGAACTACCGTATATCGTTTTTTTTTATGACCTGTGGTTTTTATGGTTATTGATTTAGACCCTTTAATACTCACAGTCTTGTTGGATGGTACATCAAATGTGAGTGGAATTTCATCCATATTTCATATTTGACCGAGCTCAAAAGAAGTTTTCTTGCGTGCATTTATAACAAACCTATGAAATGCTAGTATTTTTTCTTCATAATCTGCTGGCATTTTCTGTGCAATAGTTGTTTTTGTGCGCATTGATAAGCCTTGCCTTTTCATGAACTTGTAGCACCAGCCCTCAGACCCTGAAAAGTTCTGATTCCCATGTTTTTCTGCAAATCCTTTGGCCTCATTGATTATCATTTTAGTTGAAACACTTATCCCAGATTGCCTCTTATCTATCACCCACATTTTTACGGCATTTTCAAGTTCAGGTCAAGATGGAGCTGGGCATCGAAGGTTATGTTTTTGTTTTTTAGCAGCTTTCAGTTGATCTTCCTGCAGTCGCCAAGTACGTATCATTTTTTCGGTAGGTGGTGGACCGAAATGCCTTGCTGCTGCTCTGTTTCCACGCACTTTGGCGTAGTTTAGCACTAATAGTTTATAATGAATTGTATAGCTTAATCTCTTGTTTCCTGTAGTCATATTTTCCAGGGTATTTTTTTTAAACAAATAGTTTTAAGCACCGATACCGACACGTTTATACAGAGTAGCACCGATACCGGCACGTGTGTCGGCTGAGTCAAAGAAAGTCTATGTAAAGAAGGAAAGGCTCCATAGACGTAATGTGACCATCGAACCTGTTCGAACTTCGACATCAGCTTCGAGCTTTGGCGCTTTTTGGCGACAGATATTTCACGCATGCGCAAAATAATTATGGCAGATGTAGAAAAAGTTATGTGTGTCTAGACCTTTATCCGGGCTAAAAATAGCATTCAGTATTGAAAGTTAACCTGCGTCCTTCACACATAAGACGCAGGTAACAACTTTTTTAGACCAAATTTAGGAAAAAAAGTGCGTCTTATATGCCATCAAATACGGTACCTACGACGTGCTACGAGTTAATTTTTTTTTCTTTTTCTCTTGACTGTTTACCTTCTCCGCAATGGGTATGGAAGTTTTGATGACTCCATACGCAAAAGTTGCTTGACATTATTCGGACTTGAAGCAAGTGGTCTAAGGATCTTTTCATTTTTCAGTTTTTCAGTTAACAGTAAATTATTTGCCAGTCAATTTATTTGATTTTGTTCTTGGGAATTTGATCACAGTACGAGGGTGCTTACATTAACTTGTAATTTCATTAAGCATCGCACACTATGTACATATATTATATACATTTATATAAAGTGAAGATTTTGCGGATACGCACGGGAATGACGAAGCTTGGCAGGAGAGTCCGGGAGTTGTTTGGCTGAGTAGAATACAGCAGAATGACGATACAGAAGGATTTTGCTTTTACTTCATCTTTATTCGAATCAAATGGCAGATCATTTTTCTTTTAGATGAAATTCTCCAAAATTACATATGCTATATAACTATTCGAACAAAGGAAACAGGGAAATGAGCAGCGGCGAAGTGTTGTAGTAGCAAGCTGAGAGAGCAGTTTGACTAAAAAATGGCGCGAACTCTGTACTTATAATAGCGGTTATATAATGCCAGAATGTTCTCGAAAGTACTTACTGATCTAGGGAAAGATCATAAAATTGCGGAAAGTTAATTGTAGGGTACCTGTTAGCGCAGAGAAAAGGCATCGTATTTTTTATATCTTACATATATGAATATAATAATTAAATAACTCTGTATATTAAGATAACTTGCAAAAAAGGTGATATAAATCAAATATAATTAATATGCGTTCCTTTTAATTTTTTTTTTGTTCTGAATAATGGAAATTTACTGTGATATCTATTACCAGTTTAATCTTCACATATAACCAACTATTACGAATCCCGTTTCTGAGAGCGCAACTTCAATTTTACATAATTTAGGATAAAGAAAAATAATCGATTAATAATGCCAATAAGGTTAAAAGCTATGTATCTCTGTTCCCTATGTACTTTACAAAATAGTGAAAAATGAAGCAAGATGAATAAATGTAGTCAAAATACACTCATGTCCATAAATTAAGGATAATGCTAAATCAGGCAAAGGAAGAGTTAAAAGCAAAACAAATTTGACTTACTTGTAAAGCTTATTTATTAAACAAAAGGTAAAGAGCAAATAAAGATGCTATATGTTTGATATTATTAAAAAAATTAGCGATTTTTTCTTCCTGGAGCAAATTACCAAAAAAAAAAAAAAACCTATTTACAAAAAACCAATATTAAATGGTTGGTGTGATTGTTAATACATTGTATGTCTCCCAGACGATGCAATACAGTCCGTACAACGCCTAGGCATGCTGAGTATCAAATTATCGATCTGATCCTTGGGGATATTACACCATTCAAAAAGCAATGCTCTCCGAAGTTCCGGTAAACATGTAGGAGGAGGGTGGCGGGGTGCAACTTGTCGGCCAAGCATGTCCCACACGTGCTCTACTGGATTCAAGTCCGGTGAAAATGCTGGCCCGTCCATACGGGTGATATCCTCCGATTGAAGGCATTCGCTTACGATGTTTGCACGGTGAGGACGGGCGTTGTCATCCATAAACACAAATTGTGCGCCCATGGCGCCCCGAAACAAACGTACATGTTGTTCCAGAATGACGTCCCGATAGATTTGGCTTGTCATGGTTCCAATTTGAACATGCAAGTCAGTTCTGGAACCCAGAACAATTCCACCCCAAACGAGCACTCCTGCACTACCGTAACGCTGTCCTTCAATGATGTTTTCTTGGTGGTAGCGGGTACCTGGAGCTCTCCATATGAAAGTTCGGCGAGAATCAGACTGCAAGCTAAACCTGGACTTGTCGGAAAACATCACACAAACCCACTGTTGCGGTGTTTTAATGCATGCTCTCTACTCCAGGCTAACCGCAGGCGACAGGGAGTTGCAGTAAGTGGAACGCATCTGACAGGTCTACGAGCATATAGACCAATCTGCCCTAAGCGTCTGTACACGGTCTGCCTTGAAATTGTCGTACCAGTGGCTGAAAAGTGCTGACGAGACAGGTCTTAGGCTGTGCTCCGCCTGTTTCTTTTGGCAGTAACTGCCAAATACCGGTCCTCATTCGACGTTGTAACTCTGGGGCGACCTGTGCTGTAACGTCTACTCACATTACCATCATCTTGGAATCGTTGCCAAAGCCTGGAGATGACACTGGGCAATTCCAAGTTCGTCTGATACTTCCAGTTGGGTACGCCCACATTCCAGACGGCCGATAATTCTACCACGTAAAAAATCATCCAAATGCGTCCTTTGTGTCATAACGATTCTGTTATTGCACTGAAATGCTTATAAAGCGCCTGCAAAAAATTTTGCTTTTTTGCCTGTATTCTTTATATATCACTCTCTTACACTCTCGTCATTGTGACGTACCATCGGTGTCATCTGGTTACTTTCTGAAATTTGCATATGATTCTTGAAGATGCGTGTAGTGATTTTACAGGTGATATATTTATTTTAGAGTTCGATTTCCGCGTGACTCCGAATTATCCTTAATTTATGGACATGAGTGTAAATAAAGAATTATAGATTAATTTATAGCTAGGAAAACTAGTAAACAGCCGTTAAATTTGCTGAATGAATAAAAAGAGCAGTAAATATGCGAATGATGTAAAAGCAAAGTACTGAAGGAATTTAACTTAGCGTAGCGATTAATATATGTACTCGCAATATGATAAAAAAGTTTTACAAAAAGTGTTTTGACAATTTTTGTTGAATGATGTAATATAATAAAAAAGGAATAATATAGTTACAAAGGCAAAACAAGTTACAGATTTCCAAAGAAATCAAAAAAGCTGTGCAACAACAACAACAACAAAAAGGGGGGAATCCATTATAAAAGCACAGATGTGTCTATACACAAAGAAAGGAAAACTAACACGAAGAGGCTATGAAAACTGTGCCAGAATGTATGAAGTGTATCAACGCTAATCTTAAAATTGGAAAAATGACTTTAAGATACTAAATAACTAGTAATTTTTATAAGGTATTTCTCCCGCCTTAGCGAGCCTTCGTGGTGTAGTGGTCAGCACACTCAGCGCGTAATTGAGAGGCCCGTGGTTCGATTCCCGGCGAAGGCGTTGCATATTTTTCATCTTGTGTGCTTCCAAAAAATACCTAATGTCTCTACAACGCTGATGGAACGAGACGGCTTCTGACCTAATGCGGGCTAATAGGCGCCTATCGGAATTAAGTGCCGCCCCGCCCTTGATCAATCAACCATGTTGCGACCCCACAGAGCAAGGGCAGACAAAGCAGTACCAGTACGGTCCCTGCCGAGCCTTACTCTGCCCCGAGAGCCCTCAGGCCTTCTGTGAAGTCTGTTATTATGCCCCCGTGGTTGAGACTGCCTAGGTACAGATCCTAACCAATACTTGTCAGGCGTTCGCCTGAGTCTACCCCCGGGGGGGGGCTAATGTCTCTACAGTAGCACCCGAACTAAAAGGGTGGTGGATGATGATATTCCCCCACCCAAGATTTGGCGATTGGGTCTCCTAAAAACCCCAGTCGCCCTTTAAAAGGGGAAGTATATAAGGCATATCTCGCATCGTCTTGGCATGCCTTCGTGGTGTGGTGGTCTGCCCACTGGGCCGTTATTCCAGAGGCCAGTGGTTCGATTCCCGGCGAAGGCGTTGTTAATTTTTCATGTTTTCTGCTTCGAAAAAAATACCTAATGTCTCTACAGTGGCGCCGGAACTAAAAGGGTGTTGGATGATGATTCTCCTCACCCAGGATTTGGCGATTGGGTCCCCTAAAAACCCCAGTCGGCCTTTAAAAGGGGGGTATATAAGGTATTTCTCCCGCCTTTTCAGCGAGTGGTGTAGTCGGTCAGCACACTCAGCGCGTAATTGAGAGGTCCATGGTTCGATTCCCGGCGAAGGCATTGCATGTTTTTCATCTTGCCTGCTTTTCAAAATACCTAAAGCCTCTAAAAAATAACCCCTAAAAAATTCATAATTTTTCAGTACTCATTAAAATTACTCAAATTTCTTATTACTATAAAAATTATGTCTAATGTCTCAAGGCTTTCAATAAAAATTTTTAAAACAGAAGCAAGATTAAAAATTTTAAATAAAACAACACTCATTCCATTGTAAAACTAAAGCACTTTAAAATACATGAATTTGACAATATTAAAATTCAAATGTTAAACATCATGCCTAACACCCAATTGTTATAGAACAGTATAACATAATATATTTCAAATGTATTATTTACTTCTTAACATCATATCAGTGTAATTTCTATAATCAATGTTCATACCAAATTTTGTAGTAGGTAAATGTATGGGTATGTGCAACAGCAGAAGACATTTTGAACCATTTACTGTGTCAATCACATTATATAACAATACGAGGAATTATCATAGTGAAGCATAAACAATAAAACTATTCTAAATTTCAGAAAATTTGCGTTGTGATGCAAAAAAACCCATCCTATGACTAAGGTCCAGTGTAAAAGAATTAATTACAATAATTACAACAAAGTAAGTAAAATCAAACTAACGTTTATTTTTGGTGAAAAGGGTATTTGGATTACATTTCTGATAGAGTCATGATACTCACTATTTCCATTACAATTATGAAGAGGTGGCTGGTTAATAAACATAGCTGAAGAACACAAAAGTATAAAACATACCTTAAAAAAAAACAGGGTCAGAGGGGCCCCACAACTTTAAGGGAAGTATGGAACTATTCACACAAAATCTTGAAATTACATATGCAGTAGGTCTTAGGCATCTTTACTAGGCTTGCAGCATATCTGTTGAAAAGAAATGATAGAAGTTAGCGAAACAAATAAAATCAACCAATGATAACAACAACGACGAGGTCTGGCTCCGATTTTCCGCCCAAAGCAGCAATTCCATCAGGGTGGTTCGATACGTCTACCCTCCATAGGCCATTTCTGAGAGGATCATGGATCCGGATTTCTGTTTCCTTCTCGGCTTAGCATACGGTGTTAGACCTATTTTTACTGCAGCTCTCGGGGGTCTGCCAGGCAGAAGATAGAAGAAGGTCTTGTCGCTGCAGCTCCGTCAAGAAAAGCGTTTATTTTGAAGAACTTTTCTCCGGCTCTCTCCTTCGTCAGAGAGGGAAAAAAAAAAAAAAAAAAAAGGTGTCATCGAAAATCCTTTCTCCGTCTCCCTTCACGAAAACACTGCGCAGCCACTTTAATAGCTGGCGCGTTTTTTTGAAAATTTGGCGTAGAAAGTGAACAGCAACCACCCAAGTCCTGCAACCCAAACAGAGAAATCTTCACGGGAAAGGGTTTCCCGACTGCCAGAAGAGCCAGTTAGCGCATTTCAATCATTCGGCCTCCAAGGCCACACCGATGTGTCAACAAGCTCCGCAGACGAAAGCAAGGGAGGCATCTAGCCTCGCATCGAGGTTCAACTCGACCATGTAGAGCTTCCTATCCAACGATTATTTCCCCCCTTCCTTACGAATTCGCTGTAGAACCTTTTCCTGCTAGCGCTGTCCAGCAAACGAGGTCCTCTTTAAGTAAAACTCCAGATGGTGTATACATCCAACACGTCATCCGACATGTGGTTTTTCGTTTGGGCGAAAGAATTTCGGGGTGCAGTAATCCTCTGATAAGGGATTCTGAGAATGAATTCCAAGCCGACGGTTGGGATGTGAAAATTTTTAGAACCAAGTCAACATAAACGACTTTGGGAAATTAAAAATTAAACTATTATATAACAATATAATTCATTAAAAAAAGGTCAGCACTATATAAATTGTTTCTTCAGCAGTATTTTAAGTATAAATACTCATTACCCAGATTGAATTTCAATTACTATTGATTTACCTTACCGCCAGTCAGAAAATATGCATTCGACAACTTTAATAGCTAGAACTTTAATAGCAAATAGAAAGAGGGGTAAAAAAATTAAGTTAACTTAAGTTAAAAAAAATTAACACACTAAAAGTGCAGTAAAAAAAACTTTAAAATAATAATTAAAGTTAAAAGTTAGACAACCTTGAAGGTCCAAAACAAAAGTACAAAACCAAAGTAAACCTAAGTCCCTAAACTCAAATTTAAACTAAACAACTTAAGAAAACTTTTAAAGCAACCAAACCTTAATTTTAAAGTTTACAAAAGTTACAGTTTAAACTTACACCAACTTTAAACAACTAAAGCAAAAAAATTAAGAACATCAATTACAGATCAAAACTGAAATAGTACGCAAAACTTAAGCTTGAAAATAGTAGCAATTAATACATAACACAATCTTGAATTCCTGTATAATATTAAATACGAAACGCTCTACCCGTATAGTTTAAACTTCTTCATTAATGAACAAAATTTAATGGATGTATTCAGTGCATTTACAGCAATCTGCAGTTTTATAAAAATAAAAGATGTTATAAAAAGCAACAAAACTAAACATGATGATTAATTCAAACAGAAAAGATTAACAAGATTGAAAACGCATTTAATAATCCTAATGTTTTCAATGAAATTAAAGAAATATATATTTTCACTTTAAATATAAAGTTTAAATGCATAAAAATACCTCTGAAAAATAGTTCCATTAATAAAATTTCCAAGTAATTTTTAATGATCTTATAAGGTATTTCTCCCGCTTTCTTGGCATACCTTCGTGGTGTGATGGTCTGCAAGCTGCGGGCGCATTCCAGAGGTCCGTAATTCGATTCCCGGCGAAGGCGTTGCTCATTTTTCATCTTTCCTGTTTCCAAAAATACCTAATGTCTCTACAATCTAATAACCTATAAACTGACAAAGGTAATTCTGCTTGCCTGGTGTTATCAGTTAAAACACTGATTACTGTCGTTCCGTAATTTGCTTTATATATAATCAAACATAAAAAATAATAATAAATAAATAAAAATTAAAAAAAAAAAAAAAAAAAAAAAAAAAAAAACGAAGTTCAGTATTGTGCAACTATTATGACGTTCCAGAACCGTACTCACTATGATATTGTGAAGATTCTTTATTTGGAGATTATGTACTAGTTAACACTAACAATCATTATCTTACTAGTGATTTAAATATTTTTAATAATTCTCAGATTCGTTAAGCTTATGGAATATGAGACTAAAATTAGTACTACTTGCAACACTAATTGTATTATGTATATACAAAGAATTCAAACTGATTTACATGAGTTCGTTATCAAAACCAGTACTTTGAGCAACATGCCTATTATTCCCTTTCTTAAATGTAAATGCAGTATGACTGGAAATATTAAAAGTAATATTTGTAAAATTCATTTCCATAAAGGCAATTTCACTTTCAATCAGTTGCGCAAAGAAATTAGTTACATTAACGCTTTACCGACCACTAGCGGTTCAACAGCATGCGCACGTCCGACCGGCCGCTCAGCCGCAGATTCTCGCTGCCATCACTTTCTTCACCGCTATCACTTCCCGAATAACTGTCAGAACAATCTGATAAATCGTCTAAATAAAACTCTCCAGTACCATTTTTTTTCGCTCATCATGAACGGTAATTTTTTTTTTTTTTTTTTTTTTTTTTTTTTTAAACGGTGTGAAAATATGAGAGTATACGAAGCAACGCATTTAATGCAAGTGAGCAATTGTACCTCAGTACTACTAATAAAATGCAGATGATATAGCAAATGGCAATTGTTTATCTCCATGGCTCCCGATTAACAGGCTATTTTAGGTAGCCTCGAGAAAAAAGCGATTAATAGGCTATCAGTCGGTAGGCGTTGACGAAAAAAAGCCGATTAATAGGTTATCGGTCGGTAGGCGTTGACGATAAAAAGCTGATTAATAGGCGATCGGTCGGTAGGCGTTGGCGATAAAAAGCCGATTAATAGGCGATTGGTCAGTAAACTGTTAAAATTAAATTCATTATCACACCAATGGACAAAGCTAACAATATTTTCAGCATCATTTGAAAAGCTATCTAAAAAAAAAAAAAAAAATAATAATAATAATAAAATAAAATAAAAATACCGTATATTACGGCGTATAACGCTCACTTTTAATACAAAAAATAAAATCGAAATTTACGGATGCAAGTAATACGCCGGATATAAAAATGATAAAGTTCACTTCAAATATACTGGAATTTAATTCCCAAAACATGCTTAATTATACTTCACTACAACATTTGTCATAGCTGTGTCTTAAAGGAACTATCAAAAAGATATCTACCACTTAGACCATTTTCTAAACTTCTACGCTTCACTTGAATTCCACTAATAAACAGCCAGAATCTGAAAAACTAAGTCTAGCTGAATAACGGTGGGCAGATAACTGAAAATCGATCTCTTACACTGAGCATGCAGTTTTTTATATGTGAATAATAACTACTTCTTCTCGCTTGTTAATTTTCACATTTTTCTGGAAAGAGAGTGTGTGCATATGAAATCAAAAGGTTTGGTTTCGTTTAGTTGGTTATGGCAAAGCACACTAGGGATATCTGCCTAAGGGAAACGTTGCCTTCGTGGAGGACTTTCTGGGGGAAACTGGTTCGTATACACGTTACACATGGGGAAAGTCACGAAACCGCCCATGCAGTCAGCCCGTTCGGCTGGAATGGAACCTAAGTCGGAATTACCAGTGTTCAGAAATTTTACCGGTCAGCCGCTGGTGCGCCCTGAAATCAGAAGGAACAGAGCAGACTTAAATTAAAAAAGCTGTTCATTAACTTAGAATACACTCATGCGTACATAAACATGAACAACATGTCTTTAAGGAAAGCAAGCTTCAATAGAGCAATTAATGGCTCGCTATGGAAACATTGTTTTTGCTTTGGTTCTTTTATCCAAGAAACAAGGTGTTATTGGTCACGTGAAGTAATGTCAGTTTGATAGTCACTAGAATTTGTTAATTTTTCTTCAGTTTACTGTCAATAATTAGAATTCTATTTCATATGCAAAAGTATTTAATGCACATTTGAATATTATTGGCAACTGATAGTAATAAGTTTAAAGGAAGAACAGGATAAGACAGGAAGAAGTGGGAGTGGCACCAGAATTTTACCAGTGGTTATACAGAGAGGGTCCTACCACACTAACTACACAGTTTCATCTCAGTTTTATGCACCGGTGATGGATTGCAAGATGCTGTACCCCTCTTCCCCTAGAACCGAACCTCTAGAGAGGGCTTTCGGCTCTCCAGTACTTAAGTGTCCCTATGCCACGGAGATACACTCCGTGATTCAAGAGCCCAGTGATTCGGAAACCATCGTCGCTAACCGCTCTATCAATGAAGGCGTTATTTTTAGGCATCATGTTGTTTTTAGACGTGGAGCACTTTTTTTTTTTTTTTTTTTACTTGTCGTTTCATCAGAATCTTCGAAAATTCTCAGATTGGATCATTATAGAGAAATAAAATGTACGAATCTACATTAGATGATTTCTTTATCATATTTCAAAACCATACAAATAAATCATACAAATATTTACAACAAGTTTCACTTAGTTCCAGGCACAATCCGTACAAGCGGAAGGTACTCAAATGTGAGAAATAATAGCTTTTTGTAACTGGATTCAACTATGTTTCAATAATTTCGAATTAGGACTCTTTTCTCCCTGATATGAAGTTATGGTATTCAACATCTATTATAGATTATTTAAGTTCTGTAGTAGGAAGCATTGAATAGCAAAATTTCAAGTACAGTATTAACATATTTTAGTGTTTTATTTCCATGAGTATCAAAACTATGAATTATTCCACTTCAGTACTTAATGACAGATTAGATGTAACTCAACACAAATGGTATTAGAAATTGATCTGCTGCCGTTACATTCCCTGTCATATTTAAACTATATTCATTAAAAAAAACAGCTGCCAAGTAAATGTTGGTTTCTTAAGAAGTTATGTTGGATACTATTCAGCGCAATATACTGATTTTACCAAAAAGGCGCTATGAGTCGAATTGAAATTTGATGCTTTACAGTGGAAATTTTTTAGTATAGAAAATATTAAAAGAATCAATTTAAAACAGGTCCCTTTCATAGATTCTAAGAATTTAAACTAAAACGTTACAAACAGAAATACTATTTTGATAAAGAGTTAGGATGATTTATTTCAAATGCAAAGAATTTAGGCAATTCGAATATGGCAAAGCAGGTAGGTTATTCGAATACTGTAAAGCACACGAGGGTTATCTTCCTTGGAAAAGGGATGCCTTTACAGAAAACTTTGTAAAGGAAGCTGCATCATATTTATACTATAAAAGAGGAAAACCATCAAAACAACCATACATCCAGCCCGAACGGCCCCGTTCATCTGGAATTGAACTTGGATTGAACTAGATAGAACTTGGATTTAGCGGTCTTAATCATTCTGCTACTGGTGAGGCATGTACTTAAATAAGCCGTTAATTTTGTACATAATTAACGCCAGCCAGCACAGCTCCACTTACAAGTATCACTGCCGAATAACTTCAATTTATTATTTTATAACTGTTATTTTATTCTACAGTTAAGCATTGCTTAGCTCGGAAGACAAGAGTAATGTTAGCATTTCCTTACTTTTGTTTCAAAGGGAAAACAAATCCTTCATTTTCATAAAATGAACAATTAAAAATGGAGTCGCTGTTGTCATGTGAAATAAACAAATCAAGTAGCAGAGTTATTACTTTAAATTATAATAGAGAAGCTTATGTTCCGCATGAGGATTAGATCCTTGAAGTTTATGCATAAAGAACTAGAATTTAGAAGTATGAGCATAATTTTCAACAAGAATAGTCATCAGTAGGTTGTGCAATCGTTATCAAAGGGGTCAAAACTCTCGTGGAAGACGCGGGTTTGGACTCTGGAGCATTACAACAATGTCAGACGATCGTTTCCTGTTGCTATGTGCAAGAAGCCGTAGATCATTAACAGGACGACAACTGGCGTCGCATCTCTCTGCTGCTGCAGGCCGTGCTATATTCCACCAAACTCTATCTCGTCGACTGTATGAAGGTGGGCTGTACTTCCGACAATCTGTGGTCTGGGTTCCTTTGTTCCCGTCGCATATCAGAATCTGGTTGAACTGGGCCTGTAAATATCGCAGTTGGACACCGAAGCAGTGGGGCCACACACTCTGTACGGATGAGTTTCGATTTAACATCAAGGAAGAATCGTGAAGGCCAATGATATGGCGAGAGCCAAGGACACTCTGTCGGGCGCCAAATATCGTCGAAAAAGATTATTACAGAGGAGAAGGCTTAATTGTACAGGGTTTGTTGTTGCCTGTATGGGCTGAGATAGAGAAACGAACGGCCGCACCATTATGACCAGCCGCAGTGGCAAACGTATGGCAATAAATAATAATGATTTCTGTTGGTTCCGTCACAGCTGTCCATTACGGTGACGAAATTCTACACTCTCTTGTGCGTCCTTTTATCCCTGCAATGGGTACCTAGGCAATATTTTTGGATGATATGCCCGTCCGCATACAGCTTGAAGGTGGTGTAGAGTTATCTGGAAAGTGAAATTATTCCACATTTGCCGTGGTGTGCTAGATCAGCTGACCTGAATCCCATACAGTATGTGTTTGAAATGTTGGAACGACGGATAGCAGGTAGCACGTACCCTCCACGAGCTCCGAGATGCATTACTATAAGAACGGGTGGTGCTGGTACAACAAGGAATCAACGACACTATTGCCGGCTTGCCTCGCCGTTGGCATGCATTTCAGCTAGATTATATCATTAGCTGTTATTAGCCTGATGTTTCCATTGTACATTCTTGCAACTCATTGGGGCTTTCGCGATATGATGGTCGTAATATATGTGTTTTTGTATGTATTATTGTTTCCTATGTAATCTAGCAATGCCACACTAACCTCTTGGATCAACGTCACACATATCCATTAAATAGTTTTTGTTTTATTCCGTGTTTTGCCTTTGTTATTTCATTTCTGAGCAGGAGTGTACTATGCACAAAAATATTACGCATCAGACTATACAAATATATATATATATATATAATTGAAAAAGAAAATGTAAAGCGAACTGGTAATTAGACGTAAGACCTATCTGGTCTCAAAAACTTTTGCGCATAATGCTGCAAAAGATTTGAAAGAATAGTAGTAGGTAGGAACATTGCAGCAACCTTGCTAAAAAGTTACCAGGAGCTGTAGCTCCACGAAATGTTGTAACATAGTACTACATAAACAATAAGAAATTTGTCTGGTAAAACTGGAAAAACTGCCAAATTTTAGTGCTGGTAGACTTGCTAATGCACGAAAAAAATTAATGAATCTGACCGTTGTGTAATGTGAAAAGTTAACTCACATGAAAAATAGATGGACGGAAAAAATATATATACATATAAGGAAGTTACAAAAAACATGGATTATAAATGTCAATATATAAAATGTCTATACATAAAAAATTAAAATTAAAAATTGCCAATATATAATATGCCTATACATAAAAATTAAAATCAAAATTAAAAAAAATATATAATAAAGACACAAAAAGCATCAAAAACTAGCTACAAAAACAATAATTAAATAGCGGAAAAATGGTAAATTAGCCCACTTGTACTCTCAGTTGGCTTTTCAAGGGAAAAAAACTGTTCTACGAAGTAGGCTAAATACCATTACGCGTTTCGCCGAAACAGACCATTGAAGCTCTTGTTTAATGCGAAAAAATTTTTTATAAAAGAATATTAGTATTTCCGAAAAAATTTTACTGGAATAAATCCTTTTTAGTAGCTCCACTGCTCTGTCTCTTTTTCCCGACGCGTCCGCTGAAAAACACATGTTGTTCACATGTGTTATGATTCCGAGCTATGTAAAATAAAAATCAAAATCAAAGTAGAGAAATAATAAAATAAAATAAATAGCGGCCTGCTATTAGTCAAAATACACATCAACGTACGGGCTGGTCCTTTAGACCTTAAAGACTTTGTAACTTTTATTAGAAGAAAGGTGCTGTAAACAGATAAAAATGTAATTAACAATGTAAGTAAAAAATGTATTAAATTTAGTAAGTAAAAAACGTCGCAGGGTCTTATTAGAACCAAAAACGTATACAAAAGAAACGAATATATATATATATATATATATATATATTGCTTTTAGTGCAATTAAACTGTGAACTGAAATTTGTCTTTATTGCAAATTAATGTTTAGTATAAAATCTTGGAATGAAACACATGTGAAGCTAAACGACATTTTAATTTTATAACCCTCTCCTGTGGGATCTCTTAACCAATGTGAAAAGATAGACATTTCAAAATTTTCATTCTAAAATATATTTCTGGAGGCTAAAATAATTGAAACTTGTATTGTTTGCTCAATCAAAGAGCAAGATTTTCTGACCTTGTGACCCTTACGAGTATAAATGAAATCGACAGAAGGTTTAAAGAGTAATTAATAAAACTTATGACAAATAAGATTTCAGTCTTACTTCTAAAATATTCTTTTAACTGGACAGAGATCAAACTAAATTTCCAAATGCTAAATTTTAAAATAACAAGGACCCTTCAGTTGCTGAGTGGTTAAGACTGCTGAATACATGTAGCTTTTCCCGGCTTTGAATCCAGGTGAGCGAGATGGCTGTAGTTTTCGTATGTGTAACGTGAATACGAGCCAATTTTCCTTAGAAAGTCTTTCACGAAGTCATTGTTCATCTTACCTAGATATCCCTAGTTTGTTTTGCCATATTAAAATAATCTAGACTAACCTAATATTGATAACAAGAGGGAAAAAGAGAATTTTGAGTTCTCATCTTCGTTTTTATAGTTAAGAATAAAGCCGTCGAGCTTTACAAGAAATCTTTGCTAATCAATCAAAATTGTGCCAAAACTGAAATATTTCTCTGCTTTATGACAAAGTTTAAAATCTGTTTACAATAAAAAAACATTTGTTTTAAATTTTATGCATCAGAATTTTTTATATATGATGTATTTTTACTTTATTCGGCGACGAGATGGGAGTTTCCGAGCGCTCATAGCATTCCCCCCCCCCTTGGCTACGCGTCCGAGAATGCCCTGAGAATGCAAATGATGTAACCAGTATTTAAACCGAGGTTTTTCTATTTTAAGACAAAGTGTGTTTCAGTCTTCGTGTGCAAGCTACGTATTAGTTTCTTGTCAGCTCTGACAGTTGTAATTATTCTGCTTTGCGTTCTATTGCTGCCGACACTTTAGTTTTGATGCTCCGATAGAATTTCCGAGCCAGTTTCTAATAATATTCAATTGCGTAGTCCTTGACTACTATTCAACGTTCAATTTAAATTTGAGTTTCTGCTTAATTGCATCAACAAGAGCTGTGGCTAATATTGTAGCACGAAATAGTGCGTTTATCTTCTAAATTCTGTTTAAATAAATGTGTTATTCAAACTTTTACGACCTTATCATTTTTTTTTCAGACATAGCAATAAGTCCTTTCGCGTCTATTAGGGTTGAGGACTAATTAACATTATCAGATCAGGTACAACGCTACAAACCTCGTACAGAGATTTAGGATTGCCGATATCATTTAGAGCTTTCGCAGTCTGTGGCCCTTTATCCCTTGGATCAGGCTTCCCCAACAAGGGAAAGCAATTTTTTTTCCCGATTCGAACTTATACTCGGGTAACTTCGGTAGAGAAAGCGCATGGGCCTATGACAAGAGTCTAGCCGATGATAATTGAAAAGTTGCCTTCGGCTGTTCTGCTATGCTCGGCTAGACTCATCAGACGTCATCAACGGTTGTATGAATTTCTTTATTACTTGCATGAACAATGCATTTGTGGGGGGGGGGAGGGGAAAGGTGAAATGTTTTTTTTTTTTTTTTTTTTTTTTTTTTTTTTTTTTTTTAGTGGAAGGAGATTAACTTATTCTCTAGCAATTTTTTTAAAACTGTACATTGACATTGCGAAAGCTATGCATGCCACACGAGTCTAACCGAGCATAGCCAAATGGCCAAAGGCAGCTCTTCAGTTGTCACAGACTAGAATCTAGTATGACTGTATATACATTAGTGATGCAAGAAATGTAGGATCATGGGGTTGGCTAAACAGAATGCTAACGCGTATTTTTTATATTACTGCTTTATTACTATGTAGGGATTTATATTTATTTTAACTAAGAAGTTAAAGTTTAATTTTAAACTTTCCTATAAGCCTTCATTCCCCTAATTGTCAATGACAGAATATTTAAATTTGGTAGCGCGCGTAAAGGAATACAAATTCTACGTTGAAGAAATAGTTTAAAAACTGAGTTTCGGTAGGAAAGAAAGAGTTATGCTACAGCCACCACCTCTGCTGTTTAAGCGTTTGCTTATTGCTGGTTCACGTGGCTTAATTGCATTACTTGCTGCCTCTTGTTTCGACAGGGGTTTAAGAAACGGGATCTAGCTGAGCCCTGTACTTTAGTTCTATCACTTGTTCATATCTTCAAACTTTTAGTTTCGTTGTCTGATTTCAGTTACCGCCCAAGCAGAGGCGTAGTTTGTTAGCGTTGAGTTGACACATTGTAAATTTTAAAGCGTTAATAAAGGGTACTTTTAATCCCTCTCGTGTGCAGTTACTACTATTCCAGTTTTCACACAAAATTGAATCTACTGAACTCTACAACTCTTTTATTCGTTTTTTTAAAAATTTTTTAATTCTATAGATGTTAACGGTTAAAATGTGTCAATACTTGAAGACATAATCCTGATAATTTTGAAGCGTCTAGTGATGAAGATTTAGAATCTCATGCAGAATTTCAGAAGACTGATAAAATGTGCAAAAAGGGTCTTCGTTACAGTGAGTTATTTATCAATGGGTTGCACACAGACTAGCGATCACTATGTCCTCTTTCATTGTGCCCCATTGTGGTAAAAAAAAAAAAAAAAAAAAAAAAAAAAAAAAAAAAAAAAACTTTCGATCACAGCAGGGGCTTCAAAAATATTGAACAGACATTTCAAATCATACTGACATAAAAAATAAAAAGGTTGATCATTTTGAAACTCTGTTAAAAACCTCAAAATAAACAGAATACAATTCTTATAAATACACTCCCAGTTAGTGAAAAGGTTCAGGAAGAAAATTATTTGGTAGCAGAGCTTACTGCACAGAAAAGGAAAAGTCATAAAGTAGATAAGAATCTGGTAATGCCTGCATGTAAATTTATAGTGGGTAAAATGTTAGAAGAAGATGTAATAAGGAAAATTGAAAATATTTCACTTTCGAACAATTTCGAACACAGTAAATTGATGAATCAATGGTATGCCACATTATGTTGAAGAGGTTTTGTGTGATAAACTGAAAAATGACGATGATTCAGTTCAACTGGGCAAGTCAACAGATTAACCAACAAATGTTATGTTCTAGTATTTACAAAATTTGTTAATGAGGAAGAAGTTCATGATAATTTCATCTGCTGTAAATAATTACTCGAGACAAGCAGGTGAATAGGTACATTTAATATTTTATCTGCATATCTAATAATAAAAGTGTTTTCGTGGAAGAGTTGTATTGGCATTTCTACAGAAAGTGCTGCTTTAGTGGTTGGCTCTATATAAGGTTTTGTTATTCTTGTCAAAGAAAAAAATGCCAGTGTTGTTTCCACTCACAGTTGTTTTGCTCATTGAGAAGGGCTGATGTCAAAATTTCTTGGTAATGAACTATAAAAGGTGTCTGATCGTATTATAAAAATGACAAACTTCATTAAACATCAGAATGTTTAAAAATCTCTCTGGAAACATGGATAAAGATCACACAAATTTATTGTTATACACAAATCCAGTAGTCGCGTAGAAACAGAGTTTTTAATAAGGTTTTTTTAGCGAAGGGAAGAAACTCGTGCACATTTTCAATAAAACGACAAACAAGATTTTACTTTGAGGAGCAAATGTGGGTGTAGATGCTTCCTTATTTAGCAGATATTTTTTCTCACTTGAAATAACTTAATAAACTATTGCAAGGCAGTACATAGAATAAACTTCAAGTAACTAGATTCTTGTATTTAAAAGAAAATTAAACTTACGGAAAGATTATGTTGTAAAATGGAATACTGATATGTTTGAATTACTGGCGGGACTATAAAGTGAAGATGGATACCAACAAATTTCAAGTCTTATTGTGTCTCACCTAGAGGAACCGTTGAAGAAAACTGATTATTATTTTACATCCCTTCCAACAAAACTGTATGTTTAGGTGAGGAAACCATTCTCACGCACTTCCATTCATCCTCAGAGCCTAACTTTAAAAAAACTTTGTGACTTACAATCGGATGGTTTATTGAAAATGAGATTCAATGACACGGTTTTGGACAAATTTTGGTTTTCCGTTGAAAATGAGTATCCAGCAATTCATAGGAAAACAATTAATATATTACTACAGTTTTCAACATCGTACATGTGTGAAAAACCTTTTTTCTTGTTTAATAAGTATTGAGAGTAAGGATAGAAATCGTCTTCTTTCTATGGAATATGAAATCCACGTATGTATATCAAAAATCGGACTCCGAATTCAATATTTATGTTCCAAAAAACAGGCGCATATTTCACATTTGTATTTGCTACAAACTGTTTTACTAAAGAAATGTTTTATTTATCTGTACCTAATTATATTTAGAATTGCTTGTAATTGCAATTTTTTTTTTTCAAATAAACGATTAAAATGACAGTTATTTTTTGTTTTTAATAATGATCGCTAATAAAAGTATTATGAAAAAGTAGTGTTACATTTTCTGGGTTCCATAGAATTGGAACATTGTCACAAGGATTCCGTAAGAGTGAAAAGGTTGGACAACAACTGACTTAGGCAGCACACACCGACAAACCTTCATTTCCGAAGAAATCTCGTTCTGCCAGATTTGAAGGGCGAAGCATTTTTTATCCCTTTTCAGATGACTTAACACTCACTTTCACTACGCAAACTGAACCTCGATTCATCCATGAATACGAGTCTAGTCATCTTGCTCTATAAACAATGATTTTTTGCGAAAATCTAAAAAAACTTCTCAGTGAGAAATTAAAATATACAAGCTACTGATATCCGAGTAAGCAGCTAATATCACCAATATGTAGTTTACCTTATTATATCTCTTCAAATGATTTCGGAGTGTCGTGAAGAGGTATCTTCAGTGAGTCAAAGCGAGTTAAGTAACTGGCTATTAGGTATCTACGAAGTTTTAGTTCGGGTTCGCTATAGAGTCACGAGTTTCTTTTATTTAATTTTATTTTAATAATCGTAGCAAATCCTTGAAAAGTAGTAACTAAGTAATTTTTTTTTTAAATGTAGGAAATCCTGAAAATCAGCTTTGCTATCAATCGTTACTGTTGTTGGCGGAATGTGCTGAAAGCTTCACCACAAAGACACATGGCAGACATTCCTGGGTAATTTTACGAGTACAACCTAATACTAATTAAATTAAACTACTTCATCTCATTAAAAGTATTTTATCGGGCCCAAATTTTTCAGAATCTTTGTCACAAGCTTCTGAAGAAAAATGCTTTTAAAAATTTTAACCTGTCTCGATATCGCAAGTCACTGAAATGTCATCATTCGTTATTAACATATTGAACAAATATTTAACGTTATATCCATTCAGCGACTCAAAACCACATTCTCTAAATGCTTTCCATCAAGTATAGTCCTACATTAGTTAGTCAAGTTATCTATAAAATATTACAAACTAATTCTGCAAAAATCCTAATCTAGAAGCGAAATACCTCATTAAGAATACTTTTTTTTTGGCCTAAATCTTTGAATGCTGCAAATACCACAGTAGCGTTAATTAAAGTTAACGCGCAGCGGATAAGCGTTCCAATGAAACAACAAGGAAGGAAGAAAAAGTGAGAAGAATTCCGTTGTAATTTATTAATTCTAGATTGAATGCGCTGCTTTAAAAATAATCGGTATTTTCTCTTTCAGGCGACTAATTGTTGTCACTCCAGTTTTGTGACATTTAAAGCATTTGTAAAAAGAATCCAATCATGCCTCACAAAAATTGCAATCAGTGCTTTCTAGGATAAATTCCATTTCTTATCCATCAGATTTGTTACGTTTTAACTTTTATTATTCTTGAAAGAGTTCATTACATGTAATCTAAGTTGTTACCGCTATTTCACTTCTTTCAACAAAATTTTGTTACGAAATGAAGGAAATGGTTATAGTATATTAAGTAATTTGGAAAAGCTATCTGTCACTTTAATTAAACTCTTTAAGGTACAAGTTTATTTCACTCAGAATTTAGCGATGTGTAGATTATAACAAGAAGAAAAAGAAAGAATAGCTATCAGAAGAATACATAACCAGCACATACAATGAATACATAGCCAGCGTATTTCTAAACTATAAGTAATCCGGAAATTTACTAATACTTTCGGAAATGTACAAGTATTTTTTACAAGAAGGGCTATATTTAATAAACACTTTGTGTTTTGACTAAAACACATTAAGCAAGTAGTAGAACTGCTCCTACCACTCAGTCCTTCCATAAGTATGCACAATGCACCAAAAAATAAATTAAACGGCCAAATTCAGTCGTCTATTGTAGTAATGATGCCAGTAATATTTTGAATAATAGAATATATTATGGATTAGGTTTTAGTATTTACCTAAATAAAATATTTCTTCTACCTTAAGAAAATTTTCTGAACAAAAAGGTACATAACAACAGCTTTTATCGTCCTGGAGTTTTTACTTTTCGTTTTTTGTGCTTCCATCTCTACAGAATTAAATTTTAATTATTTTTTTAGTGCACTCCGCAGGCAATCAGAAATGGTTCTGCACAGAAAATAAGGGCTTGTATCGTTTCATTAAATCCTTAAATCCGAGAAAGTTTTGCATTAAAAATACCTCTCATTTATAATGTTTAAGGTATATGAGATTTTTTTCCGAACTTTGCATAAATAAACTGCAAGCTTAAATATGGAAGGCAATTAAATTACAAACAGTACAAGATGAAAAATATTTTTAAAAGCATTTTTTCAAAGAAAATCTCTGATGTTTTTTTCCTGAGAAAATAAATTTTGCAGCTTAAAGTTAATTCAAGTTCTGCCCAGAATAGCAATATGAGTATATTGGGGGGAAGAGTTCAGTAATATATGTATAGAATTTCAAAAAACAAGCATGTTGGAAAAAACAATTCATCAAGATGTGTTTAGAATTTTAAAAATAAATCTAAAAGACATCACAGTTTCTATAAAAATCTACCATTCTACTCTCAAAAAGAAATCATTTAACTTCTCTTTAGTTTTAGGAAATGATTTTGGTTTGGTTTATTTGATCATAAGAAAGCACGTAAGGGCTATCTGCTTAAGGAAAAGGATGCGTTCGCAGATAGGTTCTTAAGAGAAACTGGATAGCATCTACGTGCATACATTGGGAAAAATCACAAAAAAGCCCATTCGCCGGGATCTGAACCCGGGTGCTCAGCTACTTTACTACTCGGCCGCTGGTGAACCGTGAGATAATGAACATTGGCTAAGTTTCTGTATGAATAAACTCCGTATGGTGAGGTTTAAACAGTAAAATATAGAAAGGAATGTATAACGTCTTTTTGTTGAGATTAAATAAGACTAAAAACCATAAATTATTTTAAATAATAAATATATTAATTCTTGATTAAAAGATATCGTTCCTAACTGTTGATTTTTATAAATCACTATTTCTTGGTTTTTGATTTTTATCGTAATGGATATTTGTGAATCTTTTTTTATCTAATATTATTATGCTTATAAAAAGTAATTTTTCAAGGAATATAAAAAGATAACGGCATTTGCAAAAACGTAACATTTGAAAAGTAAGTAAAGAAAACTTTAATGTTTCAAAAGTTTAAAAAAATGCAATGTTTTAAATGTTTGAAAATTGGAAAATTTAATCCTTTCAGTGAACTGAAACAATATATTTTGTTAGACATAAAAAGCATTTCCATATTTTAACTATATCTTAACCGCCCTAGCATTTATACATCATAGAGAATAATCAAGCCTATGTGTCTTTATCTTTGCCTTTATGTGCATAATTTGATAAAAATTTACAATGATATTGACTGCTTTCTTTTAACTGATTTCCTTCTTCAAAGTTGGTCACTAAGCGATGCATTTGTCGAAACCGTATTTTCAAGAATCACTTTAATGAAAACCAAACATCGAAATAGAATGTATTTGGAACTCCTACATTCCATACTTCGAATGAAGAGGTCATTGGAAGAAAAAAGTCTACTGTCTCTACTTTAACCACCCATGTACACACATGTACCTCAGATATTTATAAAAAAAGAGAGAAATGAGAATAATAGACCAAGGTATGGAACAGGATAATGAAGAGTTAATAAATTAAATTTCTTTTAAATAACTGTACAATAAAAAATGCGTATTTTTGTATGATTTGTTTTCCTCTTAAGCATTAGGAAATTAATCAGGTATGCTATGATAATTTGTTCTGCAATATATTTTATTTTAACTTAAATATCAGTGGATTTATTTTTACATTAAGAAATATTTTATCATAATTAATTATGTGGATCAAAGAAAGTATAAAAATTCGGTATAAGAAATTTATTTTTCAATAACACTAGGTTAGATATCTTCACAGTATAACTATAGTAGATTTTTTTCGAAGCAATCACTTCTGAAAGTAGTCTATATTTATAATAGTATAAATTTGCATTAGCTTTATAAAACGATTACCTCCATAGAAAATCAAAATTAGCTAGAGTCTTGAATCTTAGCGAGTATTCACTGCGTTTGTTCTATAATACATTTTATTTCACATGCTACATTAGAAATATTTTTAGAACTGATACATGCTGTCTGAGCAAAACATAGTAAACACTTTAGAAGTTAAGACATAAATGTCTGTTCATAATTAGGATAACTATCTCCTTTTATCTATTGAAGAAATAAATGGGCCTAAAGAGATTGTAATATCAATGAACATTTTTAATGACAGAGATTAACTTAAACATAGTTGCGTACAGCAGAGAGAAAAAGGGCAAAGAAGTAAGAATGATATACATATACATACATACGTAATAAACAGTTACGTCATCATCACCGCGCGGATAAACGCGAACGGCGCATGCGTCAGGAGAAACTCTCTTAAGCTAAACGTCGTATTATAATTTATGATACAACAATCCCCCTTTCGACGTTTGGCGGCTGAAAAAAAAAATAAACATTAATCATTTACAGTTATTCCAATTAATTTACAGCACTTAGAATGTCTCGAAGCAGTCAATGTTTTTGTCAGTACATCAGCAGGCATTTTCTCTGTTGGCACATATTTAACGTCTATTTCATTTCTTTCATAAATTTCACGAATGAAATGATGTCTAATATCTATGTGTTTAGTGCGTGAGTGATAAACAGCATTTTTCACAAGCTTCTGTGCACCTTTATCACAATATATAATAATTATCACAATATATAATGGTTGGATAATCAGCAGTAAAATTTAATTCTTTAAGAAAACGACGTAAATAAACTGCTTCTTTGGCACTTTCTGAAAGACTGATGTACTCTGCTTCAGTACTTGATAATGTTGTTGTTGCTTTTTGATACTACTTGATAATGTTTGTTGCTTTCGTGATTCCCATGTTATCGGATTTCCAGCTAGCTTGAATAGATAACCTGTATACGATTTTCTAGTATTAACATCAGACGCCCAGTCGGCATCGGTATATCCAATAAGTGCTTTTCCAGTCTTTCGAAATTTTAAACAATAATTTTTAGTTCCTTTTAAGTATCGAAGAACGCGCTTTGCAGCCAACCAGTGTAATTTCCAGGATTGTTATTAAATTGGCTCAGGTGACTGACGGCATATGTAATATCCGGCCTAGTAAACACAGAAAGATACATAAGCGAACCAATTAGACGGCGATAAGGTACATTGTTCATTTCTTCCTTTTCAGTTTCAGAAGGACACATTTCTTAACTTAATTTTACACTAGGATCTAAAGGAGTTGCTACTGGTTTTGCATCTTGCATATTAAACCTTCGAAGAATATTATCAACATATTTCTGCTGAGATAAACTAATAGAACTATTATTTACATCTTGATTAAATTCTATTCCAAGACAATAATGAAGTTTGCCTAAATCTTTAATATGAAATTCTTTAGAAAGATAACCTTTAAGTTCAGCATATAAATCACAGCTATTTGTTGCTATTATTAAGTCATCAACATATAAAATTAGAATTAACTCACCTTGAGATGTTTTTATCCTGTATACTGATTATCTGATTGTAATTATCTGATTGTAATGGTTGTAATCCAAAGTTTTTGAGTTTTTTGTCTAATGTTTTCATACCACTGTCGTCCACTTTGTTTCAAACCATAAAGAGACTTTTGCAAAGCATAAACATGATCAGGATTATTTTGGTCTTCAAAACCTTTAGCTTGTTCCATGAAAATTTCTTCTTTGAAATCACCGTTAACATAAGCCATAACAAAATCTAGTTGATATAACATAAGGTCTTGTTCAGCACTATATGCAATCACAGTTCTTATAGAACTTGCTCTGGCTACTGGAGCAAAGGTTTCATTAAAATCAATTCCAAGTTCCTGTGCAAATCCTCTAGCAACCAATCGAGCTTTTCTCTTTTGAACTGTTCCATCTGCATTATATTTCGTTCTAAGAACCCGAACCCAGCGACATCCTATTACCTTTTTGTTCTGTGGTCGCTTTACTAATTTCCATGCACCATTTTTAACAAGTGCTTCATACTCACTTTACATAGCCTTATGCCATTCATCAGCGTAACTTCCATTTAATGCTTCTTCTAATGTCGGATTTGTATCTTCTTCAGCAATTTGTGCTTCTTCCTTTTCTATGTTTATATTGTGGTACCCCTTTTTTGGTCTTCCTGGCTTCCCAGTCTTGACTTTCTTTGGACGACCTGGCCCCCTTTTAATCTGCATTTCAGGTATTGCTTCGGAATCAGAATCTTCATTATCAGATGATTCAGCAGATGCTTCTGCCATATTTGAGGGGTCTTCTGTTATTTCATCAGCCGATATTTGCTTTACATTCAGAGGTTCTTCCTTCTTTTTATCAGGAATATTTTCGAGAAATAAAACTTCTAAATCTTTATCATAATTAGTACAGTTTTCAAATTCATCAATGAATCTAACATCTCGGCTTATAACGATTTTTCTGGAATTTTTATTCCACAGCCTGTATGCTTTCGATTCATTTGAGTATCCTACAAATATATGTTCTTCTGAACGAGGATCGAATTTCCCTTTAGACCTTTTATTAAGTACAAAACATTTCTGTCCGAATAATTTGAAGTGAGATACAGTTGGCTTGATGCCAATAAATAATTCATAAGGTGTTTTGTTTACTCCTAGGCTTCGATTTGGGCAACGATTACGAATATAAACAGCACAGTTCAAGGCTTCAACCCAAAAGGATTGGGGAAGATTACTTTGTAGTAACAAACATCTGGCCATTTCAGTTAAAGTGCGGTTCATGCGTTCAGCTCTCGAATTCTGTTGAGGAGTCATTGGTGCAGAGAATTCTCGTTTAATCCCGCATTCTTGAATATATTTATTAAATTCTTCTCCGCGATATTCGAGACCGTTATCAGTCCGAAGGATTTTTATTTTCTTTCCTAGACGATTTTCGACCGCAGCTTTGTATTTAATGAATGCATTTTTCACTTCATCTTTAGTTTTAAGAAAACTGACTTCGAATTAACGCTATTTGTCATCTATGAAAGTAACAAAATAACGCGAACCAGCATGGGATGGGACTCTCATAGGTCCACACAAATCTCAGTGAATCAAGTTCAGTAATTCATCACTTTAAAATTTTGATTCTTTTTGAAAAGGTTGCACAGTTTGTTTACCTCGGATACAGACTTTGCAGTCTTTTAGAGATTCAGTGTTATTAAAATTTAAATTTCTAACCATGTTATCAGACTTAAGTCTTTTCAAATCAGACTCATTTAAATGACCTAATTTAAGATGCCACTTTACAAAATCACTTACCTGTGCTATTGTAGCTGTTTCAGTGCTTGGATGTATATAATAAAGATCACTATGACGAATAGCCTGCACTAGTATAGATCCATTTGGTTCTATTATTCTAGCATGTTGTTCTGTAAAAATCACTGAACGATTATTTGCAGTAGCTTTAGATGTTGACAGCAAATTACATTTTAATTCCGGAACACATAACACATTTTTGAGCGTAAGTTTAATTGTCTTATTTCCGTTAGGTACTGTTATAAGGACAGTTCCAATTCCTGTAATTTTTGCTGTTTTGTCAACTGCTAACTTTATGGCTGAATTCGTTCGAGGATGAAATTCTGAAAATAACCTTCTGTCATTGCACATGTGAGATGTACAGCCACTATCTAAGCACCATGAGGAGGTCTTCTGATGAGCATTGTTTACAGCTGAACTAATCTGCTCTTCATAATCAGAAGCCATCATAGAACCTTGATTTCCCTTATTTGATTGCGCATATTTTCTATCAGCTATTTTCTTTCTGCATTCAGATACCTTGTGCCCAATTTTCGAACAGTAATTACACTTCAAATTTCGAAAATTTCTTTCAGCAGGAACATTTTTGTTTGAATTTAACCTTCCATTTTTCATTTTTCTTCTGTTCTTGATTTCTTCTTTTATAATCAGTATAGTATGCATTTTGTGAATCTTAAGACGTTTTCCCTTTTCTTGCTTCCCAGTCTTCTAACATTTTGATTTTCAAAGATTCGGGACTAGGTAACTGATCTCTTGATTCGATGGCGCATCTAAAATTTTCAAAATTTTCTGGAATACTGTAGAGCAGAAGAATCGATAATAAATCATCAGCTATGTCAATTTCCATTTGTTTAAGCTTATCAACTATTTCGAAGAAATTATTCAAATGTTCAGACATCGTTTCGCTTTCCGCCATTTTTCTAAATAAAAGCTGTTATAATAATGTAGCCTTATTCGTAGGTCCTTTCGATTCATATACGGCTTTGAGTTTATTCCACACAGCATTTGATGTCACACAATGCTTTATATGACACAGTTCACTAGGATTAATAACAAGAATTATATCTGCGCGAGCTTTTTGATCAGCTTGGAGCCATTTCTTTTCGTCCTCGGTTCCTTCAGCAGGTTTTAGCGCTTTACCGATTACATAATTACAATGGTCGTTTTTAATTAATACTGCTTCTATTTGTAATTTCCAACTGTCAAAATTATCTTTTCCGAGCTTTTCTATAGTAGTCAAATGCGACATAATGTAATACAGTCTCTCACAGCCAAAAACCAAGATTGAACAATATAAAAATAGGCTTAACTGAACGCTGATAAGTTCTTACCGTTGATTAGACGTAACAGTTCTTGCACTGAATTAGGCTTAAGAGTTCAATGCTCGAAAACTTCAAAGTGTTCATTTTAAAATAGGTATTTTGCTAATTAAGCACAGTTGAAACGTTCCTGTTCCCATAACCATTGAAGAAATAAATGGGCCTAAATAGATTGTAATATCAATGAACATTTTTAATGACAGACATTAACTTAAACATAGTTGCGTACAGCAAAGAGAAAAAGGGCAAAGAAGTAAGAATGATATACATATACATATATACGTAATAAACAGTTACGTCATCATCACCGCGCGGATAAACGCGAACGGCGCATGCGTCAGGAGAAACTCTCTTAAGCTAAACTTCGTATTATAATTTATGATACAACATCTATGAAACTCCAAGACATTTAAGCTTTACAATTCTGTAAAAGAAATTTAATATTAAATGCAAAGGACAACTTTTATTTATTTATTTATCATATACGTTAGTAATTTTTCTGTTTTCAATGCGAAAAATCCTGCTTAGTTGGAGAGATTTTAAAAATTAATGGTAAAAATATTGTGAAAAAAAAAAGCATGTACTCTAGTTGCTTTGCTTTTGTGTAAAGAACAATTTAAAAATCTTTCTTTGAATTTATGAAGCAAAGATTGTATTGTATTTGTATTATTCATACATTGACGAATTCCGTCAAAACAAGTATAAAAGGAAAAATATTACAAAAGTATAAAAGAGTTATGCACCTTAATAATATGGACGATTTTATGGAGTTATAAATTTTGTTTCAAGTCAGTTTTTCCCCAGATTCTATGATGATAACGAAAAGCGTTTTGTAGCCTGAGTACTTGGATAGGACATCAAAATACTGTGACATTATTGTGCAGTTTTCTGGAAATAGCTGAAGAATATCCTGTGTAGCTTTTGTAATGGATGAAAAATCATGCAGTAATTATTTTTGTAATTCCTTGAACTAAACCGTTTGTTTCTTTTCAAATGCAAACACTTTGGTTGCCATCTGTGAAATAATTTTATTTTCACCCTGTAACCCATGACTGAGATTGTTAAGTTATAAGGTATCATCTTCTTTCTTACAGCATATCTCCGAGGTGTAATTTAAAGAACGTCTGGCTGGCAATCGGGAACCTGGTGTTCAAATATCACCAAGGGTATTGCGTATTTCTTCGAATTTCATGGCTTCGAAAAATTCTAAAACGATTCTGCACTTGCATCCGAACTATGCTTTGGTCTATAAATCGTCACCACCAAGATTTAACGATTTGGCCTCTACCTGTCATCTTTTAAGTGTGTGGAGGGGATATAAAGTGTTATATTTTCTCCTTCCTTACTGCTTGTCCTGCTAGCAATCGGTTCGAATCCCGGCTAGGACATTGCATATTTCGATGTGCGCTTAATTAATTTCTTGTAAAAATTCTCTGACGTAAAGAGGAAAAAAAAGGTTTTAAGAAGTAAAAGAAAAACATTTAGAAGTGCTCAAATTTTGTGTTCAGATATATTTGATTTAAAAGTGTTCAGATTTCCAAAAGGGCTCTTTTGAAGATTAATTTAGTTTATCAATAGAGATGGTTCAGGTGGAATAGCGAAACATTTTGTAGGATATTAGATGAATATGCATTTAGTCTAACACGGCAACGTTATATATCTTCTGTAAATTTAAAAAGTGAACACATGTGTAATGCAATTCTATAAAAACGTCAAATGTATTTAATTAGGCATATCATAAAGGAAATGCATTTTTACTTAAATCAATCAGATTTAAAAAAAAGAAATAATATTCTTAAGAAGTGCATCTATTGCTTTTAAACAGTTTAGCTTGTTAATTAATAACAGAAAGATTGAATATGAAAGAATAATAGTTTGCGTTTTTCCCAGCAGATTCCAATGCAAAAGCAAACAGCGCAAAATCGTGTTTCCAGACTAAAAACCTCCTGGGCTTTTTTTTTTTTTTTTTTTTTTTTTTTTTTTTTAATATAAGAAACTTTTTTTCTGCTTTTGTAATGGGTATAAAGTATGTAGGAAAACGTTGCTACGAGTATGATTAATTCGAGTTACTATTACGATTACGAATAATTCTTTCAAACTTTTTCTAATTTTCAACAGTTTAATTCTCGTGAATGTATAAACTTCATATATTTATTACAGTTTTCATCATGGCGACTAGTTCAGGCATAGAGCCTCCTACTTCCTAGCTATCTTGGTATAGGGAAATGATGAGAGATTTCCTTGCATTACATTTTTGTTTTATTAAGGTAAAAAATCAATCATTGACGGGCATACATCTGGCGCATACACAAACTAGTTATTTTATATCAACACTATTCTTTTCCAGATAAGCACTAATGATTAGTGATGGGCAACTTCGGTACTTTCTTGTACCCGGTACGAGAGTAACGGGTACAGACAAGTACCCGGTACAAAATACCCGTTACTCAAGTAACCGTTACTTTGAAAAGTACCGAAAACCGATTTCAAGTACCGAGTACCCAAGTAACGATTTGGAGTACCGAAGTAACGAAATACCGGAGTAATGGTTTGCTGTACCGGAGTACCCTAGTAACGGTTTGCTGTACCGGAGTACCCTAGTAACGGTTTGCTGTACCGGAGTACCCTAGTAACGGTTTGCTATACCGGAGTACCCTAGTATCGATTTGGAGAACCAAAGTACCCTAGTAACGATTTGGAGTACCGAAGAGCCCTAGTAACGATTCGGAGTACCGAAATATGCAGCTAACGATTTTGCGCACTGAAGGAACTCTGCCACGTCACCACGTGTTTGATTTTATCGGTACGGAGTAAGATTTTGAATATCAGAAAACATCTCAACTACGTAAGTGTCTGAGGAGCAGGCCGTTCATGGACACAAGGAGCGCATATCACCATTTCGCAAATACAACCAGATACTACTGTCCTCGTACCAAAACTGAAGTGAGCTGAACCCTCATCTATCCTCCAGTAACGAATACCGAAATACCGAGAAGAGACACATATTTTCGTTACAAAGTAGCGAATACCGAAAAGCACCCGTTTCGGTACAGAAGTAACGAATACCGAAAAGTACTCGTTTCGGTACAGAAGAAACGAATACCGAAAAGTACCCGTTTCGGTACAGAAGTAAGGAATACCGAAAAGTACCCGTTTCGGTACAGAAGTAACGAATACCGAAAAGTACCCGTTTCGGTACAGAAGTAACGAATACCGAAAAGTACCGATTTCGGTACTGAAGTAACGGATATTTGGATGTACCGATTTTCAGTACCCGTTACAAAATACCCGGTTCGGTAGTACCGACTCATCACTACTAATGATATCGAGAAAATCTTTCTCTCTGGTTAATTGTTCATAGGAAGAAATTTCGAGAAAACATCACAGATTGAACTCTGTTCACTACAGTACCTAACAAAAGGTAGAACACTTTGACGTTGCTGAAATGTCGGTGCTAGAATCAAACGACAAGCCAAAATTTGTCCAAATTTTGAAAACCTTTGCGGAGAGTCAGAAATGTGTTTTGCGATATTTTCAACAAGCCCTACTCAAGCAGAATCTGAGGAGTTGATTATTTTTAATTTGGGACATTATTTTTGATTTTCATTACTAAATGTATCAAGTAAAGCATCGTAAGCACTTTTTCACAATTTCTGCGTCAGTAAAGGGTTTCATTTGTTTGCAAAGCACGCAAAAAGTTTTAAATGATGCTCTTGCTACCTTTGTATCTTATGAAATCACCACTGGCATTATATTTTTTGTTGGTGCAAAGATTTTTTCAAATTAATTAAAAAATTAATTTTCCCCTTTTTTTTCAATGACTCTCAAGAAAAAGGGTCACGAAATAATTTACGTTGCATGATATGATGAAGATTAATGTTAATTTATTTTAATATCCCACCTTCACCGTAAAACAAACAACATGCTGCTTTGAAGAATAATATATTTTTTCTCATTTATCTTGAAATAATCCATTTCCGTTACCTAATTTTCGTTTGATTTTTTTAAGCTATACCTGCCATTATAAACAGTAAAAATTCTATGAATTTACACCAGATATAAACGCAATCAAATATCAAAACTGCCACACATCAGCGGAATTACACATCAACAGGTGACAACTGAGAGTGGATCCGAACAACCAGCTGGCTTATATTCGGGTATTATATTATTCGGGTATCGTTCGGAATAAACAAAGGTTCAACACAAGACCTCCCTCGCGTTCCAGAAGCGCGGTGTCGGGAGATCAGCAGGAATTTATGACTGTACACGGACAAACAGTGGCAAGGTATAAGACAACAGTTTCATACAAGATACAAGATACTGTTACACTGATAATCTTGTTATACTGATAATACACTATACTGATAATGATACAGTTACGGATTTGGTATTTAAATAGCTTACGTTAGTTGAATTGTAAATTAAATGCTTTTATTTCCCCCGCAGTGCAGCGCGTGACGAATATTAAAAGAAAGCTAAGCCGGAAGATTGAAAATACAAGAGCGCGTGCATGTAACATTTAATAAATATATTTTTTTGATTTCGAGAAAGTACTAGAAAATTCTCGCGCGCGATTTTAAAATCTTATAAAAGGAGGAAAACCTCTCAGTTCGTTGTAGTTACTTAGTTTGTTGTTTAGAAAATTGCTCTTGTTGACTGTAGCGAATTCGCGGATTACCTTTCTTTAGCTGTTTTGAATTAAGTTCTATTGAACGTTTAATGTAATACTGCACAAATACTTTAGGAAATTTAAGCATATTTGTTGTGATAATAATAAATTTTTGTTCATTTTTCATCGGACTTGCGCATTCATTTCGTAACGAACCCGTAAGCACGCAACAATACTGAACTGATAATGATGTTATACTGGCATTGTATAGTGATATTTGAGAATTTTGCACTAATATTTAAACATTTTCACTGATATTTAGATGTTTCATACTCATTTTGCTCTGAGACTTATAAATTTCTCACTGTTGCGCATTAACAAACATAATTTGAGTTGGTGCGATTTATGCGCACATAGGTTTAGACATTGAGAATACATTAATAAAAAACATCTAATTTGCACTGATGCATACTTCGTTGCACATACACAATCATACTACACAGATTTTTATAATGATATTTAAGCGTTTTATAAAACTCAGTTTACAGAATTATAGAATTATAGTTTATAGAACTTACTATGATACATATAAAAATTCTGCACTAGTGCGTATATTTAAACATATATTACCCTGGTGCATTTTATTCGCCCTTAAGTGAGGCGGATGCACTTACACTTCAAAGTCTGTTTGACACTATTGTGTACATTATTATGAATACACAATCATTTACACTCATATTTTTACATCGCTATTTGAACATTTTACTCTGTTTTTACGCTGCGATGCGCAGAAATTCTACGCTGAGGAGCACAAACAAAAATTGCTCTGGTCCGTTTTTGTGCACATGGGTTTAGACAGTATGGATACATTGATACGTACACAGTAGAGTATACATAAACATTTTACACTGATATTTAAACATTTTATACTGATTTTATTCTGATATATATATAAATTCCACACTAATGCGTACATTTAAACATAAATTACTAGGGTGCCTTTCATGCGTATGTATAGCTTTAGACACCGAGGATACAATTACACTAAAGCGTCTATTTTACAACTGTTGTGTATACATGAACATTTTGCAAGGGTATTTTGCACTGATATTTAAAAATTTTATACTGATTTTATTCCGAGACAGCAGATTGCACCCCATTTTCCTAAAAACTTTGGCTATTGAGTATCATTGTGTCGACATGGATACCTGCTCCATGTTGCGGTGGATGGACATTAAGTAGCGATCTCTTGTACTTATAATCGGCTGGATTAAGATGAAGATATCCGTACGTTACCTGTCTTTTAAGCAATTTAAGAGTTATTATTGCTGACTCCATGACTGCCCTAATGTAGAGAGGTACTAGGCTGCTAGGACCGTGGCAGCTGCAGTTGCTGTAGTACGATAGGTTTTAGGCGAATGGGCGTTGCGCGTTACTTAAATTCTTGATTTTACGTGTATTCATAGGGCCATCCCAGATTGCCCCAAATGTAATGGATTTTCCACTACCGTATATAAGGTTCCAACCTCTTTTCTTAAGATATTCGTGTGGAACCTCGAAAACTGGTAAGCGAATAATCGCTTTAGCGCAGGAAACAGAAATGTAAACTCAAGAAGGATTAATTACCCTTTATTTCTCAAAATAAGAAGGTACAGACTGCTCTTGTCTTAGAGCGTACAGAAAAGCCTCTACTTGGGCTTGAACTCAAGAGTTCTAAGAAATCAAACTTAACTAATGCTTAACTTAAAAGATATAGCCGAAGATATCAAAATTCTAAAGTATTTGGCCCCTAAATGTTAATTAAACTGCTAAGCTATCAAGGGCCAGAATACGGCCGAGCGTAGTAATAGCTTAGAGAGAGTGTAGCCAAAAGGCAGACGCGCGCTAGTCGGAACCTCTGGCTCTCTAACGAAGTCAGTAGAACTTCGACTTAAGTACCTCCCTTCCTCATTTGCATTAACCACGATTCTAAAAACACACTCTGGCAGGAAATTGTAAGCTGAAATTAGGAGAGACAGGAAAGTAGCTTAAATTAAAGATAACTGCTATAACCTTAGGATAAACCTTACACGTACTGTAAATCATTTTGAGAATGTGTGGCCAGTCAGAACCTTGCATGTCACCCTATACGCAAAGCTTTGGTCCTCTATGCTCGCAGATGCAGTATCCAAGTCAAGTCTCCATCTATAACGAGGCCCAGGAGTTTGAGTTCCGTGGTTTGCTTCATTCGTTTACCATTCATTTCTATTAATGGGTTTCTTTATATAGTTTCTTCAGGTTTGTGGAAAATAATGTACCTGGATTTCGTTTCCGAGATTTTAAATCGTTTCTGGACACATAGACGATGGAAAAGCGAGTGATTATTCCTCCATTGTGGACTAAAATGTAAATCCGGTTGCTGCAGTGGCTGCAGAAGATTATTAATACTTGCAGAAGATTATTAAGAATATTGGCTCTATGCGATGCCTGTATTATGGCGGGCTTACACAAAGAATTGAATGCACTTTGTAGGTTTAGACTAAGGAACGTTGAATAGCATTTGTTTCTTTTAATTGCTCTCATTTCATGTTTGAATAATGTCCAGAACATTTGGGGTAGACCGATTTTCTCGAAATCCAAACTGGGTCTCTGAGATGGTGCCATTTATTGTTAAATGACACTTCAAGCTAATTATCGCTAGCTTTTCGTATACTTTCCTCAAAGCAGGGAGTAAGCATATCGGCCTGCGCGATGTCGGTCATTTTGATCCTTATCAGACTTCGAGAACAGAATAACTTGACCCGTCTTAAATAGTCTAGGGAAGTGTGTCAGATCCAGAAGTTTGTTGAGGTATTTCACCAGAAAGTGTAATTTTGCCTTATGGACAAGCTCAGATGATATTGTAATCCAAAAAGTCAGGCCCCGCCGCCTTTCGCTTTTTTAATGCTGATCACCTCGTTTACTTCGGATGGCATGAAGAGTACTTCATCAATGGGCAAGCAATAGGCTGGATAAGACTGAAGATCCAGTTCAGCCCGCTGCTCCACTGGAAATACTGCTTCCAAAACAGTAGAGTGTCGATTCCATCGAAATGAAAGTGGACTGTGCTGAATGCAAGTATTCTCTACGCTGAGGTGGTTTGAATACTTTATTAGAAGCAATTTTATGTAAAATTCCATACACTTCCGTATTATTGGTGCATAAATTACGCCGGCTTTCTAGTTTGGACTAAAGTATATTTTTCTTATAGATTGCTAATGCCTGTTTGTCGGCAACACCTAGTGCCTGCTTTGCTTCCTGGTTATGCTTAGCTTTCATTCATCTCCTCAGGACCCTCCTGTGACTGCGCTGTGTCCTGAGGTCTTTCAAACACCAGTTTGGGCGATGTAGTACTTTGGGACTTTTTAGAGAGAAGATCCTATTGCACAGGTCCTGTAAGCATGCGATTAACTGAGCTGTAAAAGAGCCCAGCACGGAAAAAATGTCTGGCACTCGTCTAATTCGTACAAATACCTCTCTCACTTGGTTGGTGAATTTAGAGAGATTGCCTCTCATCAACTTATATCGCTTTATAAAGAACGTGGTATGGGGATGGGCGATACTATAGGTAATGTACATATGGTCGGAAACAGAGGAACATCTTGCGCTGTCCAATTGCAAATTTTTGAAGCCATTAACGCAATTGAGAGGTTCAGATCTGGCCACTCCTCCTCAAGAGTAGTCTCTTAACTTAGGGTACTGTTTAGGACATTATGAAGGGTTAGGTCATTACTTGCAACGAAGTCTTCGACATCACGGCCTTTTGTATCCGTATTACGGCATCCATCGTCTCGGTGCGGGCGTTATAATCTCCAGCCAACAGATTCCATCGAAGGATACATTCTGAGTAATTCTTGCTTGATATTTAGAGCTTTCATAATATCGGCTCTTGACTGGATGTACATGTTGGTAGTATAGATAATGAGGTTTGTAGCTCCTACCTCTCTGGTGACAGTGTCTCTAAAGAAGAATACTATGTTGGGCAGCATATCGCTGAGACTCTTAGGTTTTCCTGCCATCGAAATGTATGACTTCCATGCTAACGATATTTCTCCTACCCTCTTCCGGGGACAGTATGGTTCCTGTGACAGGATGAAGTTCACTTCCCATTCCATGACATGTTATACGCCATTGCTACTCTCGCCCTCTGAAGACTGATTTGCAGAACACGAATTTAATCTTGTTGAATTATGTGAGCACCGGTATCACCATCCGTGTCCTGTTCCATATCAGGGGAACTCATGTGCACTGGTGGACTTCGTTGATGCTTTTTGCCCGTTGTCTAGTACTTAGTATTGCTGTGAAATCGTCTGGCAATACGTTGGTACTATAGGCATCTGGGGTAGTAGGCTGCATATTTAGTCATGGTTTATGCCATGCTCGTAGTCTGCTGTTTTGCAGTTAATGCAGGCTGGTGATCGGGATCTTTAGGTGCGCACAAGGTGGTTTCGCCGCTCAGAATGCACAGAATTGTGTCTCAGTGTGGCAGGTAGCTTCCGTGTGGCCCAACTGCTGGCATCGGTAGTACCTCTTGATTCCCAGGTGTTACAAGCTGCATTTTTTTTTGGTGTTTGTTAACTTTTAATTACTTAACTTACTGATGGTGCCGGACAACCACTCACTAAAAATCAAAATAAATCAAATTCATATATCATAAGAACCATCGTATAGTTTTAAATAGTATCTTAAGCGTAGTGTATATCGGCATCCGAGATCTGCCGCTGAGAATGGCCTAGTTAATAATCAGGTTCCCTGTAATTTTCATAAAAATCCTAATTCATAGTAGAAACAAAAATTTTCTAACCAACATAGCCTACCATTCAATTAACACAAATCACACAATAAACATTTACACTGCATACTTATTTATTAATATATATTCCAAGCAAAGGACATTACATATTATTTTTAGGTTTAATACTCCGGAGGTTAAAAAGAAAGATAAACACATAAATTTAAGAAAGGTAGTTAAAATTTCATATTTTTTTCATGATTAATTTAGACCTAGGTATTATTTAAATTTCCGACATTCATTTCCTTAATACTTGTATTTCAGAAAAATCTTACGAACTTCATTTTGATTGAGTCCGAAGTTCATGGAACATAAAATTCTCAAAAATGATAAGAAAAACAGGTTCCTGTAAATCTTAGCGTAATCGGACGAAAAAGAATGAACACAAATTCTTAAAGAGGAAAAGGAAGGTACTGAAAACGGCTTACCTGTAGGGTCCAGTGATGGTCCGCACTCTTTTATATTACTAATCCTGACATTATTAATGGGAACACACTTTCGCCTTTGTCCAAGCTTCTCTGAAGAACGTCAAGGGGTCGGTAAGCCTCGTGGTTTTCACTGTCTGGTGTCATAGGTGAGCCATCATGGGACAAGGAGCTCTCGTTGGCACCGCTTCTTTAGCGACACATCTCCTTTAGCGACATTGGTCAAGAAAGCTCGTAGGGGTCCATAGCAGCTGGGCATAGGATGAGGCTACGTAAATAATCCATTTCTGCAGACGAGACCAGGAAAACGTGCATTCCTTAGAGTTCTGTCATAGCCTTGCAAGTAACTAACAACAAAGACGCCCACTAAGAATCGTCTCGAGCGTTACCAAAAAAAAAAAAAAATCCACTGTAAAGCACGCGTATTATCAGTTTGCCTGATCTCAGCAGCGCGGTCAAGATAGTCTGTCTTCATCCAGAAGTCAAATTTGCAAGCAACAGAGACCCATATCCAAGAGCAAAGCGAGCAGAGCCGAGAAGAGAGCGAACCCCCAAATTTCACTCTAAAAATACTGACAGGCACTGTTTCCCAGATTTGGCAAAACTCGCCCTTCAAAAGTTTCCTAAGTTCCATTCCTTTTCTTCCAAAACCCGTCAAGTCACTACTGAACAAGTCCGCTGCCTACAAAAATTCGCCAAACTGGCTCGCAAGAGCCTGACCTCCTCTCGACCTTTTCCATTAACCTTCCTGCTTACCAGTCTAACTAATCACGTACACATCCCTTCAGCTAAACCCTGAACAAAAGACCTTGCTTCTAGAATCTTGTGGAACATTTCCTGAACGAAAAAAGACAGGCGAACGAAATGGCGGAAAGGAAACCAATATCAGGCGACCCAGTTCTTTTACATTAACACCTTAAATCAAACTTAAAATTTCACAATTAATCCAGTGCAGTTCGTTAGATTCTTCCCTTTATATTTTTTACATAAATTTTACTTGAGGCACTGGTTTCCAACATATTAAGAATTAAGTGAAAAAAATAAAAGAATAGTCTCCTTAAAATAAATATACACGTAATAAATGCTTCTTTCTAGAGACACAACAAAATTAAACTTAATATCTAATTAATTCAATAGAATAAGAAATTATTTAATTCGTAAAATCCCGAATTTTACTACACAACACAGGTATTCCCGAAACGTGTGACTGTTTCAACTTGTGTTCATCTTCTTAATTCTAAGTACTGCTGCAAAACGTGTTGGGTCATACTCGAAGATTCATTTGACCTTACCGTCGCGCTTTTATTTAAGGTGAAAGAGCTCTTTAAATGTTCCTCTGAGTTCTTCGGCAGTTTCTTCTATTGTGTTCTCAACTGCGACGTCGTGCACCAGGCATCAAGGGCGTTTCATTTCTGGTCTTGTGAATTCTGCAGAGATTTTTTACTTTCTGTAGTTGCTCCTTAAGTTTTGTGGCATCCTTTGCAGAACATCTCGAGGCCCTCTTTACCCGTCTTAGAGATGCTTTCCATTGGTACATTCAGTTGTGGAACTTACACTTTGTTTCTTAGTTGTTCCTTGAGTCCAGTAGGTGGGGTGTTCTCTTTAGGTTGTATAATTAGGCTGTGCTTTTTGGCCCTCCGTAGAACATCAGCAAATGTATTTTGCTTTGGCTTCCCTTCCACAGGAACAACTGATGAACTAAGAGCTAATTCTCTTTCAGTATTTACTGAAACTTCTACAATTAATAGAGGTTCAATATATTCAAGACCTTGCAGCGCTAAAATCTTAAAGGTGTCAAGGACTGTTAGTAAATGGTCGTTGATATTTTGCGGGAATAATTCCTGTTGGCCCTTCTACTTGTGACAATTACATGGCGCTCTTCGTGGAGGGCTAGTAACTTTTAATACTTATATGAAAGTGACTGCGAATAGAAAGAGTGAATTAACGTTGAGGAAGTTGCTGAGAATCGATGAGTCCATGTCAGTCATGTTGCGTCAGGAGTTCTTGAGTTAACGCTGGTGTCAAATTCAATTGCCATGCCAGTGTGCGTAGTGCGTATGTATGCTCAAATGGAATTGCGAGGAGTTATAATACAAAAGTGTGTGCGCAGATTGTACAAGATTATTATGGTGGCAATTATGCGTCAAAACACATGAAATACTTATGACAGAAAACTGATGCGCTAAGCACAATTACACAGCAACAGTTCGCCCATTCGTAATGCAAGTTTAATACGTTCCGTGCATATACGGTCGTACTTTTGGTAGCTGTCGGTAATTTAAAAATCGTGGCGTCACAAAATTAAAGATTTAGAAGACAAATTAAACTTGAATTTAACAAGTATTTGAACAATTACAAATTTTACTTTAGCGCAGAGCATTCCTAATCTTTGTTTCAAAGAGTGTAAATAAATTTCTTTTCGGACCTCGTGGATAAGTTCTCTGGGACACATCCGCCCACTAGTAGCAGTTTGAGTGATAGATATCAACAGGTTTCTCATAAGTTCTTTTGCAGATTCTTTCTTCTTGCCGAAATGGATGAATGATGTATCAATTTGCAGATTACACAGTTATCAGTAGCTTTTTCTCTTACTTCAAGCTTTCCGTTTATTTCTAACTATTATTTTCAGAGCTTATATATGTGCCGATGCAATCATTTATCAAACCTTCAAGTGTCAATGATACCAGTAGTCTACAAATTGTAGAGAATTTCTTTACACATCACCGTGAACGGATTTCATTTTACTGTGTACAGAATATAAATAAATTTTGCTTTGAAAACGCAGCTACAAATTCCAGTAATTTACTTCATTCTCCAACATTAGAAATTATTACATTCCCGTAATGTTAAAAATAAATTCAAGATAATTTGTTGTAATTCTTTGGGAAAATATGATAGAAATATTTTAATTTTTTGGAATAAAATAATTTTAAAAACATACTACGATAATTTCGAGGAAAGATATCCTGGTAAACGAACCCTACTCGGTAAATTGCCTTCAAAAATAACAAACTTTAAATGTACCGCTTTATTTCGAAAACATGTCATGCGAAGAGGTGACTTTTAAGTGGTTATGATCATAGACGGACTACGTCAGTTCCGCCTTGAAAAATTCTGATTTCATTTTTTTCAGTATCATTGGGTAAAAGACTTCAGTGTCATTTTTGTCTTTATCCTGCATCATTCTGAGTTATATAAGAATCATATGATGGTTTAATTTTGAAATGACGCGTTTCAAAAAGACTTATTTTTAGTATTTTGCTGTTTCAGAAAAGAAAGTGGAAATTGCCAAATTAAACTGAGGCTTAAAAGCTATTGCATGTTAAATTTAGAATTATATATATATTCCGAAGCACAACTGAATAGATTTTCTGGCAATCTGTAAGAAAATTTATCTGTATTTCAAAACATTTTTGAAGCATAAAACTTTCATTTACATATAGGATTACTCTATAAATACAGTTTTCAGTAAACTGCAGAATTAATAATTCCTTCATACGTTTTCCGAAGTTTCATCCAAAAGGCATTAATTCAGTGAAAATAAAAGATTCATAACTCTTTATTCCCTCATTTATTTATTTGTAATTACTATCATAAATAATTTTTGATTAATTGTTTAAGTCAAAACAAAATGTTTAAAATAAAAATTTTGAGATTTATTTTATAAAAAAACTCGTTCAAATAAAAAAATAGCATTTTAGTCTCAAATAATATGTACATATAATGAGCCATACTCATTTTCCATGAAAACTAGTCATTATCAAATTAAAAAATCGCCACAAAAGATTAATTAAATCTTAAGCAACAAAGTGCTATTTCAAAAGAATAGCCACTTAATTTGTTGTTCTTCTCCGATACTGAAAAATCACTTTTTGATAATACGAGTGAAGTTATTTTTATCTGATGACAGCTTCCGCGTTTGCCAATTAATTTTAATGAATGGTATTGTTCTTAGCAAAGGAAAATTTTAAACAATCTAAGTCTCATGTTTAAATTATATGTGCCCTCATATTTAACACATGTGTAGTTCCTTTTTACAAGCGGTTACAAAACGTAAACTGTCCATAAACCAAAATACAATAAAAAATAAAGTTTCTTTGTGTAGGATATCATCTAATATTTTTCAATTACGTTACATTAGTGACAAGGTAATTTGAAATCGATTAACTAGCTGCTAAGAGCTTTTAGTTTTTCCATTCAATAAAAGTCTCTCTACACTTCGGTATTGCCTTCCTTATCACATTAAGTTCCTTTTGAACAGATTTTAAGAATACTGCTTACCGAAAAATTGCATTATGTGAAAAATATTTTATTTCCAGTGGCGAATCATTCCTAAACTGGTACTCATGTTCTTCTTTATAGAATCACGTAGTTTCTACAAATATTAACCAGTTTCGCAAAAAAGATTGTAATTAGTAGTACAGTTAGTACCCAAATCCACAGCAAGCGTCGGATTTTGCAATATATCTCAATAAATGACATTATCTCTGAGAATTATTATTACCTAGTCTTGTTGATTAAATGTTCAGTAAGAAAAAGAGAAAGGCTTGATGAAAAAAAGTAAATTATATACTTAAAAATGAGGAAATGAGGGTGAGTGAAAAACAAAAATGAAAATATAAGAAGCGAAAAAAAAAATGAAAATATTTAAGAAAAATAATAGAAAAAAGCGAAAAATATTAAATGATGATTGATTTTGATGTAATAACACTCGTAAAATAGACCGTATACCTTAAATAACAACATTTTATTTAACTAAAATTGTAAGGATCTTAAGTTTTACTAACGTTTATTTTATTTTAAATCTTTACTATCACTTCTTATTTTCTACTTCCGGCCAGAATTATAAGCGTTAATGTATTTATGCAAAATTTGTCTGGCGAACGCCAAGTATTTAAGTTGTGGCTTTTTGCCAAGCGAGAGAGAGGAAGCAGTTAGTCGAAGCAGGCCGCTTACCTTAGAAGTTTCACTCAGTTGCTGGTTGCCTTCCAGGCCAGAGGTTTTAATCCTCTTGATAATTTTTAAACGTATTGTAGTGTTCACAGTTCTCTGTACTACATACGGCTTCCTGTTAATATAAGGCCAATCTTCCACGTTTATTATTTTAAAGTTAAATTAGAGTTTAGTTTTATTTTTTATATTTTTACGTTTAGACCACAAGTAGTGGGTCTGTGTATTCCGAAGTACGGAAGTTATTGTAAATAGAGAAAAATAAAGGGTTTTGTATACCCTTCTTGTGTATCCTGTCTACTCCCCACAGTGATTGAACATAGCTTTAGTAAGCTCTCTGTTCCGAGTCAGGTCATTTAAATGTTCCCCAAGAAAGTAAGGAGGAACACTGAACCTGATAGTGGCGCCCAACGGAGAAGAATAACCATGGCAGAGTTTCAAGAAGAACCTGTGCTGCCTGCAGAAGCGGCTCAGAATCCAGAAATGCCAGCTGCCGCCCTGGAAGGATTTGGTTACATCGTGCAGACCATGCGCGCATCGATGAAACCAGAAGCAACATTTAATGCAAACTCACCGGTAACCAGTTTTTTGGAAAAATTGGAGGACCACTTCATGCTGTATCCCGTGCATGAGTTCCAGAAAGTCACCTTAGCTACCAGCGCTTTGAGGGGCCAAGCGCTTAATTGGTTCAAATGTATCGGCAGAAGTCTCTTGGGTCAAGCAGGAAGTCCCACCTATAATTACGAAAATTTCAAGACTGCCTTAGTAAAAGCCTTCCTTGTCGTAAGAGATCGTGCAATATTAGAAGCGGAACATTTCAGCATATACCAGAAACGAATTCAGTCCGAATTTCCAAATGAAATAATTGGCATCGATTTATTGGGCCCTTTCCCAAAAAGTCAGTTAAATAAAAGTCGCTATCTCCTTGTTATGGTTGATCATTTTAGTAAATGGACCGAAATTGTTCCCTTAAAACGAGCCTCCGCGAAATTAGTTACTGATTCTATTTTAAATAAATATATTTTAAAATACGGGGCACCCCTAAAAGTTATATCGGATAATGGTCCTCAATTTGTAAGTAATGTATTTGAAGACATGTGCCAAAAACTGGGCATACGTCATTTAAAAATGGTCCCGTATCGGCCGCAATCAAATATAGCGGAACGGGTCAATAGAAATATAGTGAAAATTATCCGTAGTTATGTTAAAAATTTTCATAAAAGCTGGGATAACTATGTCAATGAATTTGTTTTCGCCCTTAGGACCGCAAAACATGATACAACGGGCAAAACTCCTGCTGAGTTATTTTTAGGCAGAAAGATTATAACGCCGTTAGATAAATTATTTTATGTGCAACAAAGAGCCCCAGAATTTAAAATGGGTGATATAGAAAAACTAATTAAGGAAGCAAAGAAGAATACTGAAGTAGCACAGAGAAAACAAAAACTATATTATGACTTGAAACGACGGGGAGTAACTTATAAAGTAGGGGATGAAGTTTCAAAAATTAAGCATTCACTTTCTTCAGCACCAGAAGATAAAACTGCCAAATTTTTTCCACGATTTGAAGGACCATATGTCATAGAAAAAATAACTCACGCTGTAGTAATGTTAAAAGCTAGAAATGGTGAAACCTGTTCCGCAAACATTGATCAAATCAAACCCTACTATGATCGTAATAAAATGAAAATTTTCAAAGATCTTTTGCAGGATCCGGCACGGCAGACACCGCAGGCACAAGCTTCAGAGGTGGAAAAACGACAAGGGCAAGCCACTAAGAGGCAGGAGCAAGTGAAAAGAAAGTTTCCCCGCGGAAAATTTGAAGGTAGCAAGAAAAAGAAGCCGTTCCACCGTCCAGAAAAGACAGCTCACGAACACCCCCAGAATGAAGAAGGGAGAAGGACGACGTATGCAAAGAGAGCCAGGAGAAATGACGGCAACTATAACCCGGCTCTAAAACGGAAGATCTACTCATCTGACAGGACTCTCCGCAGCAAATGTCGCCGAACTGCGGAAGGGCCATAAGCGGCGGAGGAAAAGTTACAAGGAAAATTTGAACGGCCAGCAACGAGGTCCAAGCAGGAACACGAAAGAAGTTTCCCGGTTCCGCCAAGACCAGCTGCCATCAAACGGCCAAGACCACAGGCAGAGGCGAAAAAGAAGGTATTCAAGGGTGACCGAACTGGAGAAAAAAAGAAAGCATCTAGAGGAAGGCACTGAAGGGCGAACCTGTACAAGAAGGAGGATAAATCAAACAACAATCTGCACTACCTTTCAGGACTGGGCCCAGAAAAGAATGTCCGAATATCACGAAGATAAGTAAAATTTTATGTTACTTTGCAAACTTAAGTTAATCTTTCATTCTTACTGCAAGTGGCAGATTTCAAGAAGTTTTACCTCATGCGAGGTCTACCTTTATCGCCAAAAGGGCGAGAAATGAGTTGTTACCGATTTTGGTATTATGTTTTTCAATTACTCGCGCGTAAAACTAAAGTTGATGTATAATAGCGTTGTGTAAAGACTTAAATATTGTAAAAAGTTATTGTATAAATATTATTTAAAACATTCTGGCAAGAAAGAAGTTTTAGTCTGAAAGACTTTTTGAAATGTATTATTTCAATGTAGAAAGAATTGGCACTTGCTTTAAAAAGAATAGAAGTTAACAATGTACTACTAATGTATGTTTTCAAATGTGTAAAACTAACGACATATTAATATGTTCTTATATACAATGTGAACTGTTATTTTAAATGTTAAGAAATACCGTGATATGGTAAAAGTGAAAGTAATGTTAAAATTTTTTTTATTCGTGTGACTGTAAAAAGACTAAATCATGGTGAATATGTGTTAAAGGTTGAATGAATGTAGTTAGGCTCTCTTTCGCTACACTTCAGAGTTAGCCACTTTCAGAATAGTACCTCAGGGTTTAGAGATGAATATAAGGTGTGTTATGAGGTCTTGTTATGTTGAATTTTAACACGCTAGTGTTTTGATTGTAGGAGGAAGTGTTAAACACATAGACATAAACACATTCGTGTTTGGTGTATAACATTGCGCGCCTCTAACTAGCACGCAACCAAGAGGTGACTGTGAAAGCTTGTATAAACCACAGAGTCTTATAAAGGGTTTAAGTCCCTTTTTATTCAACGTACTAATTTACAATTGCGTTCTCTTGACGCTTACAAACGGTGCCAACTCGGCAGTCAAAATAAAAATAAAAACCTGAAAAGAAATTAAAGACAATATTCTAACTACGAGGCTCTCTCAAATAACTAACTCACCGCGTTTTACAATACGGCTGCTAATTCAGCAGACTTGAAGCTCACTCGAACAATTGCAACTACTTCCCGCCAAGCACATAGGCCGCAACGCGGGGTTTTTCAAATCTCTATAACTACCTCCGCGCTCGCTAAGTAAGAATAACTCTCTCTGACCGAACTTGTTTCCTTCTATTTAAATCATACTACTTCCGCTGATAATTTGAATGCTTGCGCGTTCTACTCAAATTTACATATTCTGGCATTGGCAGTTCCAGGGGAAAGTAAGGATTGACAGGAAAGATAGTTTAAACTTAAAATAAATGTTAGTTAAAATAAATATAAACCCTACATTTGCCGCTGCCAGAATTTGGAAAACTTGGAAGCAGGTCCTACAAACGACCTGTTGTAAGTTTATCTAATTCTGAACTAACTGGCGAAAGCCTCGTTTACACAAAAATAATCTTATGTAACAATTAAAATTCTGTTACTCTTTACAAAGGTTTCTTCTTACAGCAACTTTTCCTGGACTTCATCAATCAATCTTGGTCTTTCCTTCCAGCATCTGGAAGGAATAAGTATCAGTATCTTTCTACATACATTATAATTTACACTTTCTTGACACAATAAATTTTTGTTTTTAACGTTTCGTTTTTCTTAGTTATTGCTTACTTCACATTCATTCAATTTTTCAAGCATTAATTTAACTTTACCCTGGCTCTCCACCGTGTGTGGTGTCAAACGGGAATATTCGTGTTTTAGTCTTACAACACTTCCCCTAACCACCATGATTTGTTAGAATTCAACAACCAAATAGACACACCTTACTCGACATTCTACAACTCAATGAGCTACTTTAATATTCTTAAAAATTCAAATGTAGGTGGAGAACCCTACAAAACACATTCATTCTAACTTCCCCCTCATTCATCTTTTAAACATGCAGGCTTTCGCTCTAAAGCATGACTTTACAGTTTAATACTTAAATTTTGACTTCATTTCTTTTAAGCATTCACTTTTAGCATCTACAATTTTATGCTTCTAGACTAAATTCTACTTTTACATAACATGCAAGTATTTACATACATTTACAAAAGTTTAATACATATGCTTTTTACAATTTACCATAAAATGAATAAGAGAAAATAAATTTTTACTTTACTCATCCTTCGCCAAGCTGGCGGCACTGAAACTAAAATTCTTATTAGTACATACAAGAATACGAAGTTATTTTTATCTCCGGCCAAATTTTGGCTTTAACATAACAGAATTAGTCTTTCGACCAACAGAAAATGCTTGTTTTTAGCTTTTACACTTAAAGAAAATAATACTTTTGCTTTAGCTAAATAAAGTAAAACAAAACTAAGTCTCAACCGAGACATATTGACTTTCGTCAAAACATAGAACTTCGTACTTATGCATAACATTTCGGAACAAAAGAGAAAAATATTTATAGAAGGTTTTAACTTATCTTTGAGTTTTCGATGCTTGAAACTCCGTCATCCGTTTTTGACAAAATTGATCCCAAGTTAGAGGTGTCATGGATGTCAATCTTCTCCTTGTTGATCTCCAATTGTCGTCCCCGTTGATCTTTCTTTTGCGTCCTCTACATGCTGGCCTCTTGACGGAGTAATCGTCTGGTTGTTGGCTTTTGCGTTTCTGCCTGGGACGGCTGGTCTTGACGTCCTCCGGTCTGGAGTCCTTGAATTTCTTCTGTTCCTCGTACTTCTGTGCTTCCTGTGGGCGTTTCAGTTTCCGGAACGGCGGCCTTGCTGGCACCTGACTCTGTGGCCGTGTGCGCGTTCTTCTTGATGTGTAATTCCTCCTGCCATCCTTTGTAGGTGGTGTTTTTCTTTTTACCACGGTTTCTTTACCCGGTTCATCTGTACTTTTGTTTTTCTTAAACGCCGGAGTTTGATAATCATTTTTTCTTTTTGATACCGACGTCCGGGTTGTAGAAGTGCTAGGTCTCTCTTCAGTTCTCCGTTTCTTGGGTGGTGGAATAGTTGTTGCAGTCTCTGGCCCTTCTATTTCGTTTAGACCTGAGTCCTGCAAGAAACGTTTAAGGATTTCAAAATCATTGGGATTATAGTATTTTTTCACCTGGTCGGGACTTGCTTTACAGATTTCCCCTCTCTCGTTTTTAAGATATAAGACTACTCCTTTGATTTCCTGAATTACATAGGGGCCTTCAAACTTTGGAGCTAGCTTTGCCATAAAATTGTCTGGGGCACTTGATAAAGAAAATTTCCGTTTCAATACTTTATCACCAACTTTAAAATCTGCTTCACGGCGTTTTTTATCGTAATAAATTTTCTGCCTATTTCTTGTCGTATCCGAGGTTTTAAGCGCCTGATCAATTAGTTTTTGCACGTCCTTTTGTTTGAATTCCTGCTCTCTTTGTTGCACAAAGAATAATTTATCTAAAGGCGTAATTAACTTTCTGCCTAAAAATAATTCTGCTGGAGTTTTTCCCGTAGTATCATGATGTGCCGTTCTTAAAGCATAAGCTAATTCATTTATGTAGCCATCCCAGCGCTTGTGATGTGTGCTAACGTAACTGCGAATTATTTTTACAATGTTTTTATTAACTCTTTCTGCTATGTTAGCCTGTGGTCTATACGGAACCATTTTCATATGGCGTATATCAAGTCCATTGCATATGTTTTCAAATATTTGACTAATGAATTGTTTTCCGTTATCGCTAATGACTTTTATCGGTGCACCGTATTTTAAAATGTATCTGTGTAAGAATGCATCTGCGACTGTTTTGGCTGACGCGCGTTTAAGTGGAACACTTTCTATCCATTTTGAAAAATGATCTACTATTACTAAAAGAAAACGATTTTTATTTAACTCGCTCTGGGGGAAGGGACCAAGGAGATCTATTCCTAAAATTTCATTCGGAAATGTAGCGCGAATGCTATTTAAGTACCCGGCCGGGCTGTAATTAATACATTTATTAACTGACATTGATTGCAGGACCTGACATACGCCGTTACTATTTTGTATAATTGCGGGAAATATACCGCCTCGCGTACCCTTTTTAAAGTCTTTCTGACCCCGAGGTGGCCCGCTGTTTTTTTTTCGTGCAACTCCCTCAAAATGCTTAATCGAAGCGAGGCTGGGATGACTGGCTTATACTCAAGATTTTCGTTCGTTGTTTTCGTATAGAATAATAAATTATCTATTATTTCATAGTTTTTTGCTCTATTTCTCATCGCATCGATATCTGTATGCTCAAAGCCTTCGGGGTCTTTCAAATAAGCATAGATATTTCCAAATTCAGGATCAGCTTTCAGTTCAGTAATAACCGTATCTCTAGAATCTAAAATTTTTGAAGTCAACACAGCGCATTTAAGTTCATTACCTTCCTCGTCCAGTTTTATACGAGAAAGTGCGTCAGCTACATTGTTTTCCTTACCCGGTTTATATTTTATTGTGATATTATATTCTTGGAGTTTTAAAGCCCATCTTATTAACCTGGGCGTTAGGTTTTTTCCCGAGTAAAGTCTACCAACAGCCGCATGATCCGAAAAGACAGTTACTGGCGATTTGCCGAAATAAACTCGAAATTTGTGTACAGCCATTAATACGGCTAATGTTTCTCTTTCTGTAGCTGTATAATTCCTTTGTGTTTGATTCAATGTTTTACTAAAAAATGCCAGCGGATGGTTATTTTGCATAAGAACCGCACCCACCGCATAGTCTGATGCATCTGCCGCAATTTCCAGGTTTTCGTCGCCCTCAGGGAATTTTAAAACAGGGCATTAATAAGCGCTTCTTTTAATCTTTCAAAAGCCGTGTTAGCTTCCGCTGTCCACGTAAATTTACTCTTTTTTCTTTTGATTACTAAGAGTGGTTCAACAATATTAGCGAAATCTTTTATGAAAGATCGATAGTAAGAACATAGTCCAAGGAAAGACGAAAGTTTCTTGGCGGTGTTGGGCGGTGGGAAATTCTTAATAGCTTTTATTTTTGAATCTTGCGTTTCTATACCCTTTTGCGAAATTTTATAACCGAGATATTTAAGTTCTTTAGTTGGGAACTTGCATTTTGAGGCGTTAATTGTAAGACCGGCCACTTTTAATAATTTAAAAACTTGTTCGAGATCACTAATGTGTTGTTCCAACGTACTACTCGTTATAATTATATCATCTAGATAAATTAAAGTTAATTTTCCTAGGACAGGCTTTAGAACAATGTCCATAGCTCTCTGGAATGTTGACGGGGCCCCACACAACCCAAAAGGCATGCGTAAAAATGCATAAGTGCCCGATTTTGTTATAAAAGCGGTTTTATGTATATCTTCGGGTCTCATAGCTATTTGATAGTAGCCAGATGTTAAGTCCAAAGTAGACATATATCTCGTCGATTTGATCTGTCTAATGATCTCGTCTATAACCGGCAAAGGGTAAACTGGGAATTTAGTTATGCTATTTAGTTTTCTATAATCGATAGCAAACCTCCAAGCCCTTTTATCCGAAGGAGGAAACTCGTTCTTTTTCCTACATAGTACGACTGGACTCGCGTATTCACTATTTATGGGCGTTATTATTTTATTCTTTAACATCTCCTGAATATGTTCTTCGATGATTACGTCTTTTTGTTTGTCATAGCGGTAAGGTTTAGTCCTACAAGGTTTTTCGGCATTTAATTGAATCTTGTGAGTTACAATCTGACAGTTTCCCGGCTTTTCTGAAAACAAATGAGAAAAATTACTCACCACTTGCTGTATTGCTTTACTTTCCTGGTCATTCAAATGGCTAAGGTCCAATTCAGGTGTCTCCACCGGTTCCACCACCCTCTGGTCCATCTCCAGCACCACGGAACTATCTTGAAAATTTAATTTGGCCCTCGCGGCCCTTAAAAAGTCCATACCTAAAATAAGAGAGTGTTGGAGGTGTTTCACCACAAAAATTAATACTTTGAGATTTTCCTCTTTTACCTGTACGTTTAATGCTACTTTCCCGATGCAGTGACATGTTTTTCCTTGCGCCGCTATAATTTCCGTATTTCTGGTTTTAAAGAGTCGTATCCTATAAAAATTCTTTTTGAAGAACTTTTCACTCATGAAATTGCATTCTGCCCCTGTATCGATGAGGGCTTCTACTGGTACATCGCCAACCAGGACTTGTATAATTGGTAGCTGTGAGTTTTTTACGATGACTGTATTTAGATGTCTATTTGAGGGTTTTTCTAAAACTTCCGGGGTCTGGACCCTCCCTTTCACAGGCCCCTCTAGTCGTTTAAAGCTTTCCTTTCAATCTGTGTCTTCTGGGTACGCGGATGCTTATTTTCAAATTTTCTTTTTGGGCCTTGCCCTTCAAGTTTCGATGCGTTAGCTTGATAGTTCTTTCCCCCATATGAGCGATTTCCATTTCTTGTTTCCTCCTTCCTTCTGGTACTTTGAGAATATGTTTCCCCTCTCGCTCTTTCCGCGATTCTGCGATTTTGAAACTTCACCGCCAATTCGAAAAGTTCCTGCAATGTGGTTGGGTTTCTAATTTCAAAGTAGTCTTGGACAGCGGGTAACAATCTTGGTAATATTATTTCAATAATCTCCGCATCGGGTTTTTTCCCATACAACATATCCGTTAGCTTGATTTTTCGTAAAATAAAGTCCGTCAATTGTGCTGTATCCCGTTGATAGAAACTATATAGCTCGGCTTCCAGCCGTGCGCGATCTTTCACTATGGGGAAGGCCTTTACTAACGATTTTTTGAAATTTTCAAAAGTATACGTCGGGCTTCCAAATTCACCTAGAAGAAATTTGCCTATATTTTTCCACCATAGCGCGGCCTGTCCTCTTAGTGCTGATGTGGCGATAGCAACTTTTTGTCTTTCGGGCACAGGATAGAGCTGAAAGTGGTTTTCTATACCTTCTAAAAATACGGACACCGAATTTTTTCCGTCGAAATAGACGTTTGGCTTGATTGATGCTCTCAAAGTCTGGACCAGGTATCCAAATCCTTCTAACTGCGTTGTCATTTCTTGGTGTTGTCCAGCGGCTTCCATCCAGTTTTTGGCCATTTCAGTTCGATAAGTGTTCGGGCGCCAATATAACGTTTGCGCGCCTCTAACTAGCACGCAACCAAGAGGTGACTGTGAAAGCTTGTATAAACCACAGAGTCTTATAAAGGGTTTAAGTCCCTTTTTATTCAACGTACTAATTTACAATTGCGTTCTCTTGACGCTTACAAACGGTGCCAACTCAGCAGTCAAAATAAAAATAAAAACCTGAAAAGAAATTAAAGACAATATTCTAACTACGAGGCTCTCTCAAATAACTAACTCACCGCGTTTTACAATACGGCTGCTAATTCAGCAGACTTGAAGCTCACTGGAACAATTGCAACTACTTCCCGCCAAGCACATAGGCCGCAACGCGGGGTTTTTCAAATCTCTATAACTACCTCCGCGCTCGCTAAGTAAGAATAACTCTCTCTGACCGAACTTGTTTCCTTCTATTTAAATCATACTACTTCCGCTGATAATTTGAATGCTTGCGCGTTCTACTCAAATTTACATATTCTGGCATTGGCAGTTCCAGGGGAAGTAAGGATTGACAGGAAAGATAGTTTAAACTTAAAATAAATGTTAGTTAAAATAAATATAAACCCTACAGGTGTTCTTTTACAACACGTGTCAGAGAGCACGGGGAGAGATAACTAAAATAGTTATGAATGAAATAAGAATGTTAAGAGAAATATAATTATACATGTTACTTGCCATTTCATTGTGTAACATTTCATTAAACTAGTTTTCCTTCCAGATCTCTGGAAGGAACCAGATTTGAATAAAAGCTCCTGTTTAGATGCAGTACAGATGAAAAAAATTGTGTGTCCTGGGAGCTGCTATTGTAAAAAGTAAATTATATACTTAAAAATGACGAAATGAGGGTGAGTGAAAAACAAAAATGAAAATATAAGAAGCGAAAAAAAAAATGAAAATATTTAAGAAAAATAATAGAAAGAAGCGAAAAATGTTAAATGATGATTGATTTTGATGTAATAACACTCGTAAAATAGACCGTATACCTTAAATAACAACATTTTACTTAACTAAAATTGTAAGGATCTTAAGTTTTACTAACGTTTATTTTATTTTAAATCTTTACTATCACTTCTTATTTTCTACTTCCGGCCAGAATTATAAGCGTTAATGTATTTATGCAAAGTTTGTCTGGCGAACGCCAAGTATTTAAGTTGTGGCTTTTTGCCAAGCGAGAGAGAGGAAGCAGTTAGTCGAAGCAGGCCGCTTACCTTAGAAGTTTCACTCAGTTGCTGGTTGCCTTCCAGGCCAGAGGTTTTAATCCTCTTGATAATTTTTAAACGTATTGTAGTGTTCACAGTTCTCTGTACTACATACGGCTTCCTGTTAATATAAGGCCAATCTTCCAAGTTTATTATTTTAAAGTTAAATTAGAGTTTAGTTTTATTTTTTATATTTTTACGTTTAGACCACAAGTAGTGGGTCTGTGTATTCTGAAGTACGGAAGTTATTGTAAATAGAGAAAAATAAAGGGTTTTGTATACCCTTCTTGTGTATCCTGTCTACTTCCCACAGTGATTGAACATAGCTTTAGTAAGCTCTCTGTTCCGAGTCAGATCCTTGCATGATCCCGAAAAAAGTAAGACGGAACATTGAACCTGATAAAATGATTAACCTCAGGGGACATAACAAAAGGCATGGAAACCTTCTTCAGAAGGTGCGACTACAGGTTAAGAGTATAACAAAATTTTTAACTGTCCGGAAACTCCAGGTATTGGGAAGTCTAGTGATCTGGACCCTTTTCCCCTTCTTTCTAGGTGAAGGTAATGATTATTTGAACATTCCAAAGGAGCGAGGACTATCTGCGTAAGACGAGGCGTGCCTTCATGAACGACTTTCTGAGAGAAATTAGCTCGTATTTACATTACGCACGAGGAAACCCACGAATACTAAACATGCAGCCAACCCGTTCGCCAGGGGCCGAGCGGTAAAAGCCGCTGAACGTTGGTAGTTCGATCCAGGGTTCGAGTTCCGGCGAACGGGCTGGCTGCTTGGGCGTTTTCGTGGTTTTTCCTATATGTAACGTGGATACGATCCAATTTCCCTTAAAAAGACCTCTACGGGGCATCCCTCCTTTCCGTGTAGAGCCTAAGGGCGGAGCACGTAAGAAATATAAAAAAAAAAAAAAAAAAAAAAAAAAAAAATTAGTTCTCCTGAAATCGAACTTAAGTCAGGTCGAACTACTATTACACTGGTGTGCAAAAATTAAGGACGAGACGATTATTTCAATATAACTTTGTACAAAAGCTTTCCAAATCAACACATTTAATACCGAAAGATCCCCAATACGTAAGGACATGAGTAATGTAAGCAACACTTACTAAAAGAGAAATCAGAGGGATAAAAAGAAGCTTTATTTGAAAAAGTAGCATGGAGCGCAGTGCGACTGAAGGCCGAAACATCCCCGTGATGGGTGTCCAGCAAGAAACATCCGGTCTTTAATAGGAGATATGATCTTCCCTGACTGCTAGGCAGGTTTCACAGCGTCTGCTCATGCTGAGAATGAGGGTGTCAATGAGTTGTTGAGGCATTGCTGCCCATTCGTCTTGTAGCGCCAATCGAAGCTCCGGAATCGTTACTGGTGGTAAGGTACGAGCTGCCAAGCGTCTGCCTCGAAAATCCCATACATGCTCGATGGGATTGAGATCCCGAGATCGTGCCGGCCAATCCATACGTTCAATATCCTCACTCTCTAAGAGCTGTTCGGCAGCTACTGTGCGATGACATGGTGCATTGTCGTCCATGAAAAGGAACTGCGGACCCATGGCGCCTCTAAAAAGACGCACATATGGAAGAAGAACCTCGTTACAATAACGGGTCCCGTTGACTGAACCTGCGTCGAAGATGTGAAGGTCTGTACGACTACCAAGCATGATGCCTCCCCAAACGAGAACACCGCCACCTCCATACCTGTCCCTTTCAATGATGTTCGAGGGATGATTGCGGCTTCCCCGCTGTCTCCAGATGAGTATGCGATGAGAATCGCTACTCAGACTGAATCTGCTCTCATCTGTAAAGAGTACTCGTCCCCATTCATTGTCTCTCCAGTTTCGGTGTTCCCGGCACCACAGAGAACGCCTTCTCCGATGGGCAGGCGTTAGAGGTACACACCGTACAGGGCGTCGTGCAAACAGACCACCGCCGTGCAGTCTTCTGGCCACGGTAAAACGCGATATCGGTTGTCCAGTCGCCTGTGTCATGTGTCTAGCGATTTCTCCCGCTGTCTGCCGCCTGTTTCTTCTGGCCTGTAAGGCAATATACCGGTCATCTGCGGGTGTGTTTCCTCGTGGACGACCACTACTAAACCCCCGGATAGCTGTTCCTGTAGTTCGAAATTGTCTCCAAAGTCATGAAACGATGCTGTGAGCAATTCCGAACTCTGCAGCCACACTTGTCACACTGCGGCCTTCCTCCAACTTCCCAATGATTAGGCCTCGGGAAAAGGCATCCAGATGTCGTCTAACAGATTGATTATTCGCCATTTCTCTCTGAGGCAGCAACTCGGTGTGATTTTAAATGCTATACCGTGTGCAATCTCTTTGCCAGAAATACTGATCTTACACCGACAACATGCTTTATACTACTCAGACACTCCCCCCATTACGTCTACCTGCATATCTGCGCATGTGCTACAGTACATCACCTTACTTAATCTCCTGATTGGTCTTTCTGTCCGTTCTGCCTCTTCGTTGAGCTGATATGCTAATTTTTCGACTTCGTCCTTAATTTTTGCACACCAGTGTATTTAGCAGTTCAAACCACTCGGCCACTGGTGGAGTTCTAGACGAAGTAATATTAGGCATGCAGTTAGTTTGTTAAAGTAATTTTAAGTTTTTTTTCTTTTTTCTCCTTTTCTTTGAATTTCATTATGGGAAAAGAAAAACAAGATGATTAAATTTTAAGATCCGGGTAAACAAACATTAAGTATCTTGTTTTAGTTTAGTTATGTGTTTAAGCAAATATAAAATAATTTCATTGTTAAATTTTTCTAATACGATATTTTATATACTGTAAGGATCTTAAGTTTTACTCACGTTTATTTTATTTTAAATCTTTACTATCACTTCTTATTTTCTACTTCCGGCCAGAATTAAAAACTTTAACTTATTTATGCAAATTTGTCTTGCGAACGCCAAGTACGTACTTAAGTTGTGGCTTTTTGCCAAGCAAGAGAGAGGAAGGAGTGATTAGGAGCAGGCCGCTTGCCATAGCAGTTTTACTCGGTTGCTGGTTGCCTTCAAGGCCAGAGGTTTAATCCTCTTGATAATTTTAAACGTATCGTAGTGTTAACAGTTCTCTGTACTACATACGGCCTTTTTGTTAATATACGGCCAATCTTCGAGTAGACACTTGTTTATTAATCCAAAGTTAGTTTAGTTAGAATTTAGTTAATATTTTTATATTCTTACGTTCAGACCACAACTGGTTGGTCTCCGTATTCCGAAGTCAGGAAATCATTGTAAAGAGAGAAAAATAAAGGGTTTCGTATAGCCTTCCTGTGTATCTTGTCTACTTCCCACATTTATTGAACATAGCTTTAGTAAGCTCCCTGTTCCGAGTCAGGTCATTTAAATGTTCCCCAAGAAAGTAAGGAGGAACACTGAACCTAATAGTGGCGCCCAACGAAGAAGTATAACCATGTCAGAGTTTCAAGAAGAACCTGTGCTGCCTGCAGAAGCGGCTCAAAATCCAGAAATGCCAGCTGCCGCCCTGGAAGGATTTGTTTACATCGTCCAGACCATGCGCGCATCGATGAAACCAGAAGCAACATTTAATGCAAACTCACCGGTAACCAGTTTTTTGGAAAAATTGGAGGACCACTTCATGCTGTATCCCGTGCATGAGTTCCAGAAAGTCACCTTAGCTACCAGCGCTTTGAGGGGCCAAGCGCTTAATTGGTTCAAATGTATCAGGAGAAGTCTCTTGGGTCAAGCAGGAAGTCCCACCTATACTTACGAAAATTTCAAGACTGCCTTAGTAAAAGCCGTCCCTGTCGTAAGGGATCGTACAAAATTAGAAACGGAAATTTTCAGCATATATCAGCAACGAATCGAAAATCTTTCCACCTTTATTTTAAGAAACATTAACGTCTTCAAACTCTTGTATGGAAACCGTCCGGATGAGATAATTCAAGTGATTTTGCCGAGGTTACTGCCCCAAGTGCAAGACTTTATTGAATTAAGTAATCCGACTACACTGGAAAAGATATTTGAGCTAGCAATCCAGTTTGAAAGTAGAAGAACGGCGGACATTGAAAGAAGACGCCAGTATGAACAACAAAACCAATTTGGTGCGCCAAGACGACAGCAAAGTCAAGAACACGGCTACGGATGGAAAGCGAATCAGTGGGCAAGGAAACCCGAGTATCCAAAAACAACCGGCAAACGTCGACAGTTCAATAGTAATCCAGGAAAAAAGTCTGAAGGCCAGTGGAAAAAGAAGGAAAGCACGGAAAGGAAAAAACAAGATTTAAACTAAAACGGATTTCTGCTGACGGGAGGGTGCGGAAATCCGAAGGCCAAGAAAACCCATCTTCCTTCAAGTTAAATACAGTGATGGTGAAAAATTGGACTCTTCCAAAGATTGAAGTGTTGGTGAATAACATCCCAGCCACCGCACTCCTGGATACAGGCGCGCAGTGTTCCTGTGTGGCAGAAGATTCTTTTAGGAAGTATTTTCGGAAATACCGCATATATAATTCGGATAATACGACAGTGTTAGCTGCGCAGCGAGAAAGATGCAAGTGCATAGGTAAATTACCGCTATATGTTCGTATCAAGGACGAACAATTAAAGATAATGTTTTTTATCGTAAAGAATTTGCAAGCACATACCATCTTAGGGATAGATTTTCTATCAGAGGCAGAAGCAACGCTGGATTTTAACGAAGCGTCCCTTAAGCTGACGATGAAACTAGTTCGAGAAGAAAAAACAGAACCACCAATCTTAAACTTGACCACCTGCCTAAGGAAGAGCAACAAAAAATCCGACAAGTAGTAAGTGAGTTTGCTTCGTTATTTAGCGATATTCCAGGATTTACTCAAGTTACTAACCATAGTATCGACACCGGAGATTCACTGCCAGTTCGCCACAAACCATACCGATATGATAAGAATAAAGAAAAAATTATAGAGTGGCACATTAGAGATATGTTACGTAAAAAGATCATAACGCCCATCTCAAGTAGTTATGCCAGCCCGGTTGTTTTATGTAAGAAAAACAATGACTATCCAATAACACATCCAAAACGGTGGCGTTTTGCGATTGACTATCGTAAATTAAACTCCATGACTAAATATCCGGTATATCCGTTACCTATTATTGAAGAAATTCTAAGGAACATAACTTCTACCAAATACATGACGACTTTAGACTTAACGACTGGTTATTTTCAAATAGGGATTAAACCGGAAGACGTGCCTAAGACTGCTTTTATAACCAAGTCTGGCACTTATGCATTCCTGCGTATGCCGTTTGGCCTTTCAGGGGCACCGGCAACATATCAGCGATGTATGGACATTGTGCTAAGGCCTGTTCCTGGAAAGTCCACATTTATCTATTTAGACGATATTATTATTACTAGTGATAATCTAGACCAACATGTACAGGATTTAAGACAGGTGTTTTCATTATTAAATGAGGCCGGTCTAAAAGTTAATGTCGAAAAGTGCAAATTTGCAGCCCCTGAATTAAAATACTTAGGTTACAAAATATCTCAGAAAGGAATCGAGACAGACGAATCAAAAATAATCGCTGTGCAAAAGTATCCGCCGCCAAATACGGCGAAAAAGCTCTCTTCTTTTCTAGGACTTTGTTCATATTATAGGTCCTTTATAAAAGATTTTGCAGCTATGGCTGAACCATTGTTAAAATTAAAAAGGAAAAAGGCAAGATTCTCGTGGACGGCCGAAGCCAATAGTGCTTTCGAAAAATTAAAGCAAGCATTAACGTGAGCCCCTGTTTTGAAATTTCCTGAAAAGGATGAGAATTTAGAAATTTCAGTGGATGCTTCGGATTATGCGGTAGGAGCGGTACTTTCGCAAAATCAGCAGCCCGTGGCATTTTTTAGTCGAACTTTAAATCAAGCACAAAGAAATTATTCCGCGACCGAGAGAGGGGCACTTGCAGTTCTGTTAGCAGTGCAAAAGTTCCGAGTCTATTTTGGAAGGGCGCCAACAACAGTGTATTCTGATCATGCGGCGGTAACTAGATTGTACTCAGGGAAAAACTTATCCCCAAGGATAATAAGATGGGCACTCAAGTTACAAGAGTATAATCTGGTAATCAAGCACACCCCCTAAAGGAAAATATCGTAGCAAATGCCCTATCCAGAATAAAAATAGATGAAGAAGGTAATACTGTAAAGGTGGCAATGCTCGCAGCATGTCCGATAAATTCCCGAGAAACTGTAATAACCGAACTGGGTAAGGATCCTGAATTTAGAAATATTTATGAGTATTTAAAGGTTCCTGAAAATTTTAGCCACCAAGATATTGTGGCGATAAGAAACAGGGCGGCCAATTACGAACTAATAGATGGTCTATTATTTTATAGAAAAACTACAAATTCCAAAAACGAATTTCGACCTGTTATCCCAGCTAGTCTTAGATTAAATATCCTGCAGGAGTTACACGACTGCCCTTTAGCTTCTCATGCTGGTATTCGAAAAACTATCCAACGCGTACGCGAAGCAGTCTATTTTCCTGAACTGCAAAAGTTAACAAGGGCGTATGTCCAGTCGTGCCCAACATGTCAAGCAGTTAATTATATTAATTTCCGCCCGGCCGGGTTTCTAAATAGCATTAAATCCGAATTTCCAAATGAAATAATTGGCATCGATTTATTTGGCCCTTTCCCAAAAAGTCAGTTAAATAAAGTCTGTATCTCCTTGTTATGGTTGATCATTTTAGTAAGTGGACCGAAATTGTTCCCTTAAAACGAGCCTCCGCGAAATTAGTTACTGATTCTATTTTAAACAAATAAATTTTAAAATACGGGGCGCCGCTAAAAGTTATATCGGATAATGGTCCTCAATTTGTAAGTAATATATTTGAAGACATGTGCCAAAAACTGGGCATACGTCATTTAAAAATGGTCCCGTATCGGCCGCAATCAAATATAGCGGAACGGGTCAATAGAAATATAGTGAAAATTATCCGTAGTTATGTTAAAAATTTTCATAAAAGCTGGGATAACTATGTCAATGAATTAGCTTTCGCCCTTAGGACCGCAAAACATGATACAACGGGCAAAACTCCTGCTGAGTTATTTTTAGGCAGAAAGATTATAACGCCGTTAGATAAATTATTTTATGTTCAACAAAGAGCCCCAGAATTTAAAATGGGTGATATAGAAAAATTAATTAAAGAAGCAAAAAAGAACACTGAAGTAGCACAGAGAAAACAGACACAGACACACCGGGTGAAGGACCTCCCACCCAGGTTCTCATTATACGGAACCCATAAAGAGTTTGAATTATCCAAGACCCGTGGGACCTTCGTTCTCGCGGGCGCAACCCCCGCAGTCCCCGTCCGGCTTTTACTAAGCATTGCCAGAACGCTTCGTTGCAAATTTTAAAACGCTGTCACCTTGCCTCCGGGCACCACTCCATCGGCCAAACCACATTGTAATAAGGTGCTCTGTCCGCTTTGTCAGTCCCCGCCACGAAAACTGAATGGGGTCAAACCCCCGGGAACTCAGTCGACAATATAAACCATGTAGCTCCACCACAGCCGAAGGAACAGACACGACAGTACCAGTACGGTCCCTGCCAAGCCTGAACCAACCTGAGTACAATACTCTTCTAGTCCTGTGAAGATAATTTGTATACCCCCGTGGTTGAGACTGCCTAGGTACAGATCCTAGCCAGTACTTCCCAGGCGTTCGCCTGAGTCAACCCTCGGGGGGGGGAGCACAGAGAAAACAGAAACTTTATTACGATATGAAACGACGGGGAGTAACTTATAAAGTAGGAGATGAAGTATTAAAAATTAAGCATTCACTTTCTTCAGCACCAGAAGATAAAACCGCCAAATTTTTTCCACGATTTGAAGGACCATATGTCATAGAAAAAATAACTCAGGCTGTGGTGGTGTTAAAAGCCAGGAATGGTGAAACATGCTCCGCAAACATTCACCAGATAAAACCATTCTATGACCGTAATAAAATGCAAATATTTAAAGATCTTTTGCAGGATCCGGCACGGCAGGCACAAGCTCCAGAGGTGGAACAACGACAATCATAAGGGCAAGCCATTAGGAGGCAGGAGCAATTGAAAAGAAAGTTTCCCCGTTGGAAAATTGAAGGTAACAAGAAAAAGAAGCCGTTCCACCGACCAGAAAAGAGAGCGCACGACCACCCCCAGAATGAAGAAGGGAGAAGTACGACGAATGCAAAGAGAGCCAGGAGAAATAACGGCAACTATAACACGGCTCCCAAACGGAAGATCTACCCATCGGACAGGAGTCTACGCAGCAAATGTCGACGAATTGCTGAAGGAACACCAGCTGCGGAGGCAAAGAAACAAGGAAAATTTGAACAGCCAGCAACGAGATCCAAGCAGAAACGAGAGAGAAGTGTCCCGGTTCCGCCAAGACCAGCTGCCATCAAACGGCCAAGACCACAGGCAGAGGCGAAAAAGAAGGTCTTCAAGGCTGACCGAACTGGAAGGAAAACAAAGCTCATAGAGGAAGGAACTGAAGGGCGAACCCGCACAAGAAGGAAGATAAACCAGACGCTAGTTTTCGCTACCTTCCAGGACTGGGCAGAAAAAAGGATGTACGAAAAAAGGGCGAGAAATGAGTTGTTACCTATTATTTTGGTATTATGTTTTTCAATTACTCGCGAGTAAAACTAAAATTAATATATAATAAGAATGTGTAAATACTTGAATATTGTAAAAGTTATTGTATAAAATTTTATTTAAAAGATTCTGGCAAGAAAGAAGTTGTAGTCTGAAAGACTTTTGAAATGTAGTATTTCAATGTAGAAGAATTGGCACTTGCTTGGAAAAGAATAGAAGTTAACAATGTACTACTAATGTATGCTTTAAAATGCGTAAAATTAACGGCATGTTAATATGTTCTTATATACAATGTGAACTGTTATTTTAAACGTTAAGAAATACTGTGATATGTTAAAAGTGAAAGTAATGCCAAAAATTTTAACTTATTCGTGTGACTGTAAAAAGAGCAAATTATTGTAAATATGTGTTAAAGGTTGAATGAATGTAGTTAGGCTCTCTTTCGCTACACTTCAGAGTTAGCCACTTTCAGAATAGTACCTCAGGGTTTAGAGATGAATATAAGGTGTGTTATGAGGTCTTGTTATGTTGAATTTTAACACGTTAGTGTTTTGATTGCAGGCGGTAGTGTTGAACACTTGTACATAAACACGTTCGTGTTGGGTTTTTCTTTTACAACACATGTCAGAGAGCACGGGGAGAGAATTAAATAAAGTCACGAATGAAATAAGAATGTTAAGAGAAATATAAGTATTCATGTTACTTGCCATTTAATTGTGTAACATTTCATTAAACTAGTTTTCCTTCCAGATCTCTGGAAGGAACCAGATTTCAACTAAAAGCTCCTGTTTAGATGCAGTACAGATGAAAAGTAATTGTCCATGGAGTTGATAATATAAAAAACGATTTTTTTTTTAAATTTCTAGTTTCTAGTGAGAAATGTTTGTAAAAGATTGGCCTCGCGTTAGATTCTAGAGCTAAAAGTTTTCAACAAGGTCGTTTTAGACCTCAGTTTCAAACTAATTAACTCTGGCGGGAAGTATGTAAGGATCTTAAGTTTTACTAACGTTTATTTTATTTTAAATCTTTACTATCACTTCTTATTTTCTACTTCCGTCCAGAATTAAAAGCTTTAACTTATTTATACAAATTTTTCTTGCGAACGCCAAGTACTTAAGTTGTGGCTTTTCGCCAAGCAAGAGAGAGGAAGGAGTGATTAGGAGCAGGCCGCTTGCCATGGCAGTTTTACTCGGTTGCTGGTTGCCTTCAAGGCCAGAGGTTTAATCCTCTTGATAATTTTAAACGTATCGTAGTGTTAAGAGTTCTCTGTACTACATACGACCTTTCTGTTAATATACGGCCAATCTTCAAGTAGACACTTGTTTATTAATCCAAAGTTAGTTTAGTTAGAATTTAGTTAATATTTTTATATTCTTACGTTCAGACCACAAGTGGTTGGTCTCCGTATTCCGAAGTCAGGAAATCATTGTAAAGAGAGAAAAATAAAGGGTTTCGTGTACCCTTCCTTTGTATCTTGTCTACTTCCCACATTTATTGAACATAGCTTTAGTAAGCTCCCTGTTCCGAATCAGGTCATTTAATGTTCCCAAAGCAAGTAAGGAGGAACACTGAACCTGATAATACTTTGTTTCATAAAAAATGTTTTTGAATGTATAGTTTTTCTTGATGTAGCATGATTGAAGAAAATACTAATTTACGGATAGATTATCCTCTCGACGTTAAAACATATCAAATTTCAATAAAATTTAGTTACAAGAATCTTTTACTGCATTCACAAGATAGGATGAAATTGTCCATTTTTAACTCTGAATCTCAGTGGCATGAATACATGAGCGAAATTAATAAAAGGTATTAAAAGTACAAGGGCTGAGATTAATTGCACTAAGATGCTTTATCTGAAGAAATGATTATGATCTAATATAAAAAATATGGGAAAATATACATATCATTCGTTACGTAAATATTTGTAAACTGTTAATACGTTTCTAATGCGTTTTTGTTTTTCTGTATTGCTGTAGTATTTTGTATTGTTTTATTTATATTGTTATGAATTTAATATTTATATTAATTTTAGTAGAATTATAATAAATATTATTGTATTTTTCTGTGTAATATAGCACGAGACTTTTTAAGGGAAAACGATGCCGGAGAAGTAAGAACACAGGGGCATGTGCATTTAACATTGAGTAAATCGGCATCTCAGTAATTTGTATTGAAATTGAATAAATGTAATTAATCACTATGTTAGCTGTAACCATAATCCACAATCTTATTGCTTTCCAGTAATTTCTAGAAGCAGAAAAGGCTAGAAATATCTCGTGGCCGGTTGAAAACTATTTAAAGCCGAAGAGAGAGCATCTGCTCTCAATTGCTGAGTTCTTTTGTTCAAGTTTTTTAGTTCCGCGTGACCTGAAATATCAGAGTTAACTTTCTCTTTAGATGCGCTTTACATTGCGTTGTACTGAACGTTTTTAGTAGTTTGAAGTATAACTGCTGATTATACTGCGTGATATTGTGAACACTTGTACGAATATCCCTGAGGAAAATTCCAGAGTTCTGATATATTTCTGTTGATAAGAATAAATTTTATTAACCTATTATCGTACTTGTACATTCAATCTATTACGAACCCGTAGGCTCGCAACAATATATTTTATTTATTTATTATTTTTACAATGGCAATCTTATGATTTATTTTTATGTTTAACTTAATTTGTTGTCATATGCCTTGTATTTAAATGTTTATTTTTTTGTGCAGAATTGTAGATCATTTGACTCTGATTGGAGCAACTTTAGAACTGTAAAAATAGCTGTATTAGAAGATGAGATATAGGCAATTTCGTTCCAAAGACAGCAACAATTTTTGTCGTCGAATAGTGGACATTTAGGCATTTTTTACCAATTTGCGACTTTCTAGAACATCCGCGAAAACACATTTTGGAAGCCTTACGACAAATTCTTCCAGAAGTTTCCAGAGCCTGTGCTGCAAGGCATAAAGACGGGTTGTAGAGCTAGAGTGAAGCAGCTGTATGAGACTAGTGGTTAGCTGAATTACGAGTTAGGGGTTTACCCTGAGAGTGATTTGAGGAATTTTAAGATTTATTTTATGTGGTAAGGAGCAATTGTTGAATATCAGCGTTCTGCTTGAGTTATTTCCAGATATTATTGTACTGTGTGAGTTATTTATTTCGCTTATTTTCTAATAAATTATTCATTTCTTCCTGCTTACCTGGGTTTATTTAAAACCCATAAGATCAACGATCAATGATCATCAACGAGAAACATCAACGATCCCGTAGCTCGCAACAGTATTAAACAGATTTGGGATTTTGGTAAGTAGTGAAAGATTTTGGAGATACGCTCTAAATCAGGGGTGGGTAAAAGTCGGCCTGGAAGCCGAATGCGGTCGTTTTAATTGCTTAATCCAGCTCATTATGAAATACTGTTCAACGATATTTTCATATCTTTCCTACCCGATTATCTACGCAGATATAAGTAGTAACAGAAGTGCGAGCTGAATTCAGCAGAAAATTTTAAAATTAAAAAAAAAATAAAGGAAAAAGATATGTCATTAATAAGCACGCCGTTTCATCTTAATATGCAGTTCAGATTCAGATGCTGCAGTTCAGATTCAGTTAGAACTGATTGATTTGCAGTCGGATCATTTAATTCAGCAGACAAACAACAAAAATCAGCGTTATATTTACAAAATTTCCACAGGACTAGTTTCGATGGTTTTACCGAACCACCATCCTCAGCTGCAAAACCGCAAATGAACAAGATAAGAAAAAATGATTAGATAAGATAAGAAAGCCTGGACAAGAATAAGCAAATGGCGCCATCTGTTTGGTGAAACCAGAACTAAAACATAATTTCTTTAAAGGCCGAAGGCAAATTTGGATTGGAATTAGGATCGTTAACTAGAACAGAAAGATTTTTATGAATGTGAAATGCCTCTAGAAAATCCAGTTATCCAATGGAAGATGTTTTTTGAATAATTTTGGCAGCAGAAAAATTGAAAGTGTGATTTTCGGACCAACAATGTTGCGCAACAGAAGACTTCTGTGTTTCCTTTTTTCTAACATATGCCTCATGTTCCTTGACGCGAAATTTCAAGGCTCTCTTAGTTTGGCCAATGTAAATTAAAACACACTGGCAAGGAATCCTATAAATACCCCAGGAATTCATATCCGGAATGGGGTCCTTAAGTATGGAACTCGGAATTTTATTGATGGGAGAATAAACAACCCGAAAGTTAAATTTCTGCAAAATATGTGCAACTTTATAGCTAATTGATGGAAAGAAGGGAATGACAACAGAATTTTTATAATCTCCTAAAACAAGAGTGTGCCTTTTAGTGTGTTGAGATGAGAATTTTTTAACTGCTTGATTAATAATGTTGGGTGAAAAGCCCCTGTCAATAGCTATTGCTTTTAAATAATTTAGTTCTTCATCAAGGGCTAGTTTGGAGGAGCAAGCTTGAAAAGCACGGAAAACATAGGAATAAAATGAAGCTAACTTTTGTTTAGTCGGATGACATGATTTAAAGTGTGGTGGAAGGAAAACCGATGAAGGTTTACGATAAACTGTAGTACTGAAGTTGGATGTGTTACGTGTGACCAGAATGTCGAGAAACGGAAGAGAATTGCAAGTCTCAAGTTCAAAAGTGAACTGAATAGCAGGATCAATATTTTAATTTTTTACTTTAAAGTTAACTTTAAAGTTTAACTTTAAAGTTAAAATTAATTTTAATTTAAGTTAAAATTAATAATTTTAACTTCTCACAAACCTGTAAACCCTCGATTCCAAAGATTTTGGCTCCTATCGAAAAAGCTTTCAAGTTCAGTAAAGTTTCAGATTCACAGAAAGAAATGATTAGGCATCTTATTGCTCATAATGTGAAATTCAATAATAAACCTTTAAAACCAAATCTAACTGCGAGAGAAAGAGCTACAATGCGCGAAATTCATTCTAACCCGGATATTATTATTTCAAAGGCCGACAAAGGTGGCCAGATAGTCGTCATGGATAACACTTACATCGATGGTGTCACTAAACTCTTAAACGAAGGACCATATAATCCGATCCCTAAAGATCCTTCACCTTCCGACTTGTCAAAAATAAAAACTGCGATTAAATCTTCGCAAATCATTTCAAGCAACTTAAAACATTCACTTATCCCATCTGTTGCGAATTGTGCCAGATTATATGCTCTTCCCAAAATTCATAAAAGTGGTATTCCTTTCCGCCCTATTGTATCAAATTTTGGTACTGCCTCGTATCCATTAGCTAAATATTTGGTTTCTCGATTTTTCACTCTCTTAGACAATAACATTTACACCATAAAAAATTCAATAGAGTTTGTAAAAAAGGTTAAAAAATTTCTCCTAGTAATTTACTCATGGTTTCTTTTGATGTAAAATCATTATTCACCAATGTCCCAGTGGAGGGTGCATTAAGATGTCTAGAAATCAGACTTCGCGAATTTCATTTCTCTTGCATCGAAATTGATGAGCTAATTTCTCTCACTCAACTCTGTTTGAAACAAACACATTTTGTTTTCCAAAATAAATACTACAAGCAAACTGAGATTTTAGCCATGGGAAGCCCCCTCAGTCCCATCCTGGCTGATATCTACATGCATTATTATGAATCAAAATTGTTTGAAACTTTAAACTTCCCGGCATGGTTCCGCTACTTAAACGATACTTTTACCCTGTTTGAAGGTAATAAAGATGATTTAAATAAAGTTCTTTCAACAATGAATTCTATTGATCCTGCTATTCAGTTCACTTTTGAACTTGAGACTTGCAATTCTCTTCCGTTTCTCGACATTCTGGTCACACGTAACACATCCAACTTCAGTACTACAGTTTATCGTAAACCTTCATCGGTTTTCCTTCCACCACACTTTAAATCATGTCATCCGACTAAACAAAAGTTAGCTTCATTTTATTCCTATGTTTTCCGTGCTTTTCAAGCTTGCTCCTCCAAACTAGCCCTTGATGAAGAACTAAATTATTTAAAAGCAATAGCTATTGACAGGGGCTTTTCACCCAACATTATTAATCAAGCAGTTAAAAAATTCTCATCTCAACACACTAAAAGGCACACTCTTGTTTTAGGAGATTATAAAAATTCTGTTGTCATTCCCTTCTTTCCATCAATTAGCTATAAAGTTGCACATATTTTGCAGAAATTTAACTTTCGGGTTGTTTATTCTCCCATCAATAAAATTCCGAGTTCCATACTTAAGGACCCCATTCCGGATATGAATTCCTGGGGTATTTATAGGATTCCTTGCCAGTGTGTTTTAATTTACATTGGCCAAACTAAGAGAGCCTTGAAATTTCGCGTCAAGGAACATGAGGCATATGTTAGAAAAAAGGAAACACAGAAGTCTTCTGTTGCGCAACATTGTTGGTCCGAAAATCACACTTTCAATTTTTCTGCTGCCAAAATTATTCAAAAAACATCTTCCATTGGATAACTGGATTTTCTAGAGGCATTTCACATTCATAAAAATCTTTCTGTTCTAGTTAACGATCCTAATTCCAATCCAAATTTGCCTTCGGCCTTTAAAGAAATTATGTTTTAGTTCTGGTTTCACCAAACAGATGGCGCCACTTGCTTATTCTTGTCCAGGCTTTCTTATCTTATCTAATCATTTTTTCCTATCTTGTTCATTTGCGGTTTTGCAGCTGAGGATGGTGGTTCGGTAAAACCATCGAAACTAGTCCTGTGGAAATTTTGTAAATATAACGCTGATTTTTGTTGTTTGTCTGCTGAATTAGTATTTATTCGACGTGTTATTGTGTCTTAATTAGTCGGATCATTTGTTAATGGAAAAGTTTCATTCAAGCAAATGAACGTTTTTTATGGTTTCCTGAATGCAGACATATTAAAAATTTTTCTGGATTACGTCAAAAAGTAATTAGTTTTACATGGATCGAATATTTATGTAAAAGAACGTTTTCGTTGATGAAGTATTGGAAAATAAATATCGATCACATATTACTGATAAAAATTTGCATTCGGTGTTAAGCATTGCTATAAGTGAACTGGAACCTAACTTTTATAAAATAATCACAAATGAGCATCGCAGTTTCACGTCTCACATTAAGTCATTAATAATTATTTTTATAACACAGTGTTTTTAATAAGAGTAAAAATGCATAAAAAACTATAAATTTATAAAAATGTTTGATTAATCATCAAAGCATTTTTGGTTTCGTATTCCTTGAAATTTATCAGGGATTTTTATTTTTCATTGGTTGACCTATATACAGGAATGTCATGACACCGTGTTCATAGTTTGAAACGCATTTAGAGTAAAAGGTATAAAACTAAATGCATAAAATGCTGTTTTCAACTGTTTCAAAATTTTTAAAACAAAAACTTTACCAGTAAAAAATGCTCCCATTCCTTCTCCTCAATGGCATCCTGGAAAACAATACGGGTACAACAATAATAATCACACAAACACCATTTCACATCGGCACAGCACTGTCTACATGATGCACTAAAATATGTTTTTGGCCTTAGTTAAAAGTATTTGCTTGCCCCTGCACAATTTTTGTCATTAACTTGGGGACGTTTAGCAATTTTTGCCAATTTGGTGAGTTTCTGCAGAGAAATTAGACTGTGGCCTTTCTCCATAAGGTTGTATAATATATTGATTAATTGTATTTTTCTAAAGGAATCTAAATTCATCAATAGGGATGTGTCTTATTTTACGTCAATTCCTTTTTCTAATTTTTGAACTGAAACGTCCTTTTGTAATATTTGGTTGTACAGGGAATCAATGACTGCTTTTAGAATAATTTTAAAATAAATACTTTAACTTGGATTTAGAGTATTTTCCTGGTTCAGTGAGGTAAGACAATGCCCAGTCTACCCATCCTACATAATTGTGGAAAACTATTTTCCTGTCTTTAGTTCGCAGAAAATATCTGGGAGTTTTACTTGGATTTAACCTAAATTTCAAATTGTGAAAGAGGGAATCAAGTAAGTCTAATAAAAAGAGATATTAATAAATATATACCAAATTCAACTAACAGTGAAAAGCTAAAATTTTGAGAGCTAATTGTTTAAAAAGTCCTCGTGGGATTCTTACAAAACTTGGAACTTTGCCATAATTTGATTTGTACAAGCGAAATATAGAAAAAATAGATATATCGTTTCAGAAAAAGTTCGATTTTGTGTCAGAATACCTATGTTAGAACAATAGCTTATGGTATAAATCTAATATATATCCTAAGACGCGCTTTCGAGGCATGATAATGGCAAGTTAAATATCGTCAATTGACCCATTAGAACGACAGATATTAAATTGTCCCATTTTTTTTGTGCAAGGCGTTCATCTGTTTCTAACGATCTCTTTTAAGTGTAGTATCTCTTTTCCCACATTCATTTAATTTATATGTTTCTGAAGTACCGTAAATAATTCAGAAAGCATATAAATGTAAAATACAACGAAAGCAACATACAACCTTATTCTATTTGTCAAAAAGCTTATAGGTGCGCAAATTTTTGTATTCCTGTGGAAAAGGCGGCAACTTAGAAACACAGGTTGTGTTGTCTTTGTAGAAATTCAAGCAAAATATTGCTGGCAACACTCGCTGAATTTCAGAGGAAAGATAATATTTCAATAATAATATTCTTCCATATTTTAATTGTCAGATTTAATGTAGAAGCATTATGCAATATTCTGGGGCAAAGTTTATATTTTTTTTCTGCAAGTAAGTTATAAGGTATTTCTCCCACTTCCCTACCGTGCCTTCGTGGTGTAACGGTAGCACGCTGGGCCGGTATTCCAGAGGTCCGTGGTTTGATTCCCGGCGAAGGCGGTTGCTAATTTTTCATCTCTCTGGCTTCCAATTAACCTAATGTCTCTACAGTGGCGCCCGAACTAAAAAGGTTGTGGATGATGATTCTCCGCACCCAGGATTTGGCGTATAGGTGCCCTAAATAAAACCCTAGTTGCCCTTTAAAAAGGGAAATTTATAAGGTATTTCTCCCACTTCCCTAGCGTGCCTTCGTGGTGAAACGGTAGCACGCTGGGCCGGTATTCCAAAGGTCCGTGGTTCGATTCCCGGCGAAGGCGGTTGCTAATTTTTTATCTCTCTAGCTTCCAATTAACCTAATGTCTCTACAAAGTGATGTTAATAGTAAATCAGCAAGCCTGTTTACTGAAATTAAATTACATGCAGAAACTGCATGATCATTATGGCCAGAAAATTGGGAATTGAATTTTTTCTACACAAAGCCCAAACAAAGCGTTAACTATATTGATACTTCAGTACGAAAAATAAAAAAAAATGATATTTATGTATTCCATATTACGTTAAATTCAGTCTTGTGACATGGTTGGATATCCAGGTAATTAAAAAAAGAAGGTATAATTGAGTAGGCAACTGAATAGGAAGCGATTTCGTGATGTAGCTGAATAAGTTAATTGAAATAGAAACATGTAATTGAATTGGCAGTTGAAGAGGCAAAGATCTTGTGGCGAAGTTGACAGGCAACTCAAATAAGAAGAGACCGAAGTTATATTATTTGTTATTGCTAAATTTTCCTTGTTGAAAATTAGATGTCTGACATTTAAAATGGAAAATAATATTATGCGATTTCTTCTCTGATTTCAATTAAAGTATTTTTTTTACACCAGATTTACAGGAATCGATGTTTAATAATAACATCGAATAGAATTTAATCGTTTAAGAATGGAAACAATCAGTATTGTTCTTTTTCTATCAAATTGATTTTGTCTGGATCCAATTTGATTAATTATTAGAAATTGATAGGCACTGCTAAAACTAATAAATGATATAAATTAAGCTTACTTACACTAAAAACTTTAGCTATTTAAAAAACAATACCGTGTATAGTAGATAACATTTACACAAGCGATTATCTTATTGTTTTGCCATGCATGCCTTGTGCTTAACAAATTTAACTACCACTTGTGACGATGAATTAAAGTATCAGCCCAATTCAAATTTAAAACGTGTACTAATAGTCAAAGACTACACAATATATTTAAATTTTAACTAGCTGAGAAAACTCTAACCTTCGTATCAGTTTAAATGTCGAAAGCAAATAACGCAAAACCGAATAATTACAAACTTATTAGAGATGTTAGATCTAAAGTAACGTAGCCTAGAGAGGCAGAAACAGGTTCTGTCTTACAGTCCAAAAACCTCAGCTTAAATACTCTCTAACGCAATTTACGTTGTGATGAGGAAACGGAAATGAGAAATAATAGTAAAGATCGAAATCATAGTAACTGATTAGTTTCAAATAAGAACCTGTTATGTTTAAAACTGTTGTTTTTCTAAAGATCATTTTATTTTTCTAAAAATGGAAGTTTTTGGTACACTAACGTAAGCGAATAACTCTACTCGCAAGGCGTTTATCTTCACTTGAATGAAATGCAGAAAAGAAAACTTTTACCATGCTTCCTGTAATTTGTGCTACCATAAATGTCTTCAAAATCACAAGAATGAGTCATTAAGTAACATAACGTTCATGTATATGTCTTAAAAATGAATAAATCTCGAGTTATTCGCAACCTAAAAAGTTCCTTAAATCAAGTAAACAATTTATTACTGAGAAATAAAAAACCGAATGAGTGATTCATTACTAAGAAATTCTTATGTGTTTGTAGCGAGAAAACTGTTTTCCTCGCGAGTCATCAAATCTAACTCTAGAATCCACTTGCGTCTCAATGGAGCCCTAAACGCTATCTAGGCATTTGTCGCTGCCCTATCTGAAATTTCTATCTCAATCAATGTATAGTATCAAAGGAACAGGTCATCAGAGTAGACGAATAGCATAACATCAGAACGGGCGCCACGCTCTGATATTCTTCCTCGGAGTAGAGACGGACTGCACCCGTGGACGGTGTCTAATTTATCACAAATGTCGTATGCTATTTTTCTTTCTACTATCTCCTACGATGAAGGCCAAACAGATTTGATGAGTTTTAAGAAACGGTGGTTTTAAGCTCGTGCCTTACATCACGTCACTCACGTTTTTTCAATGCCCTTTTGATTTCTGAAGAAATATTAATTGAAGAAATGTTTCTGAAAAATCATTTATTGAAATTTGCAAATAACTCCAGGTTGCTGAGTTAATGGATCCTCTTGAACTGATTTATTTTTATCTACATGCAAGAGGGAAATTAGGAGCTGAAATATCTCGGAAATTAATTCATCTTTAATATTGTTGCTAGGTTAATTCTATTTTGAGTTGGTACATTTGAATTAGGTAAAGATTAACAATCTTCAGTTTGGTAAAGGTTGTTATCCAGTTTAAATCCAATTTAAATACACGGACTTTGTCAAATGCAACTTCATATGTAAACAATGTAACTGTGTAGTAGCAAACTAATAGAAAGTAAAATTATTTCAATAATATGCGAAAAACAGTATTTATATTGTTCATGATCTCTTATGTAATTGTTCTGAGGAAAATATATGAGGGCCTCTATGGGAGATACTTTAAGGCCAACTGATGGTTACTTGCGGCAACGCTCATGCAACCAGCCTAAGTCACAGCCAATAGAACCTCCATAGCATGTACTACAGCTAATAATTAAATTTGATTAGACTATTCACAGGTAATTTCCTACTGCATCATCAATTTTCGACTGCCATCTATTTTCCAATAGCCCTTATCGTCTCTTTCTTGCAGCCTTTCCGGTGCCCGGGAACCACCACTAGGTCTCCGAGTGACAAGTCCAACAGTTATAATTTTCGTTTCAGTTATCATTTCACAGAATTTCTTTCAATCTCCTTAAGAGCATAAAATTGACTCAAGAATTTATTTTAATTTTGTTCTTTCAGAAAATAGTACAAAGTATTTTCTTTCTAGGGCTCACTATTTAAATAAAGAAGTGAAAATCTGAAAACCTTTGTTGAGGAGATTTTTTCCTATATCAACTGAATTTTAGTGAAAAACATTGTAATTTAATTTGCTTCTAAGTGAATCGACTGATACTGCATTGCTTGCGAGTTCAGTAGTACAACATCAATATATATTCTGATCGTTGTTTAATTTTTGTATTTAAATTTTGAGAACAATTTATTACCACCATATTGAAATATATTAAGCACTTTATTTAGAATATTGGAAAATTTTAAAAAATATTTAAGAAAAGTATTGATATTGTTCCTTCCAGGAATACATATCAAAATTCTAAAATAAGCACAACACCCGCTGTATGGTTACTGATAATTACAGTTAGGTACTTATATTGTTCATGATCTCTTATGTAATTGTTCTGAGGAAAATATATGAGGGCCTCTATGGGAGATACTTTAAGGCCAACTGATGGTTACTTGCGGCAACGCTCATGCAACCAGCCTAAGTCACAGCCAATAGAACCTCCATAGCATGTACTACAGCTAATAATTAAATTTGATTAGACTATTCACAGGTAATTTCCTACTGCATCATCAATTTTCGACTGCCATCTATTTTCCAATAGCCCTTATCGTCTCTTTCTTGCAGCCTTTCCGGTGCCCGGGAACCACCACTAGGTCTCCGAGTGACAAGTCCAACAGTTATAATTTTCGTTTCAGTTATCATTTCACAGAATTTCTTTCAATCTCCTTAAGAGCATAAAATTGACTCAAGAATTTATTTTAATTTTGTTCTTTCAGAAAATAGTACAAAGTATTTTCTTTCTAGGGCTCACTATTTAAATAAAGAAGTGAAAATCTGAAAACCTTTGTTGAGGAGATTTTTTCCTATATCATTTTTTCCTATATCATTTATTGAAATTTGCAAATAACTCCAGGTTGCTGAGTTAATGGATCCTCTTGAACTGATTTATTTTTATCTACATGCAAGAGGGAAATTAGGAGCTGAAACATCTGTACCAAATAGTTAATATAAATTTAATAATAAGCATGATAAAGCTGGTAATAACATCAACTGAATTTGTGTATGCCTAAAAATTGTTTTAGCAACTTTTTAAAATTCGAAGCACTTGTTGCTTTTTTCCGTCTTAAAGCAGGAAATGTAAAAACTGGCACTGGAATCAATCTAAGTTCTCACAATAGAAAAATATTGAAACTATTTGGGAAGAAACATCTCGATAACAGGAAGTTGATGAGCACGCGGTTATTCGAAATGTAAACTCGGACACATATACAAAGAAAGAAAAGTAGATAATTCTTCTTGCGACTCAGAATGGTTTAAAAATTTTATATTTGATTTTTTATAAAAAGTCTTTACATTTGTTTCTCTCAAAATATTTTTCCCGTGTTTTTTATGTCTTAGACGTAATGATTTAAAACATTTGATGCTATATCTGCTCATAACTGTGACATTTCAATGCAGATTTAATGATTAATTAAGAAATATTTGGAAGGAAATTAAGCATGGTGGAAAAACAAGCTGAAAAGGGATTTTTCTTTAAGAAATAATTAATTTCTTTAAGAAATAATTAATTAAATAATAATAATTAATTGGGGGTATGTTTAAATTTAGGAAAAATAAGTTATTGGAATGTATAAAACAAGTTACCCTAACTACCACGAAAGATTTTCGCTGCTAACCCTTATATTTCATGAGAAAAGGACACAAAAAAGTCAGTATTATATGGCTGATATAGAGCATTTAGTTTTGTTAACTCATCATTGAAGAAAAATTTAAGAGAAATTTCACGAAAAAGGATCTCTCTCTCTCTCTTTTTTTCTAATGGTTGTGGATTTAATTTAAGGAAGTTAGAAATTAGATTTAATTAAGAAAGTCAAAAAAAGAAAAAAATGTTTCATTCCATCCCGCTTGAAAGAAGCTTTAAATCAATACAAATGTCTCGATATATTAAATTAGTATCTCGTTGTATTAGACAGTTGTAAATAGAAACGTAATAGCCAGTTTTAATTTATTGTCCCACTAAGAGAAAAAAGATTACATGACGTACAGCATTAGAATGTTTTTCTACTGTTGGACAATATTTCATTCTTCTGACATTCGTTCATTCAGCGTAATGATTATTTTTATCAGATCTAATTGCTTTACTAATGACTAAATTCTTGCCATTTAAGCTCAGGAAAGTGAAAACGATCTTTATTGCTTCAGATGCGTTCAAATAGGTAACTTAAGATGGAATATAAACAAAATTAAACAAAACAAAGCAAAAAAAAAAAAAAAAAAAAAAAAAAAAACCTAAATAACTAACACGTTTAAAACTATTGATGATGCAGACTTTAACTCATACAGCTTCTAAGCTAAAATAAGATTGTTCCTTGAAATGGAAAGAATATGAACTTTGAAATTTTTAACTGATTTATTTTTATCTCGTATCTCAGAAGAAAATGAGTTTCGTCTTATTTTTAGTTTTAACGAAAAAAAAAAAAAAAAAAAACACCTCTTGCACAAAAAGCAGAATATTTGAAAACAGGAAATTTATCCTCCTGTTTTGATTTTAAGATTTTGCGATGAATTTGATCAAATCATTTACAGGTAAGTATGTTCTTAGTTTTAACGTATAGAGCAATGTTTTAGCATTTTTTGGTGCAAGGAAACTGAAGAAATCCGCAGTGCCTTCGCTGGAATTTTAACTCCGGACCGCTCCATTACGTTGTAGAGTTCCTCACTTTGTAAATGCTAATTTGCAGTTGAACGTGAAGAATCTTAAGAACTGCTAAACGAATAATCGCTTAAGCTCGTGTGACAAAAAGCAACAAGATGAAGGGTAAATAACCCTTTATTATTCAAATAAGATTTAACAGAACTCCGTCTTGGAGTGTACAATAAAAGCCGACACATTGGCTTGAACTTAAGAGGCTAAGAAATAAACTAAAAGTAATCTAAACTAAAGAGATGTAGCCGAAGCTATCAAGATTCTAACCGAGCTGGCCCCTTAAAGCTAATTGACTGCGAAGCTATCAAGGGCCTGAGTACGGCCGAGCGTAATAACAGCTTTGAGAGAGAGTAGCCAACAAGGCGAATGCGCGCAAATCAGAAACTCTGATCTTCTCTAACTCAGCAATTAGAACTTCGCGGTTAAATACCACTCTTCCTCATTATGTATTCAGACGTGATTCTAAAACTACGTTCTAGCCGGAAGTAGTAAGTTGAAGTTAAGAATCTGACAGGAAAGGAGTTTAACTCAAAATATAACTGTTAATAAAATTAGCATAATCCTTACAACGTGTCGGAAATCCGTCCAGTTACACTACGAAGGCACACAGCGGAAGGCACACAGTCCAGTTACACTACGAAGGCATGCGGAAGGAGGGAGAAAATACCTTATATAAATCCCTTTTAAAGAGTGACAGGCGATAAGGGGACTCAGTAGCTAAATCCTAGAGGTGCGAATTATCGTCCTTCACGTTTTTAGCTCGGTGGCCACTTGTCGAGTCATTTGATTTGCCGGTGGAAGGAGACGTGAAGAAAGCGCAATGCCCTCGCCGAGATTCGAACTTCGGTCCTCCCGATTACCCGTCGGAAATGCTTTCAGTTACACCACGAAGGCATGCGGAATGGAGGGAGAAAATACCTTACAAATCTAAGAAAAAAATTGCAGTGGAAACAGAACATTTAAAAACGTGACATATGTCTTCTTGCTCTGACCTTAAGACTTTGGGAAGAATTTGCTAAATCATCTACAGACAAAGTATATTTTGTTCTAAAATCGCGAAACTAATTCTGTTTAAGGATTAAATTGTCTTTATTCCGAAGTATGTATAATTTGCATTCCATGTCGAATCTATATACACCAAACCTCTGCATGATTTTTAAAACAACGGTGCCTTCTAGGAGTATTTTAACAGGAAACTATTCTTAAAGTAATCCTTTTTCGTGGAAATGATGTTTTACTTAAGTTTGGAAAGTAACGGTATTTTAACTGATTTCATAATTGTCAAAAATAAACACGTTATCTAAAACCGGAAACCGCGTAATATGTGCATAGCAGGGAAAGTGTGGAAATCTATTTTCACCAACATATTACATCAAAATAGCAGTCCTAGTTATATATAGATACTACTACTTCATTTATTCAAAGCGTATGTAAAAGAGTTTGACGTTCGTTATAAAGTTTAAATGTAAATTTAAGGCGGAAAACTTTTAGCGGAAATAGTCGCGGTGTAGAAAAAATATCACACTGAGCTCACCGAAACTGCTTCTTTAAAGAAATTATTACTGAAAACAAAGAATGACTCTCTCAGTAAACACGTGAGAAATATGTCAAAAGGATTTCCTTAGCTTCTATTTGTCGTACGGGAGTGCAGTAATGCAGAACACATCTTACTCATATTACCAGAGATTTTGTTGAAGAACGGGATTACAAAGCTTTTTTATATGTAAAATGTTTCTTAAATTCGTTAAGAAATTAGATGAAATAGTCACTTAAAATTAAAGTAATTTTGTGGCTAAGTGTGCAAAATTGTTAAACAAGTTTATTTTTACAGTAGCGTGTGCTAAATGTAAAAAAAATAAATCTGTTTTCCTGGAAGTGAGAGGAAAATTAGAAATATTTTCTAGCTCAAAGTTGCATCGATAATCAACACGCTTAGCTGATCAGCTAAGCGTGTTGATTATCAAAAATCCCGTACTTGTGTTATTTCCACAAAAAGTACTTTAATATTAAACGAGTCCTTTAATAGTAACTAATAATTTTTTATACTAAGTATATTTATGCTAGATAGAGAATGCTCTAAAATTCGTAACTAGAAGTATTTATTCATCTTTCTTCCTTTCTGAGATAGAAATGTTGACTTCTTCAGTTCGCCACTAGATGTACTACAAATGATAACGCAGAGAATCGATGTCGTAGAGTCGTTTTCCTATTAATATTCCTTACTTCATAGTTCTACTTAATCAAAAGTTAAAATTGTGTAAGAAATTGATAAATAATTTTGTCTACAAAGAAAAAAATGATTCCAAAACACTCCACTACTAAAAATATGTATTAAGTGAAGAAAAGTAGCTTTTCGCCCCTTGTTTTAGTTCTTCGCTTTAAACCGAACTTCCAGAATGTTTCCTTTGGTCCATAGCGCATTCCAGATTCACAAATCTGTTCATCAATTTTCTCATCTTTAAAGGAAATTCTATAAAGGAGGAATTTAATCAATCTATTCTTCAATGGCAATCTTCAAGCGGAACATTTTCACGTATAGTTTGAACATACGCTTCCAGAAAATAGACATTAAAGGAATTAATGTAAAATATTATTGGGAAAAAATATAGAAATTTTTTTATCAAAAAATAATTTTGACGTTAGATATTTCCTTATTAGGTTCCTTTCTTCCTTACTTTTCAAAATTTCTGGTGCCTTACCTTATGGTAAGTCACGATAAGCTACCATCTATTTATCATCCATTTGCTTTGCCAAGAGATGCCTTTGCAACAATACTTGTACTTCCCTATACTGCTATTTGAAAACTCACATAATATTAGTAACAAATTGCCTTGACGTTCACTAGTGTCTCTCGGTTACGAGCTATGGTATCCGCTCGGTTTATTCGGCTTGGTCTATCAAAATAACTGCTCTGAACGCACTAGCCATCTATGTGGTGACCGCCATCACAGATATTTAGTGACCAAAATCCATGACAGGCACATGACCTTCGATTCAATCCTCGCAAAAAATCTATTGGCGTTTACTGCACCGGAGCGTGGAGATGACTTAATGGTTAATCTCAAGTAACCGTCATAGGAAGTTGTACGGTTTCCCTTATTTTACATAACAAATTATTTTAAGTTCGGTACCTTTTCTGAACCTCTCATTTTACCCTCGCATTTCCTCGCCAGGATATAAATTTAAAGTCAAGTGAAAAGAGTATTTAAACGGACGAATCTTGTACTTTATTCAGAGCATGATTTCGGTAGCCAGCGCACGTTACTAGTTTGTCCTTGCTGTTACGCTGAGTTTTTTGGTCATTTAATAAGTATATTGCCGCGTAGGCTGCTAAGTCAGTCTAGTTAGCCATAAAATACATTTTTATCTTTGAATTTATTATGAAATTATTCTTAAGTTCCACTGCAAGTCGTCGATGTTATTGTAAGCACGAAGTACGTGCGTTTGACGAATAATAAGGGTGAGTTTCACGAATAATAAAGGGTTTATTTTACCCTTCTTCTGTGCTGATATTATTCACTCCTGTGCGAGAGGTTGCCAGGTTTCCTTGTAAGGATCCTAAGTTTTACTAACGTTTATTTTATTTTAAAACTGTACTATCACTTCTTATTTTCTACTTCCGGCCAGAATTAAATGCTTTAACTTGTTTATGCAAATTGTCTTGCTAACGCCCAAGTATTTAAGTTGTGGTTTTTTGCCAAGAGATAGAGAGAAGGAGATTTAGGAAGCAAGCCGCTTGCCACTACAGTTTTACGAGTTCTCACTCGGTTGCTGGTTGCCTTTAAGGCCAGAGGTTTAGCCCTCTTGATATTTGCAAACGTATTGTAGTTTCAGCAGCTCGGCGTACTACATACGTACCCCTTTTAAATAAAGGCCAGTTTTAGTGCTAGGCATTTGTATACTAATTCAAAGTTAGCTTTTAGTTAGAGTTTTAGTTAGTAGTTTTATATTCTTACGTTCAGACCACAAGTGGTTGGTTTCTGTATCCCGAAGTTCGGGAATACCTGTAAAGTATTGAAAATAAAGGTTTTCGTATACCCTTCCTGCTTGTGTTGTCTACTTCACACATTCTTGAACATAGCTTGAGTAAGCTCCCTGTTCCTATTCGGGACCATTCATGTTTCCAAAGCAAATCAAGAGAAACACAAGTCCTGACATCCTTAGTGAGATCTGTTTAACAAAAAGATTAAGATCCCCAAAAGTCACCAGTTACCGACAATCTTATCAGCCAGTGTTTTGTCATAATTAATGTATTCAACCTTCTGAATATTATTTTAATTTCTATTAAGTAACTCTTAATTATTAAGTAACTTCTAATTCGCATACTGTACTATCTTTTCTTGGCTTCTATCACAATATTTCGCTGAATCTAATTTATGTAAATATCAAGTATGCTTAAATGAGATTAAATACTGCGAGTCCTTAACTGCAACTCATGCTGTTATAGAATCACAGATGAATTCCTAGCGCTTGGCTGAAATGCTCAGAGTGGAAGTGTGTTTGTTCATGGATATCAGTAGTTTTGAGATTTAACCTAAGGATGGGTGGAATTAACGGTTTGATTGCTAGAGTAAAATTCCGGGTATCATCTCATGTCAATCAGAAGTGTCTTCTGGGAATTTTGGAGGTAGTTGACTTAGTGTGAAATCGTGTCACAAGTAACATAACTTTTGCATTGCACGTTGGCTTTCATTAGAACTAAAACCTGTGAAATTAATAAAATTTTCTGTTAATTAATGTTTAGTTTTCTCTAATGTCTTATTTCTTGCGCAGTCGATAACTTGCTGTAACACTGCGAGTAACTCAGAGTAGTAGATAAGTCAATTTCTACACGTTAATGACTAAGAGAAGGATTTGGTGTAAAGGCTGCATACTTATCTGTGATGTAAAGCAATAGTGTGTGCAGACCTTAAGATATACCCGTATTATTGCAGATCTGTGATACTTTTGCTTTTCACAATTAGTCCGAAAAGTCAAAACACTTCTCTAATATGATTTAACTATTATTTTCATTGAGTAAGAAACCCTCATCCGATGAAATATGAATTTAGCAATATGTTGTTAGGTTTTTAGTATCTCCATCATGGAACTGCGTGTAAGATCCGTTAGTTTCTCTAAATTATGCGGTTGGGATGATGATGCTCGTAAACATTTATGTTTAGACTGCAGATACGTTATTAGATTCATACCAGCAAACCTGGAGCATGGACTGAGTCTTTACAAAAAAAATATTCCCCAAGACATCATACTTCTGTTATGCATATGTGTACGCACTGTGCATTAAGGCAAGAAGTTCTTAGTTGTAAGAAGTGCACAGTTTCCCTGTCCATACATTGGGGGGGGGGGAGAAATTTTTCAGACTATCCACAATCGATGATTATGCACTCACTAGAAGCATTACAGCGGTGTAGCGTGCTCGAGGGGGCAGCTGGATCCATGGAGGTAGGAATAAATTTTATACTCCCATGGGCTAGATCTGTATTTCTGCATAAATTCCCAATGTGGTGTAGCCAGCGTTGTACTGATAGGTAGCAATTAACTACCAGTCAGATCTCCAGATAAATATAGCCGCACCCCGCTGTGTTGGCAATGAATCGGGAATGGTAAAAGGGCAGGAAAAATTTGTAATATCGGCCAAGGTGGTTCTTAAGTTGGACTGCCCACCGCTTGCCAAATATAGAGTCTTCTCACAGCTGGAACTCCAGTCCGTATATAGGTATTAAGTATCGCGGAAACACGGAAACATATTGATAAATTGATTGATGACCTTTACCTTTGTCACGTTAAGGAAAAGGAAGATATAGGTATCATATACTTTGATTTAAATATTAATACATTATTCAGGATCTTACACAATGATTCAAATATTGTATACATCATTCACGTGCTTGATACATGCCATCCATTTACTGCAGACGTACAAATTTGTAGTATATTGCAAAATTTATTTTAATATTTTATCTGGCTTGTGTTTATTGCAAAATTGATTTTAATATTTCGTCTTGTGTTTAATATTTCTTAAGATCTGAAAGCAAAAATAAAATTATATCTGAGTAAAGTCAGTTGTGGAGATTTCAACAAGTAAGTTTCGTTACAGCTTGGAAAAAAGATTACATAAGTCTTAAAAAGCTATCTAAATAAAAATTTTGTTTTAATATGCACCTCTGCAGAAAAATCTGAAATAATGCATTTTTACAGGTTTTCAATGATAAATGGATCTTCTACAACTCCATTCTATCTATGGCACAGTTTGGAGCAAATTAAAAAAAAAATCTGTTCCGAACTGTGCCATAGATGTGAATTCAACTTTTAAGGTTAGTAATATATAGAAATATTTTATTCCGTCATATCATCACTTCAGAAAAAAAAAAAAAAAAAAAAAAAAAAAAAAAAAAAAAAAAAAAACGAAATAATGAAGGAGAAAAATAGAAACTCTTTCATAGGTGCAAAGGTTTAAGGACAAGTTAGACTTACTTTCTCCCCTTCTCAGCCTGTGTAATTTAAGGGAATTATTTTCTATCTTCCAATGACTTTTTAAGCAAGTAGATGCCACTATGGCTTGTGGAAAATCCCATCGGCGTGATTACGACGATGAAGGACGAATGCTAAAGAAGAATGTTCAAGGAGTAAAAACATTTATATGGAGATAAACTTTTAAACGTACTCTTTAATTTTCCATGAAATGTTTTAAGAATAAAAAGAGCAGAAATTTAATGAAAGCGTTTCATACTAAAATTAAAATAAATACATCAAGAAGCATAATTCTCTTATTTACGCTTATGTTCATACCTTAAAATATTGTTCTACCTTAATTGTACTAAATGTAAGGGAGAAACTTTAATTTAATATCACATTCTGACGAAGGACATACTTCACATTCTTTTTTATTTCATTGTAATAAAAGAAATGGGTGACAGAGATGGAGAGCAGAAGAACCAAATTGTAAACTAAGTATGCCTTACATTTTTCGGATTAACGAGAATATCGTTAGCCTAAAAGGCCTATTAGTATCGAAATATGATTTTGCGATGTTTCACTTATAATGTTTCTCACTACTTGGACTATGCTGAACGTAGAGGAACCCAGTGAATTGTGTAGCGACTTATCGCTGGATTCACATATATAGCGACAAAGTCTAGAGAAGGATTAAAATGCCCTTTTATTCACTCAAAGAGGAAATGCAGTTGGCCCCTTCTCGGACGTACAGGGAAGCCTCCACCCGGGCTTCAAATCAGGGTAAGAAAAATAAGAAACTAATCTAATACTAAACTGACTTAACTGAAGCTAGACACAAATACATAATGTAGTTGGCCCTTAATTTAACTTAGTCGGCGATTATTAACATGCACGTACAATATGGCCGAGAGGAGAGTGGTGGGTTTAATACCGCAGTAGCCTGACGGCAAACACTCGCCACTAAGGACTCCCAAGCTTTTCTACTGAAGTAAGCTGAACCTTCCTTAAATATTACTTCTACCTCATTTACATTCAACGCGATTCTAAAAACTCATTCTGGTAGAGAGTTGTAAATGAGTTATCGAAATGTAATTATTCCCACTGCGCTGAATGGTATCAATGCCTGAGAGTGGGCTAGAGCGGTAGAGTTATTAAAATTGCATTTAAAATTGAATATTATGTAGAGAGACTGGATACTGTCCATTATGAGTCCATTATGAGTCCATTTGTAGTATATTGCAAAATTTATTTTAATATTTTATCTGGCTTGTGTTTATTGCAAAATTGATTTTAATATTTCGTCTTGTGTTTAATATTTCTTAAGATCTGAAAGCAAAAATAAAATTATATCTGAGTAAAGTCAGTTGTGGAGATTTCAACAAGTAAGTTTCGTTACAGCTTGGAAAAAAGATTACATAAGTCTTAAAAAGCTATCTAAATAAAAATTTTGTTTTAATATGCACTTCTGCAGAAAAATCTGAAATAATGCATTTTTACAGGTTTTCAATGATAAATGGATCTTCTACAACTCCATTCTATCTATGGCACAGTTTGGAGCAAATTAAAAAAAAAAATCTGTTCCGAACTGTGCCATAGATGTGAATTCAACTTTTAAGGTTAGTAATATATAGAAATATTTTATTCCGTCATATCATCACTTCAGAAAAAAAAATTTAGGATTATATCTACGGAGGTTGCTTACCTGTTGGCTGGCATTCCGTTCTTGTTGCTCATTCAGTACTTTTTATGACAATTTTCTGTTGAGACCTATGAAAAATTTATTTCTATTGAATTTTCTTTCTATTGCGATCTCGAAATGAAACTATATGGGGTTTCTTCAACAGCAAGGGCTGCCTTTGAGACATTTAACTTAGACTTGATCGCAGGGAATATAAATTCCCTTTGTTAAGATTCTCTCAAAAATCCGTGAATTTGATAGTTACTCGGATGGCCCCGGGCTAAGAGATAGCATAGGAACAGCTTTTGCTGTCTACTTTCATGGCGTTACGATAAACATTAGGAGGATTAAAGTGCAAATATGTAATTTAATATCTCAGGTTGAAGTGCAGGCCATTTTTATGCTCTCGTGTGGATAGACAGAAGCTTGAAAGATGGGCATACAATTTTTATATACTCTGAGTGTCTTTCAGCACTTTTGGCTCTCCTCTGCCCGGGTAACTATAATCAAGCCATCTGTGACATTAAAGATTTATATGTAAAATTAAAAGAACACAGTAACATTTCTCTTCATAGGACAAAGCGCACAGAGATTTCTAAGGCAAAGAGAGGTCGGATGCCTTAGCCAGGGAGGCCACGTATGTTGTGGGTGATTAAGAGATCAATGTTCCGAGTTCGAAAAAAAGAGGCCATTTCTATTATGCTTAAGAACATACGAGAATCGTGGAATACGTGTTGAATGGAGGTCTAGTAAAAATAAAAATCTCTTACGCTTTTTAAAAGTGATAAAGAAAATGAAAATCATGAACGACATAGACTTCAGTCAACTTGTTACAGATCATGGCCTCTTCCTACAGTATTTATCAAGATTTAGTGTCTAATACAATACATACTGTAATGTAATGTAATAGGTGATAATATGCATTTTCTGGAATCATGTGAGTTAACTGCTGGTCTCAGAGAAGGTGTTAAAATTGCCATTGAACTTGATTATTGCTCCAAGAGAAATATAAAAATCGCACAAAACATTATGAAAATGTATACATAACAATAAGGATAGGATTGGAATTCGAGATTTGGGGACCTTTATCTTTTCTTTGCTTTTTTTCTATTTATTTGTGTGTGTGCGGGTCGTGTGTGGGTGTGATGTAGGCGTGCTTGCGATTATCTGTTTCTCCTACTACTTTATTTAAAAACATCTTTATTTGTGTTAGTTTTCTTTCATTTTCTTCCTCTTTCCTTTTATGTTGACCTGGTGTTTTATGCGGGTGCAGCCCATTTTTGGCTGTAAAGTGAATGCATGTTCACTAGACAGGCCGGGCTCTGTCCAGATTCTAACTGATCTTATACTGTTGCTAACTTCAAGATAAAGAAGAACAATTGCTATTTAAAGATTTTCAAATAGTGAGATTAGGTTTTCTTTATTAGTAAGAGCCGAGGTATTAATCTATAGGAATATTTCTAAATTTTTTGTATTAACTCTAAATTATTTTTCTTTGGAATTTTTCTTTATTATAAATTATTTTAACTCTCAGTACTCTACTTTCTTAAAAATTAGTATTTTTACGTATAAAAAGATTTTAAGCTGATAGAACAGTACTAATATATTAACCATTGTTCTGTTTGAGCTGGAATTTTCAGTGTTGTAAAAATACAGCCTGCTAATTTTGGGGGGTCTCTTAATGTTTAATTTTAATACATTTTAAGATGTTCCGTTGAGGAGGATTTTAAAAGACTGCGAGTGTAAGTGCGAGTGCGAGAGTAAGTTTTAATTAGTAGTTACGTGAGAAGAAGCTTTAGCTGCTTAGAAGTCAGGTTCTTAGTCTTTGATGTTTTAATCTGTAAATATTGAACTACTATCGTACTACCAGCAGAAGCAGTAATGCAAGCGATGGAAGCTTTGTTATTCTCTTTAGTTACATCTTCGAACTAAAGTACCAATAAAATTAGTTTTGTGCCTTTTTTGCTAGCAATTTATGATATAGGTTTTTAAGACAAGATTGGACGACAATTCGTCCACCAATCTAGTAAGGTTACTCAGAGTTTTGTTTAAGGAAAAGTAGAGTGCAACTTTATTATCCAACTTTTAATAACTCTTTTTGTGTTAACAGAGGAATACTAATTAAGACACAACAACACGCCGAATAAATACTAATTCAGAAGTCAAACAACAAAAATTTGCGGTTTTGCAGCTGAGGATGGTGGTTCGGTAAAACCATCGAAACTAGTCCTGTGAAAATTTTGAAAATATAACGCTGATTTTCGTTGTTTGACTTCTGAATTAGAGGAATATTATATTGAGTTTGCTACACAGTTTAAGGAAACATTTGCTACCAATCTGTTTTATTACACTGCTTCACCTTTTGGAGAGGTCTAGTAGCTTGAGGTGTTTGGTCACGCGATATCTTTAAGATTAACCATCACTAGGAATGACAGAGTGTTTTGCTTTCTACTTATAGCAAACAAAATTTTGCATATGTTACAATTTTCCCAAGATTATTGTAACATATTTTATGCTAATCAACCAGTTATTTTATGTTCCTAATTTATGCTGCCACGTCTCCCTTTCCGTTTTCCTGTCAGAATGCAAAATTAACTCGCGTGTATTTAAGTGAGGGTTTGAGACTGTTTTAGTCACAGTGTGTTCTGCCTGCTGAAGGCCATTTTATTGGGCGTTAATTCTACGATAAGCATTCCTGTTTATGGCGTTGCTTTATTCTTGCAGATAGTGCTGTCACGCCGGTGTAGATTAAGGGTCAACTTGCACCTTCAAATATATCTGCGTAGCCTTTGGCTAAACAAGATTTAGATTTAGCTTTAATTTAAAATTCTGCTTTTGCGGTCTCGCCATAAATGCCGGCTGATTTATAAGCAACGGGAATGTCTTCTGTTCAACTTATCGAATTCTTAATAAACGGGTCTTTTACACTCTAGTACGTTTCTCTTTGCTTATCTAGACATAGCGATAAGTCTATGTAGGAGTTTTGACTTAGCGTATGTTGTCAAAACGAGTGAGATTATATACTGACGCCCGAACTAAAATAAGGAACATGTCTCAAGGAAATTCTACGTTTAGGCTGGCTTCCTCAATGCCGCAAGCCTCACCGGCACCAGTTAGTCTGATAGAGGAATTTAGCTTCATTGTAGACACTAATGCAGGCAGCCATGAAACCCATAGCGGCTTTTAATGAAAAACGTTCGCTAAGTTATTTTCTTGAACATTTAAATTCGCATTTTGCAGTATATCAATACCAGAAGTGAAAAGTTCATAATAGCAATCACCATGTTAATAGGTCATGCTTTAAAGTGGTACAAATGCATTGGAAAATTGGTGTTGGGTGACCCAGAAAGCGACATCTACAAATTCGAAATATTTAAAAATGCACTCGTCAAACCTTTCCCCCTTGTAAAAGATAGGGCCAGGTTAGAAGCAGAACTTTTGACTAAATTTCAGTTTAAAGTTGAAAACCTGGCTGAGTTTATATTATGGAAAAACCAAAGCTTTAATTTGTTGTACGGCAAGAGGCCTGACGAAGAGATAATGCAAGTTATATTGCCTAAGTTGCTGCCTCAAATACACCATTTCTTTGAATTAAGAAACCCAACGACACTCGAGCATCTGTTTGAACGCGCTATGGAATCTGAAAGCAGAAGAATGAAAGTTGCTATACAGGTATTACGGAAAATACTCGAATAGCAGGATATGGCCAAAGGCCGAATGGACAAATTTCTAGGCCTGCACCACAGTGAATGCCACAGTTTGACCAGAATAAGCATTTTGGAAATGGGCAAAATGAAAGGCCAGAATGAAAGGCAAAAGAGAAGACATGAGGGAGGAACTAAGTAAAATTTAAACTACGCAGAGGTACTGAAGATAAAGGGTGTAGTTATCCCGGAAGCAAGAAAATTCCTCTAAAATTCAACTAAGTAACTGTCAAAACTTTGGCGCTACCATTAGTGCAAGTATTGCTGAATAGTGTCCCTGCGGATGCATTGTTAGACAATGAAGCTCCGTTCAGCTTTCTATCGAAACATTTTTTCTGGGAGTACTTTTGAAGGTATACATTGTTTAGCGTTATAGGAGCCGCTCGAGGCAAACAATGTACTTGCTTAGGGAACATTGCATATTCAAATTAAGGATGAAGAACAAAAAGTAGTGTTTTTATTGCAAAAATCTCCAAGCACAAATAATTTTAGGGATATTGGCGGAGGCTAAAATAAATTTTCAAGCTGCCTCATTGCAGCTGGATATGAAGAACATGGAGGAAGAGGAAGCATAACCTCCGGAGATTGAAATTAAGCATCTATCAGCAGAGAACAGAACATATATTGGAGAAAGTGATAAGCCAACTTTCTGTATTATTTAATAATAATCTAGGACATACTCAGATTGTGAGCCACAGTACTGACACTAGAAACGCCTTCCCTATAAGAGCAAAGCCTTATCTTTAAACTATAAAGAGCAAATAATAGAAGATCATACACAGGAGATGTTAAAAAATACAATTATAATTCCGATAAGTAGCCCTTAATCGCTAGCCCAGTGTTTCTATGCCGAAAAAAAAAATCTTCTACCTACAGATTACAAAGCGTCGCGATTCGCAGTTGAACTGGCAGTTGTTAGGAAACTTAACAGTGTTAATAAATATCCTGTCTATCCCTCCCATAATTGAAGAAATAATAATTTAAATTTCAATCTATAAAGCACATGACTACATTAGATCTGACTTCAGGCTACTTTCAAATTTGCGTAAAGCCAGAAGATCCTCCGAAAACCACATTTATCATAAAGGTCAAGCTTTTATGCCTTTCAAGAATGCCGTTTGCCTTATGCGGAGCTTCAAAGAGCCATGGACATGATTTTGAGACTGGTCCTAGGTAGAAGCATGTTTATTTATTTAGATAACATATTAATTACTAATGATACGATTTTCTAACCCATTAAGGACTTACCTGAAATATTTTCGCTTCTGAACGAAGCAGAACTACAAGTAAATGCCTCAAAATGTAAATGTGCGGCCACGGAACTTCGTTGATTGCGATATAAAATATCAAAAAAGGGAACTGAAACAGAAAACTCAAAACTAATGGCTATGAAAAATTATTTTCTGCCTAAGACTGCAGTGAAATTATCTTCATTTTCAGGCATGTGTTCAGATTATAGGACTTTTATCAAAGATTTCGCTAAAATTGTTGAGCACTTGTTGAAGTTAAAAAGAAAGAAAATCAGATTTACTTGGTCAGCCGAAGCAAATGCTGCATTCGAACAACTTAAACAAGCATTAATTCAAGCCCCGGTATTAAACATTCATAAGGCGATAAAACACTTGGAAATCGCTGCTAATGCCACTACGCAGTGGATACTGTTCTAACTCAAAAACGTCAACCGGTTGCATATTTTAGTAAAACTCTCATTCCCACACAGAGAAATTATGCGGCTACAGAAAGGGAAACGCTAACAGTTTTGACAACAGTTCAATTTGACAGCAATTTAGAATATGTTTTGGAAAAGCTCCCATTACAATATATTTGGATCGCGCGGCTCTGAGTCGTTTGTACTCAGGAAAGAAGTTTCCTCCAAGGCTAATTAGATGGGCCCTTGAATTTTAAAAGTTCAACCTAATTATTAAACATAAATCTGTGAAGGAAAATATAGTGGCCGATGCGTTGTCAAGAATAAAATTAGATGAGGAGGGAAATACGCTAAAGTATGCTATTCTTACTGCCTTGATTCTCGCGAAATTATTATTGCTGAATTACAAACAAACGCCGAATTTAACAACATTTATGCTTATTTTAAAGATCCTAACCATACTAAGCATCAACACATTACGGAAATTAGGATTAGAGCTGAAAATTATGAAATCATCGACAACCTTTATTTTAAGCAAAAACTGCCAATGAGAATGATGAATTCAGACCGGTTATCCAAAGCATTTTGGAGACATTGCATGATTAGCCAATTGCCGTCAACCTTGGAATAAGGAAAACAGTACAGCGAGTTCGCGAGACTGTTTTATTTTCCACCGCTGGAGCAATTTGTTAGTTAGTATGTCAAGTCATGCCATATTTGTCATTTAGTTAACGAAATACCATATTTATCAGTTAGTAACGACGTTAAGTATAGCCCGTCCGAGAATCTAAATAACATAAAAGTCACTTTCGCAAATGAATTAATAGAAATTCACTTATTAGGTACACACCTACATAGTGAAGTCAACAAAAACAGATATTTACTCGTTATCGTGAATAATTTTTCTAAGTGATTTTTAAGTAGTCCCCTTCAAAAGAGTCTCCGAAAAATTGTTTCAGATTCTTTTCTAAATAAATATATTTGAAATATGAAGCTCTATTAAAAGTAATTTCGGGTAAAGGAAAACAATTCGTTATTAAAATATTTGGGGGATTATGCGCAGGCCTTGTCATACGGCATTTAAAAATAATACCTTATCGGCCGCAGTCAAAGATAGCCGAGTGGGTGAACAAAAATATAGTTAAGATTATATGTTAGTATGTAAAAAAACTATTATAAGCGCTAAGACGACTGCGTTAATAAATTAGCATTTATATTGATAACTTCTCACATCTGTATAAAGTAATGAAGTTTCATTAATATCAAATAAAATGCTGTTGCCTTAATTAATGACAAAATGATTCGTAGTAACAAAATAGACACGAAAGAAGTTCGTTTCAGAGAAGGAATGCTATAAATATTTCTTGATTTTTTACAAATAAAACCGTGTTTCGCTAATGAAATCTAGGGGCGAGTCCGGTAAACCAGGCGAAAATGCTGGGTTTAATTACTTGCACCAGTTTTAGACGTTAGAAACTTTTATTTCATCGATGTAAAAAGTAAAACGCTATTTTTGTATTGCGGGCCCTAGCCATTTTAGGGCTTTTGCCACTACTAAGGCCCGAACAGCGGTCATTTTATTACGGAAGCACCTAACAGGCGACCACCGTTACTTCCTATGAAGGAACAGATAATTTACATCCATGCAGTCTGTGAGATTCAAACTCAGGTCTTTCGGTGCACCAGTTCCCCAACTCACTCTATTCTATTATAAATAAATGAAAATGAGCATTATGAATTAAATACTTTTATTATTCTATTATTTTAAATGAATGGTAGTGAGTTATACCAAGTGCAACTCCTCTTCAACTTCTTCAAAGATTTTCTCATCATATTTAAGTAACATTTGATAAAGCATTTGAAACAGTTATTTTTATCATTCATAACAGTCATTTTTCATACCTTATGGTTCTGTTCAAAGTCTTATTTTAAAGATCCTAACCATACTAAGCATCAACACATTACGGAAATTAGGATTAGAGCTGAAAATTATGAAATCATCGACAACCTTTATTTTAAGCAAAAACTGCCAATGAGAATGATGAATTCAGACCGGTTATCCAAAGCATTTTGGAGACATTGCATGATTAGCCAATTGCCGTCAACCTTGGAATAAGGAAAACAGTACAGCGAGTTCGCGAGACTGTTTTATTTTCCACCGCTGGAGCAATTTGTTAGTTAGTATGTCAAGTCATGCCATATTTGTCATTTAGTTAACGAAATACCATATTTATCAGTTAGTAACGACGTTAAGTATAGCCCGTCCGAGAATCTAAATAACATAAAAGTCACTTTCGCAAATGAATTAATAGAAATTCACTTATTAGGTACACACCTACATAGTGAAGTCAACAAAAACAGATATTTACTCGTTATCGTGAATAATTTTTCTAAGTGATCCAAGACTTTGAACAGAACCATAAGCGATGCAATTTGAACTCATTTTAATAACGACTACTCACAACCCCCAAATCAAAACATAAAATGTGATACTAGTACTGTAAAATTCTTGTTAAGTTCTACATAGATATTAAATAAATGATTCTGGATTTATATTCTGAAGTTACGTCATTTAGGCTGTTGAGCACAAGCCCTCATGCCGAACATAGACCTTCTTTTTCTTACGACAAGAATCAACTCTCATTTGGCATTCTGTGTTGTAAGTAAATCCATCACTTCCGCAGACAGGACTGTAATGCTCCTTGCAGCTTGTTGGACATCGACACGAAGATCGATTGTTTTCTTCATAACAATCTCCATTGAAACGGCAATATTTTTTCTCGCAAGGTGCTACGAAAAGTAAAAAAGAAATTAATGTAAATAAAATATAGTCTTATCTTAAAATGTAGAAATTATAATTGAATGAGGAAGCACAAAGATATTACATAATATTAAAACTGGGTACTCACTGAAGCTTGATTGAAAAATTTACTTTGGACTTCATTTTTGAAATCCAGACTAAATTGATAAATTTACTTTATTTCTTCTCAGCAAATTCATAGAACTTACATTTTTAAATCACTCAAAATCGTATACCACTAGCTTATATAACTTTTTTTATCATTTATTAATTTTCCATGCCATGCATGTTTTACTAATCTCCTGCTGGGGGACATATAAGTTTGTGCGTCTCAAAATCTATTTTCTTGCCAATTCATATCATACTTTTCACCTTTGTTAATAGATTCAAAAGTGTAGGAAAACTAAATTATAAGCGATAAGAAACATGCAGGACTCAATATTAAGCGCAGAATTTTATCTTATGAAAGCACTGAAAAGTAATTAAAACAGACATTTCTCTTTGCTATCAACAATTAAAAAACTTGACAAGAAAGTACTAGCTTCATGAAAAAACATAAATTTATCCACGAAGAAAGAAACCTATGTCTCCTTCCTCACAGACAGCAATTAAAATACATCCAGAATTTGATATTTTGATAATAATGTAACAAATATTTGCTATGTATAATTTAGTATTCCTGTTTCTTTCTTCTTTGCGTTGAGTTGCTTTATATTACCTTAATCTCTATCCTTTTTATTTAGATTAAAATGATAAGATTTATTTTTCTTACAGACTGAGACTGCCTGTTTACTTCATTAAATGATGAACTGTTTCCATTTTCGAAAGAATTTAAGCGGGAGTTTTTCAGATAACATCTAGGCTGAACAATAAAATATACTGAGGCTAGATGTTGGTGAATATTTTCAATACTTTTTCTCGCTCATCTGAAATTGAATCCGAAATGCATTTAAGAGCTCTACCTTTTTGCTATTTTCCTAGTAATTTATCAAAAAATTGTTTTATATTTTTATATTTGCTTTTACTACCGATTTCAAACGCGTTTTTACGCTTGCATTTTTATTACGAATTTCCACAACCTTCATCTAGGAGTTTTATTTGTCACCGTTTTCTTCAACTACTTGCGCTCTAGCGCTTGCTGTTTCCGTAATTTAGATTTTGAAATTAAGCCACTTTATTAGCTTACTTTATACTTGATTATTAATTTATACTTGATTTTTCATTTTTTTATATGCACTCACAATGTCACCACGGGAAAATAGATCAGACATAATTCGTAAAATTCTATAACAATTACCTCCAAATTTCACAAGAAAACAGTTAATCGAGCTTAACTGTTAACTGTTTATTAATGAAGTATTATTAGAAAATAAGAACATTTACATACATTTAGGATTTTTGTAATCTATAAATGCTTACTAATGCTTCTTAATAAATTTGGCAGAGGGCACTAATTAGAACATATTATGAAATCTGATTTTGACGCAAGTTCCATTTCTTCCGTAAATCAGCCCAGCATAGTGTAAAGAACTGACATCCTTGTAAAAATGTCTGTAGCTCTAAGGAGTAACAGACAGGGATACAGGAGCAGAGATAATTCTTGGAGAAAGTAGCAAATATTTTGGATGGAAGAGAATATGTTAGCCTCAACATCCAAATTAATTTTGAAATTAGGCCAAAAATGCAATTTAGCTCGGAGTAGATTTTGAATAAAACTCAGCAGATTTCTTTTTTTTGGGGGGGGGTGATCAAACACAGGTCTCTTGTTCCTTTAAAGAAAAAAACCTTTTCTTCTGGTTCCTTGTTTTTGGTTGAACGCCAAAATCTTCTCCGAACTAAGATTGCCTTTTTGCTTAATTTTAAAATTTCGCATTACATGTTTCTTTTCCAATTTGGATCCGTTTAGTCTCTTCAGTTCGCTTTATACGGATAAGCCTAGTCATTTATTTTAAAAAAAAAATATGGACTGACTATTTCAGCATAAAGCCACACACAAGGTTTTAAACGACTTAGTCCCGATATCTTTAACACTCCATAGTGCTGCTTATAATAGTCGGTGTGGTATGCCAAGGAAAAGCAAGTCCATACCATTATATTACATCGATTTTGCCGTGCGTAGCTTAAGCCAAGTTTTGCCTCCCTTGGACTAGTTGCCCTAGTGTGCTTTGTTGCATTCATATTGTAGAGACATTAGGATTTTTTTTGGGAAGCAGGAAAGATGAAAAATAGCAACCGCCTTCGCCGGGAATCGAACCACGGACCTCTGGAATACCGGCCCAGCGTGCAGAACCACTACACCACGAAGGCACGCTAGGAAAGCGGGAGAATTGCCTTACAATATGAACAAACAAATAGTACACTAATAAATTCAAACACTTCGTATTCAGCTAATTGCTCGTTGTAGACTAATTGCTTGTTACTATTTTTCTTCAGGGCATCATATATTTACTATCCGAATCTAGGAATCATCCTAATTTATCTATGAAAAGAACTTAGAATTTATGCTTGTGTCAAAGTTATATGTTAACTGTGCCATTTTAATCGTGCTTCTCAGGCTAAGACTTTCAAACGGGCACACAGTTTTGGTACCGATGCGTACAGACTTCTTGCATATAGCCTTCGTCGTCCTGCAGTATTTTTGCATATCAAGCCTTTTACAACCGATATAATAGCAGCATATGTATGCTACTGTAGAACGCATGATAAATCCTTCATAATATTGATTTAAATTACACTTAAATCAACATTATGTTAAATTCGTCGAGTTTCTTATAATAGCGTACATATGCTGCTCATTATAAACATTTCAACCCTTATGAAGCATTCTCGAAAGTTGCCACTAAATTTAAGTTCATTTTAATATAAAAAGCTTAAAATGATACAAAAAAGGTGTGTTGTGTTGTTGTTGTTGCGACTTACCTCACTTGTCTGACAGTAACATCAGAATAATCCCACGAAATTCATCGTGGAAAGGAGAGTAAGACTGGGCCTGTTGTTGGCCAGACTCGGGGGGGGGACCGGTCCGAGGGACACCCACCCCTCTTTCTCTACCACAATCTCTCGAAAGGACTTTCGATTGACCATGTATTTAAAGTGCCTTCATGCAGCAAAGACTCTATGCATTTACAAACATCCATGCCTTCTCCGGGATTCGAACCCGGGCCCTTACCGGTATCGTATTAGGCTTCCCTAACTACTACACCGCCTCCGCGGCCCCCCAAAAAAAGGTTAAAATAATTATTAAAACAGGACAATTTTTAAATATTTTCTTATACCCCAAAAAATAAAAAAATAATACAACACTAAAAATATCAAAATGTTACATATTTTGTAAAGAATTCAGAATATTTTCTCACTCTGAAAAATGTAAAAATATTGCATATTTTGTAAAGAACCAGGGTGAAAAGTTACCTTCCCCTGAAAATGTATAAAATTAAAATTTCAAAGTTTTTCTCAATTTCAGTTTATTTTTAGCAACAATATAAATTCTTTTAAATACCCTTTTGGTTTAATATCCATGAACAAAACAGATATTTTCTGAGCTGACGCTTCAGAATTATATTTTTCATGCAAATCATTAAGAAAATAAGTCAAAGATTAAGTTTATGACAAGTTTTTATTTGTAAAATTTAAAGCTCTAATATTTAATATTTCTGACATTTGCTTAGAATTACTTTTAGGAACTCAAAAGGTAACGTATCATAAAACTTTTTCTCAGATATTCTGCTAACTGCTGATCTTCAAGAATATAAAAATTTTGAAATTTTTCCATTAATTCTTCTGATAGATTTTGACATTTACAAATACATTTCCAATCAACCTTATCTTGAAAATTTTCAATAAATTCTTAAGTTAATTATTGATTTTCAAAAATACATTTCCAATCAACTTTATCTTAAAGTTTTTCTATAAGTTCTACTGTTTCCTGATATTCAAAAACACATTTCCAATCAACTTTATCTTTAAAGTTTTCAATAAATTTTTCCGATAATTTTCAGAAATATACGTTTCCAAAGAACCTTATTTTGAACCTTTTCTATAAATCTTCTGGATCATGAAACTGTTGAATAAAATTTTTGTTCTTTCCTGATATTCTTCTGCCATTTATTTAGCAATACATTTAGAAGCGTCAGCTCCGTTGACTTATTTAATCTAAAATTGATTAATTTTTACATATATGTGTTTAGTTTCTCTTATTATTTTAATTGTTTCTGTAAAACTGAGTTTGGTTACATTTTCATTGCACATTTTAAATCTTTTTCCTTTTTCGTAATTAGTATTTAAAATATAGTTATAGTTCTCAAAAGCAACAGATATCCATGATATTTTCATTCATTTTCTTTCAATTCATCTGCTCATTAACCTGACATACATCCTGTTTCTATTTTATTGTCAATATAATAATAGAACTTGTATCATAATATAAAACGTTATATCTTAATTTATCTAATATTTATAAAGCAGAACTGGTAGTAAAAGCTGATATATACATACATACATTTGCATTAAAATTATCTTGCATATGTTCATTTGTCATAACTGATTTTCATACAATTACCTTTCTTAAAAATAATATTTAAATTCTTTATCTTATCATTTAATATAATTTTATAAAAATGTTCCAATTCTGTAACATATTCAGTTTGTTTCATATTTTTTCTTGGGCTAAAATTTGCTTAAATTCCTTGTAGGGTAACTACAAGGAATTTAAGCAAATTTTAGCTATATGTTTCATACCTGGATTTATTTTTATTTTTTCTAAATCGATACCTAGTTTTTCTTTAATAGCTCTTTCATACTCTTTATTTTTAAAATGATTAAACCATTTATCAAATGTTCCTAATTTGATTTTAAAAACACTAGCATATTCTTTGAATATTTTTTTTGTTTCCTTTAAAAATGGCATACTTCATATATATTTAAAATTTTGTATCCTTTTTCAATAGCTAATTGCTTTCAATAACTTTACTCTTTCTCTTCTCGACAATAGTTTAAAATGTTTGCATTGAATACTTTTTGAACATGATTTACATAAGGAAAATAACAATTTATCGTCTTTAAAATGTAATTCAGGACTGCGTAATTTTCCAGGATCTAACACTTCACGTTTGATGAAACCATACAATTTTTTATCATATTTCAGAGGATTGTAAATTTTGTAAGGATGTCCAATTGGATAATCATCGCTAGAAGTTAACAGTTGGCTTGCACATCAATTAGTAAAACAACATCAATGCATCTACCTTTTTTCATTTTTTTTTTCGTTTCATATTGTAATTTGATAGGTTCGTATCTACCACCTGAAAAAGCATCTCTAGGATTTGAAAGCTGTATCAAATAGCTTTTCCATTCTTTTTCTTCAGATACCTTTAATTTATTTATCTTTTTTAGGACGAAATCCTTCGTCTTTAGATACAATATCTTTCGTATTTTATTACATATGAAATTAAAAGAATCAAATATCTTCTTAATTTTATTACTCTTTTCTGGTTTTTTAATAAATTCTTTCTTAATTTTATTTAGATAGTCAGTTAAATCTAAATTCAATAAATCTTCCAAAACATATCTGTAGTTACCTGTTTTTCTGATAAATTTAACTAATAATTTAACTAAATCACCTTTTTTATAACTCCCAGGTTGTTTAATAATTAAATGTTTTAAAGCGTTTTTCAGCTCATTTATAGTCTGATCTCGGTGGGTTCTCCTTTTATTCAGGAAGCATTTTTTAAAGAGAATATTTTCGGGCCTAGAATTATTTGGACGAATAAAAAACTATATGAAATTGATTACAGTCTAAGGCTAAACTGATTAAAAAAATTCCAGACAGAGGTCGCTGACTCACTCTTTAAATTCCATATTTATGCAAACTCTATATTAAAATTTCGGATACGGGTTTGATATGATAATTACTCTTTAAATGTCCTTCTTTATGGGCTCTTTAAATGTTCTTTTTTTATTTTCCACATTCGCAATTATAATTTTTTTAAATTGAAAATTTTAAATTCCTTGTGCACCACATAGTATTACACAAGGCTTACAGAGGTAAGTAAAAAAAAAAAAAATACAACAACACAACGCAAAATAAAATAAACTCACAAATTCACAGATGACACGTAAGAGATAAATTTACAGAAGAAATAGAAGGAAATTTTATGTTGGACAAATACGTGAAGAGGGGGAAGAAATGTAATATTCACAGAGTTTAACCTAGAAATGAGTTCCGTTCGTTCTTCCTTGAACTTTGAACAATAGAACAACAAATGTTCTACATTTTGCACTCCCCCGAACCTGCATGAACACAAAACTGCACTAGATAATCTAAATCTCTTCAGATATGAATTGAATTTACCATGTCCTGTTAGAAATTGAGTAACTTCAAAATTGCAGAAAAAGTGTTTATTATTCAATTTGTGAGGAATGGAAGGAAAATATACACTGGTGTGCAAAAATTAAGGACGAGACGGTTTTTTCAATATAACTTTGTACAAAAGCTTTCCAAATCAACACATTTAATACCGTAAGATCCCCAATACGTAAGGACATGAGTAATGTAAGCAACACTTACTAAAAGAGAAATCAGAGGGATAAAAAGAAGCTTTATTTAAAAAAGTAGCATGGAGCGCAATGCGACTGAAAACCGAAACATCCCTGTGGTGGGTGTCCAGCAAGAAACATCCGGTCTTTAATAGGAGATATGATCTCCCCTGACTGCTAGGCAGGTTTCACAGCGTCTGCCCATGCTGAGAATGAGGGTGTCAATGAGTTGTTGAGGCATTGCTGCCCATTCGTCTTGCAGCGCCAATCGAAGCTCCGGAATCGTTACTGGTGGTAAGGTACGAGCTGCCAAGCGTCTGCCTAGAAAACTCCATACATGCTCGATGGGATTGAAATCCGGAGATCGTGGCGGCCAATCCATACGTTCAATATCCTCACTCTCTAAGAGCTGTTCGGCAGCTACTGTGCGATGACATGGTGCATTGTCGTCCATGAAAAGGAACTGCGGACCCATAGCGCCTTTTAAAAAGACGCACATATGGAAGAAGAATGTCGTTACAATAACGGGTCCCGTTGACTGAACCTGCTTCGAAGATGTGAAGGTCTGTACGACTTACCAAGCATGATGCCTCCCCAAACCAGAACTCCGCCACCTCCATACCTGTCCCTTTCAATGATGTTAGAGTGATGATTGCGTCTTCCCCGCTCTCTCCAGATGAGTATGCGATGAGAATCGCTACTCAGACTGAATCTGCTCTCATCCGTAAAGAGTACTCGTCCCCATTCATTGTCTCTCCAATTCCGGTGTTCCCGGCACCACAGAGAACGCCTTCTCCGATGGGCAGGCGTTAGAGGTACACACAGTACAGGGCGTCGTGCAAACAGAGCACCACCGTGCAGTCTTCTGGCCACGGTAAAACGCGATATCGGTCGTCCAGTCGCCTGTGTCGTGTGTCTAGCGATTTCTCCCGCTGTCTGCCACCTGTTTCTTCTGGCCTGTAAGGCAATATACCATTCATCTGCGGGTGTGGTTCCTCGTGGACGACCACTACTAAACCCCCGGATAGCTGTTTCTGTAGTTTGAAATTGTCTCCAAAGTCATGAAACGATGCTGTGAGCAATTCCGAACTCTGCAGCCACACTTGTCACACTGAGGCCTTCCTCCAACCTCCCAATGATTAGACCTCGGGTAAAAGCATCCAGATGTCGTCTAACAGATTGATTATTCGCCATTTCTCGCTGAGGCAGCAACTCGGTGTGATTTTAACTGCTATACGGCGTGCAATCTCTTTGTCAGAGATACTGATCTTACACCGACAACATGCTTTATACTACTCAGACACTCCCCATTACGTCTACCTGTATATCTGCGCATGTGCTACCGTACATCACCTTACTTAATCGCCTGATTGGTCTTTCTGTCCGCTCTGCCTCTTCGTTGAGCTGATATGCTAATTTTTCGACTTCGTCCTTAATTTTTGCACACCAGTGTAGTTTAGTCAAAGATGCAGTAGTAGATTTCCTGTACAGTTCATTCCACTTATATTATTATATCATCCTTATTTTTGTTCTTGTAAAATGACTTAAGAAGTATCATTGGAGTAATTACTTGAAGATGTGTAGCTTGTTTTGCCAACCAATCAGTCCTTTTATTTCCTAGATTGCCCGTCTGGCCACGTAAATGAGAAAAAATAACATCAACACCTTTATTATTAAGGTCTTTAAGAAGGGCATGAGAAGGGACAATTAATTTATTACATGAGAAGATATTCCTAAGAGAATATAAGGATGAACGAGAATCAGTGCGAATAAGAAATTTAGCACTTAGTGAACAGTTGTTAGATATCCACTTATTTAACTCACTATAATGCACAGTAATTCGGCTTGGAAAACACTGCATTTATTGGGAATTCTAAAAAGTTTGTATTCCAGTTCAGAACCATGATGGAAAACGACATAAGCTAATCCAACTCGATTATTAATTTTACTGCCATCTGTATAACACACAGCAGGGAAATTATCATCAACAGAATTGTCATAAATGATAGTTTGAACTGGCAAACGATTGGCAGGATGAGGAAGATCTTCAAACAACACCTTGGTATCGAACATAAATTTACTGATGGTATCTTTAAACTTTTTGTCATTTAAAACATGAAAGTCAATCGGAGGAAATCCTGAAATTGCGAAACAGGCTTCATAGCTAACTGTTTTGTAGCCACGCACAACTCTTAGTAAAATTCTTCTTTGAATTCTGGGTATACGGGAATTAATCTTCTTTTCTAAAGCTGTTCCCCACACTCTAGAAGCATAGCAAATAAAGGGGGCAATACCCTACTTATAAATCATATCAATAATATTAGATTTTAAACCAAAAGTATTGCAAGGGACAAGATTCAGTCCTCTAAGTATATTTTCACACTTATTGGATAAATACATAATATGATTTTTCCAACAGAACTTATGAACAAGAATAACGCCTAAATATTTAATTTCATTCACCGTTTCGAGTAAGGGTTTATCCAAGTACAATTTTTGGTTTGTATAGCTGACATGCTTTCTTTTAATTATCATAATTTTAGATTTATTAGGATTGAATTCCAATTTCTGTTCTTTGGACCAATTGGAAATAATATTAAGGATGTTCTGAGCCGTATTAAAGAGAGTAGTGGGATACTTCTCTTGAAAGCAAATTAGTAGATCATCATCAAAAGCAATTGTTTTACAACTCGGACAATGTGAGAGTCTATTGAGTAGATCATTCATAATTAAATTCCACCGTAAAGGTCCGGAAACCGAGCTTTCAGGGCAACCTCTTTCCAAAATGCGGGAGGAAGAAACGTGGCCAAGGGAGAGCAATGCAGATCTGTCATGCAGAAAATCTTTAATAAGGCGGAAAATATTACACGGAATACCAGCTTTCCTTAAAAAAACAAGTATCCCAGGCCACCAGGCGTAGTCAAAAGTACCTTTGATATAAAGGAACACTAAAACTGTGTGTAAATTTCTCATTTTACCTTCGTCCACTATGTCTTTTAAGTACAAAAGTGCATCTTCACAACTCTTATGAGGGGTAAAACCAAACTGTGCTTTGTTTAGCAGTTTTTTATTGTGCAAGAACCAAGTAATTCTATTAACAAACAGCTTTTCTAGGCCTTTTCCTAAACTGGGAAGAAGACTAATGCATCTCAAGTTATCTAAATGCGGAATATGAGGACCACTATTCTTAGGAATTAAAACAACATTCGCTCTTTTCCAGCAACGAGGAAATGAACCAAGCTTCAGACAAGTATTGAAGATTTTGGAGAATAAATTTGGAAACATTCTATGAACTTGCTTCAAAATTTCGTTTGAAATAGAATCAAGACCAGGAGCTTTATTGCATTTAAGGTTTTCTATAACACTATTAATTTCTGACACAGTAAATGGAGGATCTGGATGTATTATTAATTTTTTATCTTCAAATTTTACAAATACTGCAGTATTCAAATTTCCCATTGCAGAATTGAGAACAAAATCTATTTAAAGGTATTTTTCAACTTTACAATGACACCGTATTTTTAGGAGTGTCAGCTCCACTGTCTTGGTTTCCATTTATTGAGATTTATTTTTTAAAAGGGAGAAATTATTCCATATATTTTCCTATTTATTTTTTATTTTCTTTTTTAAGTTAATTTATTTCGTTTGCAATATTATAACTTATCACAATCTTCTTTTTTTATAAGATATCAGGTTCAATGTTCCTTCTAACTTTCTTCGGGAACATACAAGGACCTGACTCGGAACAGAGAGCTTACTAAAGCTATGTTCACTAATTGTGGTAAGTAGACAGGATACAGACGAAGGGTATACAAAACCCTTTATTTTTCTCTATATACAATAACTTCCGTACTTCGGAATACACTGACCCGCAACTCGGGGTCTAACGTAAAAGTATAAAAATAAAACTAAACTCTAATTTAACTTTAGAATAATACACGTGGAAGATTGGCCTTATAATAACAGGAAGCGTATGTAGCACAGAGACTGTGAACACTACAATACGTTTTAATTTATCAAGAGGATTAAAACCTCAGGCCTGGAAGGCAAACAACAACTGCGTAACTTCTAAGGTAAGCGGCCTGCGTTGACTTACTGCTTCCTCTCTCTCTTGCTTGGCAAAAAGCCACAACTTAAGTACTTGGCGTTCGCCAGACAAACTTTGCATAAAAATCCTTCACGCTTATAATTCTGGCCGGAAGTAGAAAATAAGAAGTGATAGTAAAGATTTAAAATAAAATAAAATAAACGTTAGTAAAACTTAAGATCCTTACAAAGAAATTAATTATTATTAATTCTTTCATAAAGGTTTTTATCGATGAAATTAAAAAAATCTCCTCTGCCTCTTGAGTTAAAGTAATATCTTTTTTTCTTTTAATTTCATTAAATGAAAATGTTCTTTTATTATATCGCTCTTTTAAAATATATTAAAATCGTAATAAAATTCATCTAGTTTCATGTTACGAAAACATATCACTTATTTTGTGGCTATGAATTAATTTAGTTTTAAGAATAAAATTTTCTTTTAACAATTTCCTAACAGTCTCATCAAAACACTAAAACTTCTTTAAATTTAATCTGTAAAGATTATTAAATGGCTAATTTTATTATTGAATCTTTAATACAAATGAACTGAAATTAGAAACTGATTTTATAAAATAATTTAATTATGAATATGATCGAAAGATTTTTAATATCTTAAAAGCAAAATTTTCTGTTATAATATTTTGTATTAATTCATTTTAAGTTCCTTGCTCAGTTTTAATGTATTTACAAATTATTATATAAATTAAAATTCAGATTTTTAAAAAAATAAGTTGTATTTAATTCTCAACATTTCTGATTTTTCCATAGTAACCATAGGAGAAGAATTTGAGACTATCTGTGTAAAATAAGTTGGTTTTAGATCATCACACATACTACTTTCACTGGAATGTAAAGAAGTTTCCTGGGTATATACTGGGATGTGACATTAAGCAGTTGAAAGTATGAGGTTAAAGGGATATTGTAACTAGTATTTCAAATCCTGATAACATCCTATACGCTGTTTGTGGGACCTAGATAGGATGTCTAAGGATATACTGGGATGAGACATTAAGCACTCAGGAGGATGAGTTTAGGAGGAAACTGGAATATTACGGGATGTCCTGAGGATGTAGTAAGTGTTTAGAGGAGTAAACATCCCATACGCTGTCGATGGGACATAGTTAGGATATTCTTAGGATATAATGGGATGTGTTTAGGAGGTTAGTGGGATATCCCGGGATGTCCTGAGGATGTAGTAAGTAAGAGTTCAGATCCTAATAACATCCCGTACGCTGTCGATGGGATTTAGTTAGGATGTCCTGAGGATATACTTGGATGTGACATTAAGCGCTCGGGAAGATGTTCGGGGGATATTCCAGGATGTCCTGAGGATGTGCGCATATCCCGCAAGCAACATCCTCAGGATATCCTATGGATGTTTTTGTGCTATGTGGGTTTAGTTATATGTTTCACGCAATATAAACCCCATTTTACTGAAACAGGATGTTATAAAAAAAGCATGATTATTTGCAATATAAATCTTTGTTATTGTTGTCTTGCCCATGTATTACATGAAAGAATGGCTGCCAGAGCCTCAAGGAAGTCGGACTCCTACTTCCTACCCCAATATTGAGGAAGGGAACCCCGGGGGTGGTCTGAAGGTCTCTCACCCCTTTCCTCTACCGCCAAACCACACGAAAGGACTTTCGGCTCGCCATATATGTAGAGTGCCGCCTTCCCGAAAAGGCATTATACATTTACAAATATCCATGTCTTCTCCGGGATTTGATTTCTAGATGTCATATATTATCTGAGTCTTTTATCATTGAATATAAATATAAAATGGATAGGGTTAATATTTCAGCTTATAAAAAATTATCAAAATCATTTATGATTAAGCATGAAAATTTCATTAATTGGGATATTATATCTGTATATCAAGGATTATACGAAAAATTCATTTTAGGTAACAAAGAGAAAGTTAATTGGGATAAAACTTCAAAATCTCACACTTTAGGTAATACTTTCAGTTTACAAAATTTTAGAAAATTAAATATAAAATTAGTTTCTAGATATCAGAAATGATCGGAAAATACAAATGAAGTGTTAAAAGATAAAGTAGATTGGACTGAAATAATTAAAAATCAAAAATTGAGAGAAAATTTTATAAATAAGCATGAAGATAAAGTACACTGCGAAAAAAAAAGGGGGCAGTTATATATCTCTTGTTCTACTGGACCGACTGACGAAATTCAACTTGCGTTTTCCATGTATCGAAAGAGCGACTTCAATTGTAATTTTTCTAACATAGGTATTTTAACACAAAATCGGACCTTTTTCTGAAATAACATACCAAATTTTTTCCTGATTTTGTTTCTACGACTCAAATTACACTGGTGTGCAAAAATTAAGGACAAAGTCGAAAAATTAGCATATCACCTTATCAGGACTGGTATTCCTCTTTACTTGCTTTGGAAACATTAACTGTCCTGACTCGGAACAGGGAGCTTACTCAAGCTATGTTCCATAAATTGTGAAGTAGACAATACACACAGGAAGGGTATACGAAACCCTTTATTTTTCTATCTTTACAGAGCTTTCCGGAACTTCGGAATACAGAGACCAACCACGTGTGGTCTGAACGTAAGAATATAAAAATACTAACTAAAACTCTAACTAAACTAGCTTTGGATTAATATACAAGTGCCTACTTTAAGATTGGCCGTAAATTAACAAAAAGCCGTATGTAGTACAGAGAGCTGCTAAAACTACGATACGTTTAAAATTATCAAGAGGATTAAACCTCTGGCCTTGAAGGCAACCAGCAACCGAGTAAAACTACTATGGCAAGCCGCCTGCTTCTAATAACTCCTTCCTCTCTCTTGCTTGGCAAAAAGCCACAACTTAAGTACTTGGCGTTAGCAAGACAAATTTGCATAAATAAGTTAAAAGCTTTTAATTCTGGCCGGAAGTAGAAAATAAGAAGTGATAGTAAAGATTTAAAATAAAATAAACGTTAGTAAAACTTAGGATCCTTACAAGCTGAACGAAGAGGCAGAGCGGACAGAAAGACCAATCAGGAGATTAAGTAAGGTGATGTACGGTAGCACATGCGCAGATATGCAGGTAGACGTAATGGGGGAGTGTCTGAGTAGTATAAAGCATGTTGTCGGTGTAAGATCAGTATTTCTGACAAAGAGATTGCACGCCGTATAGCAGTTAAAATCACACCGAGTTGCTGCCTCAGCGAGAAATGGCGAATAATCAATCTGTTAGACGACATCTGGATGCCTTTACCCGAGGTCTAATCATTGGGAAGTTGGAGGAAGGCCGCAGTGTGACAAGTGTGGCTGCAGAGTTCGGAATTGCTCACAGCATCGTTTCATGACTTTGGAGACAATTTCGAACTACAGGAACAGCTATCCGGGGGTTTAGTAGTGGTCGTCCACGAGGAACCACACCCGCAGATAACCGGTATATTGCCTTACAGGCCAGAAGAAACAGGTGGCAGACAGCGGGAGAAATCGCTAGACACACGACACAGGCGACTGGACGACCGATATCGCGTTTTACCGTGGCCAGAAGACTGCACGGCGGTGGTCTGTTTGCACGACGCCCTGTACGGTGTGTACCTCTAACGCCTGCCCATCGGAGAAGGCGTTCTCTGTGGTGCCGGGAACACCGGAACTGGAGAGACAATGAATGGGGACGAGTACTCTTTACAGATGAGAGCAGATTCAGTCTGAGTAGCGATTCTCATCGCATACTCATCTGGAGACAGCGGGGAAGCCGCAATCATCCCTCGAACATCATTGAAAGGGACAGGTATGGAGGTGGCGGTGTTCTCGTTTGGGGAGGCATCATGCTTGGTAAGTCGTACAGACCTTCACATCTTCGACGCAGGTTCAGTCAACGGGACCCGTTATTGTAACGAGATTCTTCTTCCATATGTGCGTCTTTTTAGAAGCGCCATGGGTCCGCAGTTCCTTTTCATGGTCGACAATGCACCATGTCATCTCACAGTAGCTGCCGAACAGCTCTTAGAGAGTGAGGATATTGAACGTATGGATTGGCCGCCACGATCTCCGGATTTCAATCCCATCGAGCATGTATGGAGTTTTCTAGGCAGACGCTTGGCAGCTCGTACCTTACCGCCAGTAACGATTCCGGAGCTTCGCTTGGCGCTGCAAGACGAATGGGCAGCAATGCCTCAACAACTCATTGACACCCTCATTCTCAGCATGAGCAGACGCTGTGAAACCTGCCTAGCAGTCAGGGGAGATCATATCTCCTATTAAAGACCGGATGTTTCTTGCTGGACACCCATCACAGGGATGTTTCGGCCTTCAGTCGCATTGCGCTCCATGCTACTTTTTCAATAAAGCTTCTTTTTATCCCTCTGATTTCTCTTTTAGTAAGTGTTGCTTACATTACTCATGTCCTTAGGTATTGGGGATCTTACGGTATTAAATGTGTTGATTTGGAAAGCTTTTGTACAAAGTTATATTGAAAAAACCGTCTCGTCCTTAATTTTTGCACACCAGTGTATGCCTAGATATTCAATTTTGTAATTTCTTGTGAGAAATTTGTGGAGAAATTTAAAATTTATCTTGGCGAAAGTTTTTTTGTTTGCGCCAAGAATAATTCATTTAGCGAACTTCTTAATTTATAGCAACCTATTTTCCTTTGCGTTTTTTCTGTGTGCATGAGCGGGAAAAAAATGTCATCCCTCATAGTTTCAATAATTTTAAGAAAGTGTGTACACCACATTTTCGTGATTTTTGCTTATAATAAGTTCGCAAATTTCAAAAAGGCGCCAAAAAGTAAATTCACGTACATGTTAGGAAATTGTGAATAAAAAACTCTATTTTTTTACAAATATGCTTATAAATACATCTACTTTAAGATAATGGCAAAAAGTTTATAGGTTATGATTCAAAAGGTTTTCGAAAAATTTATAAAAATTATTTCAAAATACAAATTTTAAAAATAAATCATAAAAAATTGGCAAATTTTATTTGGAATGAACCTAAGTTTAGAAATATGAAAGGAAGAATCAAGTAAGTTTAATAAAACAAGAGATATTAATAAATATATATCAAATTCAATCAACATTGAGGAGCTAAAATTATGAGAGCTAATTTTTTAAAAACTACTCGGGTGATTTTTACAAAACTTGGCAGTTTGACATAATTTGAATCGTATAATCGAAATATCGGGAGAAAAATTGTATGCCATTTTAGAAAAAGTTCCAATTTCGTGTCAAATTACCTATATTAGAGCAGTGCTATATATAGATCTAATACATATCCTAAGTCGCGCTTTCGAGACATGAAAAACTCAAGTTGAATTTTGTCAACGGCTCAGTAGAACGGAAAATATAGAACTGTCCATTTTTTTTTTTTTTTTTGCGGTGTGCATTTGTGTTATTTAGATTTATATAAACAAGTATCAGAGGATTTCCTTAAAAGGAATTAGTATAGAATTATTTCTAATTTATCAGTTAATATATGTAACGAACTTAAAAAATGCTTACTAATAAATGGAACTAATGGATACACTACTGGCAAAATATAATATTCAGTATTCAAAAAACGTAGATGATAAATATTCTATTGTAAAATATAAAATTAAAAATTTAAACGAAGATAATTTCTTTTTATTTACAAATGAATTTTAAGAATATTAAAGTTTGTGAAGGATGGGAATATTATTTGTTCGACATTTTAGATTTGTTTTAAAAGCTATGATGATATTCTTTTTGACGATTTTTTTGTTTTTATTTTCTTTCTATTTCAACTGAAGAGGGCCATACCTTTTTCCAATAGGCATGTAACGTTGATGTTGTCAGTTCTTTCAGCGACAAAGATATGATGTCGATACAGTGCTTGATTGAAAAGTTCTTCCAAGCTTCTATTACATTAATTTATTTTGAATCGGTTACGTCTAAAATTCATTGTAATGCTCTTCTTATGGAATACGTTTCAAAGGTATAAATAATACCTTTGTCCAAAGGTTGGAGTAACGAAATAGCGTTAGGTGGTAGGAACAGTATTTTGACGTTGGGATGATTCAAATCTTGTGAGCCACATGGAGCATTATCTAATAGTAATAACGCTCAAATTTTTCTGCCTTAATTAACGTTCATTGCCTGGCACAAAACAATTTAAAAACCAGTCTTTAAATTAACTTCCAGTTACCCAAGCTCTTGAATTCGATTTCCGATATACGGGTAAGGTGTTTTTATTTACGTCTTTAAGGGCACGAGGATTTAAAGATCTAAACTAACAAGGGTTTTGTCATAAAGTCCCCCGACGCGTTACTGTACAAACGTAGTGTTAGACGATTAACACCTTAAATCCAGGTGCAGTTTTTTTATTTCTTTTATATATATAAAGGCTCTACTGGGCATTTTTTTCCACCACCGCCCAGTTTCGTTGGCATTGAAAACTTGATCTGCTGTGTATCCCTGCTCTTCTATAATATTTTGAATTTTCAGGAAAGGTCCAAGCAGCATCATAATCAGCCGATTCAGATTCACCTTGAATTCCTGTGCTATGAATGTCAAAAAGCTTTTTGAAATTTTCGAACCAACCTTTACTTGCCACAAAATCTGGGTTGACAGAGGATTCTCCATGTTCTTTAAGGTGTTTGTGAATTTTGAATGCCTTTTGTTTAATGATGTTACCATCCAACAAAATATCTTTTGACAACTATCATCAATTCAAATGCTGAGTGCCTTTTCCATCTTCTCAATTACTGGCGCCCAGGGGCGAGCTGCACGTTTTGCGGATGTCGAAGATCCTGCAGTAACTGCACTTCTTATTTCTTTTTTATTTTTCTTGATAGTCGGGACTGTTGCTTCATTCAAATTAACACTTTTCTCCAATGTGAGATGCCTTTTCTCCTTTTAAAAGAGGATTCAATATTTGTATCTTTACTTCTAAAGAAATAAATTTTCTCTTAAACGTTGCTTTTTTATCTTTATCGGACATATTTTGGGACTGAAACTTAATGTAAAAAAATGTTATTCGTTCATACATCGTGGCTCCACGAAGACTGACAACCAGCGGCGTGAGACGTTTTTGTTTTCAGGCCTCGTTGATGAGGATTCGAATTTCGGAAGCCGAACGTTCAGGTTGTGCGTTTTAGAGCTCTTATTGTGACCTCATGTCGGTCATCTTCTACGATAGTGAGGCTCCTTCATTGTTATCTGGTGACTGTGGTCTTTTGTGGCTGAGTATTGTTTGCATTGTGCTATACTTTGACGGTTATGAAAGGTAACGATTTTTCCTTGTTACCAGTTAAAAATTTAACGGTCGGTTTCCACCATGTGGCTCGTCTTCCTGTGATGCTCAATAAGAATAAGTCACTTACATGGTCCCCAAACATTACATCTATTATCCAGAAGTTTTGAGTTCGTAAAGCCAAACTATACCCCTTAAGTGCTCGAAACAGTGTATCTATTAAAGACAAGTTACTCATTTACAAGCCCATTCAACGTCCACTTTTGTGTTATGCAAGTCCAGTTTGGGCATATACCAAGAAAACTAATAGGGAGTTATGCATTGAGTTACTGAGCATACATTATTATAAGTTAGCCAAAAAAATTTCATGAAAGGCAGCAAAATATTGCTAATCCCGGTATTAATATCTGCGATTACGACTATAATAGTTCGGAAAATATGGATAGGCCTATGACCCAACTAAATGTATGGAGCATGTAAATATACAACTCTAATAATTTGACATATGTGTTTATTTATGTATTTATTTTCATTCTTCTTATCTGCTGGTCTTCGAACTTTCTGTCTGCATTTTCACTTTTGTGTATGTTATAGGTATACGTATAGAATTATTCCATGTTCATGACTTAGTATTTGAAATTTTGCATTTAATAATTCTTAATGGATTCAATCTGCCTATGTTTGCACTACTCATTCTTGTCACAGTCAGCAGTTCGTCGATTTTTCTGCTCGCACTAATTTATACCAGCCTTAACAGCAACTCAATTGTTATTAATACGTTAACGAGTATTCCTATCTGACCTTAATTATTAAAAAGAAAACTATTCGATTTTATCTTTCGGTTATTGTATATCACCTTTCGAAATTATCAAACTGCTCTACAAGAGGTAGAGCCTTAGGCCACGCACCCTGGGGTCTCAAACACCAATCCACAGGATCAGGGCCGTCCCCAAGAGATAGATATTTATTATTGACAGTTATTGAAGCTTCTGTTGTTCTTAAATATGATTAAGTGTCTCAGCATTTATTGGTAATGCTGCAATAAAATCATACAAAGGAGGCAACTTTCCGGTGAAAATTAGAGGTATCAGAAACCTCCAAGAAATACTAGATGGTATACAGTCTCTGTTAATAATTGTAGCTCAAAATGATGTTCAGTCAATTTTGGATACACTTTTGGAATTATTAGGCCTTCTTAAACTGAATGATGAAGTCGAAGAAACTGTTATTCATTTTTTTTTTTTTTTTTTTTTTTTCTGAACAAGTTTCACTTTTCTTCGGCAATAAAGTTAAACGTAGATACTCACCAGAAATATTAATATTTTTCACCTTTATTGCATTCCAAATCTCCACACGCGTATAAGTTTTTACGACATTCTGGAAATATAATTCTTCCCCATCCAGCAACAGTTAGAACATTTTTTACTCAATTTAATGCAGGTTCCTTTAAAGAGCAATTTGAAGTAAACTTCCTTCGTTACGCGAGAGAGAAATTTGTGAAAAAAACCTTCAACCTCATGAAAGAATTTTTTTCTCTAATGATGGATGAAATTCATATTAAACCATATTTAGATTTCAGAGGAGGTAATGTTGTTGGCTCTTCTTTAACACTAAGGATGTAGCAACAAATGCTCATGTTTTTATGAATCAGAGCTTACTCTCCTAGTATAAAAATGTTGTGCATATTTTACTTGGGAAAACCATAACAGCGGATATATTGCACTTTATATTTAAAAAGATTGTAATAGGATTAGAGAATACAGGATTTTTCGCTGTTTGTGTACTAAAGCGACAGTAATTCACCCAATCGTAAAGCTATGTGTTATTTCTCAAATCCACCGAATCTGAGTATCGTTTATCCTCATCCAGGGAAAACAGACCTACCCTTATTTTATGTAATTGATGCAGTACATATATTAAAATGTATAAGTTTCTAAAGTAATGTATGTAAGATTCATATTAAGTTAATTAAATTGTGGAACTGCAAAATGAAATTTTAAAAATTTACAGTTATTGAAAAAGCAGTAGTAATTGAGTTCATATGTAGACATACTCGTTTTTATTGTACACTGGTGTGCAAAAATTAAGGACGAGACGGTTTTTTCAATATAACTTTGTACAAAAGCTTTCCAAATCAACACATTTAATACCGTAAGATCCCCAATACGTAAGGACATGAGTAATGTAAGCAACACTTACTAAAAGAGAAATCAGAGGGATAAAAAGAAGCTTTATTGAAAAAGTAGCATGGAGCGCAATGCGACTGAAGGCCGAAACATCCCCGTGATGGGTGTCCAGCAAGATATCCCGTAATGGGGGTCCCCCCGTGATCCTTGATGATCCCGTCATCCCCGTGATGGGGGTCCAGCAGTCTTTAATAGGGTATATGATCTCCCTTGACTGCTAGGCAGATTTCACAGCGTCTGCCCATGCTGAGAATGAGGGTGTCAATGAGTTGTTGAGGCATTGCTGCCCATTCGTCTTGCAGCGCCAATCGAAGCTCCGGAATCGTTACTGGTGGTAAGGTACGAGCTGCCAAGCGTCTGCCTAGAAAATCCCATACATGCTCGATGGAATTGAGATCCGGAGATCGTGCCGGCCAATCCATACGTTCAATATCCTCACTCTCTAAGAGCTGTTCGGCAGCTACTGTGCGATGACATGGTGCATTGTCGTCCATGAAAAGGAACTGCGGACCCATAGCGCCTCTAAAAAGACGCACATATGGAAGAAGAATCTCGTTACAATAACGGGTCCCGTTGACTGAACCTGCGTCGAAGATGTGAAGGTCTGTACGACTACCAAGCATGATGCCTCCCCACACGAGAACACCGCCACCTCCATACCTGTCCCTTTCAATGATGTTCGAGGGATGATTGCGGCTTCCCCGCTGTCTCCAGATGAGTATGCGATGAGAATCGCTACTCAGACTGAATCTGCTCTCATCTGTAAAGAGTACTCGTCCCCATTCATTGTCTCTCCAGTTCCGGTGTTCCCGGCACCACAGAGAACGCCTTCTCCGATGGGCAGGCGTTAGAGGTACACACCGTACAGGGCGTCGTGCAAACAGACCACCGCCGTGCAGTCTTCTAGCCACGGTAAAACGCGATATCGGTCGTCCAGTCGCCTGTGTCGTGTGTCTAGCGATTTCTCCCGCTGTCTGCCACCTGTTTCTTCTGGCCTGTAAGGCAATATACCGGTCATCTGCGGGTGTGGTTCCTCGTGGACGATCACTACTAAACCCCCGGATAGCTGTTCCTGTAGTTTGAAATTGTCTCCAAAGTCGTGAAACGATGCTGTGAGCAATTCCGAACTCTGCAGCCACACGTGTCACACTGAGGCCTTCCTCCAACTTCCCAATGATTGGACCTCGGGTAAAAGCATTCAGATGTCGTCTAACAGATTGATTATTCGCCATTTCTCGCTGAGGCAGCAACTCGGTGTGATTTTAACTGCTATACGGCGTGCAATCTCTTTGTCAGAGATACTGATCTTACACCGACAACATGCTTTATACTACTCAGACACTCCCCCATTACGTCTACCTGCATATCTGCGCATGTGCAACCGTACATCACCTTACTTAATCTCCTGATTGGTCTTTCTGTCCGCTCTGCCTCTTCGTTCAGCTGATATGATAATTTTTCGACTTCGTCCTTAATTTTTGCACACCAGTGTATTTCAATTCAATGCAATTTTTTAAAAAAAACATTTTCTAATTTTTTTTAATTACATTTTTATAATTTGAGTATGTGACACCACCAAAAAACTATGTAAGGTAAGTTAAGAAATATAGCTTACATTATAAATAAAAGTTTTGAAGAGAAAAGATATTTTCAGAATAAAGGTTAAGGTTATAGTTAAATAGATATAAATATTTGCAAGAAATTTCAGTTTCTAAAGTATTTTTTAGTTTTTCATACATTTTTACAATATTTTCAAAAAAATTGTGCATAAGTTTATTTAAAGAACGTTTTTTGTGTCTTATTTGGGATTTTAATATTGATAGTCTTCAGAGCTATGTAATAAACATTATATCAATTTAACTATAAATTCTGTCGAATAATTACGTAGCTTTAAGGGGAAAAGATTAACTGTAAAACAAATTAACATACAGTAACAAATAATTTTAAAAATAGACTATTTAGTATTTTATTACATTCAGAAAAAGTTTCTGACTGATATAAGGCATTTAAATTTTAGTCTAAATATTAAGCAACCTCTTTCATTCGTTTGATGTTTTATAATCCTGCTACATTAATTTGATAGATATAAATAAATATATGCAATAGTTATGGAATGAGAGATAATATGTGTTCCCACTCTCAAACATTTTGTTAAAGTAGTGAGTGTGAAACAAAAAATTTGATGCGGGGTGTGAGAATCAGCGACAGACACAAAGACGGTACAGAAAAATCAAAGTAAAAATGTTTGCTACTTGAATTTTAAAACCTATTTTTCCTTCAAAGAAATGATTTTCTTTTAAAAGCATTATACCATTCTCAAATAATTTTGTTTTGAAAATAAATACCAACAAAAGAAAATGAAAATATTTGATATTCGTATAAGCTTTGTAAAACATTATATAGCCGCTTGCAATTTTGTTTTAGACTTATTTTATAGTATGAGATGCTAATTTCATAGAATACGTTTAGGAAAACGGGTGTTTAGAAAGGAAGCTAAACCACGCGAAGACCGGTCCCCTAGCAGTGACGTAGTAGCTCAGAGCGTAGGCCTTATCTATTTTGATGGTGACGGCAGGACTGGTCTTCCTGAGAATTTTTGTTCTTACGAGAACCGGCTCTTGGAAGACAATTGACAGGACTTACGAAACAAGGATTCTTATGTGTTTACCTTTAAAAAACTGAAGAGTTTCGAAAGGTTAACTTGAAAAGACGGGAAATAGGAATGTTACTTCCACCCCCTTCAAATGCCATTTCAATGTGAAACTTACTACTCTTTTGAAACCTTTCCTTTAGGGTGTCACCTTTGTTAATTTTCAGATTTCGACTAGGGCGAAGGCCCGAAGGTCATCAGAAGAGTCGTAGGGAAATCAAATGTTATGCTCACAAAAGATATGCCTTAAATTTATTTCACGTGCTAAACACAGGATAGGGTGATACCAAAGAATATGTACTGTTAAGAAGGAAAACTTCGCAGCAGCAGGAGTGGCTCCCTTCCAACGAAAAGGGAAACAGCTGCGCATGCGTGAAACATCTGTCGCCAAAAAGCGTCAAAGCTTGAAGCTGATGCCGAAGTTCGAACAGGTTCGAAGGCCACGTTTATCGAGTTTAAAGCTGTGTGACTCAGATTTTCCCCTCCATATTGACTGATATAAAATCAGACATCAAACTGCGATATGGATAATGCAAGTTCAACAGTCAGTGAAAGTGAAACTTCACCTAATTTTCTTATTCATCTTAACCCGTGTTCCTCAATTTCTTGTACACGTGGCGGAGGAGGAAAATTCGGCCAGGTCTGGTACATCACAGAGGGAGAAACTCCAACAGGTTCCATTACCAAATACCTTGGCGAATTTTCCCTCTTCTTTCTAGGGGCGCACAGCGGCCGAGCGGTAAAGACGCTGAACACTGGTAGCTCGGTCCGAGGCTCGAATCCCGCGAACGGGCTGACTGCATAGGCGTTTTCGTGGTTTTCCCCATGTGTAACGTGTATACGAGCCAGTTTCCCTTAGAAAGTCCTCCATGAAGGCATCCCTCCCCTTAGGCAGATAGCCCTCGTGTGCTTTGCCGTAATTAAATAATCCAATTCAATCGTCTTCTTTCTACGGCGTAGAGTAGCGTCTCTGTTCTGCGGGCACGCATGCGCAATACGCATTTTTTTAGCACGGCAGCCTTCATCGATTGGTGACGAATACAGACTTCAGGCACGCATTGTAAATTGCTGCGAATTGTGTGTGCTGTGTTTTTTATCCATATACAAAAAATAAATTTTTAAATGTATTCATTTTCCAAGAGATAAATATTCAGTACCATTTGAATTAAGAATTACTGATTTGTTATTCAGATAAACCCAGAAATATGGAATTTATTAACTGAGGATTTAAAAGCTTATGTGGAAACCTACGTTGTTCTTTCTTCAAAACAGGCGTTGTTCTTTGTTGACGTGTTGATGTTTCTTAATTGCTTTAAACTGTAGGTTTCTGTAACGCTTAATAATCAATTCACTTAACCTTATTTCATATTTATTTCCCAATGTATTTTTGTTTGATATTCCATCCTATATTTACTGTTATAAAATTCCTTTTGAAATTTATTTGAATTCATATTTTCCACAAAGGCATCTCTCATCCAAATAACTGTTAAGTGCTTTGCCATAATCAATTAATTGAAAATCATTTTTCAATTTTTTCTGATGCAGTTTTTATAGCTACTTATGTCTATATTTTCTTCTATATTATATATCTATATTTTCTTGTTGTGTATTAAAAGACATACACTTTATTTTTCATCGATCCTGTAATGAATAGGCTTAACCTAATATTTTTTGCTCAAACCAGAAGAATTTTGAGAAAATACTCGCTCAGAATATAAAACCTGAAAAGCAACTACTAAGAAAAAAGGAAAATAAAGAAGGATTGAAAAGCCTAAATAAAGAAGTTATTAACAAAAAATAACAATGAGTTAAAATAAATTTTTAGTAACTCAATATATTATTCATTAGTATTTATCATTAGTGTCTAGTGTTCACACACTAGTGTTTTTATAACTAGTGTGAACTTTGTTTAAAAATTCTTTGTTACTTTTAACAGTATCGAAAAATTCACTGCAATTTAGTTGGCTATTAATTATGCAGCTTAGTAAAGCTTTTACTGTTGATTCAGTCAGTTTACTTCTTTCTTCAAACAATTTTTTTATGATGCTCATAATTGACAATATTCTTTTAATTGCTGCCAGTGTGTCTCGCATGCTTGAAAATGTATTCTATCATTTAAATGGCACTGTGCAATGAAATGTATTTTCTTTGAAATGACTGAAATTTTGTGTCCATTTTTCTTCACAGTTTTTTTTTTAATTTCATTGACAATATCAGTTGCTTTTGTACTTTCCATAATCAACATAGCTTTGTTAAATAATGTGAGTTGCCCTCGTACAAACCATAAATAGTACATTTCAATACAATTTTTATCATTGCTTAAAAATGTTCTTGTGAAATAAAATTTGAATTCCGCTTTTATAGATGCAAAATCATATAACGGGCCCTTCCGCTTGCTATGCTTGCATTTGTAACTTTTACTATCTTCTGCAAGTTCAGATGCATCATTTTTACAATGCTCTGTGCGTTCATAGGGTCAAAGAATACATATTCTTTGTCAGGGTTAACTCTAGTGTGACAATATTTAACGGAACAAAATTAATCGCCAGTTTTATGATACATCGCCAATAGTGTATAACTGATGCAGCCTTATTACTCTAGCGAATCATATCACTGCGCATGCGTGAAGCGTTAGCCCCGCAGAACGGAGACGTTTCTCTACTTGGAGCCTCATATTCATTCCTTCGAGCTTTGGAGTTACTGCGAGCTGGTTGCTTGGTGCAGAGATCCTGATTGTTCGAGTAAGTAAGTATTGCTTTGATTTTTGTATGCATGTTTTCACGAAGGACTTGCCTAGATGGTTGGGACGTTAGGTTTTTAGGCTGTAAAGATGAATCAAAATTTAGAGTATATTCAGTCTTTAAATATAATTAATGATAGGAATGTCATTGAAAACCTTATTGAAACTGGCTCGGATGAGGAATTAGACGCTGTAACTAGCTATTTACATATTCAGAGAAATCTAATTACCAATGATCAGAAAGTAGTGGAACCAGAAGCTGCTAGATTGTTAGAATTAATGGTAGCTAAACTTTTCCATGCAAGACAGGTAAAGGATGTACACATTGCAAAAGAATTTGACGAACGTGTAGGAATAGGTCAGATTCTGACTCAACAAAACATGGATAGTGAAAAACCTCAAGTTAATAACACCCCTAATCAGAATGAAGGATGGATAAAGCCCAAAAAGACTCATAAACGCACCTTAGGTGATATTAGTAATTCATCAGTTACTTCAGTCAAAAATAGATACACTAACCTAAGCATAGATGATAGAATGGAAGTTAATCAAACTCCCCCCCTAACCCCCAAGAAATGGATAAACAGAAGAAGAAGAATTTATCACTCCTCGCAAAACTATTAGTCGTGTTCGGCCGATCATTATTTCGAACGTCACAGAGTGGAAACCCCTCAGAGATGAAATTAAAAAGATTACCACCGCTATGGAATGGGCACCAAAAGGAGGCGATATTCATATTAAAGTTAAATGTGATGACGACTATCGCATGGTTACAAAACTTCTGGATAATAAAGAAATACCGTTACACAACTTTCCCCTTCCTAGGGACAAGCCTTTGACAATAGTGATAAAGAAACCCTCTGTGCACACCAAACCGGAAGAAATACTGGAAGAGCTTCAGGAAAGGAAAATCTCAGTTAAATCTATCCGACAAATAACCAAAAAGATAGATAACGAAATCATTAAATTGCCTACTTTCCTCGTAGAAGTTCCGCGGACTTCAGAAGAAAAAAATATTTATCAAGTTACCCACATATTGGACCTTGCGGTCAAAAAGTTACTTCTTTCAAACAAACTCCTGGGCACAAGCAATGCCACAATTGCCAGCAATATGCCATAGCCGCCCTCACTGCAAGCACAATCCAAGAGGCCTAAAATGTGGGCAAAATCATATTACCACCCAATGCAAAAAAGATAAAAATCTTCTAAGGAAGTGTTGCCTTTGTGGAGGCCCCCATGTGAGCTCTTTCAGCGTTTGCGAAATGCATCCAGATAATATTCAACGTAAAATAGCATCTAAAGAAAATTAAAGAGAAGCTTGGGAAAAATCCAAAAATAACTCACCCTAAGTCAACATGGAGAATTTCCCTCCCTTACCGATTAGAAATAACACTCAAAATACTAACGAAAATGTTAATGAAGTAAGCACCACTCTGGCCAATCAGAGCACTGAGAGTGAAAAGGAGCAAACAGGCTCCGCCCCGGATTTTTTGCAATGGATTAAAAAATTATTCACCCAAGGCAAAGCGCTTTTTTAAAGCAAAATCAATAATGGAAAAGCTCCAAATTGACTGGGAAGCCTTTGAACTTTTATCTAGTTTAAATTATGGGCAGTAATCCATTAATAACGCCAAGAATTCAAATTACTGCCTCCAGCAGTTTAAACTTCGCTTTTTTTAATGCCAAAGGAGTTCGTGGTAAGAACACAGAAATCATCAACTTTCTTAATCATCACGATATTGATGTTTTTCTAGTCAACAAGACGCACCTACGTGCTAGTGACAAGTTAACATTCAAGGGTACAGGACTTTTAGGAAAGACAGAGGACACAACAGTAGCGGCGGCACCCTTATTTTTATCAGAAGACACTTGCAGGCTACGAATTTTGATCTCACACGAAATAGTAGCATTGAGATTACCGCCATCATCATCCATTCTCGCACTAACGAACCAATTGTGATTATTTCTGCCTATAACCCTCCGGGTTATTATATTAGCAGCAATGACATGAGGTATCTTTAGCGGCATTACGCTTCCCACAATTATCGCTGGTGATCTAAATACAAAGCATCATTCCTGGAACTCTCGCCGTACTAATGTTAATGGTAATTTCCTGCACAATTATGCTCTCACAAATGACTTAACCCTTTCTTGCACGCTACCTTTTAAAGTCGGAATTTCGATAAAAAAAAAATAATAAAAAACCAAGGTAGGCAGTCTAATTAGGTCAGGAGGAGTACACAAGTAAAATTTTGTGAAGATAGCACTTATCGTTTATTTCTGTGGCTGTGCCCTGATTGAATAGAGCTTCGAAAAGAGTGCTGAAACGAGCATCGTTGTCAATGAACTGATGGATGAGATGCGGAGAAACAAAGAATACAGACTCTCAGTTGTCCTAGATTATCGGTGAGCTCGGTCTAGTAACACCTAGGGTTCTCCGTTTGATTTTAGGGAAGATTTGAAGGTAAAAATTTAAAACTAATATAGAATAAGGAGATTAGCATACAGCCAAAAAAATAACATAGAAATTTCTTTTCAAACAATTCCTTTAATACCCTAAAAATATTTGGAAGATTTCTTTGAAAAATGAGGGTTTTAAAAAACTAAACATGGCTAAAATATATGAACTGGTTTGTGTTGAGCTGCCATCTACTATAAATAAAGAAGGTTCAGAGTAACCTATAGTAAACTATAAATCCTTTTTCATTCTATTTTTCTGTGCGTACAGAAGAAAATTTTTAGGTCTGTCCAGACTGGACACACTGTGCCGCAAAGGGTGAAATATCTTTGGTCCTACGGATCCCACCAGATACCACCACTTGTGCTGATGTACTTGATATAGTTATCACTAAAAATATACTGCAGACTCCTTTCATACAAGTTTCTCATCAGTTAACCTCTGATCATCTGCCTGTCAGGTTTACGTACTATGGCTTCGAGAAAAATCTCCCACTTAGAAAAATTACTAACTGGGATAGGTTCAGTCTTTCCTTGGAAAAACTTCCCGCGCATCCGGCACTATCAGATATTGCAGACGTCGAACACCAGATTACCAAAATTAACAGATGTATTAAAAGTGCCCTCGATGAGTTTACAAGAGATGAGGATTTCAAAAAAGCTAAACTCCCGGACAACATTATAGATAACATTAAAAGACAAGAACCGCACCGCAATAATCTGGTGCAGAACTGCTGATCCAGTTATCAAAAGAAATTTAAATAGGAAAAATAGAAATATTAAAAATCTTCTGGGAGAATACAGATCGGATAGCTGGAATAACCTTTTAGACTCAATGGATAAACAGCGTGTGGAGTATCGGTAAAGGGCTGAGAAAAACTCATAGTGATAACATCGGACCGTTAGAAACAGATTTAGGTATTGCCTATTCCGAAAACGATATGGCTGATACTCTCGCTAAGCATTTAGAAAACACTTTTACGAATAATAATTCCCAGAATGATGACACTGAAGAGGAGGTACTTAACTTCATTACCCATCTACATGACAGAACTCATGCTCAACACTTCAGTTTCACCTCTTCCTTAGAAGTTGAAACTATTAGCAAGAATTTAAAGAATAGAAAGGCCCCCGGCTAGACGGGATCACAAACAGTGTACTCAAAACTCTCCCCAAAGGCTATATTGTTTTGATTAAAAATATAATTAATGCCTGCATGAGATTAAATTATTTTCCGCAGCAATGGAAGACGACACACATCATAACTTTTGTAAAACCGGGTAAGGATCCAAAAAATGTTACCTCTTATCGCCCAATAAGCCTACTACCTAGCCTAAGTAAAGTTTTCGAGCGTGTTCTTCGGAAAAGACTAACTAAACATTTGGAAGATAAAGAAATAATTCGGAACGAGCAGTTCGGCTTTCGCCCCGGGCATAGGACAGAACATCAATTACTTAATGTTACTCAATTCATAGCAGATTTCTTCTCGAAGAAAAATACCATTTCAAGCTTTTTTCTGGACTTAGAAAAGGCATTTGACAAGGTGTGGCATGAGGGTCTCCTCTATAAGCTGCACCTTGCTCATTTGCCTATAAATTTTATCAAACTCATGTAAAGCTACTTATAGAAACGCACTTTTCATGTCAAGATCATGTCAAGATACTCTCTCCTCCAGAAAAAGAATCAAAAGTGTCCTCGGCCCGCTTCTTTTTAATATTTTTACAAATGATATGCCTATCCCTCTAAATACAAAAATTGTGAAATATGCAGATGACACTACTATTCTAACAAGATCCTTAAAGCCGCAACTCGCCGTGGACAAGCTGCAAGAAGCAGTTAATATTGCTCATTACTATAATTCCTGGAAGCTTAAGGTAAACCCTGCTAAGTGCCAAATTTTGTTCTTCAGAAGACATAAAAGAATTATCCCAGTTAACGTTAACATCAAGATAAATGATCAGCCACTCCCAGTTGTTAATAGTACGAAGTACCTGGGCGTTATTTTTGATTCACAGCTTAGTTTTAAAGACCATATTAATCATGCTCTGCGGAAAGCAACTGCTGCGAAAATGGCTTTATACCCTCTTAATTAAATATCAACATAAAGAAAATAATTTATACGACGCTAATTCGACCGCAATTATGCTATATGCTATGACCTGCTTTATGCTATCCAATTTGGACTACGGTTTTTAAAACCTACAGACATAAACTTCAAGTCTTCCAAAACAAAATGTTGTGAGAAATCGTTAATTCTCCTTAGTTCGTTAGGAATTTGCAAATCCACAAGGAAATAAAGATTAGATCTATTGCAGACCAGATTATTTCAACAAGTCATAACTTCTACGGGAAAATTGAACAGTCCCAATACAATCATATTAAAGAACTGATTAATTAACGTACCTTCCAACATAGGAAAATGCAGCCAAATAGGAGCATTTTTCATAACCCAAAAATGGTGAAAGCGTTGTGTATAGTGTACATATTGTAAATAGCACCTCTAGAGACTTTGTGTATTTATATGGACTTGATTAGGGCTGTAAAAGCTCAAGTGGTTTATCTTCTTATTATTTTTTTCAAGTACTATCTTATCAATACTTCAAAGTATTTTATTTGTGTTTCTTTTCAAGAGACGTTGTTTAGAATTGAACCTTTTGGTAGGACTTGAAAAGCTCTTTTGGTTACACTTGTGTATAATGATTTATGTGTATGTGTTTTCACCATTTCGTTACCCTTACTGCAAAATGTATCATATGCCACGATGTTGTGAGATTAGATTTACTTTGCAAGTGTACTCTTAACGTGTGTTCCACTCCCGAACTTTATGTGCTTCTGTTTAGTGTGTACAGTGTGTTTCTTCAAAACTGTTAAATTTTTAAAGTGTGTACTCTTCATCACTTCTCAGTTGAGAAATCTTACTTTTCAAGCAGCATTCGCCGTGATTAGTTCCCGGGAGGGTGACCCCCCCACGTGACTGCCGCCGTCCAATCAGTGTGATGTTCTTCAGATACTCAGTGCAAGTGAGTTAGTATTTCAGCTGATAATTCCTCACCGTGCCATTTAATAGCTCTAGAATAATTAATGTATATAAAGATTTAATTTGAACTTGTTTCAAAACTAGCGTCAAAATTTATCAAGTGAGATAACTTAAATTTTTCATTGCGCGCTACTTAGCTGCATATCTCCGGGTCAGTACGCGGGTGGATGACCACCCACGTGACTGGCTTCCGCCAACCAGATTGTTCGGTACGATTTGTCACAGCTTGAACGGCTTCGAGATGCTTCTACTTCACATACGTAATGTATCTGCGCCGTCTTCGCCTAGTAGGCGCGGCGTTAATCACCTTTAATAAAAATTTTTACTACCGCCTAAGGGCAATTACTCAAAAGCGGTGGTTAAAGCAGCGGAGGCTGTTACATGCCACCTAGCCACGCAACTGATCTGTTCTATGGAGCCTTCCCTTCTTTACATCGACGTTCTTTGGTGAAGCCCAGGAGCCTGCAAACGAAGTGCTTCGTCACCTCCAAATAAGAGGGGCAGAGAAGGTTGTCGGACAATGACTATCTTCATACCCTGAAGGGTGAGGCAGACAGAATTTCTCTGTTCGATATTTGGGTCATAGCCTTTTTTTTTTTTTTTTTTTTTTTAGACATTGCAAATCTGGTCTATATTTCGGCTGCCGTCTTCAAAGTGGACTATGTTGGTGCTTTGCTCAATATTTGGGAAAACTTCGTGCGGAGTTTCGTTAAATTTCTTGGAATTGCTTGGATTGCTTTCGTTAAATTTCTTGGAATTTTCTTATCGTGTTAGAGCGAAACCGTGTTTTAGAAAGGGTTGTCGCAATTCATGATTCGTGTTATAGCGAAACTGTGTTACAGGATGCCGTGTTGTAAGAGGGTTACTTTTACTTTAAAGGATATGGTGACAATTCACCAAACTGTCTTCAACGTCGCGTACGTTTTATGATAGCTAAGAATGCACGACGCTACAATATCTTTAATTGTGTATGAGAATTTTATGCTTTTTCAGGGAGGGATAAATGTGTACCCCCTGATTCCTTACTAAATATATAATATTTTGATATTTTTTAGTGTCATTTGATTTTTTTTATTTTCATTTTTTAGGTATAAAAATGTTTAAAAATTGTTGTTTTCATAATTATTTAAATTTTTTTGCATCATTTTTGAGCTTTTTATATTAAAATGAACTCAAATTTAGTATCAACTTTTGAGAATGTTTATATAAGGGTTGAACTGTTAATAAGCAGAATATTTATGCTACTATAGGAAAGACGACTACTGCAATAAATTTAAATCAATGTTATGAAGGATTTGTCGTGTGTCACAGTAGCATACATATGCTGCTGATAATAATTTCTCTGAGACCTGGTTCTATTATTTGGTGATAACGTTCGACCAGTAATGTTTACGGCATATACTGGTCATCGCATGTCAGAATCAGCTAGAGATCATGTCAGAATCAGCTAGAGATATTTCTTAATTTATTTTCCCCCTAAACCATTAACGACTAAATTAAGTTTTTGCTTGTTTGCATGTCTTCAAATAAAGCAATTTCTAAAGAATTTAATAAGTAAATATATTTTTCTTCGCTTTAAACTCAGACTGCTGCTGCTAACAGGGAAGTAAGCTTTCTCAAACGCTGTACTCAAAATTGATCTGAATAATGAGCTCGGGAACCTTCGAAAATCGAAATTTCCCTTGAAATAACAAACAAAAGTGTTTGCTGATGCACGCTTTCCCCTGCTTGCTTTTTCATGCTCACCTTTGCACTAGAAACTACACATAATTATCAAGCCGTAAAGTGAATTTTCATAATTAACTGTTTAAATAACAATACTCAAAAAAAATATTTTGAACTTACCTTCTGGTATTGGTGGCTTTCTTCTATATGGAACTCCTAAAATACATTAAATTTATTAATATTGTAACATACAAAGGAGACTTACATGCTGAAAATGGACTCCTAGTTATTCATAACAATGTGCAGAAAAATTTTAATATATTTTCTATGGAAACAGAAGTTAAAATTACTGAATGGGAAATAAATATTTTACCTTATAATCTCATGAGAAACATTTAATCATGCTGCTAGGCTGTTGATTGCATACGTAAAGAACTTTAATTTTTATTTTTCCCCGTAAATTAATAAAAAAACAAATTGCATAAAAAAGTAATGCTTGCTAACATTTATAAGCAAAACTGTAGCTTTTACTGTAAACACTATGCCAACTTTCCCTAAGGAAGCTGTATATCATATTTAAAATCGGCTGCTCCAGAAGAGCGAACACTCATTTTAATGGTCCTAGCAACAGTCCAACAAAATGTATCTTTTTTTAAATTTCAGAATACTAAACATACTGAAAAATCTAAAAAACACTTTTTTTAGATTTCAATAGGTTAAAATATCAGGCTACTCGTTCTATCTGCTCATGATGAGGCGCTTGTAAATCAAAATTAAAACTGCATTCTTTCTGAAACAAGACATTGCACAAAATTTTCCATTTGCAATGTACCGTGAATCTCTTTAGGAGGATCTTATTTCAAAGTATAAAATTAACCCTGAACACAGCAATTAAAGGGAAGCGCAGTTCAAGGTTCCGAGCATACTACCTACGTTTATGTAATGATCAGATTGTAGAGCTATTAGGTATTTTTTTTTAGCAAGAGAAGTGAAAAATGAGCAACGCCTTCGCCGGGAATCGAACCACGGATCTCTGGAATACACGCCCAGCGTGCAGACCACTACATCACGAAGGCACACTAAGAAGGCGGCAGAAATACCTTATACGATAACTCATTAAGAATAATGGTATTCCACTATGTGTGCAACTTATATGTGGTGGTCAGCGCATCCAGATAACAACAAGAAAATTTGTGGTTCGCTTACTGGTGAGGGTACAGCTGATTTTTCCCGTTCCTCCGCTATGAAAACCTAATAGTTTCTACAAGCTTATAAAGAGTTTTTGCCTTTCTCATTGCCTGCCCTCATGATGCATTTATTATTATGTCTGGCTCATAGTGCGGAGATCCGGAATTCGAATCCCGGTAAAGGTATCGTTTTCTTGTTCCAAAAATGCTAAATAGCTCGATAAGTTTAGTTCCATTTTCACAGCTTGCACAACAATCACTTCTAAACCTATTTAAAAATTTGTAATTGGCTGCTTTGAAAGGGCCATGTACTCAGAAACGGCTGTTTGTACCACATTACAGTGAAATTCAGACATTTTATTTATTTTTTCCTTGTACCAGTATATATCAGGGATTACTCAAAAGTCAAAAACAGTTTTTCAACAAAAGCATTTGCAACAAATCACTTGAAAATCTCTGACATTTTTATTTTAATACAATGAAACCATATTGCAATTGAGTGAGAAATGCAGTACATTCCAAAAGTCCCCTCACAATTCTGCTGGCACGTTCTTCTTCATGTATGATCCAATCACTTCGACAGCCTAAATTCCGAACTAGACAGTGGTCCACATTGTGGCTGTTCATGAATCATTCGAAAATTGTCCGCATCTCAAACAGACAGAATAAAAATTGTGCGTAATTTAAATTATTGGAACATTTTGAATGATTAACGAATGACAGAAGGAAAAGAGATAGAATGGAAATGGCTATTCCTTAATGAGACACTTTGTAGGTTACTTCTTCAAATAAAATGAATATGTAAATATTTAATGCTGTGTTGAACAAAAAAAAATGTAAAGGGTATTTGAAAAAGGTAACATTAAGTTGTATTTCATAAATTTTGTTCCTAAACATACGTTAACAAATCTTAACTATACAATAGCGGGTCCAGGTATAGAAAATAAATAAAGGGACACTAACAGCAAACTGGCATAATTTATATTCTGCCAGGGTACATTAAATGTTGTATTGTTACTTTTAGTAATGATCAAAATTATCTAGCTTTTTAAAGTAACTAGATTTTAATTCGTTTAACTTTAACATTAATTTAATTATTTAATGCAGTGTGTTACAAAATAGCAGAAAAATACTGTCGCCATTCTGACACAGACAGAGAACATTTAGAAGCGGCGCATGGGCAGTAATTGTAAACATCGTTTCAGTTTTATTAGGGTATTTGCATCGAGGATGTGGCAACGACTCTTTTTTTAAGGCTTTTCTAATTATTCTAATAATTCTAATTTCTAATTATTCTAATTAGAAATTATTTTGTTGTTTTCCTTGCTTTGGGGAAGGGTCAAAATTTGCGGATGAACTGTTATAATTAAAATACATTGAAATGGTTCATCGGCTAATTCTGGATATAAAAAAGCAAGGATTTTTGTGGAAGACAGAATTTAATTGATTTCAATGGTTCCCCCCCCCGGATGAAGTAGCATTGAAGTTGATTGAATTCCTCTTCTGTTTTTGTTCATTTTTCTTTTTCATTAATTTTTAAATTAATTTTTTAAATAGGGTTTTGCTTGTTTAAAGTGTTTTGGTTTAAATAATTTTAAATTGTTTTTGTTTCAATTATTTGAAATTTATTATGAATTTCAATTTTTGGTCTTTGTGAAATATTAGTTCTAAATTTCTTATTTTATGTCTTTAATTATATATATATAGTGCATTCTTTTTCTGCAATGTAATTGGGAAGTTACATGCGTTTTGAGTGTAGTGCCTGAGTGTCGCTATAGTAAAATAAACATAGTACATTTCATAGAGTTATTGCTTTTATTCTATAATGTATTTATCTGTATATTTATCGACAGAATCAATTCAAGAAAATATCCATTACCTTTTACATTGATTTTACATTATCTTTTAACAAGAACCAGGATTAGGAATATTCACTTTCTCTTTGATGTTATAATTTTTATAGTTAGATTTTTTCCAGAAGGATTAGGGTTTCCTTCTAAAAAGTGTAAAAGTCTATTCAGTTACACTTTGAAATCAATATCCCCGTTATTATATTCAACAGAGAAGCTATTCCTTTTGTGAGAGCAAATCGCAAATTTTAACGCATTGAAAAGCCTCCGAGCTTGTTGCAATTTTCTGCAAAATTTTGTTGCCTTTTTAGTTATTTTATATTTTTCTAGAACAAACAGGATACGGCTTGCTAATATTTTAAAAGTTTTCTCTGTTATATTCTGTAACTCTCTTACTTTAAAACAGAACTGATTTTACCGTTTGATGATAGCTTAGGAGAGTTTGTTTCACTCAAGCAAGAAAAGGTGAATAGTCAAATCTTTTTGATATTTTAATTCTAGAAGAATATTGTTTCATTTCAGCATTATATGAGCACATCCAGTGAAACCTCCTACGGCGGTCTCTTCTAAAAGAGACCAATATTTCGGATTGAAACTTGCTATGGCAGTCCCTTCTAAAAGAGACTAAGTTTTCTGTGAACGTTAATGTAAAAAATCACAGATAATTGGGATCTCTAAGCCGATCACCTGCACAGAACATCAAAATCACGTAGAACTAGGCATAAACATTCCATGGACGTTTTACTGTGTATAATGTAAGCAGACAATATATAGAGGCGTCTTAATTTTCTTTCCTAGGGATATCTGGTACTCCTGCCTGACCTATGTTCAAAATATCTCGCCAAAAACAGATATTAACGTCAGGATGATTCTACGAATTCCTACTCAAACGCATTCCTTCTTCACAAGTTTCACTTTGCGGGACGTAAAGGGAGCAAACACTTTAACAATAATTCTTTCACATTTCGCTTTTGAAATATTTTTTGAAAACACATTTTTACATATTATGAAAGACTGTCCCTTATTTTTGAGGAGCAAGAGTTTTCCTTCATTTTGCGCATCTTATGATGTTCATCCTAGAAGCTAATTTACGACTAAAATTTTCTGCAGCAACTAATTTTCTGTACTTTTTTTTTTCTTACTGTGCGATATCCGAAGAACTACTGTGCAGTATAGAAAAATAATATCTGCAAATTACGTGTATTTATTACTATCAATTTAAACAAGCAACGGATATTCTTCTTCTATGATGCCAGTAAAATGAGTTACACTTATTATTTAAGTTATTACACTTTCGTGGCAAATTATCTTGAAATATTAATCGTACAATCAGCGGGAGAAACTGTTTCACTGCTAATTAAGAGTGCTACACCAAAAAATGTATGGGAGGGGAATGACTGTGTTCGGTAATGAGTGTATGAGAGGGAATGTATTTAATTCCTTACAACTCATTTCAGCATGGTAGGTTTCCTTTAAATAACAGTTTTCTATTGTTGAAACAAAAGGCTCATCCCATTTCCTCTCGTCAGTAGAAACACAGTCATTCAAATTGATTTTATTGTTAAGATCGTATCACAATCAAGCTAGATCATACTTAATACAACATTTTGATCTTAATTTGGATATTAAAGGTATGTTTTACAACTCGAGAATACAGTTTCGAGGAAAAAATTCGAAGGCAAATAAAAAATTTAGATGAAATGCTTACGATTATTTTCCTCCAATTGAAACCTTTCGATTTCTTCCTAATCGCAAAATATACTTACATCTGAGAATGTAATCATGGTTTTATCATTACGTAATCATGTTTTCATATATACCCATGTTTTGTATAAGTTATTCTGGTACATTAATTTCTTTTCTATGTCGCCTTGGATGGTACAATAGTTAGCCGAGGCTAATTGCTGACTGGAAACCCGCTAAGACTTGGCTGTGTATGTGTTCTTTCCCCCTTTTTTTACAGGTCAGTATCAGGCGCCTGAGCACTTTGGTTAACAGTTTTGGTAATGAGACAGCTAAATGGCCGATGGATTGAGCTGTTTCGGAAGAAGTATCCGGCCATTTGAAAAACAAAAAAGAAGAGAAAAATTCCTTCGTCGTATTTATGCGCATATGCTTGCTTTAACGCCCATTTTCATATCATATTAAGAAAGCTTTTTCTTAAACATAGAAAATGCCGTGGTTCGCAAAACAAATATTTATTACTGAGATATGCAGAGTAATACGCAGAGTTACATGCAAGCTGAATAATACTAAGCACAAGCAATAGCACAGATAAATAAGTACAGGCAGAATAATACTAAGCAAGCAGAATAATACTAAGCGGCGATAAGCAGTTACAGAGGTCATATATATAACTTTACAACAGATCATGGTTTAACAAATCATAAACAAGACACAATAAATAACCAATCAAAAGTAACATACAGAATGAGATCTAAGTTTTAGAATAACTCGGACCTGGCTGAAAGCTAATGAATGTTTCGGACTTGACAGAAAGCTATACTTCCTTTTAACCAGTAAGAATGCGATTACAAATATCTCAACACTCCCCCTTAATCGCACATTATACAAAACATAAAAGAATTACACAATTTTTAAACAACTCAAAGATAACAGTTCATAGAATTTTGTTTTGGACAAAGCCTTAGTTAACATATCTGCAATTTGTAAACCTGATTGTACATATTCAATTTTAATATTATTTTCCTTAACAGTCTTACGAGTGAACTTTAATTTTATATCTATATGTTTCAACCTACCTGAAAAGTTTTCATTAACAATACTTTTGATACATGACTGGTTATCCTCAAAAATATAAACATTTTTAACACTGGAAATTTCATTTACTATATTTTTTATCCATAAAACATCTTGAATACCTTTACATAAAGCAATTATTTCAGCTTCTGTTGATGAAAGTGCAATACACTTTTGCTTATTACAGCACCACATAATAGGACAGTTTGAAAACATTACAAAATAACCAGTAATTGATTTCCTATCTTGAGTATCTCCCCCCCCAATCTGCATCTACATACAAACACAAGTTTGCCCTTTCCAAATCACCCTTTTTGTATACCAATTTTAAATTTAAGGTGTTTTTCAAGTACCTAAGAATTCTTTTTAGAGCACACCAGGCAACATCAGTAGGATGCTCCTGCAGTTGGCTCAAGCAATTTACTGCAAAAATAATATCTGGCCTTGTGATATATGCTAAGTAAAGTAAAGACCCAATTAATTCTTTGTATGGGCCATGAAATGCATTTCCTTTCTGAAAATCAGCTGCTGTAGATTTTGGTTGAATGGGAGTTTGGGCTGTTTTACAATCAGACATTTTAAATTTATCAAGTAATTTTTCAATATATGGTTTCTGATCTAAATACAAACAACCAGACTCAAATTTCAGTCTAATACCCAAAAATTCCGAAACACTTTCAGATTTTGACATTTTAAATTCATTTGATAACAATGATATTATAATATTTGTTTCTTTTACATCTGAACCTGCAATTAATAAGTCATCTACATAAAGAGCCATAATTACTTTCTTACAATTTAAATTTCTGATAAAAATACATGGTTCAGAGTCCAATTGCTTAAAATCTAATTTAATAACAAAATTAAGAAATTTCTGATACCATTGTCGAGGAGACTGTTTAAGACCATATAAACTCTTTTTAAGTTTACATTTCTTACCACTCATATCATCATATCCCTTTGGCTGGTCCATGTAGATGATTTCATCTAACTTACCGTTCAAGAAAGCTGTCTTGACATCTAAAGTAAAAGTTTGCAGACCTTCATTATTGATAATTACCAGGATTAAACGTAAAGAGCACATACTAATCCCTGGAGAAAACGTTTCTGTATAATCTATGCCTTCTTTTTGCATAAAGCCACGAGCAACAAGCCTCGCTTTGTAAGTTCCATCTCGTTTTTTACGTAGAACCCATTTGCAGGAAATGGCTCTTTTATCAGGGGGTAAACTTTGTAGGTCCCAGACGTCGTTATCTTCCATAGATTTCATTTCCTCGTCCATAGCTCTTTTCCATGGTTCTTGTTCTACTTGTGGTAGATTTGCAATATCTTCAAATGTCAGAGTGTCTTGTGCAAACATTACTTGGTAAATCTCAGGATCAGGATACCTAACTGGCTGTTTCTTTTCTCTTGAGGATTTTCTTTGTTCCTCCTTCTTATTTGCAGCATTTAATTCGCCGTTATCAGTGTCTGAAATTGATTTGTCTTCATTTTTAATGTCATCATTGTCATTTTCACTCAAATCAGAACTATCGCAAATATATTTTTGATTTTTTACTTTCTTCTTTTCTTCATTAAATTTAACATTTCTGGAAACAATGATGCGTCTTGTTTCTGGAATCATTAAACGATATCCCATTGTGGAATAACCTACAAATATCATTCTGACAGAATTTTCATCTAGTTTCTTTCTTTGCGATGGTGGCACTAGAGTATAAGCATCACAGCCAAATACACGCATGTTTTTTAAATCAGGATTTTCACCATACTTCAGAAAATAAGGAACATGATTGTCAATTGAACTATTTGGGAGTCGATTATTTATGTAAGCAGCCGTAAGTACTGCTTCACCCCAAAGAAATTTTGGTAATTTTGCCTCAAGTATCATTGCTCTAGCTTTGTCCAGTACAGTTCTATTTGCTCGTTCAGCAACACCATTTAGAAAAGGTGTATAGGGAGGTGCAGGATCTATTTTTACACCTGCTCTTTTAGCAACTTCATGCAATTCTCCACTGACATATTCTTTGGCATTGTCACAGCGCAGTTTTGCAACAGTTGGATTCCATTTAAAGAATAGCTTGAGTTCATCAGCAATGTCACTTTTTCTTTTGAGCAGTCTGATTTCCATAAATCTCGAATAGTCATCAATTATAGTCATGAAATACCTTTCCCCATGGAGTGTTTGAGGTTCTATTGGACCACATATATCAGTGTGTATAGTTATAAGCGGTTTGGATTCTTTTATGCGAGGACTCTTTCCTATAGGCAAAGCACTTTGTTTGGCACGAACACATACTTCACAAAAGGATTCTTTTGCAGGAAGATTCATCAGTTTTAATTTTTGATTACAGCAGTGTCCTAACCTTCTGTGCCATAAATCATCATTCTTTACTGCTAAAGCTGTAAATAAATTTGGTGAAAAATCACTAAAATATTGTCCGCATTTATCCAAGTATCCAAACCTAAAACGCTTGTTTTTGTTTTCAATATAAACTATTTCATTTTTAAAAATTACGCTTAAACCTGCTGCTTCAATATTTTTAACAGAAATTAATTGTCCGTTTAATTTTGGAACGTAAAGAACATCTTTTAACATTATTTCAACACCATTCTTAGTTTTACCGCAAATATCACCAATTCCTTCCACTTGTAAAACCGCCGACTTAGACGCGCACTTAACAGTTCCAGTCTTAGGCTTAATTGAGGTAAAACATTCCTTGTGAGAACACATATGAGAAGTTGCACCAGAATCAATAATAAATTGATCATGAACAAGATTTCCAGCCATAAAAGATATTGCAGGGGAAGCATACTTATTACTATTTGAATTTGCCTGCTTTTTAGAATTATCAAAACATTCATTTTTAAAATGACCAGTTTTCCCACAGTTATGACAGACGCAGTTCTTTTTCCTACAAAATTTAACAGAATGTCCTTTTCTTTTACAATAAGTACAAAACAATTCTTTACGAGCACTAATAAAAACAGAGTTATCTGTATTTGGTTTAGAATACTTATTTTCATTTTTATAATCAAACATAAGAAATTCACAATCAATAAGTCTACTTGTAACAAAATCTAAACTCAAATTATTGCTTGGCTGATTCTCTAGAGATGCCTTAATATTTTCATATTCTTTTGGCAAAGACATTAAAATGTAAATAATAATATCAAAATCGCTTACTTCAGAGCCAGAGACGCGTAGACTACTCACCAGGTTCATTATGCTGTCGATATGTTGTCTCATTGACACATAGTTGGATTTCCTTATGGTAGCTAGACGTTTACGCGTTAAAATTTGGCTCACTGCACCTTTAGCGCTATACGTAGCTTGTAGTTTCTTCCATATTTTACATGCAGTGTCTTCACGTTGAAGAGAAGCAATAACATTGTCACTTAGAAGGGTAAGTATTAAGGCATAAGCCTTTTTTGATTTCAAAACATCTGCAACTCTTTCCGCAACTGCTTCTGTTTCCAAAAACGTATCCAATTCTCTTGCCGTAAATACTGCTCGAACTCTTCGACACCAAACAGTAAAGTTATTAACACCGTCAAATGGCGCTACACCAAAAGCTTCCCTTTCACCTCCGGAAAAAGCCATCATTCACAATATACCAAATCAAAATCACGCGAACGATAAATTAGTACACTGAAGGTTCAATTAGGGAACTTATCAGGTTCAATGTTCCTTCTAACCTTCTTCGGGAACATACAAGGACCTGACTCGGAACAGAGAGCTTACTAAAGCTATGTTCACTAATTGTGGTAAGTAGACACGATACAGACGAAGGGTATACAAAACCCTTTATTTTTCTCTATATACAATAACTTCCGTACTTCGGAATACACTGACCCGAAACTCGGGGTCTAACGTAAAAGTATAAAAATAAAACTAAACTCTAATTTAACTTTAGAATAATACACGTGGAAGATTGGCCTTATAATAACAGGAAGCGTATGTAGCACAGAGACTGTGAACACTACAATACGTTTAATTTATCAAGAGGATTAAAACCTCTGGCCTGGAAGGCAAACAGCAACTGCGTAACTTCTAAGGTAAGCGGCCTGCGTTGACTTACTGCTTCCTCTCTCTCTTGCTTGGCAAAAACCCACAACTTAAGTACTTGGCGTTCGCCAGACAAACTTTGCATAAAAATCCTTCACGCTTATAATTCTGGCCGGAAGTAGAAAATAAGAAGTGATAGTAAAGATTTAAAATAAAATAAAATAAACGTTAGTAAAACTTAAGATCCTTACATACTTCCCGCCAGAGTTAATTAGTTTGAAACTGAGGTCTAAAACGACCTTGTTGAAAACTTTTAGCTCTAGAATCTAACGCGAGGCCAATCTTTTACAAACATAACTTCGCTAGAAACTAGAAAATTTAAAAGAAAGAAATTTGTTACAATAGCAACTCCCAGGATATACAACAATCTTTTTTCATCTGTACTGCATCTAAACAGGAGCTTTTATTCAATTCTGGTTCCTTCCAGAGATCTGGAAGGAAAACTAGTTTAATGAAATGTTACACAATGACATGGCAAGTAACATATACAATATACTTCTCTTAACATTCTTATTTCATTCATGACTATTTTAATTATCTCTCCCCGTGCTCTCTGACATGTGTTGTAAAAGAACACCAAACACGAATGTGTTTCTGTCTACGTGTGCCACACTTCCTCCTACAATCAAAACACTAACGTGTTAAAATTCAACATAACGAGACCTCTTAACACACCCTAATTTCAACTCTAAACCCTGAGGTACTATTCTAAAAGTGGCTAACTCTAAAGTGTAGCGTCAGAGAGCCTAACTACATCATTCAACCTTTAACACATATTCGCCATGATTTAGTCTTTACAGTCACACGAATAACAAATTTTTAACATTACTTTCACTTTTACCATATCACGGTATTTCTTAACATTTAAAATAACAGAACATATCAACATGCCGTTAATTTTACAGATTTGAAAACATACATTAGTAGTACATTGTTAACTTCTATTCTTTTCAAAGCAAGTGCCAATTCTTTCTACATTGAAATAATACATTTCAAAAAAAGTCTTTCAGACTAAAACTTCTTTCTTGCTAGAATGTTTTAAATAAAATTTATACAATAACTTTTTACAATATTTAAGTCTTTACACAACGCTATTATACATCAACTTTAGTTTTACGCGCGAGTAATTGAAAAACATAATAAGAAAATCGGTCACAACTCATTTCTCGCCCTTTTGGCGATAAAGGTAGACCTCGCATGAGGTAAAACTTCTTGAAATCTGCCACTTGCAGTAAGAATGAAAGATTAACTTAAGTTTGCAAAGTAACATAAAATTTTACTTATCTTTGTAATATTCGGACATCCTTTTCTGGGCCCAGTCTTTAAAGGTACTGCAGATAGTAGTTTGGTTTATCCTCCTTCTTGTACGGGCTCGCCCTTCAGTGCTTTCCTCTGGAAGCTTCCTTTTTTCACCAGTACGGCCACCCTTCAATACTTTCCTTTTCTCCTCTGCTTGTGGTCTTTGCCGTTTGATGGCAGCTGGTCTTGGCGGAACCGGGAAACTTCTGTCGTGATCCTGCTTGGACCTCGTTGTTGGCCGTTCAAATTTTCCTTGTACTTTTTCCTCCGCCGCTGATGGCCCTTCCGCAGTTCGGCGACTTTTGCTGCGGAGAGTTCTGTCGGATGAGTAGATCTTCCGTTTTAAAGCCGGGTTATAGTTGCCGTCATTTCTCCTGGTCCTCTTCACATACGTCGTCCTTCTCCCTTCTTCATTCTGGGGGTGTTCGTGAACTCTGTTTTCTGGACGGTGGAACGGCTTCTTTTTCTTGTTACCTTCAATTTTTCCGCGGGGCAATTTTCTTTTCACTTGCTTCTGTCTCTCATTGGCTTGCCCTTGTACTTGTCGTTTTTCCACCTCTGGAACTTGTACCTGCGGTGTCTGCCGTGCCGGATCCTGCAAAAGATCTGAAAAGATTTGCATTTTATTACGATCGAAGTAGGGCTTGATTTGATCAATGTTTGCGGAACAGGTTTCATCATTTCTGGCTTTTAACACTACAGCAGCGTGAGTTATTTTTCCTATATAATATGGTCCTTCAAATCGTGGAAAAAAATTTGGCAGTTTTATCTTCTGGTGCTGAAGAAAGTGAATGCTTAATTTTTAAAACTTCATCCCCTACTTTATAAGTTACTCCCCGTCGTTTCAAATCATAATATAGCTTCTGTTTTCTTTGTGCTACTTCCGTATTCTTTTTTGCTTCTTTTATTAGTTTTTCTATATCACCCATTTTAAATTCTGGGGCTCTTTGTTGCACATAAAATAATTTATCTAACGGTGTTATAATCTTTCTGCCTAGAAATAACTCAGCAGGAGTTTTGCCCGTTGTATCATGTTTTGCGGTCGTAAGGGCGAAAGCAAATTCATTGACATAGTTATCCCAGCTTTTATGAACATTTTTAACATAACAACGGATAATTTTCACTATATTTCTGTTGACCCGTTCCGCTATATTTGATTGCGGCCGATACGGGACCATTTTTAAATGGCGTATGCCCAGTTTTTGGCACATGTCTTCAAATATATTACTTACAAATTGAGGACCATTATCCGATATAACTTTTAGGGGCGCCCCGTATTTTAAAATATATTTATTTAAAATCGAATCGGTAACTAATTTCGCGGAGGCTGGTTTTAAGGGAACAATTTCGGTCCATTTACTAAAATGATCAACCATAACAAGGAGATAGCGACTTTTATTTAACTGACTTTTTGGGAAAGGGCCCAATAAATCGATGCCAATTATTTCATTTGGAAATTCGGATTTAATACTATTTAGAAACCCGGCCGGGCGGAAATTAATATAATTAACTGCTTGACATGTTGGGCAGGACTGGACATACGCCCTTGTTAACTTTTGCAGTTCAGGAAAGTAGACTGCCTCGCGTACGCGTTGGATAGTTTTTCGAATACCAGCATGAGAAGCTAGAGGGCTGTCATGGAGCTCCTGCAGGATATTTAATCTAAGACTAGCTGGGATAACAGGTCGAAATTCGTTGTTGGAATTCGTAGTTTTTGTATAAAATAATAGACCATCTATTAGTTCGTAATGGGCCGCCCTATTTCTTATCGCCACAATATCTTGTTGGCTAAAATTTTCAGGATCCTTCAAATACTCATAAATGCTTCCAAACTCAGGATCCTTACCCAGTTCGGTTATTACAGTTTCTCGGGAATTTATTGTACACGCTGTAAGCATTGCCATCTTTACGGTATTGCCTTGTACGTCTATTTTAATTCTTGATAGGGCATCTGCTACGATATTTTCCTTTCCAGGGGTATGCTTGATTACCAGATTATATTCTTGCAGCTTGAGTGCCCATCTTATTAACCTTGGGGATAATTTTTTTCCTGAGTACAATCTAGTTACCGCCGCATGATCAGAGTATACTGTTATCGGTGCCTTTCCAAAATAGACTCGGAACTTTTGCACTGCTAACAGAACTGCAAGTGCCTCTCTCTCGGTCGCGGAATAGTTTCCTTGTGTTTGATTTAAAGTTCGGCTAAAAAATGCCACGGGCTGCTGATTTTGCGAAAGTACCGCTCCTACCGCATAATCCGAAGCATCCGCTGAAATTTCTAAATTTTCATCCTTTTCAGGAAATTTCAACACAGGGGCTTGCGTTAATGCTTGTTTTAATTTTTCGAAAGCATTATTGGCTTCGGCCGTCCACGAGAATCTTGCCTTTTTCCTTTTTAATTTTAACAATGGCTCAGCGATAGCCGCAAAATCTTTTATAAAGGACCTATAATATGAACAAAGTCCTAGAAAAGAAGAGAGCTTCTTTGCCGTGTTTGGAGTCGGATACTTTTGTACAGCGATTATTTTTTATTCATCTGTCTCGATCCCTTTTTGAGATATTTTGTAACCTAAATATTTTAATTCAGGGGCTGCAAATTTGCACTTTTCGACATTAACTTTTAGACCGGCCTCATTTAATAAAGAAAACACCTGTCTTAAACCCTGTACATGTTGGTCTAGATTATCACTAGTAATAATGATATCGTCTAAATAGATAAATGTGGACTTTCCAAGAACAGGTCTTAACACAATGTCCATGCATCGCTGAAATGTTGCTGGGGCCCCTGAAAGGCCAAACGGCATACGCAAAAATGCATAAGTGCCAGACTTGGTTATAAAAGCAGTCTTAGGCACGTCCTCAGGCCTCACCCCTATTTGAAAATAACCAGTCGTTAAGTCTAAAGTCGTCATAAATTTGGTTGATTTTATGTTCCTTAAAATTTCTTCTATGATCGGTAACGGATATACCGGATATTTCGTTATGGAATTTAATTTACGGTAATCAATAGCGAATCTCCACCTTTTTGCATGCTCCAAAGGATAATCATTATTTTTCTTACATAAAACCACCGGGCTAGCGTAACTACTTGAGATGGGCGTTATGATTTTTTTACGTAGAATATCGGTAATATGCCATTCTATAATTTTTTCCTTATTCTTATCATACCGGTATGGTTTTTTGACGAACTGGCAATGCATCTCCGGTGTCAATACTATGGTTAGTAACCTGAGTAAATCCTGGAATATCACTAAATAAAGCAAATTCACTTACCACTTGTCGGATTCTATCTTGCTCGTCATTAGGCAGGTGGTCAAGATTTAACCTTGGCGGTTCAGCCTTTTCTACACGCACTGGTTTCATTGTCAGCTTAAGGGACGCTTCATTAAAATCCAGTGTAGCTTGTGCGTCTGAAAGAAAATCTATCCCCAAGATTAAATGTGCTTGCAGATTCTTTACTATAAAAAACATCACCTTTATTTGTTCGTCCTTGATACGGATATACAAAGGTACTTTACCTACGCACTTACATTTTTCTCCTTGCGCCGCTAATACTGTCGTATTATCCGCATTATATATGCGGTATTTGCGAAAATACTTCCTAAAAAACTGTTCTGCCACACAGGAACACTGCGCGCCGGTATCCAGGAGTGCGGTGGCTGGGATATTATTCACCAAGACTTCAATCTTAGGAAGAGTCAAACTTTTCACCATTACTGTATTTAACTTGTAGGAAGAGGGGTTTTCGTGGCCTTCGGATTTCCGCACACTCTCGTCAGCAGAAATCCGTTTTAGTTTAAATTATTTTTCCTTTCCGTGCTTTCCTTCTTCTTCCCCTGGCCTTGAGACTTTTTTCCTGTTTTTGAATGCTCGGGTTTCCTTGCACACTGATTCGCTTTTTCTCCGTAGTCATGTGCTTGAGTTTGCTGTAGTCTTGGCGTACCAAATTGGTTTCGCTGTTGATATTGGCGTCTTCTTTCGACGTCCGCCGTTCTTCTACTTTCAAACTGGATTGCTAGCTCAAATAACTTTTCCAGTGTAGTCGGATTTCTTAATTCAATAAAGTCTTGTACTTGGGGCAGTAACCTCGGCAAAATCACTTGAATTATTTCAGGATCCGGACGGTTTCCATACAAGAGCTTGAAAACGTGAATTTTTCTTAAAATAAAGCTCGAGAGGTTTTCGATTCTTTGTTGATATATACTGAAAAGTTCCGTTTCTAATTTCGCACGATCCCTTACAACAGCGAAGGCTTTTAGTAGGGCAGTCTTGAAATTTTCGTAAGTATAGGTGGGATTTCCTGCTTGACCCAAGAGACTTCTGCCTATACATTTGAACCAGTTAAGCGCTTGGCCCCTCAAAGCGCTGGTAGCTAAGGTAACTTTTTGAAACTCGTGCACGGGGTAGAGCATGAAGTGGTCATCCAATTTTCCCAAAAAACTGGTTACCGGTGAGTTTCCGTTAAACGTTGCTTCTGGTTTCATCGAAGCGCGCATGGTCTGGACGATGTAACCGAATCCTTCCAGGGCGGCAGCTGGCATTTCTGGATTCTGAGCCGTTTCTGCAGGCAGCACAGGTTCTTCTTGAAACTCGGCCATGGTTATTCTTCTTCGTTGGGCGCCACTATCAGGTTCAATGTTCCTTCTAACCTTCTTCGGGAACATACAAGGACCTGACTCGGAACAGAGAGCTTACTAAAGCTATGTTCACTAATTGTGGTAAGTAGACAGGATACAGACGAAGGGTATACAAAACCCTTTATTTTTCTCTATATACAATAACTTCCGTACTTCGGAATACACTGACCCGCAACTCGGGATCTAACGTAAAAGTATAAAAATAAAACTAAACTCTAATTTAACTTTAGAATAATACACGTGGAAGATTGGCCTTATAATAACAGGAAGCGTATGTAGCACAGAGACTGTGAACACTACAATACGTTTAATTTATCAAGAGGATTAAAACCTCTGGCCTGGAAGGCAAACAGCAACTGCGTAACTTCTAAGGTAAGCGGCCTGCGTTGACTTACTGCTTCCTCTCTCTCTTGCTTGGCAAAAAGCCACAGCTTAAGTACTTGGCGTTCGCAGACAAACTTTGCATAAAAATCCTTCACGCTTATAATTCTGGCCGGAAGTAGAAAATAAGAAGTGATAGTAAAGATTTAAAATAAAATAAAATAAACGTTAGTAAAACTGAGCGCAGAGATACAATTGACATAGAAATTAGCGTTTTAAATTTGAAGAACCAGCGTTTAAAATGAGCTGAGTGTGAAAGATAGCTATAATTTAGAAGAGACAATGTTATTGCAGTATGCATTTTACACTGAACATTAAAAAATTTAATAGTACTTACTCAATTTTAAAATAAGAGATAAAATGCTCTACTCTTAGCATAAAGTTCCTTTTTTTTAAGTTGCAGGGATTTTTTTTCTTTAAATTCCTGTTTATTTCTAATCATTTCTTTGTCTGCATGGTAACTAAGAGAACTCTACTACTGCTTCTAAGATAACTGTAATAGAAGCTATTTAAAATTAATCAATAAACAACCTTAAAATTTCATAGTTTTAAACATGTATGGTTATACGTATATGGCAAAATTTCTGCTAATATAAGATTGAGTTTCAGCCTAATTGTAAATTTTACATTGGCATATTTTTCTCCCGATTCAATATAATAGCATATATTTTTTTTTAAATAATTACAAACTATCAGCGAATTCTAACTTTTGAAGGAACCACGCTCTGCTGTTAAACATAGAAAATGCCGTGGTTCGCAAAACAAATATTTATTACTGAGATATGCAGAGTAATACGCAGAGTTACATGCAAGCTGAATAATACTAAGCACAAGCAATAGCACAGATAAATAAGTACAGGCAGAATAATACTAAGCAAGCAGAATAATACTAAGCGGCGATAAGCAGTTACAGAGGTCATATATATAACTTTACAACAGATCATGGTTTAACAAATCATAAACAAGACACAATAAATAACCAATCAAAAGTAACATACAGAATGAGATCTAAGTTTCAGAATAACTCGAACCTGGCTGAAAGCTAATGAATGTTTCGGACTTGACAGAAAGCTATACTTCCTTTTAACCAGTAAGAATGCGATTACAAATATCTCAACACTTTTATTATAAAAATTTACATGGAATACCTACGTTTTATAGAGTTACTTTATTTTCTGCCACCGCCTTTCTTTTTTACAGATTCACATATATTAATAATTTTAACAAAACACGTGAAATACATGTTGTTCATGCATATAATTTAGTTTTATTGATACAGTAGAGTCCCGCAAACTCGTCATAATGTGGACTGACAGACTGTCGAGTTTCCGAAAAGTCGTGTTTTACGGAATAAGAGGTGGGTTTTTCAGAACTCCTAATATTTACCCTTTCATGAGCGCGATATTATTTTTATAACATTTTAACTAAAAATACTCTAGAAATCGAATATTATGATTTTAGAGACAAATAATATATGAATTAAAAAGAATCTACTTTTGCCCTTTGATCTGTGAGTGGTGGAACCGCTTTTTCCATCTGTCGAGTCAAAGGGCTAGCTCATAGAGCTTTTTTCCCTGAAACAGGCAGTGGGGAGTGATGACATAGCCATGATGAAACTGAGCGCAGAGATACAATTGACATAGAAATTAGCGTTTTAAATTTGAAGAACCAGCGTTTAAAATGAGCTGAGTGTGAAAGATAGCTATAATTTAGAAGAGACAATGTTATTGCAGTATGCATTTTACACTGAACATTAAAAAATTTAATAGTACTTACTCAATTTTAAAATAAGAGATAAAATGCTCTACTCTTAGCATAAAGTTCCTTTTTTTTAAGTTGCAGGGATTTTTTTTCTTTAAATTCCTGTTTATTTCTAATCATTTCTTTGTCTGCATGGTAACTAAGAGAACTCTACTACTGCTTCTAAGATAACTGTAATAGAAGCTATTTAAAATTAATCAATAAACAACCTTAAAATTTCATAGTTTTAAACATGTATGGTTATACGTATATGGCAAAATTTCTGCTAATATAAGATTGAGTTTCAGCCTAATTGTAAATTTTACATTGGCATATTTTTCTCCCGATTCAATATAATAGCATATATTTTTTTTAAATAATTTTGTAACTTAGGATTACATCAATATTACATTTAAATAAATACATGTAAGATTGTTATCTTAATTTAGACAAAACAACCTTACTCACAGTACCTAAAAAATTCTTTAATTTTTCAAAAGGGGGGTTAAGGAGGCAGGTCTTCTTATGCCAATTACTTTAATGTTATACTATTATATTTTATCTAGAATAATTAGCAATACTTAGAATAAGCTAGCACAAAATTGAATCAATAATAACACAGGATACAAAAAAAAAAAATAACTTTAACAATAACTTAACAAAATTAGTTCTCATTTGAAATATGCTTTACGCTATTAACTTCTAAAATGTCATCTAGGAATATTTCAAATCAAAACATATTATATATGCTTACTTGTACAGTCACAAAGTTGTTAAAATATTATTTATTGGCATCCACATTCGAAGCAATACACTTTTTTGCCTTTTGAGTTGCTTTTCTTTGGAAAAAACATATGCATTTCTATTTAAGAAATGTATTCTAATAAAAGTTTGCACTCTGCAAAATAAACGAATTGTTTCTCTGTTAACTTCAGGATAATGGTTCTCCAGTTTATTAATTAAAGAGCCAATTACATGCTTCCCTTTATAGTAAGTTGTATCATGAACTGCACAAAATATGTTTTCGAACTCGTAAACTGTATTCATCCATGAATGGGAAGGTGTAGTCAGACCTCCTCAGGACAATAATTGAATCCATTCTGAATTAAAATATTGGCTCATCAACACTATTTTTAGATATTGTTCCCAATGATGGGTCTTCGTCTCGCACACGGTAGGCAATATAACCTGCAACATATGTTAATGCTTCTTTTTCGCCTGCTTTTAATATGCTAGTGTTAGGTAAAGGAAATCCCATTTTTTCTTCCAAAAATCGTAGCTTTTAGATGATAGAGCTCTTATGAAAATGCAACGTGAAATATCTTCACTGATTTTTTTCCTTCTTTTCTAGCAATGCGTTAATCTGCGTCTTTGTAAAAATATGCTTTAGACGTTTTTCCAAATTCTCCGATGTGTGCTGTTTTTTCCTAAATTTCGCTGTTTGGGATTTTAATTTCTGAATTTCCGATACAAATTTCTTTCTAGATGTCGTCCACTTTCTTCGTCCCTGAGCAAACGTTCTAAAATTTTTCTTTTTTCTATTTCTCAATATTTTATTACAATTTAAGGATATTATTTTGTTCTTCAAATTATCAATACATTCTTGTTTATCTTTACACTTAGGGCATTCAGGGATATTGTCACTTACGGCATTGTCACTTGTGAGTTTTATTTCAAAATCATTCACATTTGATTTATTATTGTCAGCTACCATTTCGTTCTCGGCCTCAAAATAAATTTTCTTTGTGCTTAATTCGTGTAGTCTTTCAAAAGCACTCTACATTAGTTTTCTTTTCAAATGTCTAGGATTTCTTGGTGTTATTTCGTTTACTGCACACGATAAATTTACTTTCGGCACAGTATTGCATTTCAATAGTTTCTTTTGAAGCAATCCAAGCAAGCGATTTCTCATGTCATCTTCATAATCACTGCACAGAAAATGTTCACTGCAAATTCTTCCGTTTTTCACATTAATAGAATCCTGTCTTCGACGTTTATGTATCTATTCTTTCGTCAAAAGCAAATTGTTCTTTGGGAAAGCATGAAATACAATATCTCTTCCTTTCGTATTTCTATAAGTGTTACGGCACATTGCTACAGCACAAGAAGCCATATCACATAAAGGATACTGTTCCGGTGCGCCGGAACAGAACAACTCAACCTGACTCTTTCGCTTTTGGAACTATGCCAAAGAACATTGAATTCAGTTGAACAGTCAGACTCAGACGAACGCATTCGCAAGGTAGCTGGAATGCTGTCTATTTTTCACTATTTTTGGTCTTTTCTCGTATTTATAAGCTTTATATGTCATTTTCTAGTTTATACTTGTATTGTGCAATTATTTAATATAAGTTTTGTGTTTAAAACAAGGACGTGTTTTGAGTTCATTCACATTACATCGCAACATAAATTTTGGAGGCACCGGCGAGATTAAAGGAATTTTGATTTCGGGTACGTCAGCACTGCAACTCTACATTCGGTACAGTACTGGATATTACTGGATACTTTTAGCTTCGAACTTCATTTGAAGACCAAGCAAGATAAGTATTTTTTTCTTTTTTACAAGTTTGACTTCTTTCTAGATGTCAATGGTTAGGTGGTTTTCCTCATTGAACCATTACGTCGTAATGGAAGATAAGGTTAAGATTGCAATAAATAGTAGAGGTAGAGCGAAAGCTGCTCTTACTAGAATTTCAAATTTCATTAATGATGATAAGCAATTATTCGAAAAACATGATTTGATGAATAAACTTCAAAAAATTGAAAGCATTTATTCTGATTTTGACAAGGCAGACGCAGAACTTCCGCCGGAAAGTTCTGAAATGGAAGAATTTGAGAAAAAATATTACAGTGTCTCACAAAAGTGATGGGACACTTGTGCTTTACAAAAGGAAACTGTAGTAAAATTAATTAAAAAAAACATGTAAAAAGTTTTTGTGGGTGTGTTTCATACTTAAATTTAGTAACAATTATTACATAACATACATTTTCTCAAAATATTAATTTAATAAAAATATAATTGTTTAGAACGGAGCAAAAAATGGCTCACATGAGAGATGGGACACTTACTTTTCCATCAAATATTTATCCAAAAATTTTACTTTTTAAAAGGTTTTAATATTTTGTTGGATTTCCTTTTACTTTTAAAACATGATTTAATCTTCTCGGAATGGATTCGACTAATTTTGTTGTGATTTCTGGAGTGATTTTACCCCATTCTTCTTGAAGCACCGATTTTAATTGTTGTTTTGAAGAAATGGTGTGTTTGCGAATTCTTGATTCCAATTCTTGCCAAATATTCTCTATGGAATTTAAGTCTGGAGATTGTGGTGGTGTTTTTATTATTTCAGGATAGTTATACAGCAGCCAGAGTCTAACGTTCAAAGCAATGTGCTTGGGGTCATTGTCCCGGTAGAATTTAAAATCGTTATGAAGGTTCAATTTTCTGCTGAAGATTTCAAATTTTGATTTAAAATGTCAATATACTTGTACCGATCCATTATACTGTCAATAAAAACAAGATTACCAACTCCAGCGGACGACATACACCCCCATACCATAACTCCTCCTCCACCATGTTTTTACTGTTGGCACCAAGTTCTGTTTACGAAACTCTTCCCTGGGTTTTCTCCACACCAAGATTCTACCGTCAGAACCAAATATATTAAATTTACTCTCATCAGCAAATATAACTTCATTCCAGTAATCAGAATTCTTATTTATGTTGGATTTTGAGAAAGCCAGTCTGAGTTTTCTATTCTTTTCACTTACGAAGAATTTTTTCCCGGCTGTTCTACCGTGATATCAAAAGATCGAATTACTCTTCTAATAGTCTTAGGATCAACAATTACTCCATATAATGCTTTTAAATCAGCAGCAACTTTAGGAGCACTCATTCTTGGATTTTTTTTTAATATTTCGAACGATAATTCGCTTTATTCCATTGGATAGCTTTGATGGTCGGCCAGGTCTTCTTTTATCCTGAATCATGTGATTCCTTTTATATCGTTTAATGATATTGAAAACTGTTGAATGACTCAAGTTAACTGTTTCAGCAGTTTCTCTTATAGATTTTCCACGTTCAATATGCAAATTAATAACTAATTTTCGAACTTCAGGCAAAGTTTCTTTTCGTTTAGCATTCATGGCTGCACAGAGCCCAAAAACACAAAAATTCTAAAACAAACTGGAGAGAAATACTGCAGACGATTTTATAAATTATTGCCAATTGTAAAAATAAAAACCAAAAAATTATTTTTATTGTAGTACGTAGTAGTATCTAATGGTGTTCCATCACTTATGTGAGCCATTTTTTGCTCCGTTCTAAACAATTGTATTTTTATTAAATTAATATTTTAATATTTTGAGAAAATGTATGTTATGTAATAATTGTTACTAAATTTAAGTATGAAACACACCCACAAAAAATGTTTACATGTTTTTTAAATTAATTTTATTACAGTTTCCTTTTGTAAAGCACAAGTGTCCCATCACTTTTGTGAGACACTGTATGAAACCAAAGCCAAACTACAACAAGAACTTGAGAAATTAAATGTTACTGTTAATATGCAAGTGACTAATGTTAATGAACGTCAAATACCAGGTTATAGTACTACAAATACTGCTAATAATTTTAAATTACCGAGAATAAATATGCAGTCTTTTAACGGTAATTACAGAAACTGGATGTCTTTCAAGGACTTTTATGTATCATTAGTGCATAACAATGAAAATTTTATTAACTGATGAACCATCTTCTATTATTAAACATATTCCTATTTCAGAAAATAGTTATTTGGAAGCCTGGGGAAAATTATTATCTAGGTATGATAAGAAAAAACAAATCGTCACATCACTAATAAAAACTTTTATGGAACAGTCTTGTGTAATTAATGCGAATGCAATTAATTTGCGAAAAATTGCCGATACATCTGATGAAATTATCAGAGGTTTAAAATCTAAAAGCTAATGAAAGGAAACTCTGGCTAATTTATATTTTATTACAGAAGGTTGACAACGAAACATGTAAGCAATGGTCTGAGTTTTCAGCAAAAGGGAAATTTCCTACTTTTGAAATGTTTATTCAATTTATAAATGATAGATGTTCCTCTTTAGAAATTTTCCACGGAAAAGAAAGGGAAAAAACTCAACCTAGTGTTAAAAGATTTTCTGTTAACAAAAGTATCAAATGTATTATGTGTAAATAAGATCATTTTCTTTTCAAATGCCCCAAATTTAAAGCACTAACTGTCATAGAAAGAAATCAATTTGTTAGGGAAAATAATCTTTGTTTAAATTGTTTTTCTAGTCAACACAAAAAATCTGAATGTATGTCTCAACATCGTTGTCATTATTGCCAGTTATTGCATCATAGTACTCTGTGTGAAAATCAGTTTAAAAGTTATTCCACATCTGCGTCTCTTTCTGAGAGCAGTTGTCAGTCAGAACAGCAAAGAACGAATCCAATCGCGAATGAAATATCAGACATTGCGTCTACGAATGAAAACAAAAACGGAAATGTGATTCGAAATAATAGCGTTCAAACAACTTTTGGCTTATTGCCAACTGCGTATGTAAATGTAATTGATTCTATGGGTCAAAAACGTAATATTAGAATAATTTGTGATAGTGGTTCCGAATCAACATTATTATCTGAATCTTGTATTAATTTATTGGGATTTAAAAGAAAAAGTGCGCGTTTTCCTGTCAAGGGTTTAGCTGAGTCAAAAGTCGCAGTTACAAAAGGTTGCGTTGAAATTGAGTTGATGTCAATCCATGATACATCAGTGACAATTCCAATTAAGGCATTTGTATTAGATAAACTAACTGCTGCGCTTCCAAGCCAAAAAATAAATGAGAAAGACTTTTCGCATTCGAAAAATGTAAAGTTAGCTGATCCATATTTTCACATTCCGGATAAGACAGATATTATTCTAGGATCTGACTACTTGTTTTCTATTTTACTTCCTGGACAAATAACTTGTTCTCAAAGTGATTTAATTGCTCACAACTCAATTTTTGGTTTCCTTATATCCGGAAAACTACCGGAATCTCAAACGAAATCAAATTCACTTTCAAACTTGCATATTTATGAAATAAATATTGATAGCGAATTGAAACGGTTTTGGGAGTTAGAAGAAGTACCAAATTCAAGTGACACTATATTCTCACCTGAAGAACAATTTGTTGAAACGCATTTTCAGGAAAATTACTCAATTAATTCAGATGGTCGTTTTGTGGTGAAGTTGCCATTTTTAAAATCTAAATCTGAATTAGGTAATTCAAAACCATCTGCACTTTCTCGATTATATGCTATGGAACGTAAATTTAAGGAAAACTCGGAATTTGAAAACCAATACAAGGATTTTATGCATGAATATGAAAATTTAGGTCATATGGAATTGGTCACACAAAACTGCTTAAATAGATTTCAGAATGAGCAATATTTCCTTCCCCATCATGCAGTGATCAAGCCGTCTAGTACAACTACCAAATTAAGAGTCGTTTTCGACGCTTCAAGTAAAACTTCCAACGGTAAATCATTGAATTCAATCTTGGGTGTTGGTCCTAAATTGCAACGAGACATTTTCGAAATTTTACTTAATTTTCGATTTCCGGAAATAGTCTTTTCAGCAGACATAGAGAAAATGTACCGTCAAGTTTTAATGTCCGATGAGGATCGGAATTACCAACAAATTCTTTGGAGGTTTAATCCTAACAAAGAAATACGCACTTACAAGTTAAACACCGTAACATATGGTTTAGCTCCAGCTTCTTTTCTAGCCACTAGGTGCATTAAGCAAATTGCACTAGATTATTCACTAAATATTGCTGTTTCTCATACTTTACTACACTATGTATACATGGATGTTTTGCTATCGGGTTCAAGTACCAATAGTGATGCAATATCACTTTGTAAGGAAATTACCAATATTTTACAAACGCACGGTTTCCACCTACGAAAGTGGAATTCTAATTCAAATGCATTTCTTGCAGAATTTCAAGAACATTGCTCAACGGACACTAATTTAGAAATAATTCCTAATGATAAGGAAAGCACGAAAGTCTTAGGATTATTTTCGCACTCTTCAACAGACACATTCATTTTCAAACCCGTACTTAAACTCTCCTCTCTAAACGCTGACAAAAAGAAAGACGCATTTTGTCCCAAGCGGCACACATTTTTGATCCATTAGGATTAATTTCACCATGTACTGTTGTACTGAAAATGTTTTATCAAAAGCTCTGGCTTACAAAAGGGAACTGGGATTCTCTTATTCCACAAAGTCTTGCTGAAGATTTGTTTAAATTTCAGAAATCTTTCAATGCAGTTGAACATTTTACCGTTCCTAGAGGTGTCACGCTTATTTCCTCTGACACATTTGAATTGCACGGCTTTTGCGACGCTTTAACACTTGCTTACGCTGCTGCAATGTATTGCAAACAAATACACGGAAATGAAATCAAAGTTTCTCTCTTAGTTTCTAAAACTAAAGTCGCACCTATCAAACAAGTATCTGTTCCTAAATTGGAATTACGCAGTGCTCATTTGCTTTCAAAGTTATATCGTGCAGTCATGAACACTCTAAAAAAATATAAGTTTGATGTTTACGCTTGGACTGACTCCAAAGTCGTACTTTCCTGACTTTCGGCACATCCCCGTAAATGGAAGACTTTTGTTGCAAACCGGACGTCTCAAATAATCGAAGTACTTCCAACAAAATACTGGAGGCATGTCCCTTCCAAAGAGAACCCAGCAGATCTCGCTTCGCGTGGTATTGATCCCAAATGTCTTCCTAATTGCAACTTGCGGTGGAATGGCCCAAGTTGGCCTTTTTTTTTTGCATTCGTCTCACTGGCCGAAAGAGGAACCCGCTTCCAAAGAAATCAAGGATCTAATTAAAGCTGAACAAAGATTTGATCCTATATTTTTATTTCATAGTGCTATGTCAAGTGAATTATATAGTGATTATTTTGAAAAATATTCATCATATTCTAAGATTATACGCATTTTAGCATATTGTTTAAGATTCATCAATAAGTGCAAAACCAATAACAAATGTCAACTTATAACTGATTCCTTTTCTCCACTCACTTACACGGAAACTAAAAATGCAGAAATAATCATAATTCGGTGGGTTCAGAAAGATTATTTTAATGAAGACCTAAAATGCATTAAATATCAAAGATCGTTGCCTAAGAAAAGTCAGCTACACTCCCTCCATCCGTTTATAGATGAAAACAGTCTTTTACGGGTGGGAGGGTGTTTACAAAATTCAGAATTGTCTTTTAATCAAAAGCACCCAGTGATTCTACCTGCTAAGCACAAGATAAGTGAGCTCATCGTAAAAGAAAAGTATGTGACTTATTTACATGCTGGTGCTTCATTACTGTCCCACATTATCAAACAATCATATTGAATCTTAGGCGGAAAAAACTCATTAATAAATGTGTTCACAAATGCTTCAAATTTAAAGCATCCACCGCATCTCAGCTTATGGGTAAGCATCGTGTAACACTCGAGAGGCCTTTCTTCAACTGCGGAGTGGACTATGCCGGTCCTATTTCAATCAAATTCAACAAGGGTCGTGGAGCAAAATCAACCAAGGGTTATATTGCTCTATTTATTTGTCTCGCTACTGAGGCACTACACATCGAGGCAGTGAGCGATTTAACCGCTGATGCACTTTTAGCTGCTTTGCGTCGCTTCAGTGCTAGACGAGGAGCTCCAAGTCACATTTACAGCGACAATGCAACAAACTTCGTTGGGGCTAATCGAAAGCTCAGCGAAATACAACGATTGTGGGCTTCACTTCCTAAGAACGAAGCCGTTGCTCATCAAACTCAAGCATCAACAGAATGGCACTTTATACCTCCAGCATCTCCTCATTTCGGAGGAATTTGGGAGGCCGCAATTAAATCAACCAAATATCGCCGTGAAAGAGTAATCGATGAAACTCTACTTACTTTCGAAGAATTGACAACTCTATTGGCTCAGATAGAAGCCATTTTAAATTCTCGTCCGTTATGTAGTGTAAAGAATGCTGACATTGATTGCATTAATATTCTCACTCCTTAACATTTTCTTACAGGAGACGTGATCCTATCCCCTCCTGAACTATTTCTTACTAGTCCTGCTAATATACGGAATAGATGGGATCTCCTTCAAAAGATGCGGAAGGACTTCTGCAAATCATGGACCAAAGCATATCTATCTTCTCTTCAAACCAGAAAGAAATGGAAGGACACTCAGCCGAATATGAAAATTGGAGACATCGTCCTGTTACTAGATGATGGTCATCTTGCAGATTCTTGGCCACTAGGACCAGTGGTCGAACTTCATCATGGTGCTGACGGACTGGTTCGTGTGGCCACGGTTAAAACTAAAAACTCTATTTTCAAAAGAAACATTCATAAATTAGCTCCTTTGCCCATATATCAGGACTAATGCATGATAGGGTGGGAGTATGTTCCGGTGCGCCGGAACAGAACAACTCAACCTGACTCTTTCGCTTTTGGAGCTATGCCAAAGAACATTGAATTCAGTTGAACAGTCAGACTGAGACGAACGCATTCGCAAGGCAGCTGGAATGCTGTCTATTTTTTCACTATTTTTGTTCTTTTCTCGTATTTATAAGCTTTATATGTCATTTTCTTCTTTATACTTGTATTGTGCAATTATTTAATATAAGTTTTGTGTTTAAAACGAGGACGTGTTTTGAGTTCATTCACATTACATCGCAACAGATACTTTAAATATAGTATTTAAAAGGAAAGCTAACTAAAACTATATATTTATATACACAAATTATTTAAAATATTTGCATTATTAGAAAACAAATATGTATGATTAAAATTTATTTGGGATATGCGACCTCCAGAAAATCGTGTCACAACTGAATGAAACTACAGTTTTAAAAGCGCGAAATCAAAGCAGGTGCAGCACAGACACGTCAGATTACTTCCAGTTAACCCCCTCCATGAGGCTCGCGTCGGCGAGGAGTCGAACAAAGGAATGACCTAGCCCTTCTATTTATCCCTGTGTCGAGCCAGCCAGAACTAGTAGTAAATCCAGGCTATCCTTCTTGAAAATTAATTATAAAATTTCAGCGCTTTCTCTTGTAAAATTGGACCTGAAATGGGTGTTCGTTGTTCCATTTCTTGCCTGAACCACAAATAAAGCGCCTCACTCACTTTTTCATATTCACCACCTTCATACTTTTCTTTCCTTTAAACTATCAGTACATGCTCTTTTCACACACCAAGGCTCGATTTCAGACCTCTTCTTTTCCAACCCTATGAAAGTAGCCTGTCCAACACCTTTTAAATCCATGGTATTTTTGATTAAACTCACCCTTTGCCCAGTCTCTTTAAGGCATTTAGTTTCATTTCCATTGTCACGTTAGTTTGTTTTCTTTTCTTTTCGAATGACATTTTCACCTCACAGAATATCAACAATTCCAAAAATATGCTAAAACTTATACGCCTGGATGTGAATTGAGGATAGATACCCGCAATGAACTGGTGTGAGTTTAGGTTGCAATAAGATGCAGTCACAAAACTTCAGACAAGTCTCCTAACGTTCGCAACAATAGAAAGGACAGTGAGCCAGAGGCCATTCGCTACTAGACTTTGTTCAGATCCTCGAAAGAAGCGCACAGCGTTGCCAAGTATTATAACACATCTTGAAATTTGTTAGGCAGTTTCAAGAATTAATGACACAATGCGAAAACGGCAAAAGTTACACAAAAAGAACACTCAAATCCTTAATCAGAACAGGAAAAACATACACATAAGTAATAATTATTCGTACTGTATGCGATATTTGCTCTGTTTGTCATAGAGATATTTTTAAAAAGTTCTTAAAATGTTTTGAGATATCGGGAGTCAAGTTTGCGGGACTCTACTGTAATAGGAAATGTAAAAATTTTTCTGTATAATGATTAATACATTTTGATAGCATTTTTTTAGCATTATTTATTATTGGTTGCGGCTCAACAAAGATTTCTGAATGGATGAATTTATTAACAGAATACTTTTAAGTTATGCTAACGAAAAATTTAGTCTTCTTAGCCAGAAATTTTATTAAAACATTCTTTCGTTTTCGTACTAAAGTAGAGGAACTCGTTCGAAAGCATGATTTTGGCTAGGAAACTCAATGTTTTTATAATTTCATATTTTTAAAAGCCTTATTCTTAGCTATCAGAAAGGAGTGGGAAGACTTTTTTTTTCAACTTTTTTTTTCTTGATATGCTGATTACAAGCGGACATAATAACAACTTTTCTTAGAGACGACAAACCAGAATTAATTGTCTGTCACACCAGAAATCAAAGCTTAAAGGTAAATTAAAGGTTCAGTTTTCATCTTTTTCTGTGTTGTTTCTGAATTAACTAATTTTAATCATTTTAATATGTTTGAAAAATCTGACAAAATATTTTCGTTATGTAGTTTTTCGTTTCGTTTGGCAACAAGATACCTAACATACCGTTTTTTTTTTACTATCAATCTTTTTGTTTTGCATCCTGTTCAATAATTTTTTTATGCTTTGTGTTCATAGCAACCATAATAACTCTAAAAGCTAAGCATAAAATCCCTTGAAATTCTGCACACATATTTTGTACATTACTATACATGCAATGAAATGGAAGTTAAAAACATATCTGTATAGTCTTTGAATTATACCTTTTTTTCCTTAATACCATGTGCATTTTTTAAACATTTTGAGTATTGACAATTATGTTTGGCAATATATTATTAGCGAATCAACAGCTTCTAATTATTCCATTTCACTGCATGTTTATGGTTAGTATACCTAACATGAAGTCAAAAAAAATTCATTACAGCATTTTCTTCTCAGAATAGTTGAGGTTTTTGTTAATTTAAACGTAAAACTTGGACGTTTGTTAATTTAAACGTTAATTTAGAAGAAAAATGTTATTTTTTTTCACAAGTTTTTCAAAATAAGTAACTCTAAAATAATTAATTCTGACTCACTTTATTTATGATTAATTTTGAGTAAAATTCATCAGAAAATCGCATAAATTAAGAAATGTAACAAACATTTTGGAAAACGCCCTTCGAACGAAATTTGTTACCTTTTCGCAAAGATTTTGTATTCCTAAAAATGCAATGAGTGCCCCCCCAGTTCTTTCTTGAATAAAATTTTGGCACAAATATTTTATCTACGAAAAATGCAATTTACTTATAATATATGCAATTGTCTTAGATATATATCTATTCTATAAAAGGAAATTTTACTGAGATCGAAACTTTGAAACAATTACTGAATATTTTTGCAACTTTGGATGTTTGGTAAAAGACGATGAATTATTGAAATAACATATATTAAGAACCTTAATTTGTTTAGCATGTCTATTATTTACGCATCATTATTAGCAATTTGGCATCTCTTAAATTTACATTATATTATGTTGCTATACATTATATTATGCAAGAGTATAACTATTTTCTTTCTATAATAATAGAATAAACCAAATCACTGAGCAAAACATCACGCAAACCAATGAAGAGGATATATAATTTGTTTACCTTTAACAGTTGCTGTTACTTTATCCAAGTTAGGGATGTTGATTTGCAGCATACTTGAATTTAACTTAAAACGTCCCGTCTGCAGCTGACTGAGAAGAAATATTTTTGAATCTTTCATTAAAACATTACTGACACATATATCTTCATTTCCGAATCCTTCAACGATAAGTGATTCCCCGGCTCTCAGATGATCGCCCTTTACCACTCTTTTCACAAGTACTTCCCCACTGTACTGGTCATCCTGACCACCGTACAAGCGTTTCACTGTACCTGTCAGTACCACGTCAGCCATACTTTCCCGAATTTTTAACCTTTCTTCTGGACATTCTCGGTATCGTCGTCTTCGAGCTTCAGCTCCGTAATCGTACAAATTTAATGCACATAGCAAAAGAAAACACAATCTACTTGAAAACATATTTCCACATATGTTCACACGAAACGTATTTCCATATCTAGCTGAAACTGTCTGATGAGCGCTTCAAAGCGCAGTTATTGGTATTCGTGCCAGTCTGGATGAACGACACAAATGTGGGTCGTTATTACGCAAGGACAACACCGGTTCCCACCTACGAATTCTATCGACTTCAGTGCTTACTGAATATGGCGTTTCACTCTTCATGTGCACCTGTTTGTAATGCTTCCTCATTCTATCTTTGAATCTTTATTTTAATAAAGGAAGTAAAATTTTTCTTAAACTGTGTTTGTTAAACAAAGCAGAAATTCAATGTAAATTAAAGAAAAAACTCTTACAGGAAATTTTATATCATAGTAACCGTGAAATTCAATAAAATGCGATTGAGGAGTACCTAAAATATTTACGGAGAAATTAAATTTTGTCGTGAAATGTTATGCACCCGTTTTATCGCCACTATCATAACCAGTGTCTGACATTTTAATAAACGTTTAAAACTATCAAATTATTACACTAAATTCTTAGCACTTCTTATTTTTATTTCTTAAGGAAGCTTCCACAAAATGAAATATAGCTTATATTTTACAGTGCTATAACTTTTAGACAGTTTATCTGGTTCTGCGAATTTTTATTACAAAATAACAACACGAAAGAAAATTCTGTCTTTGTAGATAGCAACTTATTTATCTCCCTTCCTTACTTAGACTGGTAAAAGATATTTTTCGCTATATCTAGAAATTACATCTCCTCTAACTTGTTTTGTTTCTTTTAATATAAAACTTCAGTCTTTGAAGAAAAAAAGGAAAGGAAAGCCTATAAGGCATTTCTCACGCCTTCTTACCGTGCCTTTGTGGTGTAGTATCGGCACGCTGGGCGCCTATTCCAGAGGACAACGGTTCGATTCCCCGCGAAGGCGTTCCTCATTTTTCAAGTCTCTTGCTTCGAAATAACCTTATAAGGTATTTCTCTCGCTTTCCTAGCGTGCCTTCGTGATGTAGTGGTCTGCACACTGGGACAGTGTTCCAGAGGTCCGTGGTTCGATTCCCGGCGATGGCAATTGCTAATTTTTTATCTTTCCTGCTTCCAAAAAACCTAATGTCTCTACAGTGGCGCCTGAACTAAAAGGGTAGTGGATGAGGATTCTTCACACCCAGGTTTTGGCAACTGGGCCCCATAAAACCCCAGTCGCCCACTAAAAAAGGGAGTATATAAAGTATTTCTCCCGCCTTCTTAGCGTGTCTGCGTGGTGTAGTGGTCTGCACGCTGGGCGCGTATTCCAGAGGTCCGCAATTCGATTCCTGGCGAAGACGTTGCTCATTTTTCAAGTCTCTTGCTTCGAAATAAGCTAATGACTCTACAAGCTTTTTCAAAATTAAATTTTTCCCCTCTAAAATTCCCTAATATTTTGCAAAAACAGTGCTATCATTTTACAAAAATAAAACTAGAAACTTGATTTATAAACAAGGCGTCAACTTTTTTTCAAGTAAACAAAAAATTATATTTTTAAAGTCTCTCTTCCAAAGAATAAATTTTTATTTTTGCTCTTCAAGCTGCTTTAGATAATATGAGTGCTGCATTGAATTCGCGAACTGTTATGCAAATTTTGTTTTGTATCAGCGGTGTTAACTGAACTAAATAAATCCTGCATTACTTCAGACATACATTAGAATCATTAGATTATTTTGAAGCAGGAAATGTTACAAATGTTCAATGCCCTTGCCGGGACTCGAACCTCGACCTCTCGAATTCGCGCCGAGTGTGTTACCATCGCACCACGAAGGCACGCAGAAAGAAGGGAGAAAATACCTTATATACCCCTATTTAAAGTGCGACTGGGTATTAGAGGACCCAATCGCCGAATCCTCGTGGTGAAAAATCCTCATCCATCACCTTTTAGTTCTGGCGCCACTGTAGATTCATTAGGATTTTGAAAGAAGGAAACACCAAAAGTGAAAAATGCCTTCACCGGGACTCGAACCTGGACTTCTCAAATAAGCGTTGAGTGTACTACCGTTACACAACGGGGACATGCAGAAAGGAGGAAGAAAATACCTTATGTACTCTCCCTTTTAAAGGGCGACTGGGGTTTTAGGGGACCTAATCGCCAAATCCTGGGTGTGGAGAATCATCTTCCACCACCCTTTTTATTTCGAATGCCAGTGTAGAGACATTAGATTAATTGGAAGCAGAAGAGATGAAAAATGTTCAACGCCCTCTCCGGGAATCGAACCACGGACTTGATGTGAACAAATTAATTTAAAAATCAAAAATCTAAATTAATTGATAATTAATTAAAAGAAAAAAATGAATGTTTAAGCACTGAATAGTTAGATGCACGATTTTAAAATTTTGGTCAGAGCTAAAATATGTTTTAAAACGTCTAAGAATCAGCTTACAGTCCGTAACTTATAGAATCAATAGAGATTGAGTATGTGATAATGTCCGAGGTCAGGTGAACATGCATAACTATGACGCCATCAAAATCACGTGATCTCTGACGTCAGGTGACGTCAGACGTGAAAAATGTGCAATGCCCTTGCCGGGACTCGAACCTGGACCTCTCGTATTCGCGCCAAGTACCATCGCACCACGAAGGCACGCAGAAAGGAGGACGAAAATACCTTATATACACCGATTCGACCAGCAGCGAAAACCGGTTCTTCCAAAGTGTTCCATTCTCAGAGCGAACAAGCATTAACTGCCTCTCAGAATTGGAGGTAGAATTTTGTTAAATGTTCCTACCTCTCCGGAGCAGGTGAGATGGGGATATTTCCCATACTGCATTGCGCGATTGCGCTCGCACTTACTTTTAGCAAACAACATGGCTGACGTGTAACTGACTGCTCTCTGGACATTCAGCGAAACAATAGCTTTGAAAGATATCTGGGGATGCAATATCATCGAAACAAATTAGATGAAAGTTTACGAAATACGGAAATTTGTAAACAAATACAAAGTTATCTGATGCTGGGTATTCCAGAAATGCCGTTCAAATTAAAACTAAAGACCTGCATACCGGCTTCAACGCGAACAGGGAACGCGGTATCTTTTGAATGATTTTTTATTTAAGAAATTTTATGTACCTTTTATGAATATTATTAAATGGTTTTGTAAAACAAAATGATTTCAAGCTGGAAAAAATTTTTTTGCCAGTAATTTTTTTAATTTAAATTTTTGGAAGAAATGTTTAATAATTAAAATGTCTTTCTTCTCCTACAATTTTCAATGTTTTTCCACAAGGTTTTCTTATTGTATTTATTATAGTGTTCTTAATAACCTTAAGGATCGATTTCGCAATTAATGAATTAGTTTTTGAGAAAAATTAAAAACATATTTTTATGTAAAAACAAATATGATCTCAATATCATTTTCACTTCAAATAATTTTTCTTTTCAGTATTTTGCAAAACCCATTCTTGTATCTATAAAGTATATTATTTTAGATAAGCTGTAAAAATATTAAATATTTTAGTCCATATCAATTAAGTTTAGGACCTTAAGTAAAAGAATTTATCGAAGAAATGCAAACTAAGAAAACGCAGTTTAAAGAATATAAACTGTCTAAATGAACAGAAAATCCTTTCAAATTTCTTAAAAATTTTATTACTGAATTTCAGTACTGAATATATATTATTATTATTATTATTATTATTATTATAAGTAAGATTGTAAGAACAAAACTAAAAAGACCAATTTAGGTCAAAATTTTGCGCATTGTGCTGCAAAATTAAGGGAATTAGAAGATAAATTTTAGTAAGCTCGCCAAAAAGTTACCAAGAGCTGTGGCTCCAAGAAAACTCCAACATAAGCAACAACAGTTGCTGTGAAAATGGAAAAAATATTTGTATATTTACAAGTTAAATTAATAAAAAAGCTACATTCTAAACATTTTAAGAAATTTTAACACATTAAAAAAACAAATCAATTGAATGAGGTAAAATAATAGGCTATATGCTAAATAAAAAGTAAATTATAAAACACAGTAAAATACTAATCGATTGAACAAGGTAAAATGCAAAAAATAAGAAGCGGAAAATGGTTAATTAACCCAATTCGAAGTTCATTTCAGCTTTTCAAGGGAAATTTTTAAAATGAATCTCGAACCAAGCTAACCCCATTACGCTTTTCGCCAAAACAGACAATTGAAACTTTGCGCTACAAATTTTTTAATGAATTAAATAAACTGTCTAAAAACTTTAGTCTCAATTCTCTGTTCCAATTTCCCGACGCGTCCGCATATATTGACACATTAAGGTGTAAGAAACGTAAAGGCAATTCCGCTGTACAAAAAAAAAAAAATAAATAGCGGTATGCTATTAGTCAAAATATGCAAGAACTTATGGGCTGGACCTGCGAGCTTAAAGAATTAAAACTTTACAAACGAAAATTTAAATTAAAAAGGGGGGAAAATAATAAACAAGATGACTAGCAGTGTGGGTCTTGCTAAGACCTAGAAACACTTTTAGAGAAAAATTATAAAAATCAGACCTGTAACAATGCTGTTTTCTCTGGTGACGAGGAAACTCGAAAAGGGCTTGCACTTCCCCTTACGCTTCCAATGCCCTCCAACTTGTCGTATGACGTAAAAAGGGGGAAAACAATGTCACTGGGAAATAACCAATGTCAAGTGACTGTCCGTTGGCGGCAACCAGATTTACAGCAAAAGGGGGGTGAAAGACGTGGAAAAGTTCAAAATGGCGTCTGTCATAGTAGTTCGAGGAAAAAGGACTGGGTAAAAGTGAAAATGGATAATTCAGCAAAACAATACCTAAAATGGCCTCTAAAGTAAGAAAAATAATGAAAAAGTAGTAATTTGTTAATTAAAGTCGTAATTCTTCAAGCTAGAGGGCTATCAATCTGCCAGAAACGAAAAGGCCCGTTTGTTAATAATAGTAGAATTGGCCATCAAAGTAATTTCAAAACTATTTAAAAATACTATTAAAAGTATTGTGCCAAATTTTTAGAGGAAAGAAGACGTAGTGACAAGAATTATCTGTACATTTATACATTATATTTTCAGAATCAGCCATCCACTTTATACCGTCCCATTGGGCTTTAAGTATAAAATTTCATTATCTAACTCAAAAAAATTTAAAAATTGGTAAGGCTAATGCCAGCTTTTTTAAGGTATTTTTAATTACTTTTTTAGGAATGAAGTTATTTTTCAAAATTGTCACGAAGTATAGTACTTCTTCTTGAAGGTGTTTTGCTGTATTGCAGATTCTTTTAATTCTAAACATCTGTGAGTAAATTGTGTTGAGGATGACTCTTTTGGAAATATTTGAATTCCAGTTGGTTAATTTAAGTGTTGAAAAGTTGAATTCTTTTTTTTTTGTCATATATTTTAATAAATTGTAATCTATAATATGTAAATCAAGGTAGACTATATTATGTTGCACGGTATTTGTATTATTAAGTTTTAGGCATGAAGGGTCGATATTAGCATTTTCTATCTTGTTGAATTTGTTGAAGGCTATTATATCATCAATATATCGAAAGATGTGTTGGTAAAATTTATGATCTTCCTTACTGAGTGATCGTATAAAAGTTAATTCTTTTGTAAAAAGGAATAATTAACAGACAGAACTTGAAAAATTACCTCCCATTGGAATTCCCTATATTTGTTTAAAGATGTTGCTGTTAAATTGAATAAAATTATTGAAAAGTACGCATGAAAGAAAAAGATACCATTTTTCAGTATTTATCATTGTAGAAATTTGTGAGAATAATTCAGGAAGAGCAAGTAAACTTTTATGAATTTCTTCAAGTGGCAAAGTAGTATAGAGGTTTTCAAAGTCGTAGCATTGGATATGTTCTATTTTAAGTGTATTTACAGTATTTAGAACCTGTTCGTTACTTGAAATCATCCAGTTGCAATGTAGATCTTTAAAATCATAGTTATTAATGAGGTCACGTATTAGACGTAGTTTTTGCGCAAAGAGATAATCTATTTCTTTAAGATAACTTTTGGTACTATTGACAATAAACCTAAATTTGATCGGAGTCTTATGAAGTTTTGGTAGTGCATATAGATTTGCAAATCTGTTATTATATTTCCGGGGAAGGATTTTAAGTTTTTTATGTAGTGCATTAAATTTATTGAGAAGAATCTTAGTGCTGGTAGTAATCTTTTGGTAGGTGCAAGTGTTATTCAATTCATTATGCAGAAGGTGGAAATAAAACTTTTTTTCAAATAACACTAAAATTGTTGCTAGCTTTGTCAATCTTTGTGATGATAAAGTTATCTTGCTGTTTCTGAATAAGAATTTCTAGATGCTTCTTATTGTGCAAATAATTGAAATTGGGTAACTTGAAAAGTATAAGCTGGAATTCTTTAATTAGTGCAGCTTTCCATTCTAGAAAAGTAGTAGTAGGTAAATTGGATCTATTACTAGCTAAAATGATAAATTTATCAATATCATTGTTGAATTGTTTAAGGCTAAGGTGCTTATTAATACTGAAAGTAGAACGAAATTTAGTGCCAAGTTGCATAAGGTCACACAATTGTACATCTTCAATGATATTGAGATCTCCAGTAACAACATGTTGGTGATAAGGATATACATATTTATTGTAAATAGGAAGTTGGCAATGACATATGCTATCTTCTTGAATATCGTGGTGATATATATATATATAATAAACCCTAGTGCTATTCAACTGGTTAATATAAAAATAAATTACAAGCTTTTATTTAAAATCTTCGTAAAACACGTACAAAATAATTTTAATATATGAATTAATTATAATAATATATTTTCTAAAACATTTAAAATCAATAATTAATCATTTATAATTAATATTAATAATATTAATTTGCCGTTTTATTCAATTTTTCAAAAAGCAAACTTTGAAATTTTAACAGCCACAAAACATTTTATTTAAAACCGTTCAGCAGAATAGGTGATTTCTTTTCTTCTTTTAACCATTTGATCGTGTATATAAATTGCATTTTAAATTAATTTAGTTGTATTTTCATAAATTATAGAGTTACTGGCGCTCCGATTGCGTTCTAATGGTGCTCCGATCGCGATGCCAAAAAAGATGGATTGAATTATTTAATTATGGCAAAGCACACGAGGGCTATCCGCCTAAAGGGATGGATAGCCTTCGTGGAGGACTTTTAAGGGAAACTGGCTCATATACACGTTACACATGGGGAAAACCACGAAAACGCCCATGCAGCCAGCCCGTTCGCGGGATTCGAACCTCGAACCGAACTACCAGTGTTCAGCGACTTTACCGCTCGGGCGCTGGTGGGCCTTTTTTTGAAGTAGGAAACACGTAGAAAATGTACAATGCCCTAGTCGGGGCTAGAACCTTGGACCTCTCGAATACGCGCCGATTGTGCTACCCAGCTACCACTTCAAAAGGGCAAGTCTTGGAAGACTACATATTGGCCAGCAATCTGCAAATCATAAACACCCCCAACGCGCCACCCACATTTGACAACACTTACCACCACGGATGGCCAGATATTACAGTAACTACTAATGATATAGCCAATAACCTACAAGACTGGATGGTAGCAGATGAGGAGAGCTGCTCGGACCATCGCTACATACACTTCAATATTGCAAGCGACACAAGGATCAGCATCTTTAAAAGATACAAACTTTCGGGTAACAAATTGCGAATACTTAACAAAGCTTTCTCTCTAACATTACAGCAAGAAGAGCAGGAGCTAAGTCAATACAAGAGCCTCAGTGATCTGAACACTTATACCGAGCGGCTGCTTGACACTCTACGGAGCATTTGCGATCAGCACCTGCCCACCAGAGCAGCAAAACGTTTGCAAGGAATTCCCTGGTGGACAAAGGAACTGCGACAGCAACGGCAAAAGTGCAGGGCTTTACGACGTCGCCTTCGCACCAACATTAACGAAGCCACCAAGAATGCAATACTAGCAACCTTTAGGGAGGAAAGAGCGCATTATAAAAATAATATCCTTAAAGCCAAAATAACCAGCTGGCGTAAGTTCTGCACAGAAAATAACAACTCATATGGAATTCTACACAAGCTTGTTGCCACCAACAAGGTCTTTAAGCCGGATCAACTCTATGCCCAAATGGCCAACCAACATAGCAGAATCCACGGCAGCCACAACCTTAAACACAGTCTTCCCAGCAGATGACCCGGACGATGACACGCCAGAACAAAGGCACACAAGGGGACAAGGGGAAACACCACTATCCCAGAGACTTCAGAAGACGAACCATTTGAAATGGAAGAGATCAAGCAAATCTTTCGACAGCTTCCAGTCAAAAAGGCACCAGGTCCTGGCGGCCTGGATTATGCAATAATCAAGGTCGCCTACAACGCTCGACCCACTTACTTTAAAGCTCTGTTTAACAAGCTTCTACGATGTCAAATCTTCCCTACTGCATTCAAAAAAGCACAGGTCGTCCTGTTTTTAAAAAAGCATAAATCCCCGAAAGATACAAGATCCTTTAGACCCATATGTCTGTTATCTGCATTGGGTAAGATCTACGAAAAACTGCTAGTCAACAGGCTGATGCACCATCTATACCGACAAAACTTTCTTAGCCCACATCAATATGGATTCAGGACAGGCACATCTACCATCCATGCTCTAGAACACATTCGAAAACATATAAATGACAAGAGAATCAACAATCTACATACTGCATTTATCTCTTTAGATCTTCAAAGTGCCTTTGATACTCTCTGGTGGCCTGCAATAAAGCAGGCCCTCAGGGAGGCAAAGTGTCCAAGGAACCTTTTTAATATCTTCACTGACTATCTCCACTCTAAAAGTTTAATTATAGTCAATAATAACGGTGTCGTCACTAAACAGCAGGAAAGAGGATGCCCACAGGGCTCATGTGCCGGGCCTCTACTGTGGATAATCACGTTTAATTCCTTATTACAAATCAAATGGCCTACCCATACCAGAGTGATAGCATATGCAGATGATGCGGCATTGCTAGTCTCTGGCCGCGCAAGAGAAGAACTCGAACGAAATGGTACGGAAACCTGTTCCATATTTTCAGATAAATGCAGTAGACTTAAATTGATCATTTCCGCACAGAAGTCAACGGCAGTAGTCATCCCACGACCGAGAACTAATCCAACGCGACGGCCGTGTATAAAATTGATGGGACGAAATCTAAAGATCTCAAAAACCATAAAGTATCTCGGAGTTACATGGGATCAGGGTCTCACATGGCTGCCCCGCCTTCAAGACATCAGAGTCAAGACAGCAAATATAGCTAAGAAAGCCAGACAATTCCAGGGAAGCAACTGGGGGCAAAACCCTCACATCCAGAAACTGCTATATCTAACGGTAGCGGAGAGAATTGTTCTTTACGCATCGGCTATATGGGCGCAACCAATGAGCAGTCGCAAGATCAAACTCCTGACAACAATACAACGGCCATTTGCTCTAAACATAAGTAGGGCATATTGGACAACGGCATCAAGTGCAATAACGGTCCTTGCGGGACTAACACCCCTGCACATAAAGGCCAGCATAGAAGCTGCATATGAGCGCCTAATTAGGCTAAAACAAGATGCCAATTTTGCTGGCACCGCCTTCCATACAACACAGTATGAATTACCAGGGAGTGTGCAGTATGTGCACCCGGCACACAAAAGTAAAGGCATCCATGTTGTGACAGCACAACACCCAACGCCTCTCAGAGAAACTCCACATGTGAACTCACGATTCTACACCGACGGATCAAAGCATGATAATGGAGTGGGATGCGCCTTCATTCACTTCAAAAATGACCGAGTGGAAAGCAAATGGAAAGGCCATCTCGCTACCCACAACAGCATTTTCCAAGCAGAAGCTGTGGCAATAGCAGCTGCAATTCAGTATGCTCAGGATATTAATCTAGCAGCAACCGAAATTCACACAGACAGCATGTCAGTGCTACAGGCAATCATGAATCACCACCATACCTCACCCACAATTATAGCAATCCAACAGCTCCTGCGTAACAATATGCAAACACACATCAAACTAATCTGGGTGAAAGAAAATGATGGCATAGAGGGTAACGAGATGGCAGACCAGTTAGCAAACGAGGCGGCACTCAACAACGACGCGCAACAGGTGACAACTCCAATCCCGACTTCGTATTTAAAGCGAACGCTAAGAGAACTTAGTAAAGAACAGTGGCAACAGGAGTGGGATAACTGTGATACAGGAAGAAGGACACATATATTCTACCCAATAGTAGATAACGAACGTCTCCAGGCCATTGCACCCTTGACAAACTATATCACGGTGCACGGCCCATTTCCATCCTATTTTCAGAGACATGCAATTTCGATGACAGATATATGCGTCTGCAGGGCAACTGGCTCCCCCGACCACTACATATTTGAATGTAGCCTTACATCCAACTTACACCTAGCACTCCCAGCCACAAATATAGAATCCTATAAACGATTCATCATTAAGCACCCACCAGCGGTCAAAAAGATCTGCCAAATAATTAGGCAGGTCAACGCCCTAGGGCAAGATATCTGCCAACCAAACTAGCGTCAATTAAGGCGTCTCATAAAGCAACCACAGTCAGCTTTCACTACCAAATCATCAACAGAATTCTGACAGTCTCTTATACTGACAATCAGCTGAATGCAACTTACAATGTGTTTAAATTATGTGCTGCGCTTATAACATAATTGCACTGTAACATAACTGCAGACATAGCTGCTTACTGCGTACAGTACTCACTTACGGCGTATAGAGCAAACTACTGACTATGAACAGACTGCTACCTGCATTGTGTTTCTGTAGTAGTTACAACGACTGAAATATCTATAGAAGTATTTCCTGGAATAACCACAGTTATTACAACAACTGCAAGTTATATATCAGTGTATAAGGTACTGTGCGCAGAGTAATTGGAACGCCCTGACAAATCGTGTACAGAACTTATCAACAGTGTACAGAGCTCAACAGTGACTAATCACAGGCTACTACTTGCATGTCCATGCTAGTCCATGCTTAACTGAACAGTGTAAAACAAATGTGTATCCGACTTTGCATTGTGTAACCATTCTGTAAGCATCGTGTATACAACAAGCATCATGTATCTATTACAATACTAATATGCACTGTGTATTCTACAACATAGTGTTTCTCCTACAGTCATTGCCAGAACTGTATTACACAAACGCGTTATACAAACTATCTGCAATAAATATGCACCTCATTCTGCACTGAATTTGTCAAATTCTGCACAGTATCTACTGTATATAAAGCATATAATTACTATGCAACTATCTACATTGCGTGTGCATTACCAGCAATACCTTACAACCTGTTGTATATCTGACTTTGCACTGTGCATTTGTTCTGTGAGCAATGTGTATATAAAAAGTACTGTGTACCTACTTTAATCCAATAAACACTGTGCACCTAATATAATATAAAATAAGCTCAGCGCATTCTATAACATAGTGTCTCCACTACAGTTATTGCCTGCACATCATATCTGTATTACTCAAACTATCTGTATTATATCTGCACTGTATCTGACATATGCATAGTGTATAATTCATCTATATCTATCAATATTGTATCTGCATTACCTGTATAATCTCATAGCTTCGCCTAGAAATATATAGCTTGGCAACATAGCATGCATGGTGCTGCGTACTATAATTGTGTGTATACAATAGTATAGTTTCTTTTAATCTGTAAGTATAATTGTGTTTATATAATTGTGCACAATTGTGTTATATACCGTAGTATAGTGTTTTATTCTGTGTTTTAATACGTTAGTATAATTGTGTTTGCATAATTGTACACCATAACTGTGTTGTATATAGTAGTATAGTGTCTTATTTCGTTTGTACAATTGTGCGCAGTATAAATTCTAATATCTAATGCTTTACAAGCATAGTGTATCTGTTTTTACATTGTGTATCAATTCTGTAAGCATTATGTATATAAAAAGCACTGCATATCTATTCAAATTAAATAAGTATTGTGTACCTGATATAATGTATTGCATAATGTATTCTCCAGAGTAAAGTTTCATCTGTAATTACTATATCATCTAATAACAAAATTTAATATTCTACAGTGTGCCTGCATGCTTTATGTATGTTTATATGTGCATTTTACATATGATATGTGATCTAAATGTGTCTTTAGTGTAAGTGTATACTATATATTAGCTTAAATATGTTTCATTATAAGTATGTGTTTTACTTGTATAAGTGTGTGCAAACTAGTACCTAATTTCTATTTTTATATAATGTGCTTACATGTTTTATATGTGTTATATATGTGCTTTTATATGTGTTTTACAAGCGTTTTGTATGTATCTTTATATGTGCAAGTGTATGTACTTGTATGTGTATGTATATGCTGTAATTAGTGTCTAACAGTGTCTAACAAACCAAGATGTAACAAATCATCCGCCTATCGATCAAAACTAATGTATTCCTAAGACGCCTCTGTATGGCCATGTACAATTACGTAAAATTCTTCAATAAACTCCCGAGGTGGCCTCATGAGGCTCCTGGGAGTTGCTGCCACTAGATAGGGAAAGGCACGGGACATATGCCTGTTTACCTCTGTTAAACATCAGGCGTCCCCGTCCTCCGTCACCTGTCACCTGTGCTACCGTTGCACCACGAATACACGCAGAAAGGAGGGAAAAAATGCCTTATAATATATAAAAGTTATAATTACACAGTTTTGGCTTTTTAGAACCACACTTTATTGATTTATTTAGTGTCCTCAGGTATTGGAGCAAACTAGCTTCCCATTTAATGGAGTAAAAATAATTCAAGATTTAATACTTCTTCAAAAGATGGTTAATTGTGTTTAATCATTTTGAAATTTGAAGTAATATCTGTAATTCAAGTTTTCATTATTTTGTTAAACGATAAAGATACCTTCGTGAAATATTAAAGCATTTAAGGCAAAATAAATTTTTCTTAATAGTAAGAAAAGTAGGTAGTGTAAGGGATAATATTCATATAATGTGATAGCACGATACTTTGGTAAATTATTTACTAAACTGTCCTAAGATTATACAAAATTATTAATTAAAACAATAACAAAACTACCATCATTAAAGAGTAAATCATGTATTCATTGATTATTTATGAAAATATTTCTGTATTAAAGAAATTTTTTCGAAATATTTTTCTACTGTATGTGATGATAACCGTTGATGTATTGTAGCTTAAGCAACAAGTTGTAATAGACACTTAATATTGTAGGAAGCTTTGTTCTATCCAGAAATATGATGAATGTGAATTTACTGGCTATGAGCTTGAAATGACGAATCCAATTTACGGAAAACACGAATATTTAATAGAAACACGAATAGCTGCTACAATCTATAAGGTGATTACATATGTGGGAGGAGGAAATAAATGAGGTTATTTACAGATGGAATAGAGAATAACGTCCTTTATATATACACGTCTTTAAATGCCGTCATCGTCGTCATGCTCTCACTAACGTCCTTCTGCGAATGATTGCGCAGTTCACTCTGTCGTAGCACTCGGGATCCAAAGGTCCTTTCTGTACGGCCTTGGGGCTACATCTACTGGATGACGCATTCCCATAACTGCTCTTTCCATCCTGATAGGATGAGGCATCGCATTATCGTAGGACCACCATCCACATCCAAGGATCTGAAAAATAAAATTAAAAAAAAAAAAAAAAAAAAAAAAGATTTTAGTTAGTATTGAGGAAAAAGTCATTTTAAATGCTTTATTTCAGCCATCTTCCCTCATCATCCTAACATCTTCAGAAATAACGGCTTTAGCTCCTCTTCAATGCTCTTTCAGTGTTCATTCATCTTGAACAGTCTATCTGAATACATGTATTTCACAAGCACGTCTTCTTTGATGTTGTCTGGAACAATTCGTCTGGATTTATCTTCGTATACACGTCTTTTTAAACATCATCTGGATAAGTCTTCTGAATGCGTCTTCTTAGATACCATCTTCTTTAAGCCGTCTTTCTTCATACAATTCATTCTTAGACATTTTTATTCTTTTTAAAATAGTTCACATCTTTAAAACAATAGTCCATTAGTCAAATCGGGAGAAATTTGTCAATTTGGGAAAAAAGTCTAAATCAGGAATCATCAAAATCGGTATTTCATTATCAAAGCCTTTTGGTTTTCTTCCTGGATCTTCTGAATTTGCTTTTCCTCCTCTTTTTATCACCTTCTTTAGTTTCTTTTGCTCCGTCTTTGCTTTCTGTATCAGCGTCGTTGTCATCAGGTTTTCTCATCGACTTCTGCTCTTCAATCTTCTCCTGTTCTTCGATGGTCTCAATAGTTTCTTCGACTCCAGTAGCATCTTTTGGTTCTCTGTTGTAAGGTATTTTACTGAAATTGTTCTAGTGGAATTCGCATTTGATTCGTCACCTTTAGCAACTGATTCTTCCTCGGGAAAACGCTTCTCTTCAGAATCTCCTTCTGCAGTGGCATTTCTCCTCATTGGCTTCGAATCTGAGTGTATTGTGTCTTCTTGAGCTTCTTCTTCCACTAATTCATGGTTCACAGCGTCACTTTCATTCACCACTCTGTAAAGCAAGTCATTTTGTAAACAATAATCTCTACATGGCCTAGACTTCAAAACTTCTTTTATAATTTTTATGTTTTCATCAGTTTCTTGAGCTCGAATCATCTTAAATGTTATACCATCTTGAATTACCATACATATAGGATTTCGACTAAGAGCATCCACATGTCTTCATACGGGTGCCAGATCTGTGTTCGATTGTGTAATCATAATCTTGTAACATTAATGCCCATCTAGATATTTTAGTACAAATGTCTTTCTTGCTCACACTTTGTTTGAATGCATTACAATCTGTCACGATTTGAAACGGTATGCCTAATATGTACACCCTGAAGTTTTTAAGAGCTTCTACGATTGATTTAACCTCTAATTCGTAGCTCGAATTCAATGTCTTCAATGTCTGTCGTCTTCTTACTCGTTCTTACTCGTTCTCTAGCTCGTTCAATGTCTGTCGTCTTCTTACTCATATAATAAACCAGATGCATCTGATTACCAATTAAGGATTTCTATAACAGAACCGCACCATAACCGTCAGTTTGTATTTCGGTTTCTGCTTTCGGATTATAAATACACAAAACAGGTTCAGATGTCAAGATGTGTTTCAATTCGTTAAAAGTATAAAGTTCTTTATTTTCGAATTTAAATTTAGAATCTTTCTTCAGTAAATCACTAAGCGGTTTTGCAATTAATGAATAATTAGGTATAAATTTTCTGAAGTAAAACCAGTAGTAACTAGTTAACCGACATCAGTTAGCCGACAAGACATTTAGCCGACAGGGACACTTAGCCGACAGGGACACTTAGCCGATAAGGATACTTAGCCGACAGGGATACTTAGCCAACAGGACATTTAGCCGACAGGACATTTAACCGACATGGACACTTAGCCGACACGGACACTTAACCGACAGGACATTTAGCCGACGTGGACAGTTAGCCGACAAGACACTTAGCCGACAAGACACAATGTTATATTAATGTTTTCTAATAATATATAACTTTTCGCAATATCTGTTAAAAATGTATAAATTTTCATTTCATTTTTCATTAATTTTATTTATTTATTTATTTATTTATCTTTCATTCCTTCTATTTCTCGTTTTTGGCTTAGCTGTACGGATATTTTTTAAAGAACATATTAAAATGTAATTAAGTGACCGCCGTACTTAGCTAAAAAAATTCTTTTTTCCTTTCGAACTTTAATTCATATTCTCTGACGAGAAATTTCAGCGTTTTCCAATTTGGCCAATATACACCAAACAGAATGATACATATCAAACAATGCTAAATTAACACAATAATTAATAGCACATATGAGATCTTTAAGAATCGAAAAATGAATTTTACTGATAAGTGAAAAAAATGACTTAAATATTGAACTTATGGAGTAGTCGAGAAATTTTGTAATTGATAGTTTAAGTAATTTTGGGGTACGTGTCAGTTAAACGTCACTGTCGGCTTAGTAACCTGTTGACTAAATGTCTTGGCAGTTAAAGGGAAAGAGAGGGCACAACGGATCAATTTGTGGCTTCACGATGGGCATTATGACGTCATCAAATCCCTGAAAGGATTTTTCGGTAGCGACCATTACTGCAAATCCTGTGAAAAAGCCTATGAACATCCGGAAAACCACCATTGTGCCAACGCCTGCCCATTTGTTTGAGGACCGACTGCATTCCAGGCGTGCCCCAACGATGTCAGGATTGCGACCGTCTCTGCCGCTCCGATGCCTGCTTTGAAGCACACAAAGCCCTGACTGGAAAACAAGAGTTTTCACTCTGCGACAGGGTAAGTGTTTTTTGAAAATGTATCTTAATGAAATAAGTTAATTATCATGTAATTTTCTCGAAATGGTTATGTTTAAAAAAAATATTGTCATTACAGGTATACCAGTGCAGGGAATGCTGCCAAGTGATTCGGAGACGCGATTGCCCTAAGGACCTGCATAGGTGTGGCACCACGAAATGCCCTTCTTGCAACCAGTTTGTCGTAGCTGATGAGCCCCGTTGCTATTTGCGACGTGTTGCCCTGAAGAAGTCCGAGGATAAGCTCATCTTTTTTGACTTTGAAACGGACCAGTCTTCGGGGGAGCATCTTGTGAATTTCGCGGTGGCTCAGTATGCCGACGGCACAGAGACAGCGTTTTCGGGCTATGCGGCTTGCCAAAACTTCTGCGCCTGGCTGTTTACCACACAGCACAAGGGTTTCACCGCCGTGGCTCATAACATGAAAGGGTAAGTTTATCAGGTTCAACGTTCCTTCTAACCTTCTTCGGGAACATACAAGGACCTGACTCGGAACAGAGAGCTTACTAAAGCTATGTTCACTAATTGTGGTACGTAGACAGGATACAGACGAAGGGTATACAAAACCCTTTATTTTTCTCTATATACAATAACTTCCGTACTTCGGAATACACTGACCCGCCACTCGGGGTCTAACGTAAAAGTATAAAAATAAAACTAAACTCTAATTTAACTTTAGAATAATACACGTGGAAGATTGGCCTTATAATAACAGGAAGCGTATGTAGCACAGAGACTGTGAACACTACAATACGTTTAATTTATCAAGAGGATTAAAACCTCTGGCCTGGAAGGCAAACAGCAACTGCGTAACTTCTAAGGTAAGCGGCCTGCTTCGAACTCACTGCTTCCTCTCTCTCTTTTTCGCTTGGCAAAAAGGCCACACTTAAATACTTGGCGTTCGCCAGACAAACTTTGCATAAAATCCTTCACGCTTATAATTCTGGCCGGAAGTAGAAAATAAGAAGTGACAGTAAAGATTTAAAATAAATTAAACGTTAGTAAAACTTAAGATCCTTACATACTTCCCGCCAGAGTTAATTAGTTTGAAACTGAGGTCTAAAACGACCTTGTTGAAAACTTTTAGCTCTAGAATCTAACGCGAGGCCAACCTTTTACAAACACACTTCGCTAGAAACTAGAAAATTTAAAAGAAAAAAATTTGTTACAATAGCAGCTCCCAGGATATACAACAATCTTTTTTTTCATCTGTACTGCATCTAAACAGGAGCTTTTATTCAATTCTGGTTCCTTCCAGAGATCTGGAAGGAAAACTAGTTTAATGAAATGTTACACAATGACATGGCAAGTAACATATACAATTATACTGCTCTTAACATTCTTATTTCATTCATGACTATTTTAATTATCTCTCCCCGTGCTCTCTGACATGTGTTGTAAAAGAACACCAAACACGAATGTGTTTCTGTCTACGTGTGCCACACTTCCTCCTACAATCAAAACACTAACGTGTTAAAATTCAACATAACGAGACCTCTTAACACACCCTAATTTCAACTCTAAACCCTGAGGTACTATTCTAAAAGTGGCTAACTCTAAAGTGTAGCGTCAGAGAGCCTAACTACATCATTCAACCTTTAACACATATTCGCCATGATTTAGTCTTTACAGTCACACGAATAACAAATTTTTAACATTACTTTCACTTTTACCATATCACGGTATTTCTTAACATTTAAAATAACAGAAAATATCAACATGCCGTTAATTTTACAGATTTGAAAACATACATTAGTAGTACATTGTTAACTTCTATTCTTTTCAAAGCAAGTGCCAATTCTTTCTACATTGAAAGAATACATTTCAAAAAAAGTCTTTCAGACTAAAACTTCTTTCTTGCTAGAATGTTTTAAATAAAATTTATACAATAACTTTTTACAATATTTAAGTTTTTTACACAACGCTATTATACATCAACTTTAGTTTTACGCACGAGTAATTGAAAAACATAATACGAAAATCGGTCACAACTCATTTCTCGCCCTTTTGGCGATAAAGGTAGACCTCGCATGAGGTAAAACTTCTTGAAATCTGCCACTTGCAGTAAGAATGAAAGATTAACTTAAGTTTGCAAAGTAACATAAAATTTTACTTATCTTTGTAATATTCGGACATCCTTTTCTGGGCCCAGTCTTTAAAGGTACTGCAGATAGTAGCTTGATTTATCCTCCTTCTTGTACGGGCTCGCCCTTCAGTGCTTTCCTCTGGAAGCTTCCGTTTTTCACCAGTTCGGCCACCCTTGAACACCTTCCTTTTCTCCTCTGCTTGTGGTCTTGGCCGTTTGAAGGCAGCTGGTATTGGCGGAACCGGAAAACTTCTGTCGTGATCCTGCTTGGACCTCGTTGCTGGCCGTTCAAACTTTCCTTGTACTTTTTCCTCCGCCGCTGATGGCCCTTCCGCAGTTCGGCGACTTTTGCTGCGGAGAGTTCTGTCGGATGAGTAGATCTTCCGTTTTAAAGCCGGGTTATAGTTGCCGTCATTTCTCCTGGTCCTCTTCACATACGTCGTCCTTCTCCCTTCTTCATTCTGGGGGTGTTCGTGAACTCTGTTTTCTGGACGGTGGAACGGCTTCTTTTTCTTGTTACCTTCAATTTTTCCGCGGGGCAATTTTCTTTTCACTTGCTTCTGTCTCTCATTGGCTTGCCCTTGTACTTGTCGTTTTTCCACCTCTGGAACTTGTACCTGCGGTGTCTGCCGTGCCGGATCCTGCAAAAGATCTTAAAAGATTTGCATTTTATTACGATCGAAGTAGGGCTTGATTTGATCAATGTTTGCGGAACAGGTTTCACCATTTCTGGCTTTTAACACTACAACAGCGTGAGTTATTTTTTCTATAACATATGGTCCTTCAAATCGTGGAAAACATTTTAGCAGTTTTATCTTCTGGTGCTGAAGAAAGTGAATGCTTAATTTTTAAAACTTCATCCCCTACTTTATAAGTTACTCCCTGTTGTTTCAAATCATAATATAGCTTCTGTTTTCTTTGTGCTACTTCCGTATACTTTTTTGCTTCTTTTATTAGTTTTTCTATATCACCCATTTTAAATTCTGGGGCTCTTTGTTGCACATAAAATAATTTATCTAACGGTGTTATAATCTTTCTGCCTAGAAATAACTCAGCAGGAGGTTTGCCCGTTGTATCATGTTTTGCGGTCCTAAAGGCGAAAGCAAATTCATTGACATATTTATCCCAGCTTTTATGAACATTTTTAACATAACTACGGATAATTTTCACTATATTTCTGTTGACCCGTTCCGCTATATTTGATTGCGGCCGATACGGGACCATTTTTAAATGACGTGTGCCAGTTTTTGGCACATGTCTTCAAATATATTACTTACAAATTGAGGACCATTATCCGATATAACTTTTAGGGGCGCCCCGTATTTTAAAATATATTTATTTAAAATAGAATCGGTAACTAATTTCACGGAGGCTCGTTTTAAGGGAACAATTTCGGTCCATTTACTAAAATGATCAACCATAACAAGGAGATAGCGACTTTTATTTAACTGACTTTTTGGGAAAGGGCCCAATAAATCGATGCCAATTATTTCATTTGGAAATTCGGATTTAATACTATTTAGAAACACGGCCGGGCGGAAATTAATATAATTAACTGCTTGACATGTTAGGCAGGACTGGACATACGCCCTTGTTAACTTTTGCAGTTCAGGAAAGTAGACTGCCTCGCGTACGCGTTGGATAGTTTTTCGAATACCAGCATGAGAAGCTAAAGGGCTGTCATGGAGCTCCTGCAGGATATTTAATCTAAGACTAGCTGGGATAACAGGTCGAAATTCGTTGTTGGAATTCGTAGTTTTTGTATAAAATAAGAGACCATCTATTAGTTCGTAATGGGCCGCCCTATTTCTTATCGCCACAATATCTTGGTGGCTAAAATTTTCAGGATCCTTCAAATACTCATAAATGCTTCCAAACTCAGGATCCTTACCCAGTTCGGTTATTACAGTTTCTCGGGACTTTATTGTACACGCTGTAAGCATTGCCATCTTTACGGTATTGCCTTGTTCGTCTATTTTAATCCTTGATAGGGCATCTGCTACGATATTTTCCTTTCCAGGGGTATGCTTGATTACCAGATTATATTCTTGCAGCTTAAGTGCCCATCTTATTAACCTTGGGGATAAATATTTCCCTGAGTACAATCTAGTTACCGCCGCATGATCAGAGTATACTGTTATCGGCGCCTTTCCAAAATAGACTCGAAACTTTTGCACTGCTAACAGAACTGCAAGTGCCTCTTTCTCGGTCGCGGAATAGTTTCTTTGTGTTTGATTTAAAGTTCGGCTAAAAAATGCCACGGGCAGCTGATTTTGCGAAAGTACCGCTCCTACCGCATAATCCGAAGCACCCGCTGAAATTTCTAAATTTTCATCCTTTTCAGGAAATTTCAACACAGGGGCTTGCGTTAATGCTTTAATTTTTCGAAAGCACTATTGGCTTCGGCCGTCCACGAGAATCTTGCCTTTTTCCTTTTTAATTTTAACAATGGCTCAGCGATAGCCGCAAAATCTTTTATAAAGGACCTATAATATGAACAAAGTCCTAGAAAAGAAGACAGCTTTTTTGCCGTGTTTGGAGTCGGATACTTTTGTACAGCGATTATTTTTGATTCATCTGTCTCGATCCCTTTTTGCGATATTTTGTAACCTAAATATTTTAATTCAGGGGCTGCAAATTTGCACTTTTCGACATTAACTTTTAGACCGGCCTCATTTAATAAAGAAAACACCTGTCTTAAATCCTGTACATGTTGGTCTAGATTATCACTAGTAATAATGATATCGTCTAAATAGATAAATGTGGACTTTCCAAGAACAGGTCTTAACACAATGTCCATGCATCGCTGAAATGTTGCTGGGGCCCCTGAAAGGCCAAACGGCATACGCAAAAATGCATAAGTGCCAGACTTGGTTATAAAAGCAGTCTTAGGCACGTCTTCAGGCCTAACCCCTATTTGAAAATAACCAGTCGTTAAGTCTAAAGTCGTCATAAATTTGGTTGATTTTATGTTCCTTAAAATTTCTTCTATGATCGGTAACGGATATACCGGATATTTCGTTATGGAATTTAATTTACGGTAATCAATAGCGAATCTCCACGTTTTTGGATGCTCCAAAGGATAGCATTATTTTTCTTACATAAAACCACCGGGCTAGCATAACTACTTGAGATGGGCGTTATGATCTTTTTACGTAGCATATCGGTAATATGCCATTCTATAATTTTTTCCTTATTCTTATCATACCGGTATGGTTTTTGATGAACTGGCAATGCATCTCCGGTGTCAATACTATGGTTAGTAACCTGAGTAAATCCTGGAATATCACTAAATAACGAAGCAAATTCACTTACCACTTGTCGGATTCTATCCTGTTCGTCATTAGGCAGGTGGTCAAGATTTACCATCGGCGGTTCAGCCTTTTCAGTACGAACTGGTCTCATTGTCAGCTTAAGGGACGCTTCATTAAAATCCAGTGTTGCTTGTCCGTCTGAAAGAAAATCTATCCCTAAGATTAAATGTGCTTGCAGATTCTTTACTATAAAAAACATCACCTTTATTTGTTCGTCCTTGATACGGATATACAAAGGTACTTTACCTACGCACTTACATTTTTCTCCTTGCGCCGCTAACACTGTTGTATTATCCGCATTATATATGCGGTATTTGCGAAATTACTTCTTAAAAAACTGTTCTGCCACACAGGAACACTGCGCGCCGGTATCCAGGAGTGCGGTGGCTGGGATATTATTCACCAAGACTTCAATCTTCGGAAGAGTCAAATTTTTCACCATTACTGTATTTAACTTGTAGGAAGAGGGGTTTTCGTGGCCTTCGGATTTCCGCACCCTCTCGTCAGCAGAAATCCGTTTTAGTTTAAATTATTTTTCTTTTCCGTGCTTTCCTTCTTTTTCCACTGGCCTTGAGACTTTTTTCCTGGGTTGCTATTGAACTGTCGACGTTCGCCGGCTGTTTTTTGAATGCTCGGGTTTCCTTGCCCACTGATTCGCTTTTTCTCCGTAGCCATGTGCTTGAGTTTGCTGTAGTCTTGGCGTACCAAATTGGTTTCGCTGTTGATATTGGCGTCTTCTTTCGACGTCCGCCGTTCTTCTACTTTCAAACTGGATTGCTAGCTCAAATAACTTTTCCAGTGTAGTCGGATTTCTTAATTCAATAAAGTCTTGCACTTGGGGCAGTAACCTCGGCAAAATCACTTGAATTATTTCAGGATCCGGACGGTTTCCATACAAGAGCTTGAAAACGTGAATTTTTCTTAAAATAAAGCTCGAGAGGTTTTCGATTCTTTGTTGATATATGCTGAAAAGTTCCGTTTCTAATTTCGCACGATCCCTTACAACAGCGAAGGCTTTTAGTAGGGCAGTCTTGAAATTTTCGTAAGTATAGGTGGGATTTCCTGCTTGACCCAAGAGACTTCTGCCTATACATTTGAACCAGTTAAGCGCTTGGCCCCTCAAAGCGCTGGTAGCTAAGGTAACTTTTTGAAACTCGTGCACGGGGTATAGCATGAAGTGGTCATCCAATTTTCCCAAAAAACTGGTTACCGGTGAGTTTCCGTTAAACGTTGCTTCTGGTTTCATCGAAGCGCGCATGGTCTGGACGATGTAACCGAATCCTTCCAGGGCGGCAGCTGGCATTTCTGGATTCTGAGCCGTTTCTGCAGGCAGCACAGGTTCTTCTTGAAACTCGGCCATGGTTATTCTTCTTCGTTGGGCGCCACTATCAGGTTCAACGTTCCTTCTAACCTTCTTCGGGAACATACAAGGACCTGACTCGGAACAGAGAGCTTACTAAAGCTATGTTCACTAATTGTGGTACGTAGACAGGATACAGACGAAGGGTATACAAAACCCTTTATTTTTCTCTATATACAATAACTTCCGTACTTCGGAATACACTGACCCGCCACTCGGGGTCTAACGTAAAGTATAAAAATAAAACTAAACTCTAATTTAACTTTAGAATAATACACGTGGAAGTTTGGCCTTATAATAACAGGAAGCGTATGTAGCACAGAGACTGTGAACACTACAATACGTTTAATTTATCAAGAGGATTAAAACCTCTGGCCTGGAAGGCAAACAGCAACTGCGTAACTTCTAAGGTAAGCGGCCTGCGTTGACTTACTGCTTCCTCTCTCTCTTTTTCGCTTGGCAAAAAGGCCACACTTAAATACTTGGCGTTCGCCAGACAAACTTTGCATAAAATCCTTCACGCTTATAATTCTGGCCGGAAGTAGAAAATAAGAAGTGATAGTAAAGATTTAAAATAAAATAAACGTTAGTAAAACTTAAGATCCTTACAAGTTAAAAATACCATAGTTTGCATGCTCTAGTTTTCATGGCTGTTTTTTTCAATATTATTCATAATTTTTTTACTTACAGGTTCGACGGTCAGTTCGTGATGGCCTGTCTCCTGGAGCAAGGCACAGTGCCGGAGGTGATCCCTAACGGGTCTATGATCATGAGTGTAAGACACCCTAGTATGAACATTCGGGTCATAGACTCGTTAAATTTTCAACCGATGGCGTTGGCCAAACTGCCGGGATGCTTCGGTCTCAGCGAGCTGAAAAAGGGATACTTTCCCCATCTTTTCAACTCCCGAGAAAACTAGAGTTATGTCGGACCGTTATCACTAAATAACGAATATCACTAAATAACGAAGCAAATTCACTTACCACTTGTCGGATTCTATCCTGCTCGTCATTAGGCAGGTGGTCAAGATTTACCATCGGCGGTTCAGCCTTTTCAGTACGAACTGGTCTCATTGTCAGCTTAAGGGACGCTTCATTAAAATCCAGTGTTGCTTGTCCGTCTGAAAGAAAATCTATCCCTAAGATTAAATGTGCTTGCAGATTCTTTACTATAAAAAACATCACCTTTATTTGTTCGTCCTTGATACGGATATACAAAGGTACTTTACCTACGCACTTACATTTTTCTCCTTGCGCCGCTAACACTGTTGTATTATCCGCATTATATATGCGGTATTTGCGAAAATACTTCTTAAAAAACTGTTCTGCCACACAGGAACACTGCGCGCCGGTATCCAGGAGTGCGGAGCCCCACTATTACAGCCCGGATACTATGAGCACTCCAGCCCGAAAGGCATTTCTATCCTGGCACGAAGAACATAAGGGGGGATGTGTTCAATTTTCAAGCAGAGATGCTGGCTTATTGCAGGTATATTTTTTCCCTCCTTTATTCTTATTTATTTAATATTTTGTTTTATTCTTATATTTTATATTTCGTATTTTTTAACATTTTTTCTTTTAATAGATCGGACGTGGAAATTCTTCGTCAATGTTGCCTGGAATTTCGAGCCCAGTTTTTGGATGTGGCGGGTGTGGATCCATTCCAGTAAGTTATTTTCTAATTTCTTTTATACAATAATGATCATGTTTACAGTTATGTTCTTATGGAATAATCATGCTCATGAAGTTGTTCTTTTTTCTTTTCAGATACGTGACCATTGCGTCAGCGTGTATGGCAACATATCGGAGTTTCCACATTCAGCCCAACACGATTGCCATGGTACCCACACACGGATATGTGAACTCCACGAATTACAGCCCTGATTCGATCCTGTGGTTGGACTTTGTTGCTGCTTCGGAAGGCATTGCCATTCAACATGCGTTGAACGGTTCCGGAGAGCACAGAATCGCCGGAATCTCGGTAGACGGTTTCTGCCAAGAAACACAAACCGTCTATCAGTTTCAGGTAAGAAAATATAACCATTCTTTTTCTATGTGATTCTTTTGAATGATTTTACCCTTTTAATGTTTAATTTACATGTTGAATACTAATAATGTATTCGTTTTTTTTAGGGCTGTTTTTTCCATGGGTGTAGTTCGTGCTATGACGGGGATACCATTCACTCCTTAAAAGGAGTTTCCATGGCAACGTCAAGAGAAAAGACAGAAGAGGCCACACGAAAACTTCGAGCCCAGGGTTTCCACGTCATAGAAATGTGGGAGCATGAGTTTCAGAGAGAAAAAGAGGAAAATCCAGGTCTCCAAGCTTTCCTGGATCAACACCATTTGTGGGACCGACTCAATCCTCGCGAGTCATTTTTCGGAGGACGGACTAATGCCCTCAAATTGTTCCACGAGGGAAACCCTAAATATGTGGATTTCACATCCCTCTATCCATGGGTTCGTACTTTTTTATTATTTTAAAACTTTTTCATGGATGATGTGTTTTTCTGATTTTTATGTATGTTTTTTGTGATGTGTTTTTCTACTTTTTGTTTTATTTCACAGGTGAACAAATAATGCGTCTACCCCGTGGGACATCCGGAAATCATCACAGAAAGCTTCGGGGATCTAGAACACTACTTTGGCATCATTCAATGCCGTGTCATTCCTCCCCGGAACCTATATCTTCCAGTTCTTCCATATCGGTGCCGAAAGAAACTGATGTTTCCCCTGTGTCGGACTTGCACCCTTCTACAATGTCAGTCTTCCTGTACCCACACAGACAACGAAAGAGCTTTTGTCGGAACGTGGGTATCGGAAGAAGTCAAGCTGGCGATAAAGAAAGGTTACCGCGTCACACATGTAAGTATTCAAAGATTATTTAAATTGTTTGTCATAACACAAATTTATTTCAAATCTTTTGTCATAACTGAAATTTATTCTTTATTTTCTAGATTTACGAAGTGTATCATTTCAAAGAATCGTCTACTTCCCTGTTTCGTTCCTACATTGATCTTTTTCTGAAGATCAAACAGGAAAGTAGCGGATGGCCTTCGGAGTGTGTGACGGATGAAGCCAGACTGAAGTACATTCGCCAGTATGAAGAAAGAGAGGGCGTCAAGTTGGAGGCCGAAAAAATATCGAAAAGCCCTGGGCCTCTCCAAGTTGCCAAGTTGGCCCTAAACAGTTTCTGGGGCAGGTAAGATGATTTCTTTTGTACTTGAATTTTTTGTAAACATTTTTATTTTTTTAATTCGTTATGATTTATGTTGGATTTTGTTTTTCAGATGGGGTATGAACATAAACAAAGGACAGCTTACCTATGTACATACGGTGCCGGACTTTAATAAGATGATGGCTGATCCTACCAAAAAAGTAAGTTTTCTGATCAATTTTATTCATCTATAAACTTCGACCTATTATTCATGTATTTTGAGCTGTGAACTCATGACTCTTCTATTCTTTTCAGATCAAAGATGTCTTTCTGCCCACGCCTGAGGTGACTGCAATACAATGGGAGTCTGCCAAGGAGTTTGTGCCGCAAGATGCCTCGACCAACATTTTTCTAGCGACGTTTACGACAGCTTGGGCTCTTCTCAAGCTGTACAGTGAAATGGAGAAGCTGGGTCGAGACGTCCTGTATCATGACACAGACTCCATCATCTACGCTATCAATGGTCGCAATGATCCTCCCTTGGGTAACTTCTTAGGGGAATTTACCGACGAACTGGATGGAAATATTATCAAAACCTTCGTGTCAGGTTAGGGCCTTTAAAGAGTTCCTTATTTAATATGTACCAAAAAACATTTAATGCATATTTTTTCTGTTATGTCTTTTTCTCATCATGTTTTATTTATTTTTTTTTTCAAGAGGTCCGAAAAACTATGCGTACCAGACGGCCACAGGGAAAACTTGTTGCAAAGTCAGAGGATTTTCGTTGAACTTCCGAAATTCCCAGTTCTTAAATTTTGAAGCCACCAAAAGTCTGGTATGTAGTCTGGACCAAAAGGATGTCATAGCTCTGCACAACCCTTCCAAAATCACCCGAGAACCAAAAAGAAGAAAAGTTGTGAATAAACCCGAAACAAAAATGTACAAAGTTGTGTTGGACAAAAGAGTGATTCAATCAGACTTTACCACATTACCATTTGGTTTTTGAAAACGACTTTTGTAAAAATGTATTGTATGTACAAAAAAGGTTTGTATGTAAAAAGATCATATGCACAATATCATGCATATGTGTGTAAAAACTTATTTAGAAAAAAAAAATAAACAGAAGTTTAAAAATTATGGTGTTGTTCTTTCTTGAAAAGGATTTCATAAAAGGTAAGTTTTTTTTAATATTTTTTTTAGAAAATAATGGTTATGATTTTGTATATATTAGTTTAATCCGTCCAGATTTTGCAGAATACTTGATCTTCATTATATCTCTTTTTATTAAGTTTACATTTTATATGCTATGTAATTCAAAAAATAAGCTTCTAATAGGATGAATATTTACACATTCTACTCAATTGCCTAGATATGAAGAATTTCTTTTACATCCAGATTTTTACCTTATGTCTGCATAACCTGTATTTATTCCATTCGTCTTCTTATTATTGATAGGAAAAATTAAAGTTATGTGAGAGATTTAGAATACTGAAGTTCATATGAATGTTGAATACTGGGAACAAATCCGGCATTCTGTCATAATTGAGTCAATCTCTGAATAATAAAATTTTAAGAAAACATCAGTTTCATTCACGTGAATGAAATAAATACATTTTCCAAAAACACATCCAAGAAATCTATCACAAGTGTCAACATAAACGATCTACAAATATATTTTTAAGTATTTAAATAACTCATAAGTTGAAGATAAACCAAAAGAAAAAGTATATTCATTGGCATATATCAACAGCAAAGATAAAATAGTTTCCAATAGCAAAAGAGAAAACAGTTTCGAAATGTCTAAAGTCTACTCTCAAAACTTTTTCGAAAAAAAGATGACATCACAAATACAAAAATTTTACGGAACCTAACATTAGTTAAAAATTTTCGTTCGAAATTTTAGTTCTGATATAGGAAAATACATATTAAGTAATTAAATGTGAGTATTCGTGTACATGTTTGTAAAAAAATAAATATATAAATTTTTAGGAAAATTTTGCTTGTTTTCTATTTTGGTAATGATACTGGTAAGTTAGGAAAATTTTCTGTACTGAACATATGTAGTCTACGAAATTCTTTGGAAAAAGCGGAATTTCGATACTTCACTAGAAATCAAGTGTTGAAAAAACGGTTTAAAACTTAACCAAGAGCACAACGAAGTACATATATAAATTATTTTGCTAATCGGTTATGAACTTTTAAGTATGATATATCCAGAATCTTCAAAATTAGTAATGAAACGTTCAATTTAATACTTGAGATTTTACTAAAGAAGTCTCTGTAATAGTAAAATGTTGGTTAAAATTGTGCTAACAGAAGGAAAAAATATTCTTTTTTTTAAGTATTCGCATGATATGTAATAAAAATGAAAGCATGGCCCCGGTGCAGCAATGCAATACAAGGTTTTAAGTAAAAAAGTTTCTAAAGTAATTTTTTTTGTCACGTACGAAAATTAGCAATATATTAGCAGTGGACGAGGGAAAAAATTTTCAAAGATAATACTGTGGTATGAAAATTAATCAAAAAGTATAATATTTTTCTTCGCAATAAGTTATGAATGTTTTCGTTTCAGTAGAATTAAGTTAGAAAGTACAAATTTGGTAATGAAACACTCATTTCAGCCTTTAAGATTTTATTAAAAGATGCAATAAACACATTCACTTGAAATGTAATGCAGTAAGTTAAAATATAACTCATCAATGCAATATATTAGGTATGTACGGTTAATTGTTTATTTCGAATATGACAGAACAGAAACTTTTGAGTCAGAGAGAAACCATGTTTACAAAACAATGGTTCTTGTTTTCCTAGTAATTCAAATTAAAGCGTTGATGTTTCTTATGAAGATGAGATATTTTTTTAGACATGTTTCTAATGAAATTAGTATATAAACTTCTTTTAAGAAATACTCTTTACGAGAAAAATCTATGACAATGCAAGTCAGGAATCGTGGTGACTTAGAGAAAATATTCGAAGTCTGTATGAGCTGAGTTAAAAGTCTCCATTATCTACATTCGAATACATCTAAGTCAGAGAAAGTTAATCTATTCCTATAGTATACTAAGATAAAAATTCCATTTCTTTTCTTAATTTCTGGTTCAGCGTAGTAGTGTTGTTAAATCTTCTAAATATGTAACACAATTATTAAATCAAATAATATAACTATTTAGTAAAAATTTGTTCCCAAGTCTTTACGAAGCGTTGTAAACGATAAATAGGAAAATATTTGAAAACTCAATGATTTGCAGTGGCAGTAATGTAAGTATTAATCTTCAAAGTGTTCAAAAGTTTATCGAAAAGGTACTTCACAAAAACTGTTTATGAAAACACGAACACATCACAGCCATCCGCAATTAACTTCCGTCAAAACTGAAAATTCTAACTCAAAATTTAACTTGAATGCAGGAAAAGAAACATTAGGGGTTTCGATATGAAGGTACTCATGTAAACTTTCCGGAATGATATGTACAGTATTTCAGGAAATATTCAGCCCACCAGCGGCAGAGCGGTAAAGTCGCTGAACACTGGTAGTTCGGTCCGAGGTTCGAATTCCGCAAACGGGCTGGCTGCATGGGTGTTTTCGTGGTTTTCCCCATGTGTAACGTGTATACGAGTCAGTTTCCCTTAGAAAGTCCTCCACGAAGGCATCCCTACCCTTAGGCAGATAGCCCTAGTGTGCTTTGCCATAAATTAAATACACCAAACACACCAGGAAATATTCATTTAACTTGTTTGTAATTTTGTTAAATCATATGTAATGAGCGTATGTGAGACACGAAATGCATTCAGATGCGAAAAAATAACAAACATTTAACTATTTGACAATGAATCAAATTTCATTGGAAATGTAATGGCATGAAAAGTAATACAATATATCTGTATGGAAAATCTTGATGATAATTTCTGGTGTGTTTTTTTCGAATAAAAAGAATAGTTAACCTTTTGTGGACGGATGGCCAATATATTGGCAGTTGCATTCCCTGTTTGAATGGACGGGGTTGTCCACTTTAATGGCCATGTCTTTTTCCCCCATTTTACAGGCTGAAAAGTGGGGTGAAATGTCAAATTTGACGTCCCTGGGTTTTCAACCACTTATCTCTTTCAAAGATCTCTCTTTTGCGACATAGATGCACCCCTTTGAGAATCCATTAAACTACACAAGAATCTTTGTTGCAAATAGGAGGTGATTTCTTAAAGGGGGGAAAGCATTCGGTTCAAGATTTCCCGTCTTTTGGTAGCTCTTACTGCTACCAAAGCCCCGGTCTCAAAAGGTTAAAGGCTCCTAGGTTAGTAATGAACTACTAAATTCGGTCAATTTTCATTAAAAACGCCGTAAGAAGTTCTCCGTACTGGTAAAATATTACTTAAATTCTCTAGCTTTGTGACTTCCCTCAGACATAGGCAACACCAACGGCTGTCTGGTCAATACAAGATAACTATGTGTTTAATACTTCAAGGGTTATGTTCAAAGGTTTAATAGGTTACTTCAAAGCTATGAAAGAAATAACAGTTGGGTAAAATTATGGGCATTTTCAAGAAACAAATGTTCTCTTATGTCCTTTTGGTATTATATTTATAAGCAAAATGCAAAAATTTAGTAAATACGTAGATAAATCTCAGGAAAAAATGGTAAATTAACATGAAATGTTCACTTAAAGTCTATGTAAAGTTGGAAAACAGTGATCGTAATACATTTGAAAAATAGTTCATATACAGTGCATTAAAATTTTGCACCCCATCTATGAATTCATGAAATTCAGCCCAAAAAGTCATTTATCACGTTCGGTTGTTTACAATATATTCTCTTGTTTTAATCTTTTTCCTTTTGAGTTGTATGATTTCTGAATTTGAAGCTTTAAAACACAAAATCAGTCTGATTTATCAACTTGCGTCTAAATGTAAAGTACAGTCAACCAAGTGGAAGAATTTAGTATAAATAAATGTACTACAGACAAAATAAAATTAAAAATTCTTCATTATTTTTCATGCTCTGTTCATGAAACTAGTCAAGATTCTTATTCCTGACTTATCCCATTCGAAAACTTTTCAGAAAAATATTCGTTTCTTGTTCATGTTTTTGCATACTCAAATACTAATTTTGTTGGAAATATGGCATTTTCTTATTCCCTTTTATATTTCACTATTACAGTCTGGCTTGGGAATTTTTTTTTTCCATGGATATGGCATACTTCTCCTATATGCTTGCGACTGTTCTAATAAATTACATTACTAACAAGTGTGAATAAATCCCTAGCTATACAGTAATTATCTTGAATGTTTTGCAAAAAATAGAGCAAGTTAACTTAAAAGTTCTCCACGAATACATCTTTTTTTTTCGGTCCTTACATGCTTTTCTGTGTTTATCAGTTAAGTTCATTGTGTACCTCTCTTTTATCTAATTTGTGAAGTATTCCTGTTTGAATACTTGCATTTGAATTTGTTTAACTGATTTTTAAAATACACGTATATTTTGATCAATGCGTGGGGAAACGAGGAACTGTGGCATCGAGTGGTTCTAAGCATTCCATACTGCATCTTTTCTTAAGAGTACAGCCGGTTAAAAGAGAAAATGCGTTTCATACTTTGTGAAATGTATTTTATTTACTTATTATGTGCCATGTTCGTGATAAATAAAATGTTATACATGTGAGCAGGATTGTGTGGCTCCAATGTTTAATTAAAATAATGCTTTTTGAAATTGCTGATTGTAACAGATCATTATATGGAGTTTCTGTCATTATTACATATTTTTTATAATTATTTGTGTGTAATTTTATTTACTATCTATGAGAAGTTAAATTTCAAAAAAACTGTAAAAGTTCATTATTAAGCACTGTCAGTTTGAAATTTCTATCTTAAAATTATTTGTGTTAGGTCTTTTAAGTTAATTACTATGTTGGATCATTATTTGGAAGTCTGCTCAATATTTCGTGTAATGTATCATAACTATGTAGGAGTTATTTGTCAGGTATGATAAATTAAATTTCGTTCTCAAAAGGCTGTAAGAGTTCAGTAAGTTTGCTAAATAAGTTTATGATAATGTAAAATATGGGTATCTTTCAGTTAAGTTACAATGAATACGTTAAAAATATTCCAAGTTAACAAATTTTTATATTCCAAGTTGGGAAAAAGGCGATAAAGTTTCATTTCCATGGCTAAATATTAATTCCATGTGTATTATAGACTAAGTTCTCCTTCACAAAATGTGACTATAATTCAAATTTGAAATAATACGTTACAATGTGGATATTCTTCTCTGTAGTTAAAATATAATTCAATCTTCTGTACCTTGTTAAGAGAGTAAGGCTGTGATAAGTTCAAATATAGTAGTGTTTATAAAGTTCTGCGGTAAATGGTGGATTCATATTAAGAATCCGAGTGACGTTTTCATATGAAGGAAAAATCAAGGTTCAGTGTATGTTTGGTGATTTAAGTAGGATGTGTGCAAGAAAATACAAGATATTTTTGTAAAATATTTCAAAGAGTTAGCAAAATTTGTGTCAGTAGTATAATTGAATCTTACTGAATAAAAGGGAGTTTCTAAATATATATATATATGTATAAATGTCTGTAGAGTAAAATAAGAAGAAATGAAGTACTATTGGTATGTATCTAAACTTAACTGGGTAGAAATGCCCTATGCATTGGTTTGAGTGGACTTCATACCATGAAAATTTATTGCTCCTTTTAAGATTTGTATAAAGTCAGTAGGTCTTGAAATAACGAAATTTGTATAAGACTATATTTAATTTTTTGGGGAAAAGGAATCAGAAGTACAGCATGAATTTGTTTTAGAAGTTAAATATAAGGGTAAATGTGTAAATGGAAAGTGTAAAAATTACATTTGTCAGACATAGTTTGGTGAATCCTTTGAATAAAAGCAAGACGTGTAAAAGAAAATCAGCGAAGTTTTGTATAGTTGTCCAAAAAGTTAACACAGTCATTAATAGTTAGTACAATACATTAGAAGGAAACGTTCTGAGTATCTCCAACGTAGTAGTATAAAAAGTAAGAAATGTAATATTCCAGTTAAACTATATAGAATGAACATTGGTCATATTGGCTTAAAGTTACAAAAAATATTATCTAGTGAAGTTATACGCATGTAAATTCCACCTTAAAATTTCGAAGGCCGAGTAAGGAAGTAGGTAAGTTTACTTTTTGAGAACTGGAAATGTAACATCATATTGTATATAAAACAAGGGAAAAAAGTTAAGGGTAAAATAAAAATGTAGCAAAAAAAAAATTTAAGGGGAAAAAATAAAATTTACTTTTAGAAGTAAAATGCATAAGGGGAAAAACAAAAAACTGCATTTGTGTAAACAAAAAAACTGAAAAAAATTAAACTTATGAAACTAAATATTACTTTTGAAAAAAAATAAAGTTAAAAATGTAGTAACACCTTTTTTTTAAAATAAAAAGCGAAATGGAAAAATTAAATTTGTAAAAAGAAATATTACTTTTGTAAAAAAAAAAAAAAAAAAAAGAATAGTAAATAAAAAAAAAATAAAAATACGAAAAAGGTATAAATTTGAAAAAAAAAAAAGAAAACTTTGCAAGATAAAAAGTAAAAAGAAAATTTAAATTCACTTTTGTGGAAGTAAACGTCAATTTGCGAAAGTTAAAAATAAAATTTATGTTTGGGAAAGGGAAAAAAATGAAATAAAAACTTAATAAATTAATTAATGACTTAAAAAATAGTAAGAATGAGATGAAAATATGAAAACAATTAAAAAAATTAAACTGTGGGAAAATCTTACATTTAAAACAGTAATAAATAAAGTAATGATTAAGAAGCCAAAAGAAATATTCTAGCCGTCGTGTATGACGTTTGCGTGTTCCCCCCCAGCCTAGTGACGTCATGGTTGTTTTTCTACTCAACGCGATAAGCGGGTTTCTTTCGAAAGCTATGGCTGGCGTAGTGGTTTCGGCGTTCGCCTCTCATGCAAGAGGTACCGGGTTCGATCCTGGGTTTTTTTATAATTGATGCAATAGGTATTAAAATAATTGATAAATTTAAAAATAATGACAAATAATTAAAATTAATGGTGGATTAAAAATGTAATAGATTAAATAATTAAAAATAATAAAGGAAAGTGAATTAAATAATTAAAAATAAAGGAAAATAAATTAAAACGGATCTCTACTGTTCAAATCAATACTGAAATTAATTTAAAATAAGAGCGTAATTAAAAATAATAACGGATTAAGTAATAATGTGTTAAATAATTAAAAATGAAGGAAAATGAATTAAAATTGATGTCACCAACCACGTGATGATGTCGTTGCCGGAAAAAATCGTCGTTGCCAGAAAAATAAAAACTTTGAAAAGATCGTTGCCACAGAATCAAAACGAAACTTTGATGATGTCATGCCAACGCGTGATACAAGATGGCGCTGGTGTTGTCACTTCCGGAGAAAATCAAGATGTCGGAGGCCACGCCCCTTTTCTATGACGTCACTTCCGCCGGCTGAGGTCCTGGGGTTACTACTAATATGATTATGCAGCTATCAGTCCCTTGCAGTATTACATCGACCTATAAACTTTCCTTCCTTAATATTTTATGTTTAATGCAACTTTTTTACTTTGTAAATTTTATTTGTCTAACCAGTTATAGATTGTTTAACCAGAACGTGTTCTTCTTCTGAAGGCTATGTTTTATTATTCTAAGATAAGCGTTGCTTTATTCTTGCCGATAGTGCTGCCACGCCGGTGTAGGTTAAAGAGCCAACTTCCGTGTTTAAATTTCTATGCTTAGCCTTTGGCTAATAAATACTTAGATTTAGTTCTAATTTAAAATTTTACTTTTGAATTCACGCCATAAATGCTGGCCACTTTGTGAGCAGGTGTGCCTTCGCCTTGTAAGCAAGTTCAGCTTTCTAATCTTTAAATAAAAGGGTCTTTTACACCTTTCTTAAATTCTGTTTCATCTTAGCGACAAGTCGCATACACGTCTATTTGAGGATTTGCCACAAGTTACATTTAATTACGGGCAAAATCTCTACAGTGATAATTCAATGAAAATGTTCAGAGCTACTGAACGACAGAATAGCCTGACATAAAACATCAGTTACTTTACGATGTTGCATCTGTTGACCGTATAATTTCTCTGTTACATTTATATCCACTATCCACTATGTATATATATATATAGATATAGATATAGATATATATTAGTTATTTATCAGGACACACGTTCACAACTAACAGCATCAAAACACCTCATTCTATCCTTGCACATGCACGAGTAACTAACATCGTCTGTTGCATTATTACATCCTTTATCTCTCGTTTTTTATTACTACAAATGCTTTGAATGGTCATGACGCCATCTGGCGGTAAACTGTGGAAACAGCTAACATTCGGGCATCCTGACTAAACAATTACCCTAAATTGTCTTCATCTTTTTTTTTATATAAGCATTGTTGGCAATACCATAAGAACCCTAGTCCGTCACAATTATGTACAGACAAACGCCAAATGTGTACGGAAAAGTGTACCGTGACGTCACGGGCTTCTGGCTGCGTTACTATATTTGGCTTTTTATCATATTTCGCGGTGAATTATGGCAAAGATTAACAATTTATTATGCGATGTAAACAGACATCGAAGGTTTCGTGTTAGGGTGCAAACGTTGTTGTAGTGTTCGCTTATTAATAAATTTCTTCTGGTAATAATTCAGTTAAAATCACTGACAAAAGTTTGATAGAACATGTGAGAACTTCCATTGCAGTGTTCTTTGAATTAACATTTATTTCCTGCTAAACATATTACAAATAAAAGAATAAAATAATCTCAATTTTTGATATCTCTGTTAGTGTTAGCACTTCATATAATTTTTTTAGTGGTATGAAAAAATTTTGTGCATATTGATTTAAAACTATTAAAATAAAATACAAAATTGAGGTTTTTTTTTTTTTTTTTTTTTTTTTTTTTTTTTTTTTTTTTTAAGGAAAGCACTGAAACTGTTTAATTATGTTTAATTATAAAAATACATACGAATTTAAATATACTATTTTAATACTGAATTTTGAACTCATTTTTTCTGTTGATAATTTAGTTAATCGTAAAATGACTGTGTATTCGCATAATTTAACATCATTTGTGAAGTGAATGACACCAAATTTCAGATGTGATAATGTTTTAAATTGTTTCTGCCTCTGAAATAAAAATTTATTTTAATGCTTTGCGGGTTTTTAAGTGTATCAAAATGTCAATGTTCCATCGGCACTTGTGCAGAAACATGGGAAATTGACTCATCGTTTGCTGTAATTATTATGTCATTTAATGTGAGCAAAATGTTGCAATGTATTTGATTTTTTCCTTGATGAATTTGAAATTGGGAAAAAATAACATATGGTGTAGATTATGACAGCAATTTTTAATGAATGAATTTAGAAACTGTAAGATGAAAAGAATTTTACCTTTGATCTGATTCACAACTGCATGTCACAAAACGTACTCCATAAAGTATGCCGAAGTTTTATTCCTTGCAGAAAATATGATATCTATTATTCATGTTTGTTATCGGGGAATTATTATAGAGCGATGAAAGAATATGATATTCGTGAGGTGAGCTGTAATCTTCATAATGAGTAAAATTTTGAGTTTTATTCCTTGCAGAAAACATGATATGTGATTAAGGAATTTTTATAGAGCGATGAAAGAATATGATCTTCGTGAGGTGAGCTGTATTCTTCATAATGTGGAAAATTTGGATGAAAGTGCAAATGAATTAATAAGGACTAACCTCCTTGGTGCATTTTCTGCATCTTGAAACCATGTTTCAGAAAACACAATAATAAACTGTTTTAAGCAGGATAACTTTTACTGATGGCAAAATCAGTCACTTCCCCAAACAGATCCAAGTACAAAATATGAAAAAAATGTCTTCGAATATGATGCTGAGAAAACTTTCTTACTTATTATTCCTCAAAACTGTCTCACCGAGTGCTCATAAACTGTGTATGAATGAAAATTTTCATGACAACTGCATGCTGTCCACTATTATTGAATTTTTAGCTCTTATTTCTTAATGAAAGTCCTGTGGAAACATGCAATTTTATATTTCTATTATACATCCATTTAATTAGTTAAACTGTATTGCAATTTCCTTGGGCATATTTCTCATCATTTAATATTATGATTTAGTTTTTTCTATCAACACAGATACGGAAGAATGTAATGATATGCAAAACAGTGTGTGCTTTTATGTAGAAAATGCAATCGGACTTCCCAAAGAGAATAACCTTTTACTTAAATAGATTTGTTTTATGGGAGTGGTTATCTAAGAAAACATGCTATTAGTGATGTTCTATTATCAGCCATTATTATATTTTATATCAAGTATGCTAATCATAAATTTTCATAAAATTTCACCTCTTCACATAAATTTTCTCTCCATTATACAATAAAGTATTACAAAGCATATTATAATCAGTGTGTGTATTGTAAAGTATATTATAATCAATAAAGTATTACTACTTGCACAGTGAATGTTTTGGTAAAAGTATATTTACGAGTACCCATTGCTGATTTTTGGCGGCACATGGATACCAAGTTTGTGCACATTGACCTACATAAATGCGACATGAAAAATTACAAATTATGATCAGAACAAGAGAGTTATAATAAAATATTGGTATAACAAATACATTTGTTATTAGAAAAAAGACATCACAGAATTGCACAAACTAGACATTGTGCACTCCCTTGACTTTATCCATGTACACGTTGACCTATTTTCACTTAAAAAATCATGAGAGAATTTCAGAAACTTGGCATTGTTCACTCCCTTGACTTTATTTACTATTGAGTATATTTACGGATGTACAGAACATTGAACTAATCAACATAAATAAAACAACAACTTGGAGATAAACAAAACAACAACTTGGCAATAAATGAAACATCTTCGCAATAATACAAGGGGTACCCTTCAGTCTACTCTAACCGATGCTTTATATAATTGCTTGTACTTCTGATGAAGTGATACTGTAGCTTCCTCTCACAATATTTTATCAATAATTATTTTCTTTTCTATTAAGAGCATGTATAGTCCTCACTGTACCTTTATTTACCTCATCTTTATGGTATGCGTTGCTATGCTTTATTTGACATTTTTATATCTGCTTTCTATTTTAAATATTTTTCCTCCTTTTTTTTTTTTTTTCCCAACTCCTTAAAGGATGGGTCTTTGGGAGGAAAAATTAATGTCTCCTAAAGTGTCATGTACTGTTCTCAAAGTGGGCCAATCTTTTTCTCCTGCTTTTTTTATTTTTTCTTCCTGCTTTTTTATTTTCAGCTTTCTTGCAGATAATCTTTTTAGCCCAAAGGGACAATTTGCCCAGAAGGGCTATTAATTTTGTTTTGGCATTTTGCGTTGATTCATTATAAACGGTGAATCACTTTTTCAATTGTTGCCACCAAATATTAGAGTATTATATTTAAAGAAGTTAAATAATGAAGAATCTGCATAAATGTACGTATGTTTCTCACATTGGGATAAAACAACTGTTCCTAGAGCCATCAAATTTTGAATAATGTATGTCTCCACCAGAATATGGGCATCTGGAAGCCCGAATTTGGAATTTGTTTTATTATCTATTTCATATCTTGTAATGCAGTTATAAGTGTTTAAGTGTGAAGAACATGATATTTAATAAATAAAGATAACACACAAAATCTTAAAAAAAAAACCCTCAGGGCGTAATATAAAATCTGAAAGCTTTCTGTGTTTTTTTATTTATTTATTTATTTATTTACTTATTTTCAAAAAGTAGTCAATGATTGATCATGTTCAGATAAATGACTTGGTGGTTTCACAAAATGAAATTTGCCGTCTGGTTCCGAAACGAAACATGTAAAACAGATCTGATGAATTGGAAACGGATGAGTAATTACACAACGAGATGTCACTCAAAAGTTGCACTAAATGTATTTAATATGATACATAATTTGCTATTTTTATTTTCTTTTATATAAACTGTTGATAAATTCTGATTAGTCATGCATACTTCAAATTGAAACTGCTTTGTGAAATCAGGTAAGCTATGAGGATTGAATATTAAAATTATCATACACAAACTTAAGAGCGTATTTCATTTCTTAAATGAGTTGAATGAAAATTTTAAATGGGTGAATTATCTGTTTTCTTGGTACATTCACTCTGCTAAAACAGATTGCAATATTTAGATTTTATTTTTGCCTTGTGATTTGGTGCAGTTTTTTAATCAAATCAATTAAATTACTACAACAATTCAAGAGGGAGTCATACAGTGAGCTATTGTACAATGAAATTAGCAAATACACAGATATTACATGATTTGTAAATTTCAAAATGTTTTATTCTGTAACATATTACAGATAAAAAATTATTACTACGTGAAATGAAATAAAAGTTCATCAAATTTGACATAATATCATAAAAGTCATTGTGTGTTCCTGTTGGTACAGGACACATATCCACCGGGTATCCCAATTCTATCCATAAACATAGTAAAATTTCCCTGCTGATGGTCACCAAAGGAGCTATAAAGCAGTCTTGGAGTTTTAATATTATTAGCAGTAGGAGCATATAAATATAGTCTAAAGCACATTCCAAAAGCAAAAGATTACGGGGTGTATGGTCAATGATCTCATGGTCATCTGAACAACATTGAGTCATCTTCTGATACTGATCAATTCAAAAAAAAGATAGAAATTTATTATTTGGTAATGATGTACAACAATCTTTCAGAGAGGAAACGTGTATTTTTCTGAATCATATTTCATTTAGAGAAATAACAAAAACTATAACGTATTAAAATCTGACATACCTTTTACAGTGTTTCTGTAGAAAAAAAGGACCCATATATCTTTATCAGTGAAATGGCATATAAAATGTTCAAGTAAATATAATTTCTATTCAGTAACAGCATGACAATTTTCCATGTCCAGTATACAAACGTACCTATCCAACAAATGCTTCACCACTAGATAGTGGAAGAATTGTCTTCCATGCATATGATTGCAAAATTTATATTGCAGCGTCTGTAAATAATATGGTTTTAGTTGTAATCGACATTGCAAAATCTTCCGTATGTTTGGTTATAGAATACATATTTGCTACTAATGTAATTTGCAGACCTATCCTGTTTGTGGATTACATGCAGTGGTGAGCTATGAAAAACTTGACAAAGAGTTTGCATTTTATTCTATAAAAACAACTTATGCAATTCTAATGAACTGTTATATTTTTTACTAAAACAGAAAATACTAATATTTGTATATGAATGAGAAAAACTTAATATCTTTTACCAATAAATCACAAAATATCAATTTTTAAATATATCAATACATTTACCATTACCAGTCTCAGGTTAATCTCATTGATTTTGGAGGATTTGGTGATAAAATGCATATAATGTATCAAGAAATATTTCAAAATGATTCCTTTAATGGTTTTACTTACTGAATCTTGTGATACTACTGTAAATAAGAAGCTAAGCAGTATACAGTGATAAATTACAATATTAAGAAAAATATGTAAAAGTTTCATTACAGCTACTTTTTTTTTCTTAATATCACACCAGCTGTATGTGAATAAACTGCAATTAAATCTTTCTTCAAATAGTTTTAAAAAAATAGGTATGAATGTTAACCATTCATTATACATGCATGTGTAGATTCAGCAGCAGCATTTTCTGAGTCTAGACAAAAATAATAAGTTGTATTTATCATAGCTTAGATACAAATTTAATAAGAAGCTAATGCAAGTTTTCTATAGCTCAGTTCTAAATTTTTGCACTGTTTCATTGGAAATGACTGGCCATCTGGGGTTCTTGCCTTTTTGTAAGTAGCCAGTGTTCTTGAACTGTCAATACCATCATAGGATACTCTGCAGGCGTAGAATCATAGGATGCTTTGTGCATATCAATCATGCTTGTCTTTGACTATGTGTTGCATAGTAAAAATTCGTAGACATTTTGCTTTTACTAAAACAAAAGCTTTTCTCTACTGTAACTTCACATTTTCAAAATAGAGCATATATTTTTGCTACATATCACAAGAAAGTTTCCATGCACAAATTTTGAAGTTTAAGACTTTTTTTTCTCATTACTTGAATATCAAGAATGTGTGAGTCATCGATCACATATTCTTGATTACTTACAGAATCTTACAACCTAATGAATCATTTGTATTTTCTCCATCCTTCCAGCATGCCTTTCTGGTGTAACTGTTAGCACAGTCGGTGCATTGAGAAGTCCAGATTCGAGTCCCTGGTGAGAGCAGTGCTTATTTTTCACGTCTCCTGCTTGAAAATATCCTAATGACTCTACATTAAGACTGTACAATGATAGATAGAACTGAAAATTTCTAGATCAATAGTTTGGCGCCCCCCCCCCAAAAAAAAGAGCGTATGATCGATAACACTTTTCGCAGGTGTTGTAGAGACATTAGGATTTTTTTGGAAGCAGGCAAGATGAAAAATGACAAACGCCTCCGTCGGGAATCGGACCGCGGACCTCTGGAATACCGGCCCAGCGTGCAGAACCACAAAGGCACGCTAGGAAGGCGGGAGAAATACCTTATATACTCCCTAAAGAGATTCGGTCTACAAGAAAATGAGTTATGTTATAATTGTGGAGTTACGGGTTCAGTTAAACATTTTGTAAATGAATGTGATTTAACTTATGATATAAGACAAAAGTTTGGACATATTAATACATTTACTGGAAAAAACACTGAATTTGAATTTGCTAGGGAATTAATGAATTTTATTAATAATAATCGTGTTAATGTCGGAATTTTGATTTAACATGTGTTTAGTGTTTTTATGATAGAGCATGGTCTGTGTCTTGTGTTTTGTCCTTTTGTTTAGTTAGTTTCTAACCATTCTATTTATTTTAATTATTATTGTGCCGTTAAGGTCCATTAGGTTATATCCTAATGGGCGTATTTTATTATGTGGTTTTTAACTTGGCGCCCCCCTGGAAAAGTCACAAAATCAAATCGATTAGGTGGATGGGGGGCTGCGCCTCTTTCTGTACCTTATATACTCCCCTCTTTTAAAGGGCGACTGGGGTTTTAGGGGACAATCGTCAAATCCTGGGTATGGAGAGTCATCATCCAAAACCCTTTTAGTTCGGGCGCCACTGTAGAGACATTAGGATTTTTTTTGGAGGCCGGAGAAATGAAAAATTAGCAATCGCCTTCGCCGGGAATCGAATCGCGGACCTCTGGAATACCGGCCCAGCGTGCAGAAACACTACACCACGAAGGCACGCTAGGAAGGCGGGAGAAATACCATAGTGTAACTTAATTTTGAGATTCTACATATATGACGTGTAGAACTCTCTAAAAGCATTTCTTTAAGAAAAGCAGAGATGTGCCTATTTTAGGCAAGAAAATCATCAATGAGTAAACGGTTTTACCTTTTATATCTTGGAGATAGAAGCTTGAACAATATAAGTCATCCTGTGTTGTGCTGGGAATCATTTGAGACAATAAGAAATTCACAGTGAACAAGCTATGAACAGCAGTTGACACACACTAATGGCTGGATGGATAGGACCACCGAATACCAGTAGTTTGAACTGGTTTGGATGTTTATGATTTTCGTGTTTTCCCATGTGTCACCAGAATCCCTTTTAAAGTCCTCCACAAAGTTAAATCTTTTGGAGAAATAGCCTCTTGTGCTTTGTCTTAATCAATTTGTAGAGACATTAGGTATTTTTTGGAGGCCGGAGAGATGAAAAATTAGCAACCGTCTTCGCCGGGAATCGAGCCACGGACCTCTGGAATACCAGCCCAGCGTGCAGAACCACTACATCACGAAGGCACGCTAGGAAAGCGGGAGAAATACCTTATAAATTTAACAATGATAACAGCTGAACAGCACCCTCAGGGCTTGTTGTGAGTATGAGTGTGGCAATCCCAAAGTATCCTAATCCTTCAGAAGATCACCCTCTTGGTGAGATGGGAGTCGCGATCCTGGAGCCCTAGTGATCTTTCTTCCTTTCTTTTTCGTCTTTGCTTTTCTGTTCTATTTTCGTTTCTTGCACCTTTGTGGGTTTCCTTTTCGGGTGTTGGTACTGAACGTGTGATTCTGTTACGTCACCTTCTTTCCAGTTTCTCATGAACAGTGTAGCGTTGCGCGCCTCCAACTTGCACGCAACCAAGAGGTGACTGTTGAAACTGGATAAATGACAGAGTCTTGCTAAGGGTTTAAGTCCCTTTTTATTAAACGTAATAAATTACAAGTGCGTGCTCATGACGCTCACAAACTACGCCAACTCGGCGGTAAAATAAAAATAATAACCTGAAAAGAAACTAATGACAAGACTCTAAATACGAGGCTCTCTAAAAGTAACTAACCTCACCGCGTCTTACAATACCGCTGCTAATTCAGCAAACTTGAAGATCACTTGAACGATTAACAATTCTTCCAGGCAAGCACACAGGCCGAAACGCGGGGTTCTTCAATTTCTGGCTAACTACCTCCGCGCTCGTGAAGTAAGAACAGCACACCTCGAACTCGTTTCCTTTCTATTTAACTCAGAATACTTCCGCTGATAATTTGAATCTACTAAAATTTACATACTCTGGCATTGGCAGTTCCAGGGGAAAGTAAGGCTTGACAGGAAAGATAGTTTAAACTTAAAATAAATGTTAGTTAAAATAAATATAAACCCTACATTTGCCGCTGCCAGAATTTGGAAAACTTGGAAGCAGGTCCTACAAACGACCTGTTGTAAGTTTCTATAATTCTGAACTAACTCTCGAGAACCTCGTTTACACAAAAAAAAAAAAAAATCTTATGTAACAAATTGTATACTAAATTTCTGTGGATACTTATAACTCTTCTTACAGCAACTTTTCCTGGACTTCATCAATCAATCTTGGTCTTTTCCTTCCAGCATCTGGAAGGAATAAGTATCAGTATCTTTCTAAATACATTATAATTTACACTTTCTTGACACAATAAATTTTTGTTTTTAAACGATTCGTTTTCCTTAGTTATTGCTTAATTCACATTCATTCAATTTTTCAAACATTAATTTAACTTTGCCCTGGCTCTCCACCATGTGTGGTGTCAAACGGGAATATTCGTGTTTTAGTTTTACAACACTTCCCCTAACCACCATGATTTGTTAGAATTCAACGACCAAATAGACACACCTTACTCGACATTCTACAACTCGATGAGCTACTTTTAACATTCTTAAAAATTCAAGTGTAGGTGGAGAACCCTACAAAACACATTCATTCTAACTTCCCCCTCATTCATCTTTAAACATGCAGGCTTTCGCTCTAAAGCATGACTTTATCTACAGTTTAATACTTAATTTTAAATTCATTGCTTTTGAGCATTTTACTTTTAGCATCTAAAATTTTATGCTTCTAGACTAAATTCTACTTTTACATAACATTCAAGTATTTACGTACATTTACAAAATTTTAATACATATGATTTTTACAATTTACCATAAAATGAATAAGAGAAAATAAATTTTTACTTTACTCATTCTTCGCCAAGCTGGCGGCACTGAAACTAAAATTCTTATTAATACAAGAATACGAAGTTATTTTTGCCTTCGGCCACATTTTTGGCTTTAACATAACAGAATTAGTCTTTCGACCAACAGAAAATGCTTTTTCTTAGCTTTTATACTTAAAGAATATAATACTTTTGCCTTAGCTAAATAAAGTAAAACAAAACTAAGTGTCAACCGAGACATATTGACTTTCGTCAAAACATAGAACTTCGTACTTATGCATAACATTTCGGAACAAAAGAGAAAAAAAAAAAATTATAGAAGATTTTAACTTATCTTTGAGTTTTCGATGATTGAAACTCCGTCATTCTTTTCTGGCAATATTGTTCCCAAGTTATCGGTTTCATGGACGTCAATCTTCTCCTTACTGACCTCCGAGTGTCGTCCACATTACTTTTTCTTTTGCGTCCTCTGCATGCTGGCCTCTTGGCGGAGTAATCGTCGGGTTGTTGTCGTTTCCGTTTTTCCATGGGACGGCTGGTCTTGACGTCCTCCGGTCTGGAGTCCTTCTTGAATTTCTTCTGTTGTTCCTGGTATTTTTGTTCCTCCTGCTGCCGTTTCAGTTTCCGGAACGGCGGCCTTGCTGGCACCTGACTCTCTGGCCCTGGGCGCGTTCTCCTTGATATATAATTTCTCCTGCGATCTGTTGTAGGTGGTGTTTTGCTCTTTACCACGGTTTCTTTACGCGATGCATCTGTATTCTTGTTTTTCTTAAATGCTGGAGTTTGAAAGTTTTTATTTTTTCTTTTTGGTACCGTCGTCCGGGTTGTAGAAGGGCTAGGTCTCTCTTCAGTTCTCTGCTTCTTGGGTGGTGGAACAGTTGTTGTTATTTCTGGACCTTCTACTTCGTTTAGACTTGAGTCCTGCAAGAAACTTTTAAGGATTTCAAAATCATTTGGATTATAGTATTTTTTCACCTGGTCGGGACTTGCTTTACAGACCTCCCCTCTCTCGTTTTTAAGATATAATACGACTCCTTTGATTTCCTGAATTACATAGGGGCCTTCAAATTTTGGAGCTAGTTTTGCCGTAAAATTGTCTGGGGCACTTGATAAAGAAAATTTCCTCTTCATTACTTTATCCCCAACTTTAAAATCTGCTTCACGGCGTTTTCTATCATAATATGCTTTTTGCTTATTTCTTGCCGTATCCGAGCTTTTAAGCGCCTGATCAATAAGTTTTTGCACATCTTTCTGTTTAAACTCTTGCTCTCTTTGTTGAACAAAGAATAATTTATCTAAAGGCGTAATTAACTTTCGGCCTAAAAATAATTCTGCTGGGGTTTTTCCCGTAGTATCGTGATTTGCCGTTCTTAAAGCATAAGCTAATTCATTTATGTAGCCATCCCAGCGCTTGTGATGTGTGCTCACGTAACTGCAAATTATTTTTACTATGTTTTTATTCACTCTTTCTGCTATGTTTGCCTGTGGTCTATACGGAACCATTTTGATATGGCGTATGCCAAGTCCATTGCATATGTTTTCAAATATGTGACTAATGAATTGTTTTCCGTTATCGCTAATGACTTTTATCGGTGCACCGTATTTTAAAATGTATCTGTGTAAGAATGCATCTGCGACTATTTTGGCTGACGCGCGTTTAAGTGGAACAATTTCTGTCCATTTTGAAAAATGATCTACTATTACTAAAAGAAAACGATTTTTATTTAACTCGCTCTGGGGGAAGGGACCAAGAAGATCTATGCCTAAAATTTCATTCGGAAATGTAGCGCGAATGCTATTTAAGTACCCGGCCGGGCTGTAATTAATATCATTTATTAACTGACATTGATTACAGGTCCTGACATACGCCGTTACTATTTTGTATAATTGCGGGAAATATACCGCCTCGCGTACCCTTTTTAAAGTCTTTCTGACCCCTAAATGACCCGCTATTTTCGCGTCGTGTAATTCCTTCAAAATGCTTAATCGAAGCGAGGCTGGGATGACTGGTTTGTACTCAAGATTTTCGTTTGTTGTTTTCGTATAAAATAATAAATTATCTATTATTTCATAGTTTTCTGCTCTATTTCTTATCGCATCGATATCTGTGTGCTCAAAGCTTTCGGGGTATTTCAAATATGCATAGATATTTCCAAATTCATGATCAGCTTTCAGTTCAGTAATAATCGTATCTCTAGAATCTAAAATTTTTGAAGTCAACACAGCGCATTTAAGTTCATTTCCTTCATCGTCCAGTTTTATACGAGAAAGTGCGTTAGCTACATTGTTTTCCTTACCCGGTTTATATCTTATTCTGATATTATATTCTTGGAGTTTTAAAGCCCATCTTATTAACCTGGGCGTTAGGTTTTTCCCCGAGTAAAGTCTACCAACAGACGCATGATCCGAAAAGACTGTTACTGGCGCTTTGCCGAAATAAACTCGAAATTTGTGTACAGCCATTAATACGGCTAATGTTTCTCTTTCTGTAGCTGTATAATTCCTTTGTGTCTGATTCAACGTTTTACTGAAAAATGCCAGAGGATGGCTATTTTGCATAAGAACCGCACCCACCGCATAGTCTGACGCATCTGCTGCAATTTCCAGGTTTTCGTCCCCCTCCGGGAATTTTAAAACAGGGGCATTGATGAGCGCTTCTTTTAATCTTTCAAAAGCTGTATTTTCTTCCGCTGTCCACGTAAATTTACCTCTCTTTCTTTTGATTACTAAGAGTGGTTCAACAATATTAGCGAAATCTTTTATGAAAGACCGATAGTAAGAACATAACCCAAGGAAAGAAGAAAGTTTCTTGGCGGTGTTGGGCGGTGGGAAATTCTTGATGGCTTTTATTTTTGAATCTTGCGTTTCTATACCCTTTTGCGAAATTTTATAACCGAGATATTTAAGTTCTTTAGTTGCGAACTTGCATTTTGAGGCGTTAATTGTAAGACCGGCCTCTTTTAATAATTTAAAAACTTGTTCTAGATCATTAATGTGTTGTTCCAACGTACTACTCGTTATAATTATATCATCTAGATAAATTAAAGTTGATTTTCCTAGGACAGGCTTTAGAACAATGTCCATAGCTCTCTGGAATGTTGATGGGGCCCCACACAGCCCAAAGGGCATGCGTAAAAATGCATAAGTGCCCGATTTTGTTATAAACGCGGTTTTATGTATGTCTTCGGGTCTCATAGCTATTTGATAGTAGCCAGACGTTAAGTGCAAAGTAGACATGTATCTTGTCGATTTGATCTGTAATGCGTTAATTGTAAGACCGGCCTCTTTTAATAATTTAAAAACTTGTTCTAGATCATTAATGTGTTGTTCCAACGTACTACTCGTTATAATTATATCATCTAGATAAATTAAAGTTGATTTTCCTAGGACAGGCTTTAGAACAATGTCCATAGCTCTCTGGAATGTTGATGGGGCCCCACACAGTCCAAAGGGCATGCGTAAAAATGCATAAGTGCCCGATTTTGTTATAAACGCGGTTTTATGTATGTCTTCGGGTCTCATAGCTATTTGATAGTAGCCACACGTTAACTCCAAAGTAGACATGTATCTTGTCGATTTGATCTGTCTAATAATTTCCTCTATAACCGGCAAAGGGTAAACTGGGAATTTAGTAATACTATTTAGTTTTCTGTAATCAATAGCAAACCTCCAAGCCCTTTTATCCGAAGGAGGAAACTCGTTCTTTTTCCTACATAGTACGACTGGACTCGCGTACTCACTATTTATGGGCGTTATTATTTTATTCTTTAACATCTCCTGAATATGTTCTTCGATGATTACGTCTTTTTGTTTGTCGTACCGATAAGGTTTAGTCCTACAAGGTTTTTCGGCAGTTAATTGTATCTTATGCGTAACTATTTGACAATTTCCCAGCTTTTCTGAAAACAAGTTAGAAAAATTACTCACCACTTGCTGGATGGCTTGCCTTTCATGGTCATTCAGATGGCTAAGGTCCACTTGCGGTTTCTCCACAGGTTCCACCACCCTCTGGTCCATCTCCAGCACCACGGAACTGTCTTGAAAATTCAATTTGGCCCTCGCGGCACTTAAAAACTCCATACCTAAAATAAGAGGATTTTGCAGATTCTTCACTACAAAAATTAATACTTTGAGGCTTTCCTCTTTTACCTGTATGTTTAATGATAATTTCCCGATGCAGTGACATGTTTTTCCTTGCGCCGCTATAATTTCTGTATTTTTGGTTTTAAATAATCGTACCCTATAAAAATTCTTTTTGAAGAAATTTTCGCTCATAAAATTTCCTTCTGCTCCTGTATCGATGAGGGCTTCTACTGGTACATCGCCAACCAGGACTCGTATAATTGGTAGATGTGAGTTTTTTACGATGACCGTATTTAAATGTCTTTTTGAGGGTTTTTTTAAAACTTCCGGGGTCTGGACTCTCCCTTTCACAAGCCCCTCTACTCGTTTAAAGCTTTCCTTTCAATTTGTGCCTTCTGGGTACGCGGATGTTTATTTTCGAATTTTCTTTTTGGGCCTTGACCTTCGAGGTTCGATGAGTTAGCTTGATAGCTCTTTCCCCCATAAGAGCGATTTCCTTTTCTGGTTTCCTCATTTGAAGATTTCCTTCGGGTACTTTGAGAATAAGTTGCCCCTCTAGCTTTTTCCGCTATTCTGCGATTTTGAAACGTCACCGCCAATTCGAAGAGCTCCTGCAATGTGCTTGGGTTTCTAATTTCGAAGTAGTCTTGAACAGCGGGTAACAATCTTGGTAAGATTATTTCAATAATCTCCGCATCGGGTTTCTTCCCATACAGCATATCCGTCATCTTAATTTTTCGTAGAATAAAGTCCGTCAATTCTTCTATATCCCGTTGATAGAAACTATATAGTTCGGCTTCCAGCCTTGCTCGATCTTTCACTATGGGGAAGGCCTTTACTAACGATTTTTTGAAATTTTCAAATGTATATGTCTGGCTTCCAAATTCTCCTAATAAAAATTTGCCTATATTTTTCCACCATAGCGCGGCCTGTCCTCTTAATGCGGATGTGGCGATGGCAACTTTTTGTCTTTCAGGCACAGGGTAGAGCTGAAAGTGATTTTCTAGGCCTTCTAGAAATATCGCCACCGAATTTTTTCCGTCGAAATTGACGTTTGGCTTGATTGACGCTCTCAAAGTCTGGACCAGGTATCCAAATCCTTCCAATTGGCTTGTCATTTCTTGGTGTTGTCCAGCGGTTTCCATCCAATTTTCGGCCATTTCAGTTCGATAAGTGCTCGGGCGCCAATGTAGCGTTGCGCGCCTCCAACTTGCACGCAACCAAGACGTGACTGTTGAAACTGGATAAATGACAGAGTCTTGCTAAGGGTTTAAGTCCCTTTTTATTCAACGTAATAAATTACAAGTGCGTGCTCTTGACGCTCACAAACTACGCCAACTCGGCGGTAAAATAAAAATAATAACCTGAAAAGAAACTAATGACAAGACTCTAAATACGAGGCTCTCTAAAAGTAATTAACCTCACCGCGTCTTACAATACCGCTGCTAATTCAGCAAACTTGAAGATCACTTGAACGATTAACAATTCTTCCAGGCAAGCACACAGGCCGAAACGCGGGGTTCTTCAATTTCTGGCTAACTACATCCGCGCTCGTGAAGTAAGAACAGCACACCTCGAACTCGTTTCCTTTCTATTTAACTCAGAATACTTCCGCTGATAATTTGAATCCTTGCGCGTTCTACTAAAATTTACATACTCTGGCATTGGCAGTTCCTGGGGAAAGTAAGGCTTGACAGGAAAGATAGTTTAAACTTAAAATAAATGTTAGTTAAAATAAATATAAACCCTACAACAGAAAACCGCTTACGCGTTTGCCGTGCCTTGTCACACATAAGGCTGGAGAGGAGGATCCTGGTAGTTGATGGGGAGGTACTGTCCTCAACACACTACTTTGTCCTTTGATTGAGATTAAAACAGGAGGCTTTTAGCTGTCTCCTGTAGTGTCAGTCGGCTGGTCACTAGTCCTTGGTATCAGTGATTTCGGGTGTTTCCGCTTTCTGGAAAGCTTACTGTGGGGCTTCAGATTGCGTATAAACCCAGTTCACCCTGTTGCAGGAAAGTGCATCCCTATGTTGGACTCTGTGGTGGGCTGGGCTGCTGCCGGGTCTGAATCTTTTATTTCACTAAATATGGCTTCTAATACATAAACAAATGAACAAAATGAAAATTGTCCTATTTCTATAAAAGTTAAGACAAATGCAAATTCTGACAAGAATAAAAATAAACTACAGTTTCTGATAATTAGTAATCCATCAGGAAATCTTCAGAAAGTGACACCATTTTTAATATATATATATATGTGTGTGTGCAAGAACGCGAAGTTCTGAAGCCAACAAAGGGCACGACCTGAGAGGCAGATCATCGCCTGCGTACCTGAGACAGACAAGGATAGACACTACGCGAAGGTGGAGGCTATCGACTTCCGATTTTGTTCTGATTCCGTGAGGGCAAGAAGTGACTGTATAAAAATATGAAAAATATCCTTGTGTTTATCTAGCGCGAGGAGCCGCTGAACAACTGTTATACCTCTATTTAGTCTGTTAACTTTTATCCCTAATTAAATAAATGCTCTGTGACGTGAAAAAAATTCCAATTTTCACTCAAAATTTTTTTAAGGCTAGAAGTTTTCAAGTTAGAATTGGCTCTGTTTTATATATATATATATATATATATATATATATATATATAACTTTGAACAAGACGAGGTTTGCTCATGGGTGTGTTTTGAGTGTTACTTTAATCACGCTAAAAATAAGCCATATCTTAAAGGAACTTCCTCTTACTGTTTCAGGATAATTGTACATTGACAATCTTCAAGTTACCAAGGTGCAGATATGAGATATGTGGAGAGGCAATTACGGATCGCTATTAATAAGATCCAGATATAGTCAAAGAAAAATGGATTTGCGTCTTCAAAACGGAAGGCTGTCACAAGCACTTTTGCAGAAAAGGAAATCTGCATCCTGAGCTTTAACTTGAAGGGTCATTAATTCCAACTGCGCCCGAAGGGAAATTCCTGGGAGTGATTGTTCAATCGGAAACTTACTTTCCTTCCACGAATGATGTACCTGAGGAAGAAATGTTTCAGAACTCTTACCTTCTCAAAGGTCCTGGCGAACACCTTTTGGGGTGCAGATGATGGGATCATTGTTCCGCATATATAGGGCACTCATCCGCTCTAGACTGGACTCCCGATAAAACGGTATTAGGTCTTTGTTTGTACCTTACTTCATCCCCCCGGGGTTGACTCAGGCGAATGCCTGGGAAGTACTGGTTAGGATCTGTACCTAGGCAGTCTCAACCACGGGGGTATACTAACAGACTTCACAGAAGGCCTGAGGGCTCTCGGGACAGAGTAAGGCTCGGCAGGGACCTTACTGGTACTGCTTTGTCTGCACTTGCTCTGTGGGGTCGCAACATGGTAGATTGTAAGAAGCGCGGAGTTGGTATCCAATTCCGAAAGGCCTTTGATGCCTGGACGGGAGCCTCCCTGTCGCAACGAGTTGTACCTTACTTCAACCCATATTATTACTCTCAACACATTTTATTATTCTAGTGTTAGCGCATTTATATACTTTGCAAATAATTTCCAATCCTCATCGCTAGAATACAGTGTTTTAATCTACTTCATCTATGTTTATTATGTTTCAACTTTATTTTTCATTTTCCATATAGCAAATAACATTTTCATGTTTGTTTAACTTAGATACTAATTTAAGTTGCGCAAAAGCGTTTATTCTTCTATTTCCAGCCAAAGGCCTCAGAGCGCAACGCTAACTAGAGGTCAAAACTCCTAGTGGTTAATGCCTCAAGAGCCACCAGCGATGTCCGATGTCTAGACTGGACTATAGGCTCAGAAGTTAATGATTCGGTACAGTCTTCTGTATTATTGAAACTTGATCCGATTCATCATTGAGCTCTGCGGATTTGCCCTAGAGCCTTTAGAATATCTCCTGTATAAAAACAGTACATTTATTGCTTAGAATCATCGTTTAAATTAAAATGTGAACAATTGACCCTTCATCACTAGTTTCGTATAATGTCGCAACCTAAACATCATTGTCTCAGCACTCTTGATGACTGCTATAGCTTATCATGTGTAACACGGCCTCTCTGCATTCCTACGTTTCCTGCAACAGCTGAGCCTTTGATAGAAAAATATTCTGTGCTTGATGTGAATAACCGTGCACTGAGCATAATGACGTGATAGCCTAACGCGAGCTGGTCCAGAAATTCGGTTCCTAGAAGCTTTTAACATTATGATAAGAGAAAAACAAACGAGTTAGCTTACAAGTAGCTTTTCTATGAAACAGGAACGAACACTGTAATTAGATTCCAATATACATTAATGGCTCAAAAACAGCAGGTCATGTGGAAGTATCATTTGCAATTCGAGGTCATGTAGAGGAAAGAAGGCTGAAATGTGCTTGCTGACTATTTAAAGCTGAAGTAACTTGAATGTATCGGTATTACGATACATTTAAATTACTTCGTACACTTATTTCGATACTTACGTATCGGTATTAGGAACTTGAACAATTCGGTGTATTACGCTGTTAAATATTCATCTAAGCGAGAAAAAGTTTATAAAGTTATTTCTCCGGCCTTTCTAGCATTCCTTGGTTCGAGTCCCGGCTAGAGCATTGCTCATTTTTCATGTCTCTTGCTTCGAAAGAACCTAATGTCTGTACAACTTACACCGATTTGTTTAGTGCACAAATAGCTTTTTAAAGTTTCTCTGAGACCCAGAAACCGATGGTGACAGAAGTGTTATTGACTACCTTAAAACTTAATAAGCCGTGAGTACGAGATCCTTTACTGCTGGGTTCTTGGACACATACAGATAACGGGTAACGAGCTGGCAGACATCACAGCAAAATCTGCCGTGAGACTGTTTAAATCAGCTTGTTACTTTGAGAAATATTAAAGTGATTATCAAGGGTAAAATCCTGAGTCTATGGCAAGGACGTGCAGGTGAATAATAAAATGAGAAGCATAATGCCTAGAATTAAATATTGGAAATCAAAGTAGGAGAAAGTCATTTGAACCCGTCTGACAAACGGTCACTTCCGAGTTAGGCACAATTATATCTTAAAAGCGGATAGTGAACCAGTATATTCCAGTTGTAATGTTAATCTGTCCTATATGACAGATTTTGTTAGAAATGCTCACGTTTTGATAGACTAGGAAATACTATTTCAGTTTTTCAGGTACTTCTCTCGACTTTTAATTGGAAAACCAATCGGGTCTCACAAAAATTTCCTGCCACCGCAAATGTCGTTTGAGCAAATAGTTCGCGTTGGCGTGTTGAATCATATTTTGTCAAACGATTTTTGGCATTTGAAAGAAAGAGACTTGCTTTAGAAAACTGTATTGTGAAGTTTGTAAAAAAAAATATCGTTATTTTTAAGTACAAGGTGTCTGAAATGGAACTATCAAGCTACCAGATTCAAACTATCATTTACTTCTAGTTTTATTAAAAAGTGTCAGCTACAGTATGTCACCAAATCGTGTGTATAGCTTTAGGTACTACTAATGTTTGTCATTGTAAAGGTCAGTGCTGGATTTATGTATAAGCTCAACATAGCTTAGGGCCCTCTGAAATATTGTAGCATATCCCATATTAAAAAAAAACTGACTGATATTCCTCATAAAGGGCCCCATATCTCAAATAGCTTAGGCTGTCGTCGCACTACGACATTTAAGAGACAGAGCATTCGAGCCGGCCTACTGATTTTGATGAGGTCCGCCTGCGAGATTATGTGCAAGAAGATCAGTATGCAACCAATCGAGAGCTTGTGAAGGAGTTCGTGCCATGTCCATTGGTCGCATGCATCTCATACACTTGACGTAAAAGTTGAATCGCTGGGTGCCGCATGAGATGATTCAAGCAGATAAGGACGGACGTGTTTGGGCCTGCACTAATCTGCTCGAATATCAACGCAAGGATAAAATTCTGGACCGGATCGTCACTTGTCATGAAAAGTGGATTTACTTCAACAACACAGGCCAAAAAGAGGGGTTGCTCTGCACCCGACGAGCACATCGGCAGCGTCGCAAAGGGCAATTTGACTAACAAAAAGATAATGCTTTGCATCTGATGGGATTGCCGGGGTATTATCTACAATATGTATCTGGAAAAAGATAAAGAGCGAGATGCTAGTCTGTGTTGACGCTGCTATTAAGGGCAAACGTCGAATTGAGTTCCGGTGCAAAGAGGTAATGTTCCATCAAGATAATGCAAGACCACATGTGTTTGCTTTCACTGACTGGACTCTGTAAGGATTCGAATGGAATCTTTTGCCACATCCCCCATATAGCTCCTTCGGATTTCTACCTTTTTTCACATCTGCAGTTGCATCTTCCTGGTGCTATCTTTCATTCTGCACAGGACGTCTGAAATGAGGGTGATGTTTTTTGCACTCGCGGCCAACAAGTTTCTGTGCCGAAAAACTACCTAAAATTTGGCAGAAAATCATAGATTTCGGAGGTGATTACTGCCCGAACTAAAGGTACTGCTTTCATGTTTCCCCCCTAACTTTATTGAAAACGTTTACCAGATATTAATCCATTTCAGTTTTTAAGGAAGACTGGGTTTTATTCCGTAATCTGAGGTGGTTGTAAAGCATTTTAATGTACTTTAATAATTAGAGATTTTACTTGGTTTTATATTTTATTTGATCTTGTAAATTTTATGCATCCCTTCACATCACGGTTTTACTACAAGGCGTTTCATTATTTTGTTGCTTTTATGTTGTTTCGCATTTTTCTCATTACATAATGCATTTTCAACACGTTATAGTTGATTTTTATAATTTCATACCAATTCTAAGGGAGAGAATAGATTATCATGCTTTTGGCGCATTATGGTCATGTGCCAAAATATCCACCAATTAACCAACAGCATATGGTCATAAACAGATCTAAAATTGCGCGTGAGCTTGGTTTTTGAGATAAATCATAATTCTGGACGGAGCGCACCGGTGTAATAAATAAGAACGCTCCGGCACTTCTATGTAACTGAACAACAATTTCAGTAGAAGTATGATCTCGAAAATTTTATTGTTAGCAATAAAATTATATTAAAAAACGCTTATTAAATTTTAATTAATCTCTGTACACTTCAGTGCTGGTTTAAGCTCATTTCCGGCCCTGGGCGCAGAAGATCTGGGGGGGGGGCCTTGGCACTGGCGGAACCAAGGAGGAGCAATAACAAATGAAACAAAATTTAAATTTTTATAGTAAAAATATATATAAAAATAAACAGTACTCTTATAAAAAATATGAAAAATAAAAACCAATAAATAAAATAATTATACCAGTATTCGCTATGACTACATATAAAGCACAAGGACAATCATTCAAAAAAACAGTACTCTTATAAAAAATATGAAAAATAAAAACCAATAAATAAAATAATTATACCAGTATTCGCTATGACTACATATAAAGCACAAGGACAATCATTCAAAAAAGTGTAGGTATATACTTACCTGAACCTTTTGTCGCATTAAGTAGAGTAAGAAATAGAGAGAATTTAAAAATCGCGTTGCCCGTAGATTCAAAAGGACATATTACAAATGTAGTTTATAAGGAGTTATTGTAACCAGATTAAAGGAAGCAATACTTTTATGAAATATATATATACTTAAAAAAACTTTTTAAGATAAATACTGTAAAATCCCGTGCTAGTACAGTGAAAAGTCTTTAATCCGGACTCGTCGGGACTTCGGCGATTCTGGATTATCGGTTTTTCCGGATTATAGATCATCAGTTTAAATCTGGTAAGATGGCATGCAGAAATTATACAATTAAAAATATGAAATCGCAATTTATGAAATAAAGATTAAATGTAAATCTAAAGGGTATCAAAATTTACAAAAAAAAAAAGCTTAATATTTATTTGTTTATTTTATTAAACATTTCTTGCAACGCGTGTATGCCTAAAGCATACATTACGCATAGTCGAAATTAGAAAATTGCAACCAGAAAACTATTTGATGTGTATTCGTGATATTTATAATGACGAGGAAATTGATTTAAATCATATCGGAGTTCATCGAGATGAAACACTACATTTAGTAAGGAATTATAAGCCGAATAAAATCAAAACATCTGCACTGAAGATGAGGATAGTGCTGACAGATCAACTTCCAGTTCATTGTGCGCCGCGACGTTCACTTCCCCCCCCCCCCGCAGAGCAGCGTGAAATTGATAAAAAGATTTCGGAATGGTTTAAGAAACAAATCACTTCTCTGTCACTTTCTTCATGCCTTCATCCATTTTTTGCAGCAATTCCACTTTTGTTTAATGGACATCGAAACATGCTTTCGCTTTGTAGATCCTTTGGCATCTCCAGAATCTGAAATTCTATTTGACGTAATCGAAAGTTCAAGCTTTTATAAAATTGCTCTAACAGTCTGCAAAAAATAATAAGCCGGATCCAATTCGAAGATTAAGGAACAACGTAATCTGCAACATTAAATGAAATAGATAATTTTATCTTAGCTTATACCGTCCATTATACATTAAAAGCGCATTTGTAAACGTATTATACGCATGCGTAGAGGTATTGTGCGCATGCGCAAACGCAGAAAGTTTGTAGCTTTGAGGTCCGGATTAAAGATTTTGACTGTACTACTACTAATAATTTACCTTATTCACTACTATCTGCTATCCTGCAAACCAGTACTATAATCTATCGTTTTGTTTGTCTGGCAGTCCACACTGCATTATTTATTTATAATGTTTGTATCGTGTTACATATTTGGTAAGTTACTGTCTGTAGTCTAATTCATCTGCCTGCTTCCTGATGTAACACTCATTATAGTTGTCATCCCACTCTTACCAAAGGGAGCCGCAAATTTGATATAGACAGACAATATGAATATGGACGTGCAGGTGAGAGGCGTGGATTATTTCCACAAAACTATTTACAGCTTTTCTATCGAAATTTATAACTAGAAATTCTAGTTGGGTCCAGCTTATCCGAGATATTTAGTTATTTATTTTATATTATTATTATAACTACTTAGTTTTTAAATTATTAATGATTCTCATAGCCATTTTATTTATTTATTTACTTTTGTTCCTTTTTCCTGATGGTCTTGCATAGGGCTCCGGAATTTTAGAAACTAAATTCTGGTCATAAAAGACAAAAAACAAAAACATAGCACCAAAATGTATCAGATTTTGCAGATGAATTAAGACTGTTTTCCCCAATATTTCAATAAATTATCAGCAGCTGTCTAACAGTACTACATTACAAATATGAAAATAATTTGGGAAACTTTTCCTCTAGTGCGAATCAGTGCATCCCAATATATAAAGCCTCAGAAGAATGCAGTTTTGTTAAGCCAATAAAAAAATATTCACGATTTTCAACAAATGATGGAAAACTAACAGTTCTTTCAAAAAATAATAGCATAGGAAAATGAGTAGTTAGTTAAGGTATTTTCTACTCTAAAAATAAGAAAATTAATTAATTTAGGGTATAAAATATTCAAAGAGAAAAGAAAGAAAAAAACTATGTAGCATTTGTGAATGAACAAGACAGATTTTAATGCAAATTGATCAAAAGCATGTATTGTGATTTGCTAGATTATACAAAAAGTATGCCAGACATTTTGAGATTTATTAATTGCTACAAATATTTTCCATTAGATGCTATTTCACTACCTTGTTGCACAACAGCAATTTGCAACTGGAAAGCAGGGAAATGTGATTAGATGCAGCTTTTCAGCCACATACCAGTATGCCATCTTGTACTTTTTACATGAATTAGATGACTGGCTATTAATATCATATTGATCACCAATACATTGGACAGTTGCAACAGGATTCACTTTTTCTTCATAACTAGACTCTGACATTGCAACTATTGTTTAGTACAGCAAAAATTATTCCTTAGTTAATAATGTCCTGAGCCATTCATTTCATTACACCAAAAGTCTTAGCACCATCACAGCAATCCAGTCTCTCATGTCAGAACAGCTGTTAACAATGGGTTTTCAAAGATACACAGCAAATAACATCCAAGCAATCTTAAAAAAACTGTCTTCACTTAAAATGGAATATCTGCAATTCCTTGGCAGAATGTCAAAAAATAATGCATTATGTAATTTTCAAAACATATTATAATTATAAAATGAATCTTACTTACCATTTCTTTTATGTCTTGAAATGTAGTGTTTCCCTTGTGCTAGTTTAATTGAAAGTAGTGATTACACATTTCCATTAGAAATTTTAGAAACTAAATTCTGGTCATAAAAGACAAAAAACAAAAACATAGCACCAAAATGTATCAGATTTTGCAGATGAATTAAGACTGTTTTCCCCAATATTTCAATAAATTATCAGCAGCTGTCTAACAGTACTACATTACAAATATGAAAATAATTTGGGAAACTTTTCCTCTAGTGCGAATCAGTGCATCCCAATATATAAAGCCTCAGAAGAATGCAGTTTTGTTAAGCCAATAAAAAAATATTCACGATTTTCAACAAATGATGGAAAACTAACAGTTCTTTCAAAAAATAATAGCATAGGAAAATGAGTAGTTAGTTAAGGTATTTTCTACTCTAAAAATAAGAAAATTAATTAATTTAGGGTATAAAATATTCAAAGAGATTGTTTCAAAGAATTGTTTTCGCCCCATGCAAAAAATAACATACTTATTTGTCTATCATCCTACCTGTTAAACTCAATTCCTTCAAAAATTTCGATACTGTGTTGTTATCAGGACCAAATTCAGAAATGTATGCATGGATGTATGTGTTCATGTATGCGTATATACGAGGGGTAATCCAAAAAAAAGTTTACAAAGCAAATGAAAAAGTATTTATTAACAATAGAAACGAGATACAAATGGGAATCAAGAGACACATCTGGAATTCACTTTTCCACATAGTCGCCAAACCTGTTTAGGCATTTGTCAGAACGTTCGACCAACTTGGTTTTATCCCGTTTTGGTAGTAATTAGGGCCCTGCTCATTGAGCCATTTCTCGGCAGCTGTTTTCACTGCTTCGTCTGAGGTGAACCGTTTTCCGGATAAGTATCGCTTCAACGCCGGAAAAATGAAATAGTCACTTGAAGCCAAATCGGGGCTGTATGGGGTGGGATTCCAGACCTCCTACTTGAACCTTTGCAGCAATTCCTGAGTCTGGCGAGCTGTATGGGGCCCGGCATTGTCATGCAGAAGAATGACGCCTTTGCTCAGTAATCCAGGCCGTTTGCGTCGGATGGCTTTACGCAATTTCGTTAAGGTGGCACAATAACGATCGGCCTTAATGGTATGGCCACGCTCCAAATACTCGATTAGGATAACACCAGTCGTATCCCAGAAAACGGTAGCCGTCACTTTACCGGCAGAGGGTGTGACCTTAAACTTCTTCCTCGTCGGTGATCCAGCGTGTTTCCACTCCATCGTGGCTCTTTTGGATGTGGCGGCGAAGTGATGAAGCCATGTTTCATCACCGGTAACGATGCGATCAATGAAGTGTTGACCGTCTGAATGGTATCGCTGAAGAAATGTGAGGCTGCACATCATTCGAGTGGCCTTATGCTCCGCGGACAACGCACGTGGAACCCAGCGGGCACAAACTTTGGAATATCACAACTCATCGGTTACGATACGCTGAACGTTACCATAACTCAGGTCCAACTCTGAGGCAATCTCACGCACGGTCACTCGTCGATCCCTTTGGATGATTTCTTCAACACGTGCTGTGTTGATATCCGTCCTTGAAGAACTTGGACGGCCGCTCGCTTCCATATTGCGGTTTTCCACATGCTCCCTGCCCGCTTGATAAGAACGACACCATTTTGCTACCTGTTGTCTACTCATTGCTTTGTTCCCGTATACCTCAACGATTTGTCTGTGAATTTCGGATGCGGCCACATTCTTCGCCCATAAGAATCGAATTACGGCTCGCACCTCTATGCTAGACCACTTTTCTAGATGTCGTGCCATTACTGTCGCTCTTAAGTGTCTGCGTACTGACGCTACTTACTCGTAGAACCGCTGTAGGACAACTAGCGCCATCTGTCAACCACCCTGGGTGGAAATATTCGCTCCACAATTATTACGTTTCAAATGTTTCTGCTTGTAAACTTTTTTGGATCAACCTACGTATATGTACACATGAATTTATGTGTGTATACATGTACAATTCTGAATCCAGTCCCGATACCAGAACAGTACTAAAATTTCTGTATAAAACACAGCTGTTACTAATAAATGCACATGTGTAACTGATGTTTTGACAAATATCATTATATTAAAAAAAGTATTTTTATTTCATATAATAATCAACAGATGATAAAATAACACTCAAGAAAAACTATAATAAAGCAAAACCTTAGGATAGCATAGGTGAACTTGCTATCATAAGGAGGGTATACAACCCACATAGAACTAAGATGTCCTAATTTTCAGAAAAGGGAATCTGAAAATATCCTAAAAGCACTTATTTTCTGAAAGCTATCCAAATGTACTACATAGACATGCATAAAAACAAGTGCCATTGGGACTTCATGAAATATGGTCAAAACTATATTGAAACCTACATAAATTAATTTACATTTATATCTTTAAACAGACACAAAAACATCATGTAAGCTTTTATTTCAATATTAATAATAAAAAAAAATTCAGCAGAGATTTTAATGGCTAACAAAGAAAAAGAAATTAAGATTTCATCACAGCAATTAAATTATTAAATTTCAATATATAAAAATTTGAATGTATCAAATTGTAGGGTTTTCTTAATTTGCATAACAAACATGTTTTAAGTTTTCCTGTTCTCAACTTCCCAAAGTTCCCCTCACATTCTCTCATCAGGATGTAAATATAAAGTGCAATTTAAACGTGTGATCATATCAGTTTATTCAGAGCGTGTTTCGCTAGCCTAGCGCACGTTTCGTTGTTATTTCACGGTCACTCGAGTAAGCCTTTTGGCCTTATCTGTTTAGCATCACGCCGATTAGATTTCTGCGAGTCCATCTCTTAGGAGTAATTTTGAAGTGCGTTCTTGCACTCATTTATTTTTAAGATTTGATTTGTATTCTTGTCTACATTTAAGTTATCGCTGCAAGTGAACGGTGTTTATGTAACGCACGAAGCCTGTGCTGTCTGTTATTTTAGTTCGAGTTAATAAAGGGTTATTTTGCACCCTTCCTCTATGCTGGTATTTATTTCACACCTGAGCGAGAATTCGCCAGGTTCATTATAGGATCTATGTCAGTGTACGTGGAAAAGTAGAGATAGCTTTTACAAAATTTAATGTTTAGAAATAGCATAGCATAAAAATACACAGGTTTCCATGCCACCCAGGAGGTAGTGTGTCAGCTCGTTACCAAAATGGTTCCCCAAAACTTGCATTTTTACATTCAGTTCTACATAATTACTATAATTTAGGTTTTAAAAGTAAAGTTTGTAGCTAGTCAAAGTAAAAATGTTCGTGAAAGGAATATAATAAACTAATTCATGAGATAGGTTACGATGCAAGTTTCAGAAAAAAAAATTTAAGCCGTTTAAATTTTTTTTAAAGTGTTTACTTAAATGATACAAAATACTGATCGAAAAAATAAGTTCAGGACATATTAATTATTTTGAATATGAAATACAGAATAAAATACATCACTTACCTATATTTAATACTACAAGAGAATTAAAATTTTTAAAAAACAAATATACTATATATACCATTCAAAACCAGACTAGTTAAAACTTTAGCTGTCATTATCTCAGACACATCCATTTACTTGAGTTTTCATTCTTTAAATTCTTTTTTATCATTTCCAATGGCTTAACAAAAAATTACAAAAAACTAAAATCTTATAAACAAAGGATACAAACAATAGAACTACGATTAAACAGATTCATGGTTTTTTATACAGACACAGTATTTTTATACAAATAAAGCAAAAATAAATTTTCTTAAAACAAACTTTATTACATGAATATCAAATTGTGCTTAAAACTGTATAAGATGGAACCATACAAGGTTGTTCAATAAGTTCGCGGAGCGCCATCTATTCGTCAACATTAGACCTAAAACTTCTACTCCATTTTCATATTTGTTCTTTCTTAGGAACACGTCAAAAGTTTCATTTCGATCTGTTAATTTATTCATTGTTTAATCGCCCTTTATATCTAACGTGTTGTGGGTTTTTCCAGATATGGATAAAATTGAGTAACGTGCAGTTATCAAATTCTTTGTAAAGAAAGGTTTAAAGGCAATGGAAATTCATACCGAAATGGTGAACGTGTTGGGTGAATGTGCTCCTTCAAAAACAATGGTTTGCAAGTGGGCTAGTTTATTCAAAAGTGGTCGTACCAACCTTGAAGACGATCCGCGAGAGGGACGTCCAAAAACTGCATCAACACAGGAAATGATCGTTAAAATACAAGATATGGTATTGGAAGACCGTCGATTGACTGAAAGAGATTTAACAGAGGCTTTAGGCATTTCATTGGGCACAGTGAGCAACTCTGTGCAAAATGGGTGCCTCATTCTCTTACGATGGAGCAAAAACACATTCGGATGCGACTTTGCCAGCAACATTTGGAGCGTTTTAAGAATAAAAGCGACTTTATCCATCGATTTATCACAATGGATGAGACTTTGGTCTACCATCATGATCCTGAATCAAAACAGGAGGCTAAAGAGTGGTGTGAACGCGGCTCTTCGGCACCGAAGCGATTTCGTATGCAAAAATCAGCCAAGAATGTGTTAGCATCAGTTTTTTGGGATGCGAACGGAATTTTGTTTATAGATTACCTTCAGACTGGCAAAACAATTAATTCGGATTATTATTGTAACCTTTTGAATCAATTAGACGAAAAAATTCGTGAAAGAAGACCCGGATTACAGAAGAAGAAAATCATTTTCCATCAAGATAATGCTCCTGCGCACACAGCTCAAAAAGCCATTGCTAAAATAACTGAATTGAAGTACGAATTGTTGCAATATCCAGCCTATTCGCCAGATTTAGCTCCCTCCGACTTCTGGCTCTTCCCACACCTCAAACAATATCTCCATAGAAAACGATTTTCTTCAAACGAAAAGGTAATAGTTGCCGTAGAGGGATATTTTGCAGAGCTGCTGAAAAACCACTACAGTCAAGGGATCTATAAATTAGAAGACCGTTGGAATAAGTGTATTGAAGTTGAGGGAAACTACGCTGAAAAATAAAGTCATTTTTACAAATAAAAATTGGTTTCTTCATTTCCGTTCCACGAACTTATTGAACAACCTGGTACAGTCGTTAATCCGGACTCGTCGGGACTTCGGCGATTCCCGATTATCGATCATGAGTTTAAATCTGGTAAGATGGCATGCAGAAATTGTAAAATTAAAAATATGAAACCGTAATTTAAGAAATAAAGAACAATTATGATCTAAAGGGTATCAAAATTTACAAAAAGAAAAAGCTTAGTATTTATTTGTTTACTTTATTAAACATTTCTTTCAATGTAAGTTGTTTAAGTTGCTTCGTTTCATGTGATAATACTTTCTCTTTAATTCTATTAAACAGATATAATTTCTTGTTTAGTTACAAAGTTCCGCTGTTCAAGTCTTAGAATTGCTGTGTCGAGAATACCGACTAATTTGTCAATCGAAATTTTTTCATTTTCAATAACCTCTCTGTCACTTTCTTCACTATCGGAAGCGAATTATAATGATGAGGAATTTGATTTAAATCATATCAAAGACGGAGTACATCGAGATGAAATACTACATTTAGTAAGGAATTATAAGCCAAAATAAAATAAAAACATCTGCTCTGAAGGTAAGGATAGTGCTGACAGATCAACTTCCAATTCATTGCGCGACGCGGCGTTTTCCCCCCTCCCGCCGCAGAGCAGCGTGAAATTGATAAACAGATTTCGGAATGGCTAGACAAACAAAGGATATGCCTTTATCCATTTTTTGCAGCAATTCCACTTTTTGATTAATGGACTTCGAAACATACTTTCACTTTGTAGATCCTTTACATATTAGTAAATATATATCGGAAATTCTATTTGACATAATCGAAAGTTCAAGCTTACTTTTATAAAATTGCTCTAACAGTCTGCAAAAAATAATAAGCCGGATCCAATTCGAAGATTAAGGAACAACGCAATCTGAAACATTAACTGAATTAGATAACTTTAGCTTAGCTTAACCGTCCGTTATACATTTAACGCGCATGCGTGAACGTATTATGCGCATGCGCACACGCATATTCGCAGCGGTAAAGGTCTTACGCGCACGCGTCAACGCGATGCATGCGCAGAACGTTTGTAGCTCTGAGGTCCGGATTATAGATCATTCCGGATTATGGGTGTCCGAATTAACTTCTTTTGACTGTATAACCTTACTCAAATACTTTGGAGCAGGAATAAAAACGCAAAAAGCCTGGTCTTCTATTTCTATTATCATTAAAACATGCAAAATTATTTCCTGAACTTACTTTCCTTCATTTATCTTCCCACCTAAAGTAGTATAAATAAACCTTTTGAAATTAAAAGCTGATAAATATCCAAATGTCGGCTAATTTGATGCACAAAATAGCATATAAATACTCCACAACTCATACCATTTGTGAAATTTGGGACGGACGCACCGGTCACAAATATATGCCTTTAGAATACATTCAGTTGATGGTGCTTTGCAACATTTTTTATGATTGGAAAATGATTATCTAGTGGAGTACAACTTCATGCAAACTTCACACACTCTGGGATATTTCATTTCTACAATACCTTTACAGTTACGTTTATGATTAGATAAGGACTGTTTAGAAGAAAAAGGGCAGCTAGGGCAAATCTTAGATTTCCCATTTTAAACACAATTTTCTTTATCATAATTACTCATGAGTTCACTTTTATTGTTATCTTCAGATTTATTTGAACTGTTAGCACCCTCAAACTTAAAGTTAGAACATTCATTATCATCTTCAAAAAGTGAAATCGATGCAATGGTATTAAAACTGCATGAAATACAGCCGACAGATCGAAGATCAACAACTGTAAGATCTGATGAGATGAAGGAAGCCGAGCCTGAAACAGGAGGAGAGCTAGAATAGGTAAGAACCTGAAAAGCAGAACCTAAATAACCAGAAGATTCAGAATTGAGCACAGAAGCAACAGAAAATTGAGGAACAGATGCAATAGCATCAACATTATTTGGACCAGTGTAAACAGCACTTTCAAGAAATGGAAAATCTGATAAAGCAGATGAAATGGAATTACTTGCAAGATCAGAAGCAACTGTAACCGGATACAAAGAACCAGAAAGCTGAGAAACAGATACACTTGGATCAACAGAAAAATGAGAAACAGATGGAGTACTGAACTCCTGAGAAACAAGTGCAGTGATGTCAAGAATACTCGAAACAGTGTTGGCTATAGGCTCAAGAACTGTGAAATCCGATAACAAGAAACCACCGGGATGATTATTCAAAGAACGTGTTGGTAGAACCATATTTTAAAACATTTGAATAAAGAGATTTAGAAAGAACATCAGGAGAATCCAACAGTACTGAAATACTGGGATGGTTATCCAAATCAGTCAAAACACCTGGTAATGCTGCATTAGGACGACTATTCAATGTAGTGCAGACATGCGAAACCCGTTTTAAAACACTTGAATAAAGTAGTTTCGAAGGAACACACAAAACGGAAACACTAGAATCCGATAAGACTAAAGTAACAGGAGACACCCGTTTCAAAACATATGAATAAAGAGGTTTAGAGTGAGTACTTGAAGTATCTGACATGACAGAAGCACGAGGATAATTATCCAAAACCGTGATAGGTACAGAAGGATGTTTTCTTGAAACAGTGGATAAAGCTGGAAACTCAATAATAGCAGATACAGAGGAAAAAGATGTAGCACATACCTTTGGAAGGTATTTCACATTCGAAAATCTCTTTATATCTTTCACAAAATTTCTCCCAAGCTGTGCATTACCCTTACGGTTCAGATGCAATCCGTCTCTTGACAGACAAGTATTCCAATAGTAATACCAGATCTGCAAAAAAAAAAAAAAAAAAAAAAAAAAAAGCTTCTCGGCCTTTGAATGCTTCGAAAAGATTAGTGTTTATCCGAGCTAGTTTTCTGTTAAGCTTCTTTAAACTGTACCGGTTGAAACTATTCTCGAATAAATTTCATTCCCGCGGGAGGATACCTGAAAAGAGAATGATGTTCGGGTTTAAGCGCTGAATAACCTTATACAGACAATCATATTTATGATGAATATCATCCAAGGCGTCACAAGAGTTATTAGTACCAACGTGAACCAAAACTATCTCAAATTGATTGTCTATCAAGATTATCTTGCGTGTCAACCTTTCAATCGTAGCACTCGGAAAACAATGAAAATGAACTTCGTAATCCAGTAAATTCAACAATAAATATTCTTTTAAATATTTTATCATCGAATCTCCGATTATAAGTATCTTCATTTTTCCTGTTTGCTTAGACAAAAACATAATAAAAATAATACAAATAACAAAATCAAATTAAAGAATTAGCACGTCAAATAAACACACTCATCGACGAATATGGCGGAATACGATTCGTTACATATTGTTTTTACTACATTTACGTATTTGGCGCCAGTGTCCAGTTTGGCGTGAAAATGATAACCCTCCAACCAATCACAGCAAAGTACACTTTCCCGTACACATTCCGCGTTTGCTGTACATAATTGTGCAAACTCCATAAGAACCCACTTTTTTGCATACAGTATCATCATAATTTAAAGTTCTAGAAGAAGTGAAAAGCTCTAGAAAATCTTAACGAAGATTTTCCAGTAAAATTCTTTGTAGGTTCAGGAAGAAAAAAAGTCACATTACCTGTTGCTTCACGAGTTAATAACCGAGTTACCTGGTTCCTTTTCATCCAACTCATCTAGGTTATTAGTATGCCAAAACTTCAGCTCACTTACGTGGGCTGTTGTATTCAGTCTACCACGTTCTTTTTCCTCCAGTTGGGTCACTCTGTAAGTATCATTGGGGAGGACTTCTGTCACAATCAAGGGTCTTCTGTAATTTGGCTGAGTTTTTGTAGGTTTGCTTGTTGATTTCGATGTTTAATCCTGCTAACCATTCGTTAAAAGGTTACGAATTTCGAAAACGAAATCTGTCCATGCATTTTTTGAATCCCTAATATGATTAACAAATTTACGGCGAAATTTTTTTGGGCTTAAAACGTTTTAATAATAAATTCTTAACAAATACGTACTCATTAGCTTGTTCTTCAGATTCTTTGGCGATCATTTGTGGGATCTCGAAAGATAGAAGCCTTAATAAATGAAAAGCGTAATCTTCTTCATTTAACCCCACCCGTTTGGCTTGATATTCAAATATTATTAAGAATGAAGATACATCTCCACCCTTTAAATCGAGTTTTTGCGTAAGACTCAAATCGATACATTTTTTTTCCTTTCGTGTGGGTTATATTACTTCCCGTTGATATTCCAGATATTAATTTATTTTCGTTTAAATGTTTTAGTTTTTGTAATTAAAAATTCTTTTGTTTTTTCCCGATCTTCAACTTCTGACTGTATTCGTTTTTAGCGTTCTTGAATTTCTAATTGTACTTTGTACTCGTTTTTGTAATCTTTCATCTTCTTCTTATGTGTGTCTTCGATAATCAAGTTCTTTCGAAAACTTCAATGGCGTATTCAATGAATATTTTGTAAATAGCAAATTTTCCATGATTTTCGCATACTCGTCTCAAGCCAATCAGAAAACCACTACTAGGACATATCTTTGACTTCTTCTGCTGGACTCTCTGCATACTTTTACCTTATAAATACTTATTTTATTTTTGTATATAGTCTTTCTAATTGTAAGTAAAATGCACTTTGATGAGTTTCAATCGATCAATACCATTTATGCCGGGCTGTCGCTGTTTTTAACACGACGTTGCCAGCTCCATGACAGATAAGACATAAGGGCGCATAACATAGAAAGTCTGGGCTGAGTAACAGGATGTCAGAAGTGGGAAGAGAGGAGTGACCGGCGTCAGAAGGCGAAAGCTAAGCGATGGTAAGAAGTGAAAAACCAGGAGAGTCTCAGAGGAAGTGAGAATGTGATTAGTTGTGTTCGTGATGTATTGGTGGTAAAGGGTACATGAAACATTACAGTGACAATATTTTATTAATTAAACGTCAGATAAGTATACATAAAATAATATAAATACACAAAATATAAATATAAATACATAAATAAGAAAATATATACAATACATACGAGAAACAGTAAAATGCTGCGAATTTAAGTCCGAAAGATTGAGTCACGGGTGAGGTGAGCCACATATGGTCGGAGTTTACAATCTTCTCTAAGAGGAACATAATCGAAAACTTTAAAATGTTAGAGATGCTCGCAGTTAAGAGCCTTATCGAAGAAGTCGGTAAATTTTTCTACAGTATCGAGCTTAAGGTCTCTGGTATCAGTATCGAGCTTAAGGTCTTAAGGAGGCGTAGGAAAAGATTGGACGTATGATAGCAATATACAAGTGTCTTTTGCGAAGTAAATCCAACTTAGAGGATTTGCCAATTAGAGGCAAAAGACTGGTGATTGCTGTGTGCGCCTTGCTTCGAACTTTTAATACATGATCCTTCCACTTAAATTTGCTGTTTATTACAATACCAAGATAGGTAGCTTTTTTTTACTATCGGAACTACAACGTCAAAGATTTTCAGTTTATTTCGAAGAGGAGTCTTAGATTGTTTTTTACTAATGATTATAAGTTGGAATTTTTGTGCGTTAATTGCAATACGCCATTTCGTTCACCAATCTTCTATTTCGGGTATAACTTTCTGTAAATTTTTCATAGCGTTCTCAGTTTAATGAGTTGTTCGCCAGGGCCGTATCATCCGTATAGCATCCTAAAAATGAATTCATGTCGGTACAAATTCTGGGGAAGTCTGCAATGTAGAAAATATAAAGAATTGGTTCTAAAATCGAACCTTGCGTTACTCCGGCGTTAAGCCTCTTGTAATCTGACTTGTCATTCCCGATGTTAATGAAGAATTTTCTATTCTTAGTAAAAGAGTAGATGAGCAGAATTAGGTCATGATTGAAATCGAGGGAGATGAGCTTGAAAATTCGCCCCTCATGCCAGACGCGGTCGAAAGCTTTCGCCACGTCTAGCATGAGTAAGGCTACAATTTGATTGTTATGGAGCGCCGCGCCGACGAATTCTGTTAGTCTGACCAGTTGCTTAGTAGTACTGAGTTTTTTTATGAACCCGAATTGCTCGGGAGGAATCTTACTTAGGTACGGCTCTATTCTCTTTATTATGACTCGCTCGAAGATTTTTCCAAAACCAGGGAGAAATCTAATGCGTCTGAACTCGTCTGGTTTGGTGATATTCTTTTCTGGCTTGGGAAGAGTATAACTTTAGCCGTTTTCCATCTGCTAGGAAAGTAATTATTCTCTAGACATGCGTTTAATATGCTAGTAAACTTGATAATAATTTTAAGAGGTAAGTTCTTAATTGTGACGTTATTAATCTCATCGAAGCCCGGGGCTTTTCTGTTCTTCAATCTGCGGATAATTTCCTATACCTCTTTAGGAGTAATGTACTCAATCTTATTTTTCGCTCTTGGGCCGCTAACCCAGTCTATGATAAAATAACGAGTATCATATGAGAAGGCGAGATCTCATGTATCAAAATTGGGCATAAACTGCTTTTCGAGGTGCTGTGCCATGACATCAGCTTTGTCTTTATTAGTCAGAGCAATAGCGTTGTTACCGTAGAGGAGTTTATTGCACGTCTGTTTACGTTTGAGGTTTTTAGCAGATGACCAGAATAAGTTATTCGGTTCGTTAAAACTAGTAATTCTCTCGTTTCATCTCTCAGTTCTATAGGCGCTGATACAGCTTTTGATCTCCTTATTGAAATTGTTCATGTTTCTTTTAATATTGGGATCCCATGAGATGCTGAACCTTTTGCGGAGCTTATTCCTTTCTTTAATTTTATTACGAAAGTTCTGCGGCAATCTATCAGAATTTTGATCCTAGAGGATTTTCTTAGTGGCGGCATTATATGCGCTAAGTATGCAGTTCGTAAGATTTCCGATTAGTATAGTCAATATCATAGGTAGTCTTTAGATTTTTAAAGTCCGGTGCGTTTTGGAGGATGACGTCATTAAAAACGTTCCTGTTCGTACATTTTCTATGCTTCGTACCCTTGCTTTTGTTAGTACCCAAAGTGGCAATTACGGGTACATGGTCGGATGTCATCTCAACTTTTAGTTCCAGGTACATAGGGATAGAAGTAGTAGTTAGAAAAACATCGAGAATATCTCCGCATTCTTGAAGTTGTCAGAGAGATAAGTATATTCATTTGGGACGTAGAAATAAATTGGATTTTTGTTAATATAATCCAGAAGTATATCTCCATTGCGATTTGTTCTTCAACATCCCCATTCTGCGTTCTTGGCGTTAAGATCGCCAGCCATAATAATGTGCTTGTTACTTGGAAGTAAGTCTGTAAGCACATTTTCGTCCAACTTATTAGTGGACGGATTATAAAGTGCGACAAAATACACAATGCCGTACAGTGGGAGTAGAACCGAAATAGTGAAGGACTCGTGCCCGTTGCGTCGGTCCTCTTTAATCAGACACGATTGTAAGCAGTTTTTCACGTAAATGGCGACCCCCCCCCACCTATGTGACTCAACCTATCGCCGCGATGACACTTATATTGCGATCCTAATATTTAGACAAGGGCTTACGTCTCCGTAATTAGTGCTATATCAATATCGTGTACTAGTAGAAAATTGTGAAGTTCCTGAATTTTGTTATGCACACTTCGTGCATTCCACGTCGTAATCTGTATACCTATTAATTTTGCTTGGACCCATTATTAGAATTTATTGAGGTGTTTTCGTGATTGTTTTTATTGAGTTCTCTAACCTGTTCTGTAAGCTGGAGAAATCCAGCGCTCTTGATGAATATAACTAGCTCAGCCAAGTCTGAGAAATGATGAGTTTATGCACTCAATATTTGTAAAAATGCACAATGTTCTTGAAACTTGGACCAGCATCTCTCCACCCTACCAGATGCCGCTACTCGTGAAAAAGTAGTCAGCTCTCTTTCACTTGCATCCTGTCCTCCGAACACACTCACGCATTTGCTATACCTGCAGTGTACTTATTAATTCATTACAGCCAGTATACAGCTTGCTATCTGCAAGCTACACATGGCAATAGTGGGAAAAGGAAAGGAAGGATGGAACATTAGGGCCCTCTGTAATTCATTCCATGTCTAACGTGTGGCTTAACTTTGTAACGTGTGGCCATTATAGCAAAAATTGCTTTAATACGTCATTGGGCATTTTGTATCGGTCATTGTAATGCAGTATTCTTTATAATAATAATTATCGACTGCAGCAATACTTATAGCATGCCTATTTTAGAAGCTGCACAGATATACCCCTTCCAAAATTAGAGAAAAGTGAAACGTTCAACATTCAACTATTTGGATAAACTCCATAAGTTTCCTAAAACATTAAAAGACTGAAAAAAAGTTTTTTTTAAATCGAATAATTCATGAGCATGCAATATTTTCGTGACTTTAGAAGTTTGGCATACGTGAGATACAATAGTTTAGAAGAAATCAGCATAGTTTAGTTTGGGTAATTTTCATGAATATTTAGAGAATTTTATTTAATAATTAATTCACTGCATAGTTAATGTTAATCCCAAACCAAAGTTTGGCATTTTTAAATTAAGGAAAAATTACAATAACAGTTTTCAGGAAAAAAAAATGTAACTTCTGTAAATGAAATGGAAACTTTTTATTTTCTTTCTATAAATTAGGGTCATAAAACTCTTCTGAAAGGTTAAAGTTTCCCGGGATTTTTCTTGAGTGAAATTACCCAGATCCCTACTATGAGAACTTCTGTATGTCTTCTAAAAATTTCATGTCAACTAAAATAAGGCAGCTTAATTGTTTTCAAATCTGACATTTTGTTTAATTAGTTTTTAACCAATGTTATGCATTTTTAGAATTTAAAACGCTTTTACATATGATAACATTTTATTGAAGCATATCGAGGAAGACTATGTTTCACAAGACAATTGAAATCCTTATGTACATACAGAAGTATCCTTATGTACATACATTTTTTATGCTACTGGATTTTAGTATTATTATTATTAAATGATAAATAGTATAAACTGAGGTTTCGAGGAGATGATATACGAATATTTAATACAAATTCGTAATATGATGAATAGTTATATATTTCTCCCGCCTTCTTAAGCATGCCTTCGTGGTGTAGTGGTCAGCACACTCAACACGTATTCGAGAAGACCGCGGTTCAAGTCCCGGCGAGGGCATTTCACATTTTCATTTCTCCTGTTTGGAAATAACCTAATGTCAGTACAATAAAACTTTAAGATGAGAGCTGAACACATACAACACATATTAAGCTTCTTCATGTAGAAAAGCTGAGGGGGGGGGGAACATTTCAAAAGAATTTTAAAGCTTTAAAATTGTACGTGATGATAGTTTTTGTTTAAGAAATTTTGTGTTATGCATAGGATTTCCATCAGTTATATGTTGCGAATAATTATTTAAATGCAACCCTAAAATTTTATTAAAAGGAAGAAAACTTTGCAGTATGGCATGCAACACTATACCGTCCTGTATTACTATTAGCAAACAGCGATACTTTTTTAATAAAATACACTTTTTGTTATTAATAAGCTATGTTACAGATGGTGAATGTATAGCAAAAGTATAGAGGGTCACGAGCGCCACCTACTGATAAATTTTGCAAAACCTTTTGAAAACTGGGAACCGCAGTTTCGTCCAGTCTTGAGTTGCAGTTAGCCTTGCTTCTGTTAACAGAAATTACAGACACAAATGAGAACATATACATATATCCTTCGGATGGACACTCCTGCCATCCGCACCTGAAAATATTCTCAGCCTAACCTCATTAGAATAGTGCAACCAGACCCTCCCCCCCCCCGAAAAAAAAAGAGAGGGGTTAACTTTCTACTTTTTTTTTTTTAAGTTTTGTACATAATAGATAAAAGAAAAGTAAATGACAACCATCGTACTTAGCCATATTTGGCGTCGTTTATCAACAAATCAATTGTTTATCAGCTGCGTTCCTTGTCGGCTAAATCTCTTGTCGACTAACTGTCCGTGTCGGCTAAATGACCTGTCGGCTAAATGTCCTGTCGGCTAAGTGTCCCGTCGGCTAAGTATCACGGACCCGATTGGGGAAAACCGGTTAGGGCCTCTCCCTTCATATTTCCTACCTCCATGAGAGAGAGAGGGGAGCTAGCTTTCTACTTTGTTTTTTTAAGTTTTGTACATAATTGATAAAAGAAATGTAAATGGCAACCATATCTTACTTAGCCAAATTTGGCTTCGTTTAAATCAGTTGTTTATCAGCTGCGTTCAGTGTTTCTGCGCGTAAGTTGGGTCTTCGAAACCGTCGTATTTTGTGTATTTGATTCTATTTTTTATACTTTTTACAGAAATATTGTCTGATAAAAAAATCAATAAAACTCAAAATCATATTGACATAATTATCTGTTCCAATGTCTTTTGCCTTATGAAATATTTGCTTTATGTTCATTAAATGGACTCAGTTTTGTACCCGTTTGATTTAATTTTTTTTAATATAATGATAATTATTGGTATCTTTAAATTCATCTTCATAACTGTAGGTAATTTATTCAGTAAAAATTGAGTTACTCGAACCTTTCCTGTTTTTGGTGATACATTTAGCTGTGTTTCTTTACTCACTGTTTCCTTGCGATTGGCCCACCAACGGCCGAGCGGTAAAGTCGCTAAACACTGGTAGTTCGGTCCGAGGTTCGAATCCCGCGAACGGGCTGGCTGCATGGGTGTTTTCGTGGTTTTCCCCATGTGTAACGTGTATACGAGCCAGTTCCCCTTAGAAAGTCCTCCACGAAGGCATCCCTCCCCTTAAGCAGATAGCCCTCGAGGTATTGTCGTAATTAAATAACCTAACCTAACCTAATCTTGCGATTGTGTATTTGTTTAGCTGACTTGTATGTAAAAATTAATGTATTGTATGTTAAAATATAGTTAATATTTCATTGGCTTTACCTTTTTTCTATCATTTGTATCTCGTTTCGAATTTTTTAAATTGTGTTTATGAAATATCTGATCATAATTTTTAATCTTTCTAACACTCTCTAATTTTTATTGGTGTAATAAGTTAACTAACGAGTGAAAATTTATACTCATTATTATATCTTCTTCCAACCTGTTATAGACACTTCAGCAACTCCTTAATTTTGCACTACTTTCTTCATTGTCTCATCTTGCTTATGAGAAAGTTAAATGAGTTATTTTTATTGCTATTTTATGATCTGTCATCTCATCCTGAATTTCTCTCCACGGCATTAAATTTGGAGTTTTATCCTCGGAAAAACCAGCTTTCTTTTAACTACAATTTAAACAGTCAGCTGGGCCGCCTAGCGTTTTTCTTAAATTTTTTAATGCTTGTCGAGACTCAAGAAACTCGAGACTACTGTTGATATTAAATTGGGATTTTCATCTTCGGGTTTACTTTTATTTTGACTAATTGAGTGAATTTCACTAATCCTTTGTTTTCTTTGATAACTTCGATGATCTCTGCATCACTCTTTCCGTAGCAAGTCTGAATATCTTCATTTCCCAAATATTCGAGGAATGTCTCATGCATTTCACCGTCATTACCATTGTCTTCTGGCACATCTTGAGAGTTTCTAGAAATTAGGTTTGGATGGAAGTCCGCTTTTTTAAGACAACTGGAAATCATTTGCGAAGTTACTTCATACCACGCATTTAAAATAACATGCATGCTTTCTTTCCCTCTGGTGAGCCATTCAATAGTATGGACAAACTCCTGTCCGAGCATTTTGGCGAATTGTGTTGCCTTCTGATACAGGATTTTCGCGACATGGTGGCGTTCTTTTACCTGCCATTTCGGAACCACTGCAAGTGGACAGTTTCTACTATCGGTAGACTTTTCACTTCGCTTCCGCGAAATATTTACACTTGCCCTCAGTTTATTCGAAATTGCTTCTCTTCATTTCAACAATGAACATCATGCATATTGTGAGATTCCGAGTTGTACAGAAGCTTCACGTTGGCTGTATTTAGTAAAGCGTCATACTGCTACAACAATTCTTATATATCTTAAGTCCTTGCGTTTAGACATTTTGAGTCACAACCAAACAACAAAAGCACGATGTGGATGGGTAAACTGAACGAGCTGGGCCATCAAAATCTGACAGTTTTTATACAGATTCCAACTACAACTTCCTCTGTATGCCGCGAATTAACCTGCAAAGAATGCAGGTTGTTTTCCGGCGATCTCAGTTAGATGCTTCGATGAGCGATGTAGGTAGGGAAATGCTGACAGTAGGTCTCGGGAGGCAGGATACCAGGTACTAGGGCAGTGGCCAGTTTCCACGTGATGAGCTTTGAGACATCTGAGTGGTGAATAGTTATCTGGGTATCGTAGGCTGAAAAATCGTACTTTACAGAAAATAATTCGCGTATAGACAAACCAACAGTATTAAAATTAGTGCGTTGCAATCCTAATGATGACTAAAATATATTCAAGTCCAAATGTGCAGGAATATGTACAGATAAATATTTACATTGTAGGGGCGTTGCATAGTGTATCACATGGGTAATCACCCGCCCGGGTGCTGGCCTCTCAATCTGAAGCATGATTTATCAGATTACGTAACTATTTACAGAAATATTTTGAAGATAAGCATAATATAAAGTCACTTAAGATGTAAATCTTGGTTTCCTCTAAGGAGAAATGCAGCGTAAGGTCTTAAGTGTCGGTCCTCTTGCAAGATTTCGTAGTGGAATAAGTTGAATATGCTCATATGTTCGCACTGCTTAGCAGAGTCATAGAAAGAAGTATTAACTTTCCTAAGAAATTCCTCGATAGTGTCAAGCTTTAGATCCTCGTGAAGACGCTTGTTTTTTACATAAGGATGAGCATTTGTGAAGATTTTGAAGCCGAGGTGGGGAATTTTTCATCAAATTTTCAAAAACGTCTCCAATTTGTGAAACGTTTCGTGGTGTATTTCATAGTCTCCGTCACACCTAGCGTAGCAATCACGGGGAGGTGATCGGATGACAGTTTATGAAGAACTTCCATAGAGATAGGAACAGTAGTAGTAGTGACCGCAATATCCAATATGTCCGAGAGTTCTATCCGGCTGGGTCGTCTAGTATATTCAAGAGGGGGGCGTGAATTGCCACTGAATGCTGAGAAATATATTCATGAAGTATTTTACCATTGTTATTACTTTTTCGGCAATTCCAGTGAATATGTTTAGCATTAAAATCGCCAGCGGCGATAGTAGGTAAATTTGAAGGTAAAATAGTGTACAAAAAAAATTTCACTGTTTGCAGGAGTCTGTTTGCAGTGTTTAAAGTCTGTTTGCAGGAGGATTATAAACTGCGCAAAAGTAAAGATGATTATACTTAGGGAGAGTGACACACACAGTAACTTGCTCACAATTAAAGTTTCTAGAGTCTCGTATGAGGCATGAGGGAAAGGTACTTTTTACATAGATTGCAACACCACCACCTCTGTGAGAAAGCCTATCACGTCGGTAGGAATGATAGTTTGAAATTTTTAGTCCAAGATAGGGCTGGTCATGAGTCTCCGAAATCAGTGCAATGTCTATGTCATGCTCATTTAAGAAGTTATGAAGTTCCGTTAGTTTGGTGGACAACCCGCAGGCGTTCCATATCATAAATCTTACGGGCGTGCACTTTTTGACGTAATTATCCATGAACAGTGCTATTGGGAACAGGATCTTGAGACGTAGATGGTTTTACTAGAAGATTGAGTCATGCTTCTTTCAGAGCGGAAACGAGCATTTTAAGCTCAGCAGCAACTTGCTTAGCTTCAGAGATGAATTCCGGGGCAAGACTGGAATTAAGGGCCTAAGCATAGGATCTGTTTTGTACAACACGATCAGCATACGTTTTAGCTGGTGGAGGAGTCTTAGGCTTAGGTAACCGAGCACAACCCTTGTAGTTTGCAGTGTGACCTGACTCAAGGCAATTGGCACATTTTGGAGTGGAGGACTTGTCTTTATCACATTTGTAGGATTCGTGCGATTCTCCGCAACGAACACAGCGCAGTTCGTGTCGGCAGTGAGACTGCGCATGGTGGGACCCTTGACAGCGATAACACTGCAAGGGTCCAGAGCGGCCACGGTAGCTCTCAATTTTAATCTTCATTCCGAGTACAAATCTTATGTTACAGATATCTTTCTTTTGTCCTTCCGAGTGAGGGTGTCGAGGAATAACGGGAGCAAGATAACCTCACCGTCCTTGCGTCTTTTTTAAGTTGGTTTACTCTCACCACGTCGAAACCATTTTCTTTATTTCCATCATAATTTTGTCGAGTTCCATGTAAGAAAGGACATTTCGAATAACAACTTTCAGATGCTTTTTTTCTAGAAGTGCATAGCAATGGTATAAAATTCCTTTGTCGTCTAACACCTTAGTCATCTGTCGGTAAAGTGTGGGTAGTTTCACCTGAATTTTAATTCCGTCATGAAGGTTTTCGCCGTAATAATCGTGCATAGAGAAATTTTTGCTGTTGAGGAAAGTTTTTAACTGATTCCTGTTGAATCCGCTGTCTTTCACCACTATGGGTGGCGGTTTTCTTGCACTGATGAATGGAGAGCTTTGGTTGACTGGAGGTGTCGGCACTGGAGCGGGGCTTGTATCCATGTCATGTTGAGATGAGGTCTCGGCCACAGGCTCAATGATTGGCGAATCAGGAGGTTTCTCGGCAGTCTTGGTGACGACTGGTTTTTTTTCTTTGGTATGTGTGTTCTTCAGGTCATATCACCACGAGGACCTCCATCTGAGTCAGAGCTTTCGTCCAATGCTTTATATTTAGTTATATCTTCGTTCGATCGGGCAGGGCTCTGGGCTCGTCGAACATTTCTTTTAATGTTGGTAACCGGCGGGAAATTCAAATTTGTATCCTTACAAGCAGATGACTTGCAGTCTTGAGATCAAGCTTTGACGAACTCTTGGTCTGCGAGGGCACGGAACCGTCGGAAGAGGTCTAGTTCACGTGACTTATCAGGAGTAAGGTTTCCTTTTTCTTCCTGGATGATCTCAAGCCGAGTAATTTCAGCTGCGATGAAGTTCAGGAACCGTTCCATAATTCAGAGATAAGTCTTGAATCCGAGTTACACAGGCCGCCTACTTTTACTGAGCCAGGCTATCTGATAAAACATAGTAACACAAACGCAAAAACTATGAAAGTAGCAAGAGATGAAGAGCGAGGGGATTGACCACCTTCACGCTTTAAGTCTCGATGCGAACTCTTATTATACAGATGCTTTTAACGTCTTCTTTTTATGTTTCCCCCCAACTGGTTTGAACCAGTTCTGAGAAACCTTTCGTGACCCACCCCCACCGACGATTCGTCCGGTTAAGAAAATTCTAGCCTTCATTGCTCTACGTATAACCCTCCGCATACTAACCTCAGTCCTCAATTTTTATAAATTCTCTTATTTCCTACTGATATGCCGACAACGTCTATCCCGACAAAGCCTACCGATATGCCGACAACGCCTACAATCTTCTCAACGTTGCTATCCTCATGCTGGACGTGGCGAAAGCTTTCGATCGCGTCTGGCATGGGGGGCTAATGTATAAGCTAATAGGATACCATCTCGACATGGAGCTCATCCAGCTCATTGTGTCTTTTATCACGAATAGGACGTTCACTGTCTCCGTGTATATTGTAATTATCTCTATATATATTTATATTTGTACTGTATTATGATGACCTGTATTGGTACTTCCTTTATGGTCTAACTGATGACAACACATACACTTCAGCAATTCATATCCATGATCGTTGTTTTCTGACCGTGTGACGCTCGGTCCCCCCTTGCCTACCTTCTCATTCCCTCTGGGTTCCTACGTACGGATAGATTTATGTCATGCGCCTTACGGCCTTAGATTCAATGATCTAGACACTGCACTTTTGCGGTATTCTCGAATACACGAAATAAGTCAGTCAGTCAGATATGCCGACCACTGTGGCCGGTGATTTACATGCGAAGCACTGTGATTGGAATTGTAGAAGAGGAAATTCGTAATGGGGATATTCTTCATAGTTTTATCTCAAGTCATCCGATAGTGCTCCATGCCCCGCCGGAGTACACTTATTGTCCTGGTAGACTGAATTGCTCGGATATTCTTGACATTATATTCACAAATATGACTCCTCCTTTTTCATTAAGTGTACTGCATGAACTTCCTTCGGGTCTCCTCCCGGTGATCGCTACTATTGAGATTTCTAAGAATTCTCTCCCCTCAGTGAGAAATATCACGAACTGGATTTTATTTGAGAACCTTATAAAGGACAGTAATCTCAATTTTAGTAATCTAAATTCCAGTACTGGAATTGATAGTGCAGCCTCCTCAGTAAAACTATCCAACAGGCTATTAAGGATACAAGTGAAACAATTACTAACAGTGAAAAGCTGTATAAACTCCCATCCAACATCCGTCAGATGATGAAGCAAAGAAATAGACTTCGTAAGAAATATCACCTTACGTGGAGCCCAGCACTTAAAAGACAAATTAATCCGCTCAGTAAAGTTATTAAACGTCTCATCAAGGAACTCAGAGAAGAAATTTGGGATGAAAAAATACTTAATCTTAACGTTAACGATGGTTCTTTCTAGAAATTCATCAAAAACTTAAAGTCTGATTTCTCCAGCAATCGCCCCCTCTATTATGGCAATCAAGTTGCAATTACCAATAATGATACAGCAAATATGTTTGCGTCCCACCTTGCTAAGCAGTTCCAGCCAAATGATTGGCTGGTGGATCCTAGTTTTGAATTAAGCACCCTCCTCAAAGTTAGAGATTGGCTCAACGCGCCGTCTGTTAATAATCGTATTACTCTTGCCACTCATAGTATTATCAAGAATTTAAATATGAAAAAAGCACCTGGAGTCGATAAAATTTTTAACAGAGCGATCAAAAGTACTCCCAAATAATATCATCTGCAAGCTCACCGGACTCTTTAATGCCTGCTTAACTAACGCATACTTCCCTACTCAATGGAAAATTGACAAAATCATATTTATTCCGAAACCCGGAAAATATCATTCAACTCCTGATGGCTTTCGAGCGATGAGTCTTTTCCCCGGGCTGGGAAAAATGTTTGTCGAAAGCGCTAAGAGTAAAAAGACTACATCCTTAAGTAGTTATTCTTGATAAGTAAAGGCCGAAGACGTGACTGAAATGAAGTAATTGTTAACATATGACATACAAAATGCAGATACAAATCCACATACATTAAAATACGTTATATATAAGATAGTATGTAGTTGTAAATGCTTAGCAAGTGAGAAAAGAAAGACATAGTTACAGTATATACACTATGTATAAATCGATACGCATGCTATGTCGGAAAGTTTAAGTCGCGAGTGCGGTGAGCGGCTAGTGGTCTCAACTCTTTATCTTCCTCCAGTATCATATAATCAAACACCTTAAGGTTTTTCATATGAGGGCAGTTCAGAGCTCTCGTAAAGAAGTTACGATTCAATTTATGCAAGAAAGAGAGGATCCATGCAGAGTCCTGTTCGAGACGAAGAAATGCTCGTTGGTCATGGTCCGAAGAAGTTTATTTTGAGTAATCTGCAATTTTTCCAAGTCCTTATCTCTGATGGCGGCCCAGGCCGGCAAAGATAAGGCGGATTACTGCAATGTATGAATGTCTCTTCCTTCTTAGGTCCAGTTTCGAGTCTGAGTTCAGGAGCGGCATAAGGCTCTGAATATCCCTATCGTCTTTCCTCGAACACTGATGATATGGTCCTTCCAGTTAAATTTTGAATTGATGATAACCCCAAGGTAAGAAGCCTTGTTCACCATTGGAACCTCAGTGTCGAATAGTCCAAGTTTTGTCGTTATTACAGTTCTGATGTTCATGTTCCTGATGAGTAAAAGTTGTAATTTTCCCGCATTAATGCAAATTCTGCACTTACGACATCAGAACTCTATCTGGGGCATAATTCTTTGCAGTTTCATTATGTCAAGGTTGGGACAAGCAGACTTCACCGCAAGGGCGGTGTCATCTGCATAACATCCTAAGAAGTAATTACTCGTATAATCTAAATTGGTCTTGGGCAGATCAGCGACGTAGAACAGATAGAGTATGGGACCAAGGATACTACCTTGGGGGCTCCGGCTCTAATTCTTTTGCTATCCAAAGTGTCCTTACCAATTGAGACGTGGAAAGTTCTCCCAGTCAAGAACGAGTGAACGAGCTTGATAAGTGCTGGTGTAAAACCAGCGCTAATGAGCTTAAAGATGAGCCCCTCATGCCAGACGCGGTCGAAAGCTTTCGCCACTTCCAGCATGAGTAAGGCGACGCTTTGACGATTGTGCAGAGAGCTTCCAATATACTCAGTGAGTCTCACAAGTTGTTTGGTGGTGGACAGTGATCTGCGAAAGCCAAAGTGCTCTGCTAGTAATTTATCTAAGTAGAGTTCTATCCGTTTAAAAATGAACCTTTTAAAACATTTTCCGAGTCCCGGTAGCAGGCTAATCAGTCTGAAACCGTCAGGCTTTGTAGTGTCTTTACCTGGTTTGGGCAGGACGATCATTTTCGCACTTTTCAATAAACTTGGGGAAATAGTTAATTGTGATGCAGGCATTTAAGATACCTGTATATCTAGTAATGTGCAAGCGAAAATCCCATAAGGCCCCTGACAATCACCTGAAGCGAAAGCTTGGGGGTAACTATACGGGATATCACGACCAGAACCTAAGTAAAATGCGAACCGCAAAAATCAGCTAAAATAAGTGATAAGTCAATAAGAATACTTACTAACAAATTTTAAGATTATTTTCGTAAAAGCAATAAGGCATATAAATCACCAAACCAGCAATTATAGGCAGTATGGCACAGTCAAACACTAATAATCGCATGCAATTATAGCGGTGATGTAGGCCTAACCAGAACCACGAGGTATGAGTGTAGCTATACTGCAAGTAACTACACTGGTTACCATAAATTAAGGAAAAATAAAAATATAGCGATAACTCCCTCAAAAATAAGCCAAACTGTATAAAATTTGAATATGTTGCTAAGTAAGAGTAGCTGAGTGAAACTGCAATATGTAAATTAGTGGCACTGCACTCGGAATACGTCATCTGCGAGGAGCATAAAAGTCCATGTTTGAGAGCAAGCCCACATATTTCACTGTGATAGTGACATTAGAAATCTGAGATAGCCAATTCGTTACAGTGACCTCCAGGCATCATTTGCCTGCAGAACTACGATGGAGAGCCATTGAGAGACTAGAGGCAGGACAAAGTCAAACAAAGGTGCCCAGATGGCTAAATGTGAGTCCTTCTGTGGTTCATAGACTTTGGAGGCAATTTCAAACCACAGATTCGGTATCTAGGAGGTTCAGCCAAGGACGGCCAACTGCTACGACGAGCACCGATGACCGATATTTGACATTATGTGCACGCAGGAATAGAACCGCTACTCCGATTTTTCTTAGATTCTCCCTTGCTGCAACCACCGGAAGGTTCGTATCAAATTTAACTATGCGTAGAAGGCTTCACGAAGGTGGTCTGTATGCGAGGCAACCAGCCATTTGCATGCCTTTCACGTAACGCCATAGGGGGACCGTTTGCAGTGGGCACGACAACATGTCCACTGGACGCCTAATCAATGGAAGGCTGCTCTCTTAACGTATGAGTCTCGGTTTAGTCAAGAAAGCTATACTAGGCTTTATTTGATATGGAGAGACTCTGTAACCCGTTATCATCCGTGAAAGAGTTGCATACGGAAGAGGCAGTGTTCTGTGTTTGGTGTGGCATCTCTTCGGCTGGACACACAGACCTCCATATCTTTCGAGGGGAACCGTGAATGCTCAAGTTTGCAGAGATGACATCTTTGATGTTTATGTGCGCCCATATGCCGGGGCTATAGGGAATGCTTTCCTGTTACAGGACAACAACGCAAGACCACACAGGGCTCGCATCGTAGACGATTTTCTTCAACAGGAAACAATTATGCGAATGGAGTGGCCAGTTCGATCCCCGGACTTCAGTCTTATCGAGCACGTTTGGGATGCTTTAGGGAGATGTCTAGCTGCTCTCAATCCGCCCCCGCACACCCTTGTTATGCTTGCAACTGCTTTGCAAGAGCAATGGCTCTCGCTTAATATGGAACTGATAGACCGCATAATTAAAAGCATCACCCATCGCTGTATGTGCTGTATTGCTTCTAGAGGCGATCATATTCCATGTTGAAGGTACTTTTCCTATAGCAAACTGACACCTTCGATTTGTTCATTTTATACATCTATACTACCATATTTGTCTGATAATTTCTTTTTATGTTATTTGATACATACTATGTGTTGTATATTGTGGGTACGTTTCATTAAATTCTACATGTAACTTTTCAGTAATCGTGTTTTTTCCTTAATTTATGATAACCAGTGTATTTATTCGCTCACCGCCTACGGGACTGGGTCAACTTCAAACAAAGTAACAGAGCTTATCCAAAGTGCGACCTTCACGCTCGCTGTCACAGCTCCGAATCATCCATTTAGATTGCAACTGAGCATCAAAATCATCCTTACACATTTTTCTGAGTTCTTCCTCTATTTTAAGCCAATCAACTTGTTCTTGCTGAAACACAATAGGGGTAGGGGTTTCCTCTGCATTTGCTCCGCCTTCGGAGCTCCGCCTAACAACCACTACGGAGTTCAGCTTTTCAAAACGATTCGGCTTTGTAATATCCATAGGTACTGAGGTCTGTTTTACCTTTGCCGTCTTTTTCGGAGAGATGCAGGTACTAGTTTCTGCGTCTAATTCCTCTTTTCCATTTTCTTCTGCCTTTCCCTCGTCTATCCTTTTCCAATTCTAATCTATCGGCTCTTGAACCTCTTCCCGCGATAAAATAATTTGTCATCAATGAAATGAATTGTTGTTTAAGCTGATCATTTAACGGCTGATAGATTTCTTTATCTCCTGAGATCCGGTCATTATCCTCACAACTATTAGACTTCTTCGCTGTTTTCGCCTTCTTAGCCTTCTTCTGGGCGGACTTTATAAAATCTTCCATTCGTAAAGGTTGCTTTTTTTGGCTTTCGATGACCTGTCCACATCCGAGAGTTCGTCTTCCGTTAAACCAGTGGGTGTCCTAAATAAGTGGCATTTCCTAAATAAATGACATTTTCCTCTACCCGCAAGTACCTAAATGAACACGAACGAATTTTACCGCAAAAAGTAGCTAGAAACTTAGTTGTCCGCCTACGTGACTGGGGCAATTTCCTAACCACGAAACGTGATAATAGATAAATCCGCTAACACTAGGTACGACCTACACCTAACGCACTCACCTCGAGAATATTGCAATGACAATCCATCCCCAAAACCTAACATTACGTAAGTGGATAAATACACCACTTACGAGGACCCTATAAAATTAACAGTTTGGAATGCCTGTTGCATTCACAATAAGTTAGGCGAATTTGCTAATTTTCTCACCAATTATAATGTGGATATTGCCTGACTCACGCAACACCTTGTTTGCGTATTAACGTGCCAAATTATTGCACCTACAGGTGTCATCTCTTGAGTCACCGTGGTGGTGGGGGGCTGCAATTTATGTTCGTAACTCTGTCCAGTCATGCTTAATAAGTGAGGAGAGTAATGACGGTTATGAAATGGTCACTGTGTCTGTGCTGCTACCTGATTTTGGAATTATGCATTTCAGTTCGATTTATAATCCGCCTCAGTCGCACCTTACGGAAAATATTCTCACTAACGTTTTACCTGAAGACAAGCAGTTGATCCTTGCAGGTGACGTAAATGCGAAACACGCAGAGTGGGGCTGTAGAAAGACAAATAAAAATGGAAAAGTCCTGTATGAATTTCTCAATAATCATCTCGTTGCATTGCACGTACCAAATGAACATATCAATAGGCCGCATAATCCACAGAATGCGGATATTTTAATGACCACTACCTCAATCCTCAGTTATCTGAATGTAAAACATGAGCTCAATTCATATCATATTCCAGTGCTTGCCACCCTAGGTACGACCAAGGAAAATGAAAGAGTGCAGGTACGCACAACTGATTGGAATCTCTATCATGACTACTTATTTCTTAATCCGCCGGAAATTAGCTCTCTCAAGACTAGAAAGGACATTGATAAGGCTGTAGAGACTTTCACGGATACAATTACTACGGCTATTGAAAATACCTCTAGGTATATATTAACATAAATCTTAACTCGGGAATACTGCCTAGAGAAATTAGAGAACTTATTAAGGACAGAAATAGACTTAGAAAGAAGTGACTTCTTACGTGGAGCCCTCAGGTTAAGAAAGATATGAATACTCCAACTCCAGCATTCTCTGTTTGCCGCGATTAACCTGCAAAGAATGCAGGCTGTTTTCCGGCTATCTCAGTTAAATGCTTCGATGAGCGATGCAGCTAGGGAAATGCTGAAAGTAGGTCTCGGGAGGCAGGATGAATAGGCTCATAAAGCTTGTTAAAAAGAAAATCACCCAGCACAAAAGCGAGATTTGGGAGGAAAAGATCCGGAATCTATGTCCCTCAGATGGTTCTTTATGGACCTTTACAAGAAATCTAAAGAGTAAGAGTGTTTGCAACAAGCCGATTTATGCAGATAACTTTATTGCTCTTAACACTAAAGACAAGTCTAAGGTTCTTGCTGACCACCTTGAGGACTAAATAGGATCCCAAGAGACATTAACTTTGGGTGTGAAGTGTGTTACGCTGTTAGGGACTGGTTGAACTCTCCTACTGTTAGGAACTATACTGCAACAGTCACACCTGTTGAGATCAAAGAAGTTATTAAGAAGCTGAGAATAAAAAAGGCTCTGGGTATTGACACGATAAATGATAATGCTCTCAAAAATTTTCCTCTAAATATGATAACAAAATATACTGGAATTGTAAATGCCTGCCTAAATTTAAGCTACTTTCCTGATAAATGGAAGACCGCAAAAATTATTCTTTTGCATAAGCCTGGCAAGGACAATACCAGACCGGATGGATATAGACCCATAAGCTTGCTTCCGAGTCTGGGAAAATGTATGAAAGAATAATTCTCACTAGAATAAGGCCATATCTGTAGTTACTACCGCCCGAGCAGTTCGTGTTCCGTAAAAAGCTATCGACTACAAAACAACTCGTACGACTGATAGTGTTCTGTGATGAAGCGCTACATAACAAGCAGAATATTGCCTTACTCATGCTGGACGTCGCGAAAGAGTTCGACCGCGTCTGGCATGAGGGGCTAATTTACAAATTGATTAATCTTCACATGGAGCATGAACTAATTCAACTCATCATGTCCTTCATCTAAAACAGAAAATTTACAGTCTCTGTAGGACAAGACTTTTCTAGTATTTGTGACATTAATGCTGGTGTCCCCCAGGGATCAATTTTGGGACCGGTTTTATACTTATTCTATGTTTCGGACTTCCATCGGGCCCAACTCGATAGAAACCATTTCCTTGGATGCTATGCGGACGATACAGCACTTGCTGTAAAGTCCGCAAATGCTAATCATGCAATCAAGAACTTGCAAAATTTTATGCCGGACACTGAAAATTGGTGCACTAGTTGGCGCATTGCCATAAATGCTAGTAAATCAGAACTGGTTATTACTAGAAGAAAACATGTACATACTCCGGTTCGAAGAAAATTACTCTTATTTAATGACGATGTCCCACAAGTGCGCAAGGCCAAGTACTTAGGGGTGATCTTGAACGACAGGCTGAAATGGTCTCATCATATTACTAATATAAAAAGGAAAGTTTTCGGAGTAGTCAATAGCCTTATACCACTGCTAGGAAAATACTCTATTATAGATTTGAGAAAGAAAAGGCTTTTATATATTATGGCTATTAGGCCCCTTATCACCTACGCCTCACCTGCCTGAAGTACTGCCTCAGAGAAAGATATTATGAAGCTTCAAGTAGTGCAAAATAAAATTTTACGAATTGTGACTAACGCACACTACAATGTTAGTAATGCGACTTTGCACAGTGATCTCAAGCTGGATTAAATTGACAATTATCTAAGGAAGCTAAACAGGAATTTCTTCCATAAGGTCACAATTTGTGAGCCTAGGAAAAAGTTGCATAATTTCACGTATAAAGTTGTACAGGAGGATCGTGACCTAAGACCATTTGCAGCCCACCTGACTAGGGACTCAAACTTTCCAACTTAGTTTGGCATTTACTTGTATATAATCAATAGTATTTCCTATGTTTTATTTGTATTTTTAGCTAGTTTTTGGTATCTTTTCTCATGTTGAGTACTTGTATCTTTTTTTGGTACTTCTCCATGGTTTTCCACACTCGCGTTCGTCACCCAGGGTTGGAACTTTCAGGTCTTAAGTTATTTCGTTGCCTGCGATGCTGGCTGTCCTCCATCTCGACTTCTTGCTTCCTTTTTTTTTAAGATAGTTTTTTACGTTACTGCGCCTTTTGGCATAATGTTTATAGAGCGAAATAATCATCAGCCAGTCAGCATTCAACTCACTGCATCGCTCGTAATAGCAACTTATATGAGGACAGCTGGAAAAAAGCGAGCAAATTTGCAAGCTACTTGCGGCCTAACATCATAACTGGAACTGCTGCTCTACGTGTAAAAGTGAATTGACCTTGAATGAAAGTATGACCTTGAAATACAGGCTTAGGGGATTTGACAGTTCTTGATAAGAAAATTCTAGCATCTGCACCTCTACGTGAGAAAGAGAATCGACTTTGAATAAAATCACTGCACTTGAAATACAAACTTTGGGGTTTCGGCTTTACAATTTAAAAAATGATTTGATTTTTATAAGCGTTAGCGTTGACTTTATTAAGTGGTTGTTTTATAATGACATTATATTCATATGAACTCCTTGGGTTTCGATTTAAGCGGTTTATTTTAGAAAGCAGTGGTTTTATTAAGCGGTTCCCACTGTATTGCTTTTTCTTTACCAAACTGACATTCAATTCATTTGACATTCTTCATTTTGAGGACACAGTTTTTATTTCGCGATGGAGAACGAAAATCGGGTTTTTCTTTCAAAAGTTTTAAAATTCCGATGTTCGAAATCAAGCTTTTAATTTGATGGCATTTGATGAGTTTTGTAAACTTCCGACCAATGAACTCACTGGAAAGAAAGCCGAGCTAGAAAGCGATATTAAAAGATTAACCGATCAGATAGGTCTTCCGATCAGAGCAGATGGTAAACAAGTAGGCAACCATTCGTGAGTAAACTTCATGAAATCACCAAAAATCGAGATAACTGTTAGAAATGCTACAGTTACCTAGGGCCGTTCCTAAGCCAATAGCTGCCCTCGTACTTTCCTAAGATTGCCGCCCCCAAATAAAAAAGAAATGCTCAATGATTAATAAAATTTTTATTTCATACAAACTAAATACTTACGAAAAATTGTATGAAACGTACTTACATATGACAAGTGCTTACAATGAATTTAATGAATTTAACCCTTAGGACTCCTATGTCGAGTGTGGCTCGACATTGTATTTCTTACACCAACTCCTTTGTCGAGCTAGACTCGATATTGAACATTGTATTTTCTAAAATAATTTTAAATGTTTAAATCTATTTTTTTCCTTTCAAATATTTTGTAATGTGTAAATAAAGACTAAATTTATTATTTTGACCAAGTTAGATAATTTAAAATTCTTTTAGAATTATTTTAACACGTGTTGAGTGTGGCTCAACTTCACGTTTTTTACACCAACTCCTTTGTCGAGCTAGACTCGATATTATACGATTATTTCGTTTACGATTTGGCTTTTGATAGTGTTTTCTTGAATTGTGATGAGCTTGTAAGTGCTTCCCTTGGATTATTTTAAAAATAATCCATCGTCGTAAAATCATAATCGGGAAAACAAATTTCAACCATTAACCTCGAATGATGCTAGAGCGGTTGCTCATCACCTCGTGGCGGGACTGCCGGACGAACTTGTGAAATTCGCGGACAAAAATTAGATAAGGACTGGAACGAAATACTGCTAAAAGATACGAATAATCATAAGGAATATTTGAAACTTCTGAATTATGTGACCATAATCCGTACTGAAAATCAAACCCTTGATGGTGTGTTCCCTGTTTTCAAACCGGACTTAAAGCCTGCTAGCATGGACCGCTACGAAAAGGAAAGGGCAATCTGCGAAGGATTACTCACATTATTCAAAGGTAAATGAAAAACATTCGGTGAAGTACAATCTGATTATATTAAAATTGATAATAGTATTTTGCATGCTATGCCTAATAATGTATCTCCGACTGATGGAAACCCCATTAATAATGCTAATTGTAATGATACTAAGGTTATGGATGATGATTGTAATATGATTACAAATGAAAAATGTATTCCCAACCCACCAATTTCTGATACTGATACTGTGATTTTGTAAGAATTATGTTAATTTTATTAACAGTTAAATTTTAAGTTACAGTTTCTTTCCTGTCAAATTCTTAGCTTCAACTTACTACTTCCGGCCAGAACGTAGTTTTGGAATCTTTCTGAATACCTAATGAGGAGGAGCGGTATTTAAACCGCGAAGTCTACTTACAGAGTTAGAGAGAATCAGAGTTTCTGATTTACGCGCGTCTGCCTTTTGGCTACTCTCTCTTTCTCTCAAAGCTGTTATTACGCTCGGCCATACTCAAGCCCTTGATAAGCTTCGCAGTCAAATAAAGTTAAGGGGCCAACTCGACTAGAATCTTGATAGCTTCGGCTATATTTCTTTAGTTAATTTTAGTTTTAGTTTAATTTTTAGTCTCGTAAGTTCAAGCCCAAGTGTCGGCTTTGATTGTACACTCGAAGACGGAATTATGTTAAATCTTATTGGAATAATAAAGGGTTGGTTACCCTTCCTTCTTGTTGTTTCTTGTTCCACGAACTTAAGCGATTATTCGCTAATTAGTTCTTAAGATTCGTCACTTTCTACAGTAACTAAGAAGTACACTAGTGAGAATCTTACAACTTCTAAAACCCCTATGCCTAAACGGCCCTCCAAAAATCATGCAAACGCCCCATAATACAATATTTAGATGCTGATGGCTTCACTTCGCTAAAAAAAACGGCAAGTTATCTAAGTTAATCAAAAGTAACGTTGAAATCCCTCTAAGCAATAAATCGACAATTTACCCAAAGATGTTGCAGATAATAACAAAAATGTTAAGGAAACAGAAATTATTGATGTTGTCGCTCCAAAAATTAAGCCCATAATGGCTAATCCTGATATAAAGTATTAAGAATTTCTGAAAAAAAAAATAAGACAGGAAACTGAATTAAACTTCGCGGGTAAGGTTTGGGGAAAATTCCTGAAAATCTTCCCTAAAACTGAAGATGATCACAGAGGTATCACTAATTATTAAGACTAACTAAAAGTGGATCACTACCTCATTACAAAGAATTATGAACGACCAGTAAAAGTAGTCGTAACAGGTCTTCCGATAGATTATCCCATTGATGACATTCACGTTGAACTATTTAATTTAGGATTTAAAGTGAAGAAAATAACACAAATGCACAGGCCAAAGACTAAGGCGCCCATGCCAGTATTCCAAATCTAGCTAGAAAATGTTCTAGGAGTAGAAAAAATTTATGGAATCAAGTACTTGTTACTTTTCTGTGTAGAATTTGTCGAATATAAATTGAATGGAAGTGCTGTGCAGTGTTTTAACTGCCAGCACTGTTGGATATGTGATACTTCCGCCTGTGAGTGCGCATAACGGATTGAACTGATTACGTAAGTTTTAACCGCGCGCTCAACGATTTATGATGTAATCAGTGTTCTACTTTTAATTAGTTTATTTTTGAATGCCTTAGGAAATGGATGCGTAGTTTTTGATCTTTTGTAATAACCTCTCTTTTATAACTTGAGTACAGATTAAAGTTTTAAAAAGCTGAACATGTGCGTATTTTTTGGATACACCTGAATGAAGAACCCGGCGATTCAGGTAAGTGCTATTTTGCTTACCTACTGTTGGAATGCTCTACGCATTGATTAATATTGTCTATTGAATAGACGCAATAAGCCCTTCCATCACAATTCGGATACTTGCAAACTCAGACCGCGTTGCGCCAAGTGCGCTGGCGATCATAAGTCTTCTGAATGCATAGCTAAGAGAATTGATATAGTAAAGTGCTGCAACTGTTTGGAAGAGGAACACACCACCAATTTCAGGGGTTGTTGCAAGTTCCTTGAACCTAACAAAAACAGTACTTCACTCGAATAATGACAAAAAAGCAATTACGAAGCCCATACTGGCATATCTTGTGCAAATATTACCCAAAACAGCAGCAAGGCTAGTAGACATTCATTAAAACCAAGTAATTCTGATGTAAACAAAAATAACAGCAACAACTTTAACCTGAGTTCCCTGGGTGAAGTTTTCAAACTTCTTAAAGAAATAAGTAATCTGTTCAAAGAACTCTCACTAACTAATATAACTATGAAAATTTCTGCCAAAATGCCAGAGATTCAATCAACGGAAAACCCAATCGACAAACTTTTCCTATTATTTAACCTTTCTGAATAAATATTTATGCAAAGTAATGCCTGTGTATAATATTTCTTATATATAAGCTTTAAAAAAATATTCTATATCTTGTTAGCATTATTATGTGTATCTTGACAAATAACCTATTATATTATCAGTTGGTTACTGGTTTTTCACTCTTGACATAGCTTATGATTCTCACTCCACTTATTTCAGTACATTTATTTCCCATCTTAAAAGTACAGTTATATTACCAGTGTCTTTATCTACACTATTTACTTAACTAACTTAATTCCTAATTTTGTATCTCACCGAATGCTTCTGTACTGAATTTATCTCTTCTGTATTAAAAAGCTCTCTTACAGCATTTCAAGTCACCAGCTCCAACAATTTCCCAGATGCTCCGGCATTTTCATCTTTCGACTGGTTTCACGCTTATTTTATGTTTATTATAAATTTCTAACCATACTCCCAAGTTCAAAATTTTTATCGTATTTTTATTATACATTTCTTTTCACTTTATGGCTTCCAAAATTAAAAAATACTCAAATTGTTCGATAAGGGGAAGGGTTTTCGGCCCAGGTACCCTGGCCGAACCCTGGTGCTAGCAACTTCTACCGTGAAACCATCGATATTATGCATGGTAATTTTTAAAATAATTGAAAATGTTTAAAATTGTTTTTTCTTTCAAATATTTGTAATATGTAAATAAAGACTAAATTTAACATATTTGACCAATTTATATTATTTTAAATTCTTTTTACGTTAGGATCAAAAGTGTCATTTGTAGTGTGGTGTAGTGGTCGAACACGCTACCCAAAGCCTCTGTTGTATTTTAGGGTTGAAATGACCCTAAACTCAAGTTATAAAACTATAGCGAGAATTTTAATAAAAATGTAAATGTAAAAAGTTAAGATTACATCAATCTGATATGTAGATAACACTTAATCCAATAGTACTTCTAAGCGGTTACAAATGCACTGTGCTAAAACAACAGCATATTCGGAAAGATTAGTACGTGCTAAATATCTTAAAAGCGAACAAAATACTCCAAGCAGAACAATACTACCTCCTATATTCCCGGTGAACATATGGTCTTCTAGCTTGGAAAAGTCAGCTCGTTGAACGTGCAGACGAGAATTTCGAACTCCGGTACACGCTCACTGAGGTATTCGGCTACGCTTCTCTTGAAACAACCTCGCTTCACGATGTCCAAACCTCGACTCCCCCGTCGCTTGTCATACGCTGAATCAGAGCGAGAATATCCCCTTGGGTAAGAAACAGGTAGAGTTGCAATCTCCAAACCGCATTCCAAGAGTCCCTTTGTCCTTGGAGGGCGAGATAAGTAACATCAAAGAATTTGTCCCTTACAAATACTTTGGTAACATCTGCGTGACCTTGTCACACTAGTGAAAGCAAGTTCTCGACCAGAGTTGTAGCTAGGGTTTTCAACGTCCAGGGGCAACTAAAGATTTCGCGCCCCCTACTGCTTGCCAAGGATGGAAAACATGTAATTCTAAAATGTCGTAACATAAATTTGGTGCCCCTTGGATTCTGCGCCCGGTGACAGATGTCCTCCCTTGCCCCCTCTAGCTACGCCCCTGTTCTCGACGCTTTAGAGAAAAATCGTATTTTTGTCGTCTTTGATATTTTCTTTACATAAAAACATGTTTTAATTAAAATAATAATAATTGAACTGTTATATTTATTTTATGTGCTAATAGGTGTAAAAATATAGATGCCTCGAATCAAGAGAAAAGAATCATATACCAATGAATATGAAAGTAGTGATGACAAATGTATGACATATATAAATAGATATTGGACAATGATTGTAAATTTTACAAAAGCGTCTGAACTATTGTTTTCGGTTCCTTTTCAAACCGAGACTGATTCTGACGAGGAAATTATCGTAAGAAGACTTATAAGCGATAAATGAGGATAGCAATGAGCAACCATCTATTTCTACATATAATAGGCAGTTTGTTGGAAATGATGAAACATTATGTAAAAATGTTCCTGAAGAAGACAATTATCGTCATAATATAAAATTTTCAGTGGGTGAAAATGTTTTTGGGCCACGAGTTCAATCCAGCTGCACATCAGCTCTAGAAATTTTTGAATTGGTTTTGACTTCTACTCTACTAAAAAATAGTGAGCGAAACAAATGCATACGCTGTAAAAATAATATCAGAAAAAACACCGAGCAAATATTCCATTTGGTAAATTTGGAAAGATGTAACTGAGAGTGAAATGAGAGCCTTTATTAGTGTCATCATAAATATGTGCATTGTTGTTTTATAAAGTATTTCTCCCACTTTCCTAGCGTGCCTTCGTGGCGTAGTGGTTCTGCGCACTGGGCCGGTATTCCAGAGGTCCGTGGTTAGATTCCCGGCGAAGGTGGTTGCTAATTTTTCGTCTTGCCTGCTTCCAAAAAATACCTAATGTCTCTATAGTTTCACCAGCTTTGGAATCATACTGGTCTCAAGCATTTCATTTAAACACGTAATTTTTTAGAAACATTTTTTTCACACAAACGTTTTTCCAAATATTTTGTTCACTACATTTGGAAACAATTTCACCAAACTCAAAAGACGAGAACAAGGATAGAAAGAGTGATTCTGGATTACCTAAACCAAAAATTTATGGAAAATTATTACCTCGTGAAAATTTGGCAGTTGACGGATCTACAATCTCGTTCAAGGGAAAAATAATCTTTCTCATGTCTAACCCTAAAAACCAACAAAATGGGGACTTCGAGTTCATGTTTTAACAGATTCTAAGACAGGTTATTTATATACATTTGCCCCATATTATGGTAAAATTACAACAGATGGCTTAATGGGACCAGATTTTAATTTCACTAGCAGAATTGTGATGCAACTCTATCAAAATTTACAAAATTCGATTCGTGAAGGTAAAGGGTATCATATTTTTACTGACAGATTTTATACGAACCCCACTTCAGGTACAAACCTCCTAAAACCCGGTTCTTATCTTACTGGAACAATTATGAGCAGTCGAAAACGATTGCCAGAACAAATAAAAAAAATTAGCTGTTGGACATAAAATCGCTTATAGAAAAAAAAAAAAAAAAAAAAACGTTAGTAACATGGCGTGACAAAAGAGTGGTCACAATGTTTAGTACAAAACAATCTTCTGTTTCACAACCTGCGAGAAAAAGATCAAAGACGACTGAAACTGCTAGTGAAAAAGAAATAAACAAACAGACTATCATATTAGATTATAGGGAAAATTTATTGATGAGTCTAATCAAAGACTTTCGTGTACCTACACAAAAACCCGGCCGATTATCCCCAGATGATACTATCTAACATTTAGATGGGAAGCCTCATTTCATTTTTTCTCATAAAGAACACAAGTACCGAGTGGCCATAATTAAACTGACAGTGCTCACAGTATTCTGTAGCGCGATCTATTTGCGAGAATGACGCCACATTTTGTAGGAAGATTAAACAAGACGGGGGACGAAGGATTCCGCGAAAAAAAATAGTTCCAAAAGTCACCGCTAGGGGAATATTTGGCACTGTGTAATAGAAAATAGAATGTTAACAAATGCAAATCAATACGGAAATTACCTTTTATTTTGCATTCAAATGAGGTTCAATGTGGCTGCCGTTGCTGTGAACCACATATTGCATTCTGTGCACAGTATGCACAACAGCAGAAAGTAACATGTCTGAAGGAATCTCCCGTACAGTCCGTGATATGTTATCCTTCAACGTAACCAGGTCCTGGACCACTCCTTGATAGACCTTGGACTTAAGGTAACCCCATAGCCAGAAGTCGCATGGGGTAAGATCAGGCGACCGAGGTAGCCATTCAGTTGGAAAGTAGCGGCTAATGACTCTTTCTGTTGTGAATTTCTGTCGTAGCATCTGTTGCACGAGTACAGCAACGTGTGGAAGGGCTCCATCTTGCATGAAAATGATTTCCCTCAGGCATTGTCTTTGCTAAAGTGCCGGAATGACAAAGCTGTTCAACATGTGGCGATATTTCTCTCCGGTAACAGAACAGGTTTCCGGTCCTGTCGGGGTAATGTTTTTATTGAAGAATGGACCTACGATAAATTCCGCTGTGAACCCACACCAAACAGTTACCTTTGGTGAATGTAAGGGAATTGCTGTGACTGCATATGGTGATTTGTCATCCCAAATTCGGCAGTTTGGGGTATTCACAGTTCCATTCAGGTAAAAGTGGGCCTCATCTCCCCATAAGATTTTTCACGGCCAAGCATCATCCACCTCCATTCCGGCAAAAATGGTGAGAGCAAAAGTCAATCGCTTATCATGGTCGGGGTACAGTAACTCCTGTACACGGCTGATCTTGTACGGATAGAAGTTGATAATCTTTCGTAAGATTTTCCATAACGTACTGTAAGGTTGGGGAAAAAAGACTAGACCTCCCAGATTACGATTCCAGGGAACATTATTAAAAAGAGTCGAACAACTCAAATACTTGGGAGTCATTATAGGTGATAAACTGAATTTCGAGTCACACTTCAAGGAAATTCAAAGGAGAACAGATTCAATACTCTTATTTTATAAGAGAAATTTTCCAGCGGGTGTCATCGACCTTAAGAGAGATATTATTAGAACTATTTATAGAGTAGTTGTTGTTCCTATTGTGTTATACGGAATTGGTTGTTGGGGCCCCAGAGCGGCGGAGTTGTTGAGAATCAGGAATAAGTTATTGACGATTCAGCGGCCCTGGCTGCTGTCACTGGCTAGGTGTTTTAGGACAACTCCAACTGAAACTGCCTGTGTATTGGCCGGCACGCCACCCCTCTTGATTTTTTATAAGTTCTTTTATGATAAATTTTTGTTATCTACATGTAAGATAGATTTTATGTATTATGGTGATTATTTAGCTTATTGTACTGCATTTTATAATGTTAATCCTTACTGCATACACCCAGCCAAGAGAATGAGCATTAATTATGAAATGAATTTTGATTGTTTTGGTGAATTTGATATTTTCACTGATGGTTCTAGGTTTGGGGAAAGTGTTGGCCTATCTTTTGTTGTTTACTATTATGGTATAGAAATTGATTATTCAAAGATAAAGTTAGAAAAATTTAATTCTGTGTTTCAGGCTGAACTTGCTACTATTTATTTTGCTATGAAATGGATTAAGAAAAACTTATCTAAGAGTTATAGTGTTGTAGTTTATAGTGATTGTTTATCTGGATTACAGGCTTTGAAAAGCTACGATTGTAATAACTCTTTAGTTATGGATATTAAGTGTTTATATAAAGAAATTGAAGGTTTGCATGATATTAAATTTAGATGGGTTAAGTCCCATGTGGGTATTGAAGGTAACGAGAGGGCCGACATGTTGGCCAAAGAGGCGACTTTGGATGTTTCCGGGGAGTGTTCCGTTGTCCAGCCTTAAAAAAAAATGGCTATTACTAGAATCAAACAGTATTATATTGATTTGTGGTATGATAATTGGAATAATTCCAATAGAAGAAAAGAATATGCCTATTATTTAAAACCTATGTTTAATAAAAGTATTTCTGGTCATTTGGATTTTAATCAAATTGTTACTGGACATGGACGCTTCCCGGTGTATCTTAAAAGATTTGGCATACAAGAGAATGAATATTGTCATAATTGTGGTGTTGTCGGATCGGTAAGGCACTATGTAGAAGAATGTACACTTACTTATGACATACGAAAAAAATATAATTTTATTAAGATTTTTACAGGTACTAAAAAAGAATTTAAATTTGCAAGGGAACTTATGTGTTTTCTAAATAATAATCGCTCTGATGTTGGTATTTTTATTTGATAAAAGTTTGTTTTTAAATTTTGTGTTACAATAATTTTAGATTGAGATATTGGTGTTTATATGGAATTTTAGCATAATTTTATTCAGTGCGTTATGTGGTGTTGTATTTTATGATTTTATATAATTATGTATTTTATATTTATTTCATTGTTTTTGATATATTTAATATATCTTGTGTAATCAGTGTTTTTACTGTATAGTTTATAAGCTTAAGGATTTTCAGAGTGTTGCAGCTCTGGTTTTGTAGAACAAAATGATTTGTCTTCTGGTGTTTTTTATTGTATAATTACACTTCCAACCACACATTTATTTTGAGGATATAACATGTTCAGTTTAAATCTATTATAGTTTTGTATGGTTATCACATGGAGTAATTACCAATGTTAATTGTTGTTTTGTATACTATTTGTTACTGAAAGAGAAAACTCTTAGATAACGCTTACCTTAATGTACACATTGAAACATTACTTACTGCCATTAAGTTTTATGTAATTATTATATATTAATATATTATGCCGCTGAGAACTAGTGTCTCAGCGGCTTGTTGGTATGATCCTTCCGCTGGTCATATTTAGGCGGATTATTGGTAGTGGCGGTTTCTGGAGTTCTGTGATTTTATTTTTCCGGTTTTGCTGATGGTTTTGTTGGTTGGAGGTTTTTACACTCTACATCGATCGATATGAAGTGTGCTGATTGGTCTTTTGCTTGTTCTGAGAATGAGTGGTTTGTAATTGTTTCGTCCTTTCCTTATATTTTGTTTTTACTAACCACCATTTTGATTAGTTTTTATTTTCCTTTCTTCCTGCTTTCCTGTTGTGATGTTTTCCAGTTTATTTTCTTGGTTTTCTTTACATGCTTTTTGTTACCCGGGGCCCCTTAACACCCTTTGGTTTCCCGATTATAGTGTTTTTAAATTGAAGTTTTTGAAGTTTTTAGGTTTGTTTTTAATTTTACTGCCTGTTGCCGGGACATGGCCGGGTTGCTGGATGCCCTCATTTGTGGTTTTTGCTTGGTGCAGCCTTTGTTTGTCATAAAATCTTGTCGATTAGGTGGATGGGGCTGCTCCCTATTTGTACCGTACTGTAAGGCATATACATATTCCGAGCTACTCCACGAGCGCTAGAGGTGGCAGCAACATTGTCCGGTCCTCTGTCGACAATCGCCGTGGCAACATCTTTGATTGTATCCTGTGGTACATGTTTTCGTCCTCCGCCTGACTGAACCTTCAGAGAACCTGTTTTATCAAACGTCGCAACCACTGCTTTTATCCCATTAACTGACACAAGACTGTTACCTTTACGGATTTTTTTTTTTTTTTTTTTTTTTTTTTTTGTGCGTTCTAAAAGCACGAAGAGCGGCTGACGCGTTTCACTGGTTGAGGTAAAAGAATTTGACCAGTAATGCACGCTCGACTAAAGAAGGAGACATTGCACATAAACTTTCAATCCGATTGATTCGAAACGTAACACATTGCTTTTTAAAACCCAAGCAGCTGGCACTGTGCGAATGGATGTAACGTGAAATTTGAATAAAGAACTTCTTCTGCTGCTCAGCGTACGTGATATTGCAGATCACGAGACTTTATCGGTGTTTATGTAGATTTTACGCTTTTTTAAAAGTGTTGCCATATTGCACTTGAACTAAATCAGAAAATGTGCATAATAAAAGGTAATTTTATTCCGTATTAACTTGCATTTGTTAACATTCTATTTTCTATTACACAGTGCCAAATATTCCCCTAGCGGTGACTTTTGGAACTATTTTTTTTTCGCGGAATCCTTCGTCCCCCCGTCTTGTTTAATCTTCCTACCAAATGTGGCGTCATTTTCACAAATAGATCGCGCTACAGAACACTGTGAGCACTGTCAGTCTAATTATGGCCACCCGGTACTGTATGGCGTATTCCAACCGGAAGGTCAAAGGATGGAGAAAAGAAAACATTCTATTGTGATACTTGTGATAGGAAACCCGGTCTTTAGCCAAGAGAATGTTTTAAAAAATATCATAGTTTGAAACATTATAAATAATTAAGGTAAATAAATCGGTTAAATATATAAATTTATATTTAATTACTATCCTATAATTTAATATAATGGAAAAAATTCACCTTTTTCGTCGACTGATGGCGGCCACCAGACTTTTACTTTCGTCTTTTTGTTTTACTGATGTTCTTCACGTGATACGGAGTAAAAGGAGGCGCTGTTTTTTGAAACTCAAATTCACTATACTAGTACTATACTTAGTACTAGTAATCGGAAAAAATATATGTTACACACTCTGCGCTGTTGCAATACAACCTTTTATTGAGATCTATTTGGTAAACGAATTAAAGAGTTGTTGGTTAGTAAGGAAAAAGAAACATTAAGGAGCGGAAAGGGTTAAAATATTTAGGCGTGGTATCGCGAGAGTCTCTGATTTTGGCCGCCTGCGTACTTTTACGCCCCGTTAGGAACGGCCCTGCTGAACAAACTGAACGAGCAGAAACTATTTAGAAAGATTAGCACAATCTCTCGGAAAAAGAAATCAACCAAAATTGATTCCGGGTGCATTGAAACATCTAGAATCACACATAAGAGAACGTATTCGCAAGATGACAAGGAGGATATTTCACAGGAAAAAGAATAAATTTACTGATTTAAAACGAGACGATACAATGGAACAAGAAATTTCAAATTCAGAGACTGAATTATCTCAAGGAAAATGTAAGACTTATCTTCATGTTGTCACTTCCGATTTCTCAATTGACTGGAAAAATCTTAAGGAACAGAATACCCATCTAGGAGGTACAAAAATTAAAGGAAACCTAAAAAGTGAAACTGTGAATGTGTCCGTGTTATAAATGTCCTGGCCGTGTCCGTGTTTCAAATGTCCATATCCGGAGATAAATTATTTAGACTTTAAATCAATATTAATAATGATTCCGATAAAGTAAAGTAAATCAGCAAAAATAATGCAAGAGTTTATTTACACGTACTGTCAACTCATGGTTCATCTCAGAGACCTCTTCAATTCTAAGTTACAGTTGAATTACAGTTAAAAACACAAGAATGGAAAATTATGAACTTAGACGATTAAATAAACAATTATAAAAATTACAAAAAAACACTTTGCAAAATTTACAATCAACCGGTATTTTGTCATTTCCAATAAATCATTATTTTATAATGTATTTTTATTTTTCTACCAATTCATACTAGGAGGCAAGCCATCTTCGAAACTGCGAATAAACTGCTTCCTGCATAGTGCAGCCATCTGGTGGTGAGATAATGAAGTTGTTCTAACATCACTCCCTCACCAGTAACTAAGCTACAATACATAAATTGCCATGACAATAAGAGCACAACATGATCAAATTTCACTTCACATAGAAAACTTAAAGGAATCAATTACTAAACGTTGTATCAGGTTTCTCGAAGTAATGTTTTAGAAAATCAAAGTACAAATTGCAATTAAAATATCATGAATTTCAAAATGCTGGAAAACATTTGTACACACCACATTCAGTACTCTACTGGGTACTGACGTAGCAGTTCAGCAAATTTGAAAGAATTATTTATGGTAGATATAACATGATCAACACCAATTGACATCATATCACTTGAGACTTTAAGTTGAGTAATGCCACCAATTAAATGTTTCTTTTTATATCAATTAATAAATTAAATTGTAAAAAAATCTGCACCTAATATGCCTTTGCTTACCTTCGCAACGATGAACGGCCATTGGAATGGGCGTTTCAGTCTTAATCTAATGTGTAGTCACAAGATCCCTTTGTTGTAGAATATGCTGGCAGCAATGATACACCTGCCCCACTGTCCACTAAGAACTTTAGTTCTGAATTTAGTCTATCCGTTACAAATAACCGGAACTTACGGCTATTCATGTGTTTAGCAGCAGACCTAGCCGCTGAATCTACTGCTGGCTGGAGTTTTCCGTCTGTTTCCAGCTGCAAGGTGAAGTACACTTTTCCGGAAAACACTTTTTCCCAAATTTAAAGTGGAAATAGCACAGTTTCCCTTTTGGATTATACCGCTTCTGAGATCTGCTGTGACTCCTATGGCCAGTGGCGTAACTAGAACTCTTGGGCCCCTATGCAAAAAATTTTCTTGGGCCCCTTTCCCAATAAATTTAATGTGCTTTAAAAAAAAAACGAAAAGTTAAAATACTCTGTGATTTACTCAGCTTACGAACATGATTTATGCAATAATATACAAGAAATAAATAAGAACTTTTATAATGTCAATGATACATTTGTTAAATATAAAACATATTTATCATAAACTTCATAAAGAAAACTATTTGAACATACAATTTTTGTAGAAAATATGTATGTCCGTCTTTTTAAAAAAACCTTTTGGTACACTAAACTACTTGAATACATGATTTTTATAAAAAATATGAATGCTAAAGTTTTTTACTGTTTCCTTTTAATTTTCCTCAGTCCATACTGCTCTTCTCTAATTTTTTCCTCCCTCAATAAGTGTAATGATAACATTGGTGGCCAAAATTCATCATAAAGAAAAAAAAAATCCTTCTTTTAAAATTTGCGACTCCTAACTTTCATTTCCGCAAAATTATTTATCAATACTCGGACGTCCATTTTCTTAGCCATCTTAGCTTCAACGCTCAATAATGAAAGGTTTGGCAACCGATCTTGTGTCATGCTGTTTCTTATATATGTTTCTTAAATATTTTTTATTAGTTTCAGTAGTGAAAATGACTTCTCACTCGTGGCTGTGGTTACAGGTAATGATAAATAAAATATAAGTAAATTGCACACTCCCGAATAACTGCTTGTAATGTCATAATATTTTACTATTGCTAATTTAGCTAAATCCTTAACGGGTTTCAAATTTTGGGTCTTCTTTATATGTTTTCTGTATTTTTGAAACATTATTACTAATTTCCGTATTTGTTAACAATGACAGTGTTTTAGGTTCTTTATTTCTCTTTTATTTTCCAAATTTAGTTTCTACGCACCATTTATTTGCAATAAACTCAGCTTCTTTCATAATATCTTCTAACTTGTTTCTCATATCTTGCATATTAATAGAAACGCTTTTTAGATGTTGATGTGCTCCATTCAAGTCGATTGATTTTCGATTGTCGAGCCGATTGATTGGTTGATCGATTCTGCACTATAGCGCAGGATGGGTTTAAAAAATTTTGTTTTTAATTTTGGCCTGTTATGATGTTTCTTAATGTATGGAAACATAGATTATATTTCATATTTATCATAAAAATATTTAATTAATTTAATATTAGTAGACATGTGCATTGTTAATGGTGATAATTTTGGAGTTTTCAGATAAATGGATTAAAAGTTTAGCTTAATTGAATTTTTAGCAAGTTTTAAATTACAAGAATTTAGTTTATGATTAATTTAGATATTACAAATCAATAACTTACCTTTATAATGAAGAATTATATTTGAGATCACTTTGAAATTTAATTTTAAAGAAAAACTTCTGTTTGTTCTCGTCATAGACTAGAGAAATGGCATTAGAATAAGGGCAAGTTCAGTTTACTGTTCTGAGTCATCAGCCAATTTACAAGTATACTTGAGGGGTAGCGTTTCACACTTCAATGCGGTGGCTTAACGAAGAAAGGGACCTGAAATCACCCTTCAATGCAGCTGTTTAAGAGCGTTTAATATCCCTTTCTCATGTCGATTCTTAATAACAGATGGCGCTACGAACGTTGAGCGATAAAGACTCAAATCTGTAAGACTACCTACAGCCTGGTTACTATGGCAACGACGCTTCCTTCCTCTGTACTTGTTTGGCGGGAAAGTGAGTAAGCCATAAAACACATCCCCTCAGTTGAACAAAAGACCTGCTGTCATTTCTTCCGTCTGTGACTCAGACTGCAGGGTATGTTTTGAACAGGAATAGAACTTTTTCACCTTTGTGTTGAATGAAAGATATCTGTGAGATACGTGCAGCAGTCGCTATTTCTTTTCGCAAAATTTGTTCATCACGCTTTTCAATGTTGCGTAATGTTTCATAATTTGCCGTTATTTTGCGGAAGAAAACAAATTTCATCGCGACATAAAAATTATATATAAATGATTTTATACTTGATGATATGTGTATACATATATAGCACGCACATAATATTCCATTTACTCATCCATCCATAATATTTCATAAATTACCATCCATAATATTCCATAAATATGTGTTAGCACTTTCCAGAGCTTTATATATATTTTTTACTTGTATTATAAAATCGTATAACACTCCTAACTATTATTTTTTTACTTCAAAAGTGGATAAATCATTATCAAATTTTTCTAGTACACGGAGAAATGGTCTATGTATCCACACACATAAACGTAGTAAAAGATACTATTGTTGATTGAATATCTTTTGGCAGCAATATCAAGATGCAACGAAAATTCGAAATCAATAACATGCATTTTATTACAAAAACACTAGCAGGACGTATTATTTGCACAAAAAACTTAGTGTGGAAATAATTTGCGGCACATTATCTGAGATCCGCTTTGAATGAATACATAAAGTGTTATAATGAACAATCAGTTTTAATATTTCACTTGATACTGAAATGCATAAAATCAAATTGCGTTTCTATGTTTCAGGTTTATAAAATACAGCTGATAATTGAAGGGGTATCAGGTTTATAAAGTACAAGCTGATAATACATGATAAGGGAGAAGAAATTCCTAAATTACAAAATTGAATATTATATTTTAATAAAGTAAAATGATACATATTATAGATACATCCTAAAAAACGATAATATATATATATATTGTATATCGTTGTATACCGTATATATATATTATGTATTTATATGTATATCTACTCTTTTCCGGATGTAACTGTAATTACGTACTGTGCTGGTTTATCATCTTCCTGTAGCGATGCATTTGGATTTGCTGTGTATGAATCTGTTTCATTGAACAGGAACAAATAGGAAACAGAATATTGAAAATTGAATTTTTTTAAAGCATTAGTAATTTATATATATTAGATTGACTAAAAAGAGTATATTCATGCATAACGTATAAATATGCGAAGTGAATACTTTTTGGCAATCACCTTTCTAGGATGATCATTTTTAAAAATAACCAGTACTGTTGATAAAATAAACACCGGTACGATCTATCTGCCTAAGGGAAAGGATGCCTTCGTGGAAGACTTTCTAAGGGAATTGGCTCCTAGACACGTTACACAGGGTAAAACCACGAAAGCGCAACCAGTCCCTTCGCGGGATTCGAAACTCGGACCGAAATACTGGTGTTCAGCTACTTTACCGCTTCGTGCCTCATTTCAGAGCGGATTCGCTATATATGAAACAGAGTAATGTGCTGTTACCGTATTTAGCAGCCTGCCTTTTTCCTTGACCTACCATAAAAAAATAAAATAGCAAAATTATAACAGCGTCTCTAAAAAGATGCTTTGCTATATTCTCATTAAATCTTTATCATTCTGCGCTACTAAAAACGAAGTACGATTATTTCAAATTCAAAATTTTATAACATTACTTTACAGAAAGCGATCTCATGTCTTCTAAAAATAAAACCCAACATCTGTTTCTACTCAAGCGCTTACTTTCTAGACAAAGTAATTTCAGTGTAACGTACGTTCAGTTTTATCTAACTTTGAACGGAAAAAAAAAAAAAAAAAAAAAAAAAAAACTATGTACATAACAGGCAAAGATATTAACAGCACATAAATTTAATCAATTATATTGGATTACCAGAGGAGAAAAAAATAATTCGATGAGATAATTCTCTGAGAATTCATAAACGCTAAATTAAGAATAAATTTTATAAAATGTTTACTAATGAATACATGTATTTGCATAGTAAGTTTCCTTTTTTAAAAAATTTTTCATCTTTATCACGTTTATCGGAGTGTCGTATTTAACTTCACAATTATGCTCCGAAATTTCATTGCTGTAGATTGGATTATTACCAATATATAATTCTACTAGTAACCAGAGCCAGTATTAGAGGTTTTTGCTGCTCACTACAATATCTGTGGCTCTTACTTCTGCCACGCGCCGCCAGTGGCTGAGTGGTTAAGAATATTGATTACTGGAAGTTCGACCTGGTTTCGGTTCGATCCCAGGCGAACCAGCTGGCTGCATGGTTTGTTTTCCTGTTGTGCAACATGAATACGACCCAGTTTCCTTCAGCAATTAGGCTCACCCGCGGCCGAGCGGTTAAATCGCTGAACACTGGTAGTTCCGACCTGGGTTCGAATCAAGGCGAACGGGCTGGCTACATGGGCGTTTTCATAATCTTCCCCGTGTGTAACGTGTATGGGGAGCTTTGCTATAAACTAAACTAAGCCTTCAGAAACTTCCTCCACGAAAGCATCTGCTATCTGCCACCTCGTGGCTTTGCTATATTCAAAGAGCCTAACCCAATTCTAGCACTCAGTTCCTCTCTAAATTCTAGCGGGCGAGCGCTAAAGTCGCCTATTACTGGTAGTTCAACCTCGGCACATTATCTGAGTTCAGCTTTGAATGAAAACAACATAAAGTGTTATAATGAACGATTAGTTTAAAGATTTCACTTGATACTGAAATGCATAAAATCAAATTGCGTTTCTACATATCAGATTTATAAAGTACAGCTGATAATTGTAGGAATATCAGGTTCATAAAGAACAGTTGATAAATACATGAGAAGTGGGAAGGAATTCATAAATTACAGAATTTAATGGTTGTAACGAAAATTTTAAGCACGAACGTTCTTCATAAAGTTATGAAAAAAAAGCAGTCAGTACCTTTAGTGCGGATAGTAATCACTACCAAAAATCTATGCTTTTCTGCCAATTTTTTGGTAGTTTTTCAAAACCTTCGGCTCGGAAACTTGGTGGCCCGAGTCCAAACACAGGTCAACCTCATTTCGGACGTCTTGTGCAGAAGTGAAGATAGGACCAGCAAGATGTAGCTGAAAGTCCGAACGTGCGATGTCGGGGTTATATGGTGGATGTGGTGAAAGATCCCTTTCGAGTCCGTACAGAGGCTAGCCGGTGAATGCAGACACGTATGGTATTATCTTGATGGAACGTTACCTTTCTGCGCCGGAACTCAATTCGACTCTTTTCCTTGATAGCAGCGTCAACATGCACTAGCATCTCGTTGTATCCTTTACTGTCAAGGGTTTTACCTTTTTCCATATACTATTTGTGATTAATACCACGGCAATCCCACCAAATACAAAAGAATGATCTTTTTGTTAGTCAAATTACGCTTTACGATGCTGCCGACGGACTCACGGGCGCAGATCAACTAAATTTTTGGCCTATGTTGTTGAAAAAAATTTATTTTTCAACACAAGTGACTATCCAGATCACCAGATCCAAAGCATGATCTTTTCGTTAGTCAAATTACGCTTTGCGACGCTGCCGACAGGCTCACCGGGCGCAGACCAGCTCCCTTTTCGACCTATATTGTTTGTGTAAACTTGTCTAACTTTGAAAGAAAAAAAAAAAAAAAAAACTATGTATATAACACGCAAAGATATTACAGAACATATACCACGTTTATCGGAGTGTCGCATTTGACTTTACAATTAAGCTCCGAAATTTCCTTGCTGTAGATTGGATGATTACCAATATACTTACAATCCTACTAGTAACCAGGGCCACTATTAGGGATTTTTGCTACTCAGTACATTATCTGTGGCTCCTACCACACGCCACCAGTGGCCGAGTGGTTAAAACTACTGAATACTGGAAGTTCGAACTGGTTTGGGTTCGATGCCAGACGAATCAGCTGGTTGCATTGTTTGTTTTCACCGTGTGTAACATGAATACAAGCCAGTTCCCTTCAGCAATTAGGCCCTCCCGCGGTAGAGGAATTAAATCGCTGAACACTGGTAGTTTCGACCTGGATTCGAATAAAGGCTAACGGGCCGGCTGCATGGACGTTTTCATAATTTTCTGTATGTGTAACGTGTATGGGTTGTCAATTTCTCTAAGAAAGTTCAACATGAAGGCATCCTACTGTGCTTTGCCATAATAACCTAATCTAAGCCTTCAGAAAATGACTCCACGAAGGCCTGCCATCTTAAGAAGGTAACCCTCGTGGCTTTGCTACATTCAAAGAGCCTAACGCAGTTCTAGCAAGCGAGCCGCCGAACACTGGTAGTTCATCCGGAGTTCAAGCCTCGATAACGAGTTGGATGCATGACCGATTTTGGTGTTTTCCAAATTCACCTGCTTTGGCGTAATCAAACTCTATAATTCTAAACAAACTGACGTTCGGTTCGGCTCCAACGGCTCTAGCACCACGTTCCAAATTATAACTACAGTTCAACAAATAAATGTCTGGCGTATACATTCGAATAACCTAAGTAAAAAAAAAAAAAAGGGGGGGGCTTTTTAATTTCTTCCACAACCAAGCATGCATGCATGCACATAAAGCGAATAAAGAAAAACTTATGGAGTGCAATAGGGTTCTAATCCATAACATATTTAGTTAGTGATCGCCATCATTGGGAGCTATAAATATGCTATATTGACGGGAAGGAGAAAATTTTACTTCCTGAGTGAGCTAATTCAGAACTAGTCATTATTTCATCTGTCATCTTAAATTTAGGATGTCAAATTACGTGACTAACAAAAACCTAGTATTTATATGAAGCTTGATAAAAATCAAAGTTTTGAAGACGGTATATGTGATCATGTTCGGTTGATTACCATTATGATCAGCAAATAACAACAGCAATTTACTGATGTCTTTCTTATCTTTATATTCAGATGTAGTTTTCATGGCAACTAGAGAAAATTTATTAATTACTTTTATTATTTTTGATACTTTATACGTACGAAGATACATACTTGTAGGAAGAGAGATATAAATATCATATTCGAACAAATAAAAACAAATCGTGACTTGAAGACCCTAGAGATACGGCTTCTGATTGCTTTTCAAATTTTTACCATATTAGTAACGATATAATCGAATAATCTTTCAAAGATTATTGTTTACCGATTTTAGGTAACAACTAGAAAACATTTTTTCGAACTTATCCTCAAACAAGTTTGCTATTGGTAATGAATACTGCTGTATCATGAATCAGGTACGGCGCTATGCATTTTGCTGACTTTGTACGCAATAAATTCTGTTGTCAAGTGCCCTTCCCACAAAATTCTAAAATTTTATTGCTTGATGCTTCGCTGAATTTTACAATTTTGCTGTACGTAAATTCTGCCGTACCGGCAGTGATCATGATTTCAAATTCCCCCTCCCCGAGATTTACTGTGTTATCTGAAAAACAGCTCACAAGTTGCTAAAAATAGCTATAAAACTGGTTCCACAGCTTTTAGCAACGGCCTCCCGTTGTGCGTTTGGAAACTCAGCTTTTGAAAGAAAAGGAAGGGGAATAATTTCTCTCTGACTACAGTATAGATGAGGTCCGTGACTTTGTTTGAGCTACTGCAGAATGTTCTGAAGTACACTTTTTTCTGTTTCGGCAACATTCATCTTGAGAATTCAACACTTGTTCATTAGCCCTTAGTAATTGACAGAAATGCTTTTAGAAAGTAGTGGGTTCATTGATACCAACAAAATGGTTGGTATCAATAAACTGGGGATACGTTAGTTTCAGTTGTTGGGTTCAAATGAACCTTTCAAATACTAAAAAAGTCCTTTTGCATAATCGAATCCTTTTGCATAAAGAATTTCATCTGAGAATAATTTTTCTACTTAAAAATGAGTTTTGCAGTACTTTTTAAATACTACTTGTATTTTTATTTTCGAAAATTTTCATAAATATTGTAATTAATTATTTCCAATTTTAATAACTCGCAGAAAAAACACAATTTTCAAGAAATTTTTTTATTATTGTTATTCAAACTTATACTAATATACAGCATCTTTTATATTCCTTATACATTTGACACTGCATGCTTCAACCTGCATGTAAGTTTCTCTTCCTTAGTAACTCCTGACCCAGAGACGTCTCAATGAAAGCCAAATCATGCACAAAATTTTCACCTGAAAAGAAAAAAAAAAGAAAATGATAAAATATTTTTAACACCATATTCTCGACCCCCCCCCAAAAAAAAGAAATTGCAAGAAATACAAATTTCTAACAGAAAAATGCATTTTCAAACAGCTGAAATTGTTTCACAAATTAATAATGCAGATAGAAAATGTAACATATGGCACTATTGCCACTCAGTGCAATCTCTGCATATCCTAAATTCTGCTGGCTGATGTCTTCGTAAGTTCTGAACATTTTTTTGCCTCTAAATTTTGCTGCTCAGTGCCCTCTGCTAAATTATAAAATTTTGACTACCACTGGTTGCACAGGCCCTGATCAAAGCAAAGAGGCAAGATGCTACCTGCTATTGATAAACTGCCTTATAAATACCACAAATCTAAATAAATATCAGTTTTATTTCCAAAACAGAATTATCTCACAGCTAAAGCATTGCCTTTGCAGAAAATCTAAATGGAAATAGAATTGCATCCACATTACATGTGCAGAATCCCAATAATTCATTATAAACAGTTCCAAACCATAGTTAGGCTTAGAACTCACAACAGTATTCTTCTTGGAAGTCTTCCTAAGGAAATGGTAGTATATTCAGGGAACATGTGGGCAAAATCATGACAGTATATCACAAGCCTAATTCTTGACCATACATACTAGAAAGATCACAGAAATTCCTCACAGGAAGCTAGATTCATATAACAAAATTTCATGCAACATATGGCATATGGGAAAAAGCAAGGACATTATAATCACTAGCATAGTTTATACCCAAATGAGTTGCAGATGGTGCACTATGTGCTCACAGCTGATTATCACTAATGCAGATATATATTTACTAATATTTAGAAGATGATGAAGTATAGCAAAATATACAAAACATTAGTCCTTAAATCCAACACATTTTCTGATTTTCATACCATCTAGAATAATAGATTTGACGTTAGGTACAATATCAGAATTTTGGGTACATGAAATGTGAAATGGTTTTTTTATTTTTAGTCACTGTTTCTAGTAATTTGTTCGAAAGTAACAAATAAGCTGGTTTCAGTCTGTCAATGAAATGTTAACTTGTCTGTCCTTAATTAAGACTCGGAAATATTTATCATATTTTTTCACCACAAAAAAAATGGTCCCTCAATAAGCAAATTCAAGTGCCTTTTTCACACGATCAGTTCTCACAAACACATGAGAACATGATCTCAAGTCTTTATGCATAAATATTTTATGTTTGTTAGCAGTTGATAAACTGGTGCTGATCCATAAAAGACAGTAAATTTGTTACAAATGGTTCAGGTTTAGTTTTAGTGGTAGGTAGTCGAAAAACTCACATGGTAACCTTATTTGCATAAAATATACCATTTGAGCTACAGAGTGATTAGTATCAGGACATATTGCAACTCTGAATCCTAGAAGGATTTCTGTCCATCTGATGTTGCTGTGAGCCTTTATTGCATTTTTTTAAGTTCTGAGAAACTGCTCAATTTTCCCACTGCAATGTGGGTGGTATGGAGTGGAACGTAAAACTTTAGCACCACATACTTTTGCAAGGCTCTTGAAAGGCTGCGACTCAAACTGTCTTCCTTGATCTGAGATTATGGAACTAGGCACAACAAATCTGCTAATCCAATGATTGTAAAATGCTTTGACAACCATTTCTCTTGTGATATCTGGTAAAGAAACTACTTCTCCCTAACAGGAAAAATGGTCAATAAATGTCAGATAATACGTCCTACCAGCAGATGGTGGTAATGGCCCAATCAGGTCAACTTGCACAATACTTAATCTAGCATGAGGTGCTTGGAACTCGGCTATTTTAGATTTTGTATGCCTGTTGACTTTGCTCCTTTGACAATTAACAGGACTTTAAGTCTATTCGTGAATTTCTTTCTTTATATTTGGAAAGATAAATTTTTCAGTCATCTCGTTGACAGTTGTCCTGATACCAGAGGAGCAAAATTATGAATTTGATGAAACATTTGTTATCTAAATTGCTTTGAAATAAAAGGCCTGATACTGGTTGTTGAGCTGTCACATCTTAATGTTTTCCAAAATGCTAATGTAGATGATTTAAATTTCAGTGAAGCACTACCTGTCATTAAATGTTGCAATTCTTCATTATATTCTTGAGCATCTGCTACTGCTTCATAGCCAGTAACTGAGACTACTTCAACTGCAACTAAATTTTCTTTGGCATCAATATGCTGAATATCAGTTGAAAATTCCGATATATACTGAAGTTGGTGTTGTTGTCTGGGTTATGCCTTCCCATTCTTTTGCTTCTATGCATATGACAGTGGCTTGTGATCAGTAAGTATGATGAATTTGCGTCCTTCCGATACATGTTTAAAATGCTTGACAGAAAGATATATTCCTAAGAATTCTCTGTCATAGGTACTATAAACCTTCTGTGCATTATTTAATGTTTTAGAGTAGAACACAATAGGTTTTCAGTCTTGTTCTTGTTCTTCCAATTGCTGCAATACTGATCCTATAGGAAAGTCTGATGTATCTGCACACAAAGGGTAATCCATTGGGAAACACAAAAGGGCACCATTGACTAAATCAGATTTGCACTTCTCAAACTGGTGAATTCCTTCATCTGTGCAGGCCTACCAGCGGCAGAGCGGTAAAATCGCTGAACACTGGTAGTTCGGTCCGAGGTTCGAATCCCGCGAACGGGCTGGCTGCATGGGCGTTTTCGTGGTTTTCCCCATGTGTAACGTGTATATGAGCCAGTTTCCCTTAGAAAGTCCTCCACGAAGGCATCCCTTCTCTTAGGCAGATAGCCCTAGTGTGCTTTGCCATAATTAAATACACTAAACACCTTCATCTGTGCATGGAACTTTACAATGATCTTTTTTTATCACCCTTTAACATTTCGTGTATGACTCCTTGAGTTTCTGCAGCATTTTTCAAAAAGCATCGATAAAATTTTATCATGCCCATAAATGAACAAAGCTCATGTATTGTCGGTAATTTACATTGCAGATTACTTCAACCTTTTCTGGCAGCGAACAGGAACCTTCTGTAGTTATGAGGTAACCCATAACTTATGTTTAATATGTAATACATAATGTAATATCCCACCACATTACCCATTTCCAATCCTCAGATGTCCAGTGTCTTTTCTCGACACCACTGAAAATGAAGTCTTGCATGTCGGCAGAACTGAGTGATTTTCTTACAGGCACCAAAACTATGCATTCCTATCCCTCTGCAATTCGCTGCGCATAGTTCTAGCTGAAATTTGTTGGGAAGAGCCTTGGTTGACGATTTGTGATAGTTGAATCCGTGTTCTGCCGTACAATTCATCGGAGATACCGCCGATCACTGTCTTTGAAAACTATGCTCGAACTGCAGTTACATTTTTTAGAGAAGGATTCGAAATCGATGCCCCCACTAAATGTGCACCAACAATAAGCCCCTTTTTCAAATGGTGAACGATCTGCCGCCTTTTTTCCCCATTTTACTTCATTCATCATGAAAAGCACTCTTACACCTTACTTATACTGGCATTTTAACCAAGTATAATCCACATCATAGAAAAAATTTGGATATTTCATCCCTAGCATGCATTCAGATGAAAATCTGAAAGGTTTCTTATTGATTGGCCAGTGTGTGTATTATTATATTATGCAACATGAGGCAGCATTAACATGTGGAGCTGGGAAGGCTTCTAATGATCACCTTTCTCTCTTGTGAGAGCAGGATGCACTGAAATTTGATGTCCTTATTTTTTAGAATGGTTATGAGTTTTATAGACAAGTGGATCATCCACGTTCAAGATATAAGCAATCATCTTTCCACAATACTCAATTTTGTATGTCTTCTTCTCAAATATCATTGTATGGATGTCCTTCCAGCTGAATCAGGAGCAGTGACTTTGTGGAGGTTTTCCTTGGAGAAATGGACTTATATTGGAGTTACACATGATTCAAACCAAAATACTTCTTTACCGCAAGTATTTAAGTTCAGAGGTGTAACATGTTGCGCAGAAAATATTCTCAACAAGTTATCAGCTATGGATCAAAGCACACAAGAATACTTAGAAACAGAAGTGCATGAGGAAACATTCAGAAAAGAGATGACTTTAATTTTTTCTAATGTTAGTGCAGCACAGGTGATGCTATTTTAAAAAATTATTTATTGAATTATGACAGAGGTCATCAAACTTATTTTCTTTTTCACAGAAACTGTGACTTTATGGAAGTCTTCTTTGCATAAATGTAGTTTTACCAAAGTTACTGATGATTAAAACCAAAATATATGATTGCACGCATTATTTACACTGCAAAATATAACATGTGGTGCAGAAAATGTTCACAACAAGTTAGCAGCTATAAATGAAAGCACACAGGAATATTTAGAATGAGAAGTGGATGATGAAACATTCAGAAAAGAGATGCAATGGCAGTGCAGCACAGGAGATTCTAGCTTCAAGTATTGATTACAGAATTATGGCAGAATTGATCAGACATATCTATTACTGAAAGCAGAGACTTTTTGAACATATTTTTTTTAGAGAAATGGGGTAATATTCTAATTAGGTATGGATTTAATCATAATGCTTTGTTGCAGGCATAGTTTTTATTCAGACGTAGAAAATGTTACGGTGTGCTGGCTTGGCTTGTTACTGATTACAAATCAAAAATAATTTTTGGTTTCCTGATTCTTTTCTCTCCTGCATTCTTTCTAGGAGATGAAATAATTTTATCTGCTTCTGAAATTTCAATTTCTCTTTTTTCTTGTGTTTGTTTTACAGAAGCAGTGGCCTGTTTTTGTTTCTCATTCTGTGCTCTAGCATCAACAATATACTTCGGTTCTCTAAGAGACATTTTTCTTGGTGCTCTTGGATCAACAAGCTCAGGAAGAATACAATTCACGTAAAATTTTTCGAGTTTTGGAACTAAACTGATCCAGAAAGTTTTGTCTTCGGGTATTCTTAATGTGATTGCATCTTCTCTGCACCATATATATAAATCACACCAATTCCTCTCTGTTATGGCTAACTGCCCTTGAATTTGAAAATAATATTTGTGGCTTTTCGGTAAATAAAGATTATTATCAGCATCCATCCGAAGACCAACAGAATTAGGCTTGCTGAAAAAGTCTGACAAGTCTGCTGAGAATCTGGCTGTATAAGGACATTTTATTTCAAGTAATCCATCTTCGTCTATCAATCCATCTGGCGAAGTACAAAGAAAGGGATATTTAGGATCAATAAAAAGGCCACAACGTCTGATGTTTTTTCCCATGTGCTTTTCCTTGTATTGATTTAAGGCTACTGCTTCGTTAGTCAAGCCATACTTTAATGCTTTAGTTGAAACGTTATCATTATATATGATACGTTTCACTAAAGCAGCACTGAGTGTTGTTGGACGCCTATCAGCAACATCTTTGAAAAAGGATGATGATATTCTTCTTGATCTTTCATGACGCCATCTTTCAGATGATGACTGTCCACGTGTTACGGCCTCAAGAGAATCTTTTTTTGGAACTTCAATTGATATAAAAAAATTTTTAGCTGCCAATTCATATGCTTCATCTGATAGGTCTGGTTTCTCAGGAAAATCACCATAAGAAATATCCCCACCTTGCTGAATATGTCCTGCTTTCCTCATATTTCTCTTTTTCTTCTCAGTGTCAAAAAGTCTACGTGTCTCAAGACGTTTTACATGGCGCTTATTTCTGGAAGCTAAGAATTTCAAAGTTGGAGTCCTGGGGCTACTTCCTGTTACAGCTTTTTGTGCATTTTTTTGCCACTGCTGTGCTGGATTTTGACAGGCCATGACAGCAATACTCGCACGCCTGTTCATGCCACCAGCTTTGGAAAAATCAACTCTTTTTCCACCAGATGTTTTACACAGTTGACTCATGAAGCTTTCAGCAGGATTATTTGTGGCATTCCAAATAAGAGTACTGCTACACGATATCAGTACTCTTCCCACTTCTGCTTCAATAGCTTGCAACATACCCGAGGAAAAAATTTCATTGTATGTGCTGTCCAACTCTGCACCTTTCTTTGCACAAAAAGCACTACAAGCATCATGCTTGCCAAATATATGATGTGGCCCATTTCTCAAGTCAGATACTAATGCATCAATAGCTTCTTGTGTGTGCTGATAATGGCTAGGTAAAGCATGAGCTTTTATAGCTACTCTAGCACCTCTGACTAACAGTGGCATTTTAATTTTCAGCAATTTACGGGCAGCAATTCCTTTAGCCCCGGGGAAGCGCGCAGTATTTTGCTGAAGTTTCTCAAGAGCTCTGCGATATCTTTGAACAGCATGGTTAGCACATTCTACTTTGATCACCCGTCCTCCATATGAAACGCTTTCTTTCACTTTGGCCATTGTGTTAGCATCTCCATCTCCAACAAGTCGAGTACAACGTATTTTGTGAACACACTGGAGATAATTCAGACCTTCCACAATGGCACTGCTTTCCATACCTGTAGAAGGCCCATTCCAATTTCGCCAACAAAGGTGCACTTTATTTGGCATCTTGCCATCTTCAATAGCACTGCATATAAGGCACACTTTGTTGCGAATTCCAACAAACAAAATTTTCTGGGTGACCATGCCTATAATAACAGATATGCCACTTGAAGCATTGTAACCATGCCCATAGCTTCTTTTACACCAACCTCCATCAACAATGACAGTTATACAGTGATAACCATCATTATCTTTATCATTGCGAAGTTCTGCCTGCCTTTTCTCCTCTTCTATAGCAGCATTATTCTATAGAAACATAGTTTCCTGTGCACATCCCTGTATTATTTTGCCAGTAGTTCGCTCACAAGAAGCAAAGGTCGAGTTGCTCATATACGGAATTTCCATGATGCTAAACTTTTCCTCCTCTTGTGAAAATCCACTGCCAGTAGATAACGCACCTAATACTGCAAGCTGATTTAGGCTGCTTTTCTCCATATCAGAACAAATTGTTGCCATTTCCCCACATAAAATTTTATCACATACATAGTTATATGTAGTGACAAGACCACGTCGAATCACTTTGTTAAAAATAAATGATCCTCCAAATTTACAATTTAGGGAATGTTGCTCTAATGTCCTAGCCTGCACTATTACAAAAGACATATTGCAAATTGTTCTGCCAGATGGTAATGGATTTGCCTTTCGTCGATCTTCCCTTTCGATAATTAAAGGTGAATCAGGACACAGAAATTCATCATTAAGGTTCTCCTGAAGAGGCTCAGACTCCAAGCTAAAATATATATATATACAATATATATACATATATATAATTAATATATATAAATATTACAAATTAGGTTTAAATTTGGCTTATTTGATGACAGCAAAGCATTTGATCTTCCTAAGAGGAGGAATGCTTTCATGGAGGACTTTCTAAGGGAAATGGCTCATGTACACGGGGAAAACCATGAAAACGCCCATGCAGGCAGCCCATTCGCAATTAGGTTTAGGAAATTTAGGCAACAGATAGCAAATAAATTAACAATAATAATACACTGGATTACCAGTATATTACTACAAGAAGATGAGTCATCTTCAAAGCTGTAGACACATACATGCATGCACAAATTTAGCTTCTCTAATTGGCTATGGCTTAGACCCTCTCTCGCAGGTGTGAATGGAACTCCCACATTTTGTGCCTTATGATTATGCGTCTATGACATTTATACCATCATGTGAACGGAGCCTTAGGATGGCATACTAAGAAGATGCACTGTCTTGTGGGGATAAGCAATTTATACTCCTAAGCCTAAAAAAAAAAACTTGGAAAAAAAAGATCACGACTTAAATTTCTTGTCTAATTGCTCTAATTTGAGGCACATTATGAGAGGAAAGCAAAGGTAGTAATCAGAATTATTTAAAAAATTTTATCCTTATATTTTTCTTAAAAATTCTGTAAAATAATAAAATTTGTGGTTTTCCTCAAATAAATATATATGGAAAAAATAACAGCCACATAATCACAGATTTCATTTTGTTATATTTTATTAACAAAATTTAAATTATTAAAATCTCTTTCATGAAGGGAACATAAAACATCATGAAAACAATGAAAAAGAAGCAATATTTAAAAAAGATAGTAGGCTTATTGATGAGGCTCCCATCAAAAGAATCAAACCCCAAAATATTTTCATTTGCTTCAGTGTCCCGACTGAAAATTTCACTGATTTCAATGAATATATTTTTAAAAAAATCTTTTATTTTCAAGTTCTTTCATGCAAAACGTCCAAATTTGGTACAAATCAAATTCATCCCCCTCTTTTTGATAGCTACAATATTATATTTAACAGTTTTAATAGCTATCAGTATGTAAACAACATAATGTAACACCATAAAAGAAAAACATAAATGATGACATTTTAATTTTGGCATAGAGAAATACATATTTATCCCAAAAGAGAGCTTGTATTTCTACCTTCTACGTCAGAGTCAATAACTGAAATGTCCAGATCAGAACTGAGAAGAAAAGAACCATAATTAGTTTAATTAGTATACAATAACACACCGACCAAGTATTAATTTGAGAGTCAAGCAACAAAAATCAGCATCATATTTTGAAATATTCACTATTTGAAAATATAACGCTGATTTTGGTTGCTTGACTTCTAAATTAATACATAATTAGTTAACCATAATTAAGTAACTGTAATATCATGCACAGCTAATATCTATTTTAAAAATAAACCAACTTACCTCAGGAAAGCCTGGTTTGTCTTAGGAACATTAGCTGTAACTTCTGGCGTAGAAAAGTCAAATTTTTCATTTCCGGACCTAAGAATGAAAGAAATAAACTGCTATAACATAATTAAAAAAAAAAAAAAAAAAAAAAAAACATGAATAAATAAATAACACATAACAAATTTAAGCATTAAGCTATGTATGACTACCACCCATCTCAGACAGTGCGACAGATATTGCTGTATACTGTTTCGCCATACCCTGTGTAGCTATTATATGCTGTATAACCACAGTTTAGAAAAATTACAAAATGTGTTATTTATATCTATCTAAAATGGTACATTACTACATGATTTGTAAGAATAAATTAGAGGGCTCTGCGAATGAAATTCCTTCCAATTAAAAAATGTAGGAATAAAGAAAATGCAGGAATTGCAAATGCAGAAATGAAAAAGGGGATTATATTTTTTGTACAGAATCCAGATGACATATTTTTCAACATTTTAGAAATTTCAATATTAATTTTAGGGGCATAAAATATTAGGCCCCTAAAAGCAGAATATAGTTTTTAAATGTTCAGATAATCTTCCTATGAGAAGAATTCCTTTGAGAAGTACACATCTGAACCACAATTAAAAAACATGTACAAGAACACAGCTGAGGACTTCTGTTTGCAGAAAGTCTGTCACATAACATATGAAAAGTTTCTTATTGGTAGATTTTTGATCAGACGGATATTTTAATGTTATACAGAGAAAGCATTCACTCCCTTTATACTGGAGATAATTCAATTTGGACAATGGCAAAAAGGCTAAGCAAGCCTGAGCGTATTGGTCCCATTCTTGGCACTAGTTTGGTTTACGCTCAAAATACACAGCAGATATTTTCTAATTACCTGCATCCCAATATCAATTCAATTCAGCTTTTGGTGGAATTTAACATTTGTGACATATTTTTCAAAAACTACACTTCACAACATGCATACATGACAAATACACAGAACCATAAATAAACAAGCAATAATATATATTTATATATAAATTTTACTAAATGATCATAAAATGTTCCAACGCTAAAAGAAAGTTTTAACATCCAAGTAAATGACATAATAAAAAAAAGCAAGTTGAACAGCGAGCACATGAATAAATGTGCATACACCTGTTAAAATATACCATAGGTAACTGACAAAGCATTTCGTAGCAAACATATGACTATAAAATTTCCAATAATACATGTAATGATGGTGAATTCAATTTAGATCGCAAGAACATGCTCATACTTTTGAAAAGATTCAATTATTTCAGCAATTCCTTGTGAATTGGAATTTACCCTTTCAATATTTCCCAACAATTTAGTGTGAATGGAGGAATAAATTGTTATAACAGAATTGAACAATTATTAGCATCCCCTCATACACACACATACAAAACAAAAAAACAAAAAAAAAAAAATCTTACTTTGTAAAAAAATCATCCGGGCAATGATTCTCCTTTGACACAGATGCAGTTGTATCAATAATTTCTGACCTTCAATAAAAAAAAATACGCATATTTTACTTCGGAATTAACTTACTACGAAATCATAAACACGAGGTAGTCGATATAAAGAATAAATTATTTCTCACCTTTCGAAAACATCCGCTTGTTCGGAATCTTCCACATCTCGGGAATTTAATTTCATATTTTTTTCTTGAGCTCGACGTTTACGCTGAATTCTGGATCTTTTATTAAAACCAGGATGTTTTTTCGGTCGTCCTTGATATTTTCGCATATTTTTTGCAAACTGACCACAGTACAAATAAATGTAAACAAAACGAGTGCGGAATAGCAATGCAATAGGGTTGCCGTAAACGTCATTCTGCTGACAGCTGACAATGTTTAGTGAAAACTGTGTATAAAGGAATATATGAAACGCTTCTAAATATTATTTAGAAAAAAATATGATTTATAACTGATATCAAAATCAATTACTTCGTGAATTTTTGCAGAAATAAGATTACAATGTTAAATTTTAACTCGTAGCGCCATCTATTGATGGCTTTCCAAACTACACATTAAAATTACGTATTTCAAACTAATTTTTTTAAAATATAATATTTAAGTAAATTTCATTTCAAACCTGATTCTAACATTGTGATTCGAATACTGACCTATTGCTTTATATTTCTGCCAAATTGCACGCAACATAGTTTCTTAATTAGCGATTCTGCGTGTAAAAAAATTTTTAGTATTGTAATGCTGCTGTAGTAGACCACCTTAACGAAGAAAGGGACCCCGCCTCCACTATAAATTTACAGTGTCTTCCCAAGTTGAGTCACAGTAAAACTTTCATCCAAGACTTTACTGTAAAGATGTCCATTGTCCATTTCCCTTTTAAAACGCTGAAACATCTGTTTTTTTTTTTTTTTTTTTTTTTTTTTTTCCCTTCAGACAAATTGTACTATTATTATTGCCATATTCAAATGATACATAATACATCACCTGCAATATCTTTCTACATTTCCACTGTACTATAAATGAACTTCAGTTAACGTATAATTATTAAATATACTTTGACTGTAAAAATTATGGATATTCGAATATTTTTAGGAAATTCTTCACAAGTTTACGATGAAATCATAAACAGGTAGAAACAAATTTTATTGATATGTATCCAAAGAGCTTTGAAAATGATTGTGTATTACGAATCGGAAATTTTAAAATTAATCTAAATTTAAATACCCACTGTAGCAAAATATGACGCTTCCTTCCAAGTTTCAAGGTCACAGAAATGTTTAATAATTTAGAGTTAAGCTTATTGATACTAATGTATATTTGAAGATGAGTTCTCACACTCTGTCGCATGGATTCTAAAAGTTGTACACATAAATACTTGTTTAGGAAACCAGTATAAAGTTTTTTCATAATTAGTAGAAATAAAATTCTATGAAACAAGTTTTGCGTACTTCGCAGAGAAATGCGCAGAACTTCATTTAATGAAAATAGGTTTGTTGTACCCCAGGTGGATCAGAAAGCAAAAATCAGTTAGGAAAAGCGACTATATTTTAGGAGCATTAATATTTATGATTATTGTTATCTGTTTTATTTGCGTCTTAGAAAGCTACTTATGTCTCAGAAATTAATGACCTCTGATTTCCAGTCGTTAGATTTCTTATAAATTAAGCAGTATCAATTTTTTTATCTTAGTCATTAATTTATTAATGGCAAAAATATAAAATACAAATACAGTCAAAAGTCGTTAATCCGGACTCGTCGGGACTTCGGCGATTCCGGATTATAGATCATCAGTTTAAATCTGGTAAGATAGCATGCAGAAATTATAAAATTAAAAATATGAAACCGTAATTTATGAAATAAAGAACAATTATGATCTAAAGGATATCAAAATTTACAAAAAAAAAAAAAAAAAGCTTAATATTTATTTGTTTACTTTATTAAACATTTCTTTCAATGTAAGTTGTTTAAGTTGCTTCGTTTTTTATGTGATAATACATTCTCTCTAATTCTATAAACAGACATAATTTCTTGTTCAGTTACAAAGTTCCGCTGTTCAAGTCCTATAATTGCTGTGTCTACCGACTAATTTGTCAATCGAAATTTTTTGTTTGCAATAACCTCTGTCAATTTCTTCGCTATCGGAAGCGAATTATAATGACGAGGAATTTGATTTAAATCATATCAAAGACGGAGTACATCAAGATGAAATACTACATTTAGTAAGGAATTATAAGCGAAATAAAATAAAAACATCTGCCCTGAAGATAAGGATAGTGCTGACAGATCAACTTCTAATTCATTGCGCGCCGCGGCGTTAAAGATAAACAAAGTTTAGATAAACAAAGTATATGCCTTTATCCATTTTTTGCAGCAATTCCACTTTTTGTTTAATGAACTTTGAAACATACTTTCGCTCTGTATATCCTCTACATATTAATAAATATTGTTGCGTGCGTACGGGTTCGTTATGAAATGAATGCACAAGTCCGATGAAAAATGAACAAAAATTTATTATTATCACAACAAAAATGCTTAAATTTTCTCAAATTATCATGCAGTATTACAATATCTCACAGTAGTTATCTTTTAACTACTCAAATGTCCAATAGAACGTAATTGAAAACAGCTAAAGAACGCTAATCTGCGAATTCGCTACAATCAACAAGAGCAGTTTTCTAAACAACAACAAACTAAGCATTTACTACGAACTGAGGTGTTTTCCTCCTTTTATAAAATTTTAAAAATCACGCGCTAGAATTTTCCAGTACTTTCTCGAAATCAAAAAGAGATATTTATTTATTTAATGCACGCGCTCTTGTATTTTCAATTTTCCGGCTTAGCTTTCTTTTAATATTCGTCACGCGCTGCACTGCGCGAGAAATAAAACCATTTAATTTATAATTGAACTAACATTAGCTTTTTAAATACCAAATTCGTAACACTGCCCCCTTCCCAAGGACTGCACGTCCCGGGCAGTACAATCCCTGGACAGGAAGCCAAACTTACAACTGTGGCGTAAATGCATTAATAAGCATTACATTACAATAATAAACAACATGAAAAATAAATGCAATAGATAACTTAAACAAATGCTATCAAATACAAATCAAATACTAAATGCAAATCAAATACTAAATACAAATCAAATCAAATACACATTTAAAAACAAAAAGGACCATGGTCTTACACTATTTATAATTATTTACATTATGTACTATGGCCATAGTAATGAGCTAACCTGTCGTAATGAACGACTTTAGGTTTAGAGTTCGAAGACTTACGAATCCGAACCACGACGTCATTCAGCCTGTTTAGGACTGTGTACGGGCCATCCCAAGGTGACTGTAATTTCGGACAAAGTCCTTTCCGTCGAGTCGGATTCCACAACCACACCTTGTCTCCTTCGTGGAATTGATGTTCAGTAGCTCTTGTGTCGTATCGGGTCTTCATCTTCTCCGTCGCCAATTTGACTCGCTCTCGTGCAAAGTTGTGCATCACTTCAAACCGGGCCTGGAGATCTTGAATATATTCCTCAGACGATGAAGGAGCATCCGGAGGGCGGCCAAACAATAGATCACAAGGCGGATGAAGATCACGACCGAAGAGCATTTGTGATGGAGAATAGCCGATAGTCTCGTGGACAGCACTGCGGTAAGCCAGTGAAAAGAGTGGTAATTTCTTGTCCCAGTCCTGTTGGTTTCTGGAAACCACTAATGAGAGGTTATTAAGGATGGTTCGATTGAACCTCTCTACCATGCCGTCCAACTGGGGATGCAATGGCGTCGTTTGAGTTTTGTCAATGCCGAGTAGTTTGCATAGTTCTTTGATTACTGCCGAGGCAAAATTCCTTCCCTGATCGGAATGTAACTGAAGAGACACTCCGAACCTGGAAATCCAGTGCTGTATCATTACCTCAGCTACTGTGACAGCCTCTTGATCAGGAACAGGGTAAGCTTCAGGCCACTTAGTGAAGTAATCAATGACAACGAGTATGTATTTGTTGCCATCAGCAGTTCGTGGCAGAGGTCCCAAGATGTCAAAGGCGATACGTTCAAAAGGCGCCCCTACGTTGTAACGTTGCAGCTTGCCTCGGCTACGTTTTCTCGGTCCTTTTCTACCTACACAGGCATCGCAAGATCGGCACCACTTTTGCACGTCATCCTTTGCATTATTCCAGTAAAAGCGCTCACGAACTCTCTGTAAAATCTTCATTATTCCAAAGTGACCTCCCGTAGGGCTGTTATGTAGTTCTTTAAGGACATCAGAAATGCGGGATCTTGGAAGTATCAGCTGCCATCGAAACGTCTTCCGATCATCCGATTCGAATTTCCGGTATAAGACGCCGTTTCGAATATAAAGTGAATCCCAGAGTGCTCAATACTGTTTGGTTGTAGGACTACAGATAGAAATGTCCTGCCAGGTAGGTTTTCTGGTTGATGACTCCATTAAATCAATTATGGGTTTAATGTCGCGGTCTTCCAACTGGTCTTTCCTGACTTCATCATCACTCCACGGTTCTCGATTAGCCGATGTTGATGTTGTAATTGGTCTTGCGACCGGAGTCAGCAGCTCGTATTTCGCTTCCACCCTGGAACAATATCGGCAGCTTTCTTGACAAGGTCTTCTAGACAGGGCGTCGGCGTTTCCGTGTGATGATCCCTTACGATGACGGATAGTGATGTCATATTCTTGGAGTCTTTGTATCCACCTGGCTATTTGACCCTCAGGATTCTTGAAATTTAAAAGCCAGGTCAATGATGCATGATCGGTGCGGAGCAGGAATTTTCTGCCGTACAGATAGTGATGGAACTGTTCTACAGCTTTGACTATGGCGAGCAACTCTTTCCTGGTGACACAATAATTCCTCTCCGGTTTAGACAGGCACTTGCTCCAGTACGCCACTACACGTTCTTGGCCGTCTATTTCTTGGGACAAAACAGCACCGACACTTTCATTTCTCGCGTCGGTGTCGAAAATAAATGGTCGGTCGAGCTGAGGATACGTCAGGATTGGAGCAGATGTTAAAGCCTCCTTTAAGTTGTTAAATGCATCCTTGCATTCTTTTGTCCACAAGAATCTTTGCTTGCTCTCTGTCAGCTTGTGAAGGGGTCTTGCGATGGAATAAAAGTCCTTCACGAATCTCTTATAGTAGGTGCAAAGCCCTAGGAAGCTTCTCAGCTGTTGGACATTTTCGGGACGTTTCCAGGATTTAACCGCTTATACCTTTTCAGGATCTGTGCGCACACCTTCTGCAGAGATTACATGTCCCAGGTAAGTCACTTCCTTTCGGAACAATTTGCATTTAGCTGGACTCAGCTTCAGATTGGCTTCTTTCAGTTTCTGAAGCACCTTCCTAAGATTTTCTAAATGTTCTTCAAAACTCTTTCCGACGATGATGATGTCGTCCAGGTATATCAGGCAGGCTTCGTAGGAAAGGCCTTTCAAAACAGTCTCCATAAGACGTTCGAATGTTGCCGGCGCATTACACAGTCCAAACGGCATCACCTTGAATTGCCAAAGCCCTTGTCCCGTAGTAAATGCCGTCTTTTCTCGGTCTTCAGGCTGTATTTCTACCTGCCAATACCCACTCTTTAAATCAAGTGTTGAGAACCACTTGCTTCCAGGGACAGTGTCTAGAATGTCGTCAATTCTAGGAAGAGGGTAACTGTCTTTCTTCGTAACCTCATTCAACCGGCGATAGTCGACGCAAAATCTTGTTGAGCCGTCTTTCTTTCTGACTAGGACGATGGGAGATGCCCATGGACTTACTGAAGGCTCGATGACATCGCCTTCTTCCATATCTTTTAACAGTGTTCGCACCTCTTCCTGTTTAACAAACGGTAGACGTCTTGGATGTTGCTTGATCGGGGGATGATCGCCGGTATCGATTCTGTGTTGTGTCAAACTAGTTCAACCCACGTCAGAAGACGAGTGGGAGAAAACAACTTGAAGATCTTTAATGAAGCGATCGGCAGCATTCCTCTCTTTATCGTTTAATTGCGCATTCTGCAATAACTCCGATGTAATGCTCTCTGAGGACACGGACTCTTGGATGTTACTCTTTCTTTCAACGCTGGTTACTGGAGTACATGCTGCAACCACTTCTCCTTTCTTAATAATTCTCCCCTTCTCAGTTACATTGGCGACTCTCACCGGGATAACCGTTCTGGATAGGTCGACGAGTGTTGAGGCTACTAGTACTCCTTTTGGGCTATTACAGTTATTGGGATATTCTATGATGCCGTAGCGGAAATTTCTGTTTTCGGCAATGGATCCAGGAAGTAAAATTTCTGTTCTTGCCGGTATTGTGATATTGTCTTGTGCTATGAATTTATGAACAGATTTAACTTCTTCATCATTAACTCCAAATAACGCTATGTCCTCAGATGTAGAATGCAATTCGTTATTTTTAAAGTCCAAGGAAAAATTGTATTTCCTTCGAAAGTCCAATCCGAGTATGCAAGAATCAGCGATCTCAGCTACATATGCCGTGTGATGGTAAGCGGCTCTTCCAAACGTGATGTTAACATTTACTTTTCCATCGATGTCGATCTTCTCACCGGACACAGTCTGTAGGGTAACGCAGGGCGGAGTCCAGATAAGTTTGCTTCCCAGTTGTTCAGCCAAATCTTTTCGGATGATGGTAACGTTGGCTCCTGTATCTATCGTCATATTGCAGGGAACTCTATTAATATGTCCTATTATAAAAAGTCCATTACTGCCGCCTCTCACTGCAGAAATCTGAAGCGCTTTAAACTGGGGCTTTTCATTATCTGGCAACCTCCGCCCCGCGAGATGGCCACTAATTAGTTTCCCTGCTGTTAGGAGCGGTTTTAACATCCGTACCCTGGGGTGTTCTGCAGTTTCGTCGTATGTGTCCTTCAGCACCGCAGTTCCAGCACTTTACGGTCGTTTTCTTGTCACCAATATTCCGTCTCAAGGCGTTTAGTTGTCTAGTTAAATCGTCTAAACGAGCAGTGACTTGATCCCCTGGCTCCTGGACTTGAGCAGCTCTGACTGGATGGCGGTCTCGACGGGTGGCTTGCTGGGCTGCTTCAAATTTCATGGCGTACACTAAAGCGCTTTTCAGATCTTTAACACCCGCCATTCGCAGTGCTTTCTGTATTTCAGGGTCCCGGATGCCATCGATGAAATATTGCAGGGACAGGATTTCCCTTGTTTCTGTCGGGCACTCCGAAAAGGTGTGATGTGACAGCCTTTCAACATCCGTGGCGAGCTCCTGAAGTGTTTCGGTGAGCTTCTGTTGACGGGATTTTAATAGGCTCCAATTAGTCTGTAGTCTTTTAAACATTTTGTTTTCGGGAAGAGTCTGAAGGATATCCACTGCGTCGGCTCTTAAAGAAGCGCCGAGATGACAGGCCTTAGCTTGGGAATCCCATCCATTCGCATCTGCCACGATAGAAAATTGTGTCTTATACACCTGCCAAGAGGTCTTCCCATCATATGTCGATAGCTTCAGAGAGGGACGAGCAGGCATGGGTAGAAATTTTAAACCATCCGAAGTGCTCCCTGCCGTCGCTACGAATTTCTTTAAAGTGTCAACTTCTTTGGCGACGACAGCAGAAATTCTGTCTTCGATTTGTTGTTCAATATGTCCTTGGAAGGCAAAAACTCTTTCTTCAATTTGTTGTTGGAAGGCCGAAACTCTTCCTTCGACTCGTTGCTCCGCAGCCGACACTCTATCTTCTATTTCATCTTTGACAGAAGAAACCTTTTCTTCAATTTGCCCGACTTTATTTTCGACAGCTCCTATTCTGTCTTCCATAGCCTCAAATTTACTTTCTATCACGCAGGTTATTTCTCTTTTCATTTCGTCTTGACCTGCTTCAATCTTTTCTTGTACAGCTTTTATGTCTTCTTTAAAAGTTACTTGACCAGCTTCCAACTTTTCGTGAACGGCTTCCATTTCCTTTTTAACGGATCTCATCTCTCTTTTAACGGAATCTTGGCCCAATTTCATTTCTTCCTTAATTTCTTCTTTAAATGAGGCAGAGGCTGATATTAACTGCCTTAATTGCTCTTCCATCGCTCTTGTTATTGGCATTCAAATCCCACTTCTGACACCAAAAATTGTTGCGTGCGTACGGGTTCGTTATGAAATGAATGCACAAGTCCGATGAAAAATGAACAAAAATTTATTATTATCACAACAAAAATGCTTAAATTTTCTCAAATTATCATGCAGTATTACAATATCTCACAGCAGTTATCTTTTAACTACTCAAATGTCCAATAGAACGTAATTCAAAACAGCTAAAGAACGCTAATCCACGAATTCGCTACAATCAACAAGAGCAGTTTTCTAAACAACAACAAACTAAGCAACTACTACGAACTGAGATGTTTTCCTCCTTTTATAAGATTTTAAAAATCACGCGCTAGAATTTTCCAGTACTTTCTCGAAATCAAAAAGAGATATTTATTTATTTAATGCACGCGCTCTTGTATTTTCAATTTTCCGGCTTAGCTTTCTTTTAATATTCGTCACGCTCTGCACGAGAAATAAAACCATTTAATTTATAATTGAACTAACATTAGCTTTTTAAATACCAAATTCGTAACACTATATATCAGAAATTCTATTTGACATAATCGAAAGTTCAAGCTTACTTTTATAAAATTGCTCTAACAGTCTGCAAAAAATAATAAGCCGGATTCAATTCGAAGATTAAGGAACAACGTAATCTGCAACATTAACTGAAATAGATAATTAGATAATTTTAGCTTAGCTTGTGCCGTCCGTTATACATTAAACGCGCACTCGTAAACGTATTTTGCGCACGTGCACAAGCATATTCGCAGCCGTAAAGGTCTTACTCGCATGCGTCAACTTTTCGCATGCGCAGAATGTTTGTAGCTTTCAGGTCCGGATTATAGATCATTCCGGATTATGGGTGTCCGAATTAACGACTTTTGACTGTATAATGTATGAGAACATATATTAACGAAAGCTATTTATGTCTTAGAAAAGTTATGCAGTGATGCCGAAATGAAAGATAATAATGTACAAAGGGATTTTATGAGTGAAAATCGCATCTTTACTATTAAAACGCGTTACTTTAATTTTTTAATTTGCAAAAATTATTGAAATATTGCAATAACGTGGCAGCATTCTTTTCTGAAATATTCCATTCGTTTGTGTAGTGAAAATAGCAATGTAATTCACGTTCTTTCAGATGTTGAAATGCAACTTAAAACTATTAGGGCAACCCTGCCATTGATATGTTTAATATTTTCAGTAATTAATTTATCGAAATTTACGTAGTAGTATATACTTTTAGTTGTGCGATGCCATTTTTATTATCATTATTATACTATTATTGATGATTTCACGTACTGAATGCTGTGGAAAGTAAATTAAAAGTAAAGTAAATTGTAAAATTTCATTTCAAATAATGATTAGAAAGTACTCCATGAAGGCGTTCTTAGGCAAATAGTCCTCGAGTGCTTTATTATTATATAATAATTCAATTCAGTGCCATTTAAATAACGTACAAATATTGCGCATTACTCAATTATACGCTTAAATGTTTCACGTTGTTAAAATAAATTGTAATTTATTGTATTTTTTTCAAACGAAGATTTTGATACGAAGAGAGATTAATATATTACTTTCAAAATAAATTTAATGTCTTCAGAATTATCTTTTACAGATAAACGTGAATTTTTGGTAGATGGGTAATTTGCAGGTTAAGAAACACTACAGCTCTTCTCTTTTCTAAAGCAAATCAAGTAAATCCTCAAACGAGTTCTGTGCTTTCAGATTTAATTCTCGATTAGGGATTTTAAAGAATTCTTAACCTGCATTTTATCTGCAATGTGAGAATATTTTGAAAATTTTGATATGAAAAATTAGATAAATATTTATTTACTCATTATTTCAAGTAAAAATATTCATCCATTCCATTTCCTACCCCCATGAGTGAAAAAGGAATGAATTTCGATAAATTTAACGAAAAAAATTTCATTAAATTTACGCCGGAAATTAACTGAAATATTTGGTAGCTTAATGTTTGAGCATCTGTGTATTCGTAACCTGTCGTAAAACTCCCCCCCTTTTTTTTCGGACTTAGAATTCATTCAAAGATCCCTAAGCCGAACGGGAAATCTCTCCTTTCCAAATGTGGTGCCATAAATTCTTTGCGTTTCCTGGACTAAAACGGCATTTCGACATGAGGGTGGGGCAGTCCTTTCATGCCACAACTGCTAAACTTACGTTAATGATTTTATGCCCTTAAGAAAGAAAAGCATGTATTCTGGAGTTAGCAATCAATACTTACGAATGATTCCCCCCTCCAGCTTATTAGTGTAAAAAACAGAGGAAAAAAAATCAATCCGCCTTTAACTTTGCCATTTTGTAATGTAAAATCGTGCTCCTAAATCCAAAATGTTTCTGTCCCTTACCTTGCCTCTTGGTGCGACTGCACAGGTTGCAAGTATCATCGCTTTTTACATTGTGAGAACTATACATTGAAACATGCAGATTCTTCCTTATTTAATTTCTTTAAAAATAGTACAGAGTGAAATTATTTGGTGGCAACAATTTGAAAAGTGATACGCCGTTTATAGCGAACCAACGCACATTCACATTAATAAATTAAATTTCAAATTGAATATTAGGACTGATTTTTGGACTTGCGTTTAATGGAAAAGCTAGTAAGAGATTCAATATATGAACAACATTAAACGCTACAGAATGACATATTATGAAAATTACGAACTGCAAATAATATACCACGATTTCTCTTAGCTTGCAAAGTTCATTCCAAAGTACCATAATCCTGCCTAGTTACTTCTTTGATTTATACTTAGAAAATATGTCTACTGATTATCCGATCATAATGAGAATTATACAGAAATAAATTAATATATAAAATAAGTACTTTATAATAAATAGTTACAATTAATTTGCACTTCCACCGCTTTTTGATTTGGGACTGAAAAAAGGAGAAACCTTTCCTCTAGAGAGGTCGCCTTTAATAATTTTCAGGTTTGAGACTAAGGAATACAAAGGAAATTTCCTATTTTCCACTCACTGCTATCCCTAAACTGGGGTAGGTCATGAAGTTATTATTTCATAGTCGAATGCTTGAATTTTAACTTTTGCAAACACTTGAATTTAGCTGTTTCAGGTGCTTCCAAGGGCCTCTTATCTGCATCATACAGAGAATTGCATCACTGCACAATATAGGTAGGGAGGCCCTTAAAAACTTAAAAGGAAACGAATTCTATCATCTACATATACTTAAAGATTTTAAAGTTAAAAGTAAATTGGAGTCAAATCAAGGCTATTCCTCAACTATATTAATATTAACAATCGTGTAAAAGAGGTTTAACACAAAATCAAAACATATCAAAATTAAAATAAGAATTTATAGTAGTACAAATTCTAAAAATAAAAATGAAAAGCAAAAGGAAAAAAAATACAAGATAAAAAATATAAAAATAATAATTAATCTTCTTTTATAGAAATTCTAATTCCGAGCTCATCAAGGGAAAATGAATTAAAGCTTCTATATATATGTAATGGAATCCGTCTTAAAGTTTAAACACGTAAATGTAGTTCAGCAGGACATTTAAAGGGCCCCCTAAGCCTTCGGGCCCCTATGCAATGGCATTCCTTGCATACCCTTATTTACGCTACTGCCTATGGCTATGGCGAGGACTACGAATTTGTGATCTGGAACGTTGAATTACAAAAATTATAAAAAAACACTTTATAAATTAGTTTGCAAAATTTACAAATATTCATGTTTTAGGCGTACAAAAAGGATCCAGGAGCAAGGAATTTCCTATCACTTTTCTAATGAATGCGTTAAAACCCGTAAAGGTCGTAATAAAGAAACTCCCTAGAAATATGGACATCGAAAAAATTAAGCAAGCATCAACTGGTAAAGGAATACCAAATTTAACCAGGTTTCGAGAAGAGGAAATTATCTACTACAGCAGCATTACAATACTAAAAATTTGCACGCAGAATCGCTAATTAAGAAACTATGTTGCGTGAAATTTGGCAGAAATATAAAGCAATAGGTCAGTTTTCGAATCACAATGTTAGAATCAGGTTTGGAATGAAATTTACTTAAATATTATATTTTAAAAAAATTAGTTTGAAATACGTAATTTTAATGTGTAGTTTGGAAAGCCATCAATAGATGGCGCTACGAGTTAAAATTTAGCTTTGTAATCTTATTTCTGCAAAAATTCACGAAGTAATTGATTTTGATATCAGTTATAAATCATATTTTTTTCTAAATAATATTTAGAAGCGTTTCATATATTCCTTTATACACAGTTTTCACTAAACAGTGTCAGCGGAATGACGTTTACGGCAACCCTATTGCATTGCTATTCCGCACTCCTTTTGTTTACATTTATTTGTACTGTGGTCAGTTAGCAAAAAAATATGCAAAAATATCAAGGACGACAGCAAAAACAACCTGGTTTTAATAAAAGATCCAGAATTCAGCGAAAACGTCGAGCTCAAGAAAAAAATATGAAATTAAATTCCCGAGATGTGGAAGATTCCGAACAAGCGGATGTTTTCGAAAGGTGAGAAATAATTTATTCTTTATATCGACTACCTCGCGTTTATGATTTCGTAGTAAGTTAATTCCGAAGTAAAATATGCGTATTTTTTTTTATTGAAGGTCAGAAATTATTGATACTACTGCATCTGTGTCAAAGAAGAATCATTGGTTGATCTTTACATTATGGTAACTTGGCGATTTTTTGGCGAAAATTTGGCAACCAACTCTCCTACAGCAACCCTCTATTTTTTTTTCCCCGCCGCCATTTTGTCTTCACGAAGTAAAGACATGTTTCTTTTCTTCTTATCTACTGAACACTTCTTCCAACAATCTACTAGCCGAATTACAGTTATGCTAGAAATTTTATCAAACAAAACTACTTAATCGTGACAAATATTCACTGCAAAATTGGGAAAAAGTGCACAATACCATACTCCTTACGCGTTTTTCAAAATAACACATACACATAAACCATGTACACGCCGACTTATTTTTACTTAAAAAAACATCCCAGAATTGCACAAAAATGGCATTGCGCACACTCTTCACTATATCCATGTACACTGCTTTTTTCTCATAAATTAGAAAAATTTCACGAAAATACATGACAATTTTCTCAATCTTTAAACCCGGTAAAAAGAACATATATGAAATTACCTGATCGCGAAAAAGTATTTACCCTTTACAAATATGAACATTTCCACATATAAAATAAATAAAATATCCAAAAACTTTTACCTCTAAATCATCTATTACATTATACACGTCACCAACGAATTCATACCGCAAGCATTACAAATACTTAGTATCAAATATTTAAATTATTTCCATGCACGTTTATTTCAACTTAAACGTATACCAAATTCCTACAAACATAAAATTCACAAAATAACTATCATTTCATTCAAATATAATTAAATTCAAAAACACTAATTAAAATATAAATGAGCACATACATTAAATTAATAAAAATTAGCTTACAATCCTAATTACTTTAAACTAAATCATTGCTAATAACAATTTTCCCAATAATACCAAATTCCTTTCCACCTTACATTTAGAACAATGCATAAAAATAATATCCTCAAATAATTAAAATACTAACTTACCTAATCTTCTTTAGAATCTTGATTACGTGGCGGATACACTTTTCTAATTCATTCAATAAAATTATTGAAAGATTTTTTCTACGAATTTTCCTCCATACTTCCTCCGCTAAATAAAAAGCAAACTTCTCTTTATCACAATGCCTAAATACCCATTTCGAATTCACTTTAGTTAGGGCCATGGGATCCAAAAATTAAACAACACTGTTTCACACAACACAGAATAAAGCTAAATACAAAATTTCCACATTTTTTCCCGATTTCCCCCCTTTTCCGATTAAAGAACCGTAATTCGTCCATTAATATCACATGACATATCCCATGATCTCTCATTTCCCTCACGCAAAATAATGCGTAATCGGAACTGAGTACTGCTCACATTATTACCAAAGTCCCAGGTAGTAACCTTTATCGCCTCCAAAATGTCGCCAAACTACCAGTTACCATATTGTAAAGATCAACCGAATCATTGCCCGGATGATTTCTTTACAAAGTAAGGTTTTTTTTTTTTTTTTTTTTTTTTTTTTTTTTTTTTGTATGTGTTTGTGTGTGTGTATGAGGGGATGCTAATAATTGTTCAATTCTGTTATAACAATTTATTCCTCCATTCACACTAAATTGTTGGGAAATATTGAAAGTGTAAATTCCAATTCACAAGGAATTGCTGAAATAATTGAATCTTTTCAAAAGTATGAGCATGTTCTTGCGATCTAAATTGAATTCACCATCATTACATGGTATTATTGGAAATTTTATAGTCATATGTTTGCTACGAAATGCTTTGTCAGTTACCTATGGTATATTTTTACAGGTGTATGCACATTTCATTCATGTGCTCGTTGTTCAACTTGCTTTTTTTTATTATGTCATTTACTTGGATGTTAAAACTTTCTTTTAGCGTTGGAACATTTTATGATCATTTAGTAAAATTTATATATAAATATATATTATTGCTTGTTTATTTATGGTTCTGTATATTTGTCATGCATGCATGTTATGAAGTGTAGTTTTTGAAAAATATGTCACAAATGGTAAATTCCACCAAAAGCTGAATTGAATTGATATTGGGATGCAGGTAATTAGAAAATATCTGCCGTGTTTTTTGAGCGTAAACCATACTAGTGCCAAGAATGGGACCAATGCGCTCAGGCTTGCTTAGCCTTTTTGCCATTGTCCAAATTGAATTATCTCTAGTAGAAAGGGAGTGAATGCTTTCTCTGTATAACAATAAAATATCTGTCTGATCAAAAATCTACCAATAAGAAACTTTTCATATGTTATGTGACAGACTTTCTGCAAACAGAAGTCCTCAGCTCTGTTCTTGTACATGTTTTTTAATTTTGGTTCAGATGTGTACTTCTCAAAGGAATTCTTCTCATAGGAAGATTGTCTGAACATTTAAAAACTATATTCTGCTTTTAGGGGCCTAATATTTTAGGCCCCTAAAATTAATATTGAAATTTCTAAAATGTTGAAAAATATGTCATCTGGATTCTGTGCAAAAAAAATATAATCCCTTTTTCATTTCTGCATTTGCAATTCCTGCATTTTCTTTATTCCTACATTTTTTAATTGGAAGGAATTTCATTCACAGAGCTCTCTAATTTATTCTTACAAATCATGTAGTAATGTACCATTTTAGATAGATATAAATTTTAGATAGATATAAATTTAGATAGATATAAATTTAGATAGATAACATTTTAGATATAAATTTAGATAGATATAAATAACACATTTTGTAATTTTTCTAAACTGTGGTTATACAGCATGATATAATAGCTACACAAGGTATGGCGAAACAGTATACAGCAATATCTGTCGCACTGTCTGAGATGGGTGGTAGTCATACATAGCTTAATGCTTAAATTTGTTATGTGTTAGTTATTTATTCATGTTTTTTTTAATTATGTTATAGCAGTTTATTTCTTTCATTCTTAGGTCTGGAAGTGAAAAATTTGACTTTTCTATGCCAGAAGTTACAGCTAATGCTCCTAATGCTGTTATCACATCTATAGACGCGCGCACTTACCCGGGACAATTCCAAGAAACGAGATTCTAGTAGCACGGCTTTAAGCGGCAGGCTTCCGAGAAATGTTTCGTCTAGCTAGGAGGAACGTGTTCCGGCTACGAGCAACATTTTAAAACTTTTTCCAAAATTTTCCGGCTGGAGACGTGTTCCTCGAACGTTCAACCAATCTGACGAAAGGTCAGCTTCTGAAGGATGACGGGTAACATTCAATATGGCGATGGCTCTCACTGTGAAGTGATAGACGGTGGAAATAGAGGCCGATTTAATTATTGCTGTTTTGTTGTAATACAACTGCCTGAGTCATTTTTTAAATGTGTATATATTCATTAAATATATAATCGTGGAAATTTCAGAGTTGACAGTATTTTACGACGTTCTTGCAGTTCGGATTTGTTTACAAATTGTTCGTAGCCAAAAGTTCGCCAAATTTGTCGTATTTCGTGCTGATCGCGTATTATAACACTGTTATATAATAGAATTTTATTTCTTAAATTTAAGTTGAATAATTTTTTTAAAATCCGTTTGTATATGCGCGGCTTTTCTCCTAATTACTTATCTTTTAAATTGTTAACTGCATAATCAGTGACACATTTTAAACAGCATAAAAGATGCATAAAAAAGAAAAGCATAGCTTATGTAATAATGAGAATACTCATTAAATTTGTCTATTATTTTCATGTTATTAATGAAATACTTTTTGGATTATAAATACATTAGAAACTATACTTTTATTGTAAATGCTACAGATTGAAACATTGGAAATTTATGGATTTATTATTATGCATGATGAAAAACATTTGTATATACATTCATTAATATAAATCTTATTCATTACATTAATACTAATAAATATACATTAACAACTTCTAAAACATCCCATCTCTCTATCTGTATGTAAATATATGACTTATTAGATGTGTATATATATATGTATGTATTAATACAAAAATGAACATTGCCAAGAAGTTTATTTGAAGTTACTTTTAATTTCAGATAACGATTATGTAATTGGCAGCAACTATAGTTATCAGTTCTTTGCAAATTATTATGGGTATGTAATAATCAGTTGAAAAATAATTGATAAGTATTTGAGTACTAAAGAGTGTACACATTTTGTTATTGGGTTAATTCGTAATTATATCATACGTATGATCTACGTAATAAAAACATGACTAATAAATAATAAGAAATGTAACAGCTGTGCATTTATAACATTTGATTACTTAAAACAGCGCACAACTGATTATCACCTTCATGTCTGTTTACATAATGAATTGCACTTTCCAGTTAAGTGCACGGGCCTACTAGTGGCCGAAGCGTCGTTGAACACTGGTAGTTCTGTCTCAGGTTAGAATGCCGCGAACGGGCTGGCTACATGACATTTCCTTGATTTGCCCCATTTGTAACTGGTATACGAGCCAGTTTTAAAACATCTTCTACAAAAGGATCCCTCCTGTTGTTATCCCTCGAGGCTTTGCGGTAATCACATAAAACCAACTGAGCCCATCAGCGGCCGAGCGGTAAAGTCGCTGAACACTGGTAGTTCGGTCCGAGGTTCGAATCCCGCGAACGAGCTGGCTGCATGGACGCTTTCGTGGTTTTCCCCATGTGTAACGTGTATACGAGCCAGTTTCCCTTAGAAAATCCTCCACGAAGGCATCCCTTCCTTTAGGCAGATAGCCCTAGTGTGCTTTGCTGTAATCTCAATAAACCAAACCATAAAACAAACTCATGATGTGAACACCTAATTTCTAGAGTTGGTATAATTAATGTGTTTTAGGTATATTACCGAGTGTTCTATGGGACAGTAAACAACTCGCACATGTTTGATTGCTCATGTATTCATATGCTTTATTTGATCTTCATTTTGCTAAATAGTATCTGCTGGCTGTGAGGAGGTAAATATCAGCCATATAGATTTTTGTCATTTGAATGGACAGAACAGTAATTATGAGCCATAAAGTTAGTCAGAAAATGCTTTTACCAGGTCACAAATTTTCCAGTGAGCCATCAAATTTTCATTGAAATGCAGACAACAGAAAATACACATAAGCGATGTGTGATAAATAGACTTATTCAGCACATGTTTTTAAACTATTCTTAGTGTATACAGAATTTGGCTATTACGGATGTAATTGATTGCTATAACAGAAGTGTGTTTATCTGTTACATAAAGTGCCAGAGTGGAGATCAAAGTGATTAACTTGACAGCAATCACCTTTCTATTATCTTCCATTACTAACAATAAAGTTTAAAACGAAAAGCGTGTGAGCGATACAAAACAACACGAAGAAGCGAATGTCACTTGAAAGGAAACGTCACTTTCGCCAATCTGAGCGATAACTGATTCTTGTTTGGCTTTCAGCCTGTTTGCCAAGTGAAGATGGTAACCCTATTTCGCCAAAGGCCGTTTCTCAGAACTGTTGCTGCAAACGTTTTGTTCCGGCAACAAACAGCTAATGTGATAACGCTTTAAGACAAACCAGGCTTTCTTGAGGTAAGTTGGTTTATTTCTAAAATAGATATTAGCGGTGCATGATATTGAAACTCTTATAGGTACTTAATTATGGTTAATTAATTATGTATTAATTTAGAAGTCAAGCAACCAAAATCAGCGTTATATTTTCAAATAGTGAATATTTCAAAATATGATGCTGATTTTTGTTGCTTGACTTCTAAATTAATACTTGGTCGGCGTGTTATTGTATCTTAATTAAACTAATTATGGTTCTTTTCTTCTCAGTTCTGATCTGGACATTTCAGTTATTGACTCTGACGTAGAAGATAGAAATACAAGCTCTCTTTTGAGGTAAATATGTATCTCTCTATGCCAAAATTAAAATGTCATCATTTATGTTTTTCTTTTATGGTGTTACATTATGTTGTTTACATACTGATAGCTATTAAAACTGTTAAGTATAATATTGTAGCTATCAAAAAGAGGGGGGATGAATTTGATTTGTACCAAATTTGAACGTTTTGCATGAAAGAACTTGAAAATAAAAGATTTTTTTTTTTAAATATATTCATTGCAATCAGTGAAATTTTCAGACGGGACACTGAAGCAAATGAAAATATTTTGGGGTTCGATTCTTTTGATGGGAGCCTCATCAATAAGCCTACTATCTTTTTTAAATATTGCTTCTTTTTCATTGTTTTCATGATGTTTTATTTTCCCTTGATGAAAGATTTTTAATAATTTAAATTTTATTAATAAAATATAACAAAATGAAATCTGTTATTATGTGGCTATTATTTTTTCCATATATATTTATTTGAGGAAAGCCAAAAATTTTATCATTTTACAGAATTTTTAAGAAAAATATAAGGATAAAATTTTTTAAATAATTCTGATTACTACTTATGCTTTCCTCTCGTAATGTGCCTCAAGTTAGAGCAATTAGAAAATAAATTTAAGTCATGTGATCTTTTTTCCAAGTTTTTTTTAGGCTTAGGAGTATAAATTGCTTATCCCCACAAGACATTGCATCTTCTTAGTATGCCATCCTAAGGCTCCGTTCAGATGATGGTATAGATGTCATAGACACATAATCATAAGGCATAAAATGTGGGACTTCCATTCACACCTGCGAGAGAGGGTCTAAGCCATAGCCAATTAGAGAAGCTAAATTTGTGCATGCATGTATGTGTCTACAGCTTTCTCTCTCAATAGGTTTCATGTATATGCTCTGATTGGCCGACTCTTATATCAAGTCGACACAAAGTTGAAAACTTCAAGCTTAATGCCCAAACTAGTTTTTGTGACATAGCAAGGTCTGACTACGAAGCGTTGTTAGTTGGGAATTATGACATTTATACAACGGCTTGAATAGAGCCTTAGAAAGCCATTTGGTAACTGAGGTATCCACCATGAAAGAGTTATTCTTGCCCTTCTGAATTCAGTGTTTACTGGAACACGAACATTTTATACTCGGGTGTAGAGGCTCTTCATGTGAAACCTCCGGCACACAAAGTACTGACTAATATTGCACGAGCAAATGACACTGCGAGCATGGAAGCAGCAGTTGTGAAGATGACTCATCTTCTTGTAGTAATATACTGATAATCCAGTGTATTATTATTGTTAATTTATTTAAAACTGACATTTATTTAGATATGTGGTATTTATAAGGCAGTTTATCAATAGCAGGTAGCATCTTGCCTCTTTGCTTTGATCAGGGCCTGTGCAACCAGTGGTAGTCAAAATTTTTAGAATTTAGAGAATAGTGCATAGCAGAATTTAGAGGCAAAAAAATGTTCAGAACTTACGAAGACATCAGCCAGCAGAATTTAGGATATGCAGAGATTGCACTGAGTGGCAATAGTGCCATATGTTACATTTGCTATCTGCATTATTAATTTGTGAAACAATTTCAGCTGTTTGAAAATGCATTTTTCTGTTAGAAATTTGTATTTCTTGCAATTTCTTTTTTTTTGGAGGGGGGGGGTATGTGATGTACTCTGTTGTCGAGTATATGGTGTTAAAAATATTTTATCATATTTTTTTTTTTCAGGTGTAAATTTTGTGCATGATTTGGCTTTCATTGAGACGTCTCTGGGTAAGGAGTTACTAAGGAAGATAAACTTACATGCAGGTTGAAGCATGCAGTGTCAAATGTATAAGGAATATAAAAGATGCTGTATATTAGTATAAGTTTGAATAACCATAATAAAAAAATTTCTTGAAAATTGGGTTTTTTCTGCGAGTTATTAAAATTGGAAATAATTAATTACAATATTTATGAAAATTTTCGAAAATAAAAATACAAGTAGTATTTAAAAAGTACTGCAAAACTCATTTTTAAGTAGAAAAATTATTCTCAGATGAAATCCTTTCGATTTTGGTTGGTATCAATGAACCCACTACTTTCTAAAAGCATTTCTGTCAATTACTAAGGGCTAATGAACAGGTGTTGAATTCTCAAGATGAATGTTGCCGAAACAGAAAAATGTGTACTTCAGAACATTTTGCAGTAGCTCAAAGTCACGGACCTGATCTATACTGTAGTCAGGGAGAAATTATTCCCCTTCCTTTTCTTTCAAAAGCTGAGTTTCCAAACGCACAACGGGAGGCCGTTGCTAAAAGCTGTGGAACCAGTTTTATAGCTATTCTTAGCAGGGATAAATAGAAGGGCTAGCTCGTTTCTTTGTTCGACTCCTCGCCGACGCGAGCCTAATGGGGGGACGTAACAGGCAATAATCTGACGTCACTGTGATGCCACCTGTCCTGATTTCCCGCGTTTAAAACAGTAGTTTCATTGAGCTGCGAGACGATTTTCTAGAGGTTACATATCCCAAATTAATTTTAATAATATATATATCTGTTTTCTAATAATGTATATATTTAAAATAATTTATATATATGTAATTTTAGTCAGTTTTTATTTTAAATTCTATATTGTAAAGTATCGTTTACGTAATATGGCTTTTTGCGCTGCAGTAACGTGCCGTAGCACTTACAGAAGTATGAAAGAATGAGATATTTTATTTCATGGGACCAAAGGATCCAAATGAGAGTTTGCTTTTGACGAAAGAATGGATGCACAAATGTCAAAGAGAAGATTATATTAATGTGAAGAGCGGAAAAATTTGCAGTGAACATTTTCTATGCAGTGTTTATGAAGATAATATGAAAAATCGCTTGTTTGGATAGCCACTAAAAGAAACTGTTGAAATGGAATGCTGTGCCGAAAGTAAATTATGAGAACAATAATAAATCGAAATTGATGATGACAATAATAAATCAAATTTTAATGGTTTTGAAATAAAACTCACAAATGAAAATGTAGATCATCATGAATGTTTAAGGATAAACAAGAACGCATTGATAATTTGAAGAACAAAATAATATCCTTAGAAAATTGTATTAAATTGTATTAAAGTATTGAAAAATAGAGAAAAGAAAAATTTTAGAATGTTTGTTCAGCGACAAAGAAGGTGGACGACATCTAGACAGAAATTGGTATCAGAAATTAAAATCTCAAATAGCGAAATTTTGGGGGGGGGGAGCACAAATCGGAGAATTTGGAAAAATGTCTAAAGCCTATTTTTATAAAGACGTAGATTAATGCATTACTGAAAAAGAAGAAAAAAATCAGGTGGACTAGTGAAAATATCTCACGTTGCATTGTCATAAGAGCTCTGTCATCTTAAAGCTATGATTTTTGGAAAGAAAAAAAATTGGAATATTTTTACCTAGTATTATCAAATTAAAGAAATGGTGTTTTTTTATTTTTTAGTGTTTTCTAAATTTTAGTGTAGTCCAAGAATTCAAAGTAATGTTCTTACTCTGAAGAAGGAAAGAGGCGAATATTTGTATTCTGTAGAAAAAATATGCGTTCTCAGTTTCGACGAAATGCGTATAGATTGAAAACTCTGCTATGACTCTAAACTGGACTAAGTTGGTTCTTTTCAAAATGTGCAGTTTGTTTTAATCAGAGGTCTCATTTCGCGCTCTGCCTCAAATTACTGAGAAACCGCGTTTTAGATAGAGGATTTGTTTTAGATGATGTAACTGTTTTAAATTTTAATATTATTAAAGATGTTTTAAATAGAGATTGAGAAGAAATCAAATTGTGTCCCAAACTAAAACCAAATTATTTAATGGTCAAGGGAAACGAGAGACAAAAAGTCGCTCCAGAGAAAACATTATTTTCAAAAAGTACCGCAAAAGGTATACTCTACCCCACAGGAAATCAGAAAACATCTGACTTCTATGAGTTAATCGATAATATCTTTGGTATTATGAATAGTACCAAAATAGTACCAACAAGAATAACAAGTATTTAACAAACTAATTTTGTTAAGTACTTGTTAAAGTTATTCTTATTGTATCCTTTGTAACTAATTATTGATTAGATTAGCATTCTAGATAAAATATAATAGTATAAAACATTAAAATTGGCATAAAAAGACCTGCTTCCTTTACTCACACTTTTGAAAAATTAAATAACTGTTTTAGGTTCTGAATAAAGCTATTTTGTCAATATTAAGGTAACAATCTTACATACATTTATTTAATTGTAATATAGATATAAGTATAAATTACAAAATTATTTTAAAAATATCTATTATATTGAATCGGAAGAGAATTATAACAATGTAAAATTTACAATTAGGCAAAAAATCAAACGTAAGTTAGCAGAAATGTTGCCATATATGTCATATATATTTAAACCTTTGTCAATGTAAAGTTGTTTTTTGAGTAAATTTAAATAGCTGCTATTATAGTTATCTTAGAAGCAGCATAAAAATTCTCTCAGTTAGCATGCAAATAAAGAAATGATTAGAAATAAACGTGCATTAAATAAAAAAACCTGCAAATAAAAATAAAAAACCACGGAACTTTATGTTAAAACAGTAGCACATTTTATCTATTATTTTAAAATTGAGTAAGCATTATTAAATTTTTAATGGTTCAGTCTAAAATGCATAAAGCAGTAACATTGCCTCTTTCAAATTATAGCTATCTTTCACACACAGCTCATTTTAAACGCTGGTTCAAAAACACTAATTTCCAAGCTGTGAATTATATTGGCGCGCTCAGTGTCATCATGGCTACGTCATCACTTCTCACTTTCTGCTTCAGGGGGAAAAGCTCTATGAGCTAGCCCTTCTCTTCTAAGTCCTGATTCTTAGCAATTTGTGAGCTGTTTTTCAGATAACACAGTAAATCTCGGGGAGGGGGGATTTGAAATCATGATCACTGCCGGTACGGCAGAATTTAGGTACAGCAAAATTGTAAAATTCAGCGAAGCATCAAGCAATAAAATTTTAGAATTTTGGGGGAAGGGCACTTGACAACAGAATTTATTGCGTACAAAGTCAGCAAAATGCATAGCGCCGTACCTGATTCATGATACAGCAGTATTCATTACCAATAGCAAACTTGTTTGAGGATAAGCTCGAAAAAATGTTTTCTAGTTGTTACCTAAAATCGGTAAACAATAATCTTTGAAAGATTATTCGATTATATCGTTACTAATATGGTAAAAATTTGAAAAGCAATCAGAAGCCGTATCTCTAGGGTCTTCACGTCACGATTTATTTTTATTTGTTCGAATATGATATTTATATCTCTCTTCCTACAAGTATGTATCTTCGTACGTATAAAGTATCAAAAATAATAAAAGTAATTAATAAATTTTCTCTAGTTGCCCTGAAAACTACATCTGAATATAAAGCTAAGAAAGACATCAGTAAATTGCTGTTGTTATTTGCTGATCATAATGGTAATCAACCGAACATGATCACATATACCATCTTCAAAACTTTGATTTTTATCAAGCTTCATATAAATACTAGGTTTTTGTTAGTCGCGTAATTTGACATCCTAAATTTAAGATGACAGATGAAATAATGACTAGTTCTGAATTAGCTCACTCAGGAAGTAAAATTTTCTCCTTCCCGTCAATATAGCATATTTATAGCTCCCAATGATGGCGATCACTAACTAAATATGTTATGGATTAGAAGCCTATTGCACTCCATAATTTTTTCTTTATTCGCTTTATGTGCATGCATGCTAGGTTGTGGAAGAAATTAAAAAGCCCTTTTTTTTTTACTTAGATTATTCGAATGTATACGCCAGACATTTATTTGTTGAACTGTAATTATAATTTGGAACGTGGTGCTAGAGCCGTTGGAGCCGAACCGAACGCCAGTTTGTTTAGAATTATAGAGTTTGATTACGCCAAAGCAGGTGAATTTGGAAAACACCAAAATCGGTCATGCATCCAACTCGTTCATCCAGGCTTGAACTTCGGATGAACTACCAGTGTTCGACGGCTCGCTTGATAGAATTTAGGGAGGAACTGATTGTTAGAATTGCGTTAGGCTCTTTGAATGTAGCAAAGCCACGAGGGTTACCTTCTTAAGATGGCAGACCTTCGTGGAGGAATTTTCTGAAGGCTTAGATTAAGTTATTATGGCAAAGCACAGTAGGATGCCTTCAGGTTGAACTTTCTTAGAGAAATTGGTTCCCCATAAACGTTACACATGGAGAAAATTATGAAAACGTCCATGCAGCCGGCCCATTAGCCTTGATTCGAATCCTAGTCGGAACTACCAGTGTTCAGCGATTTAATTCCTCTACCGCGGGAGGGCCTAATTGCTGAAGGGAACTGGCTTGTATTCATGTTACACACGGTGAAAACAAACAATGCAACCAGCTGATTCGTCTGGCATCGAACCCAAACCAGTTCGAACTTCCAGTATTCAGTAGTCTTAACCACTCGGCCACTGGTGGCGTGTGGGTAGGAGCCACAGATAATGTAGTGAGTAGCAAAAATCCCTAATAGTGGCCCTGGTTACTAGTAGGATTGTAAGTATATTGGTAATCATCCAATCTACAACAAGGAAATTTCGGAGCTTAATTGTAAAGTCAAATGCGACACTCCGATAAACGTGGTATATGTAGAGATGGAAAAATTTATTATTTAAAATATTTGTATTTATTAGTAAACATTTTATAAAACTTATTCTTAATTTAGCGTTTAAGAATTCTAAGAGAGTTATCTGAGTATTTTTTCCTCCTCTGGTAATCCAATAAAATTGAGTAAATTTATGTTCTGTAATATCTTTGCGTGTTATATACATAGTTTTTTTTCGTTCAAAGTTAGACAAGTTTACACAAACAATACAGGTCGAAAAGAGAGCTGGTCTGCGCCCGGTGAGCCTGTCGGCAGCGTCGCAAAGCGTAATTTGACTAACGAAAAGATCATGCTTTGGATCTGGTGAGATTGCCGTGGTGAGATCCATAAAAATGAATCTCTAAAGTTCTGGACCAGATAGTCACTTGTGTTGAAAAAAAAATTTATTTTAACAACATAGGCCAAAAATTTAGTTGATCTGCGCCCGTGAGTCCGTCGGCAGCATCGTAAAGTGTAATTTGACTAACAAAAAGATCATTCTTTTGTATTTGGTGGGATTGCCGTGGTTTTAATCACAAATAGTATATGGGAAAAGGTAAAACCCTTGACAGTAAAGGATACAACGAGATGCTAGTGCATGTTGACGCTGCTATCAAGGAAAAGAGTCGAATTGAGTTCCGGCGCAGAAAGGTAACGTTCCATCAAGATAATACCATACGTGTCTGCATTCACCGGCTGGCCTCTATACGGACTCGAAAGGGATCTTTCACCCCACCCACCACATAACTCCGACATCGCACGTTCGGACTTAAAGATGGAAAATTTTTAAAAAAGGAAACTTACTATGCAAATACATGTATTCATTAGCAAACATTTTATAAAATTTATTCTTAATTTAGCGTTTATGAATTTTCAGAGAATTATCTCATCGGATTATTTTTTCTCCTCTGGTAATCCAATATAATTGAGTAAATTTATGTGCTGTTAATATCTTTGCCTGTTATGTACATAGTGTTTTTTTTTTTTTTTTTTTTTTCCTCTCGTTCAAAGTTAGATAAAACTGAACGTACGTTACACTGAAATTACTTTGTCTAGAAAGTAAGCGCTTAGATAGAAACAGATGTGGGATTTCATTTTTAGAAGACATGAGATCACTTTCTGTAAAGTAATGTTATAAAATTTTGAATTTGAAATAATCGTACTTCGTTTTTAGTAGCGCAGAATGATAAAGATTTAATGAGAATATAGCAAAGCATCTTTTTAGAAACGCTGTTATAATTTTGCTATTTTATTTTTTTATGTTAGGTCAAGGAAAAAGGCAGGCTGCTAAATACGGTAACAGCACATTGCTCTGTTTCATATATAGCTAATCCGCTTTGAAATGAGGCACGAAGCAGTAAAGTAGCTGAACACCAGTAGCTCGGTCCGACTGGCTGCGCTTTCGTGGTTTTAACCTGTGTAACGTGTATAGGAGTCAATTCCCCTTAGAAAGTCTTCTACGAAGGCATCCTTTCCCTTAGGCAGATAGATCGTACCGGTGTTTATGTTATCAACAGTACTGGTTATTTTCAAAAATGATCATCCTAGAAAGGTGATTGCCAAAAAGTATTCACTTCGCTTATTTATACGTTATGCATGAATATACTCTTTTTAGTCAATCTAACATATATAAATTACTAATGCTCAAAACAAATTCAATTTTCAATATTCTGTTTCCTATTTGTTCCTGTTCAATGAAACAAATTCATACACAGCAAATCCAAATGCATCGCTACAGGAAGATGATAAACCAGCTCAGTACGTAATTACAGTTGCATCCGGAAAAGAGTACATATACATATAAATATAATATATATATATATATATACGATATACAACGATATACAATATATATATATATAAATATTATCGTTTTTTAGGATGTATCTATAATATGTATCATTTTACTTTACTAAAATATAATATTCAATTTTGTAATTTAGGAATTTCTTCCCCCTTATCATGTATTATCAACTTGTACATTACCCCTTTAATTATCAGCTGTATTTTATAAACCTGAAACATAGAAACGCAATTTGATTTTATGCATTTCAGTATCAAGTGAAATCTTGAAACTGATCGTTCATTATAAAACTTTATGTAGTTTTTAATTCAAAGCGGATCTCAGATAATGTGCCGCAAATTATTTCCACACTAAGTTTTTTGTGCAAATAATACGTCCTGCTAGTGTTTTTGTAATAAAATGCATGTTATTAATTGATTTCGAATTTTCGTTGCATCTTGATATTGCTGCCAAAGATATTCAATCAAGAATAGTATCTTTTACTACGTTTATGTGTATGGATACATAGACCCTTTCTCCGTGTACTAGAAAAATTTCATAATGATTTATCCACTTTTGAAGTAAAAAAATAATAGTTAGGAGTGTTATACGATTTTATAATACAAGTAAAAAATATATATAAAGCTCTGGAAAGTGCTAACACATATTTATGGAATATTATGGATGGTAATTTATGAAATATTATGAATGGATGAGTAAATGGAATATTATGTGCATGCTATATATGTATACACATATCATCAAGTATAAAATCATTTATATATAATTTTTATGTCGCGATGAAATTACCGAAATGCTTAAAAATCTAGTATTTCTAAAAACTGTTTTCTTCTGCAGAATAACGGCAAATTATGAAACATTACGCAACATTGAAAAGCGTGATGAACAAATTTTGCGAAAAGAAATAGCGACTGCTGCACGTATCTCACAGATATCTTTCATTCAACACAAAAGTGAAAACGTTCTATTCCTGTTCAAAACATACCTGCAGTCTGACTCACAGACGGAAGAAATGACAGCAGGTCTTTTGTTCAACTCATGGAAGGAAGTAAGATGGAGTCGCCCTAAACAAGTTTCTCGGTACCCTGCTCTGAAGCACCGGCGATCCCTACGTGGTGACCAAAACATTGGGTCATTTACCATTGAGTTCTATGGGATTTGACGCGTTCGGGTGTAAATATTTTGTAATTACGTCGCAAATATACATATAAATGTATATATTTTCTTTTTCTACAACACTTCAGAGTCCTAAGTATGTGAAAACAACATATTTTTAAACAACATTTCATTCTGAACGGAATTAAATGCTATACTTTTCACAGGACAGTTTTCTCAGAATGGTTTAATTTGAATGAAATATTTTCACAAGTGTTCGTTAAAAAATTAAGGTAATTCGATTTTATTCGGTTAAGGTACAAAAATTAAGATCAAAGTTTATTGTATTATTAATATTAAAATTATGCATTATTTCTTTTCTATTTATAGAACTTCTTCCTAAAATACTTACTTAATATGACATTACTTAAATATGACATGGTTTTTTGGCTTCTGAGGCATCTTTTAAATCGAAAAATGTAAGTCAATTTATAATTAATGCTCTATTCGGTTCATTTTAAATTAGAGAATTATTAGGAATCAGCGAAATACTTTAAATAAGTATTTCGCTAATTCCTAATAATTAAATAGGTATTAAATAGTATTTGACTTTCTCTGAACATTTTTGAAAGGGAATAAAATAAGTTTTTTTTTTTTTTTTTTTTTTTTTAGTATTATTTAAAACTTGTAACTGAGTTATTATAAAATGTAAAGGGAATAATTCTTTTAATTATACTTATCAGATTTTTTTTTACCCTTCATTTCAACAATACATATTCCAAAACTCTTTATTACGTTCTTAAGTGCGCATATCATAGCATTTGCTTTACAATACCTTTTAACAGATTGCTTTCCAATACGAACAATTCTTGCTTAAATAATTTTATAACGTATTTGTCAACAGGATTTCAATTTATGTTTACAATTCAATATTAAGGTTATTATATATTTAGATAACATTTATAATCATTATAAATTAGATACATTTAATCATTAGATTTCTTCACAGTACTTTCACAGTTGTTTATAAGTGAATAAATTCTTCATTTCAAATACATTTATAAATAATTTAATGAATATTTAAGTATGTTGTCAAAGGCAGATACATGCTTTTCGCAAGCACATGCATAAATACCCATACATATTTCCTATTTATCATTTCCGGCATGTGCAAATCTTTAATTTCTGTGCATTCACTATATTTTTCGGATAATGTAATTTACACTAATTTAGCATACACCCGAATGTTTTACATAAAAAATATATATGAATATAATGTGAATGAAAATTATAAGTATTATTTTTAATACCCACTCAAAGGTCAGTTTTTCTTCAAAATTCCTCCACGATGGCATCTCTCTCTTTAGGCAGATAGCCCTTGCATGCGTTACTCTATTTAATAAAACCTTAATCTGACCTATGTGCCTAATTACAAATATTTTAACATACATAATTTTATATTTACATTTAGCCATCAAGTTTCAAACTTTTCAAATCTTCTAGGAAATAAATTTTGACAGATCTCTTTTAGCAATTTTCTTAAAATCTATATTTTTGTAGTGCAACAGCTTAGAATTTTATAAAACAAATTCATAATCAAAATCGCTGTTGTTAGTTATCGAAAAATAACCAAGATGTGATTTTTGCGTAAATGTCAGTAAACAATACAAATTGCTATTATCCATTACACTATGAATGTTTCTTTCATGCGAGAGTGTCCCTTTTTCGATTTCTACGGAACTGTCGTGTGTCGAAATACTATCAGAATCTTGTCAAGCGAGCTTCTGAATGTAAACAAAGAACACCCCGTTTGGTGACCCAAGCTTCAAAGCAGTGCTTCACTTCTAACGCGGATTGGCCCCTCCTCCCTTTCCTACCTCCATGAGTCTTACATATTTGAGTCTTTATCGCTCAACGTTCGTAGCGCCATCTGTTATTAAAAATCGACATGAGAAAGGGGTATTAAACGCTCTTAAAAGAGGCGGTGAAGGAAAACAAATTTATAACATTAAATCCCTAAGTGAACTAGAGATCTACTTAGAAACCATACAAAACCCGATCGGGGCCAACGAGATAGTATACTGGTGGAGAGCGTATTTCAACCTTCAACCGGTTCCAACATTAGTGTCACGTGACTGCTGCGCGAATTCCGAAAGTCCCGAAATACTTTACATTGCTTTCTATGGGACGAAAGACTGCTGCTCTGCTTGGTCACATAAAATTTAAGTAAAAATGGTTATTCGCTGCAGCGCCTACGGATGTAAAGAAAGTTTCGTGAAAGGAGGACTTGTAACCTTTCATAGGTAAGTTAAAACTGCATGATTTATTATTTTATTTTCAGTATTTTTGTCATTTTACTATCTCTGTTGAATTGGTTGGAAAGTTTCAGCCATATTGTATAAGAAAATTGCCGCCGTATATGACATTTTCAGCATGTATTATTAGCATCAAAATGTATTAAATACTGTGACACAATTTACTGGAATCGCCCTTTACAAATAATTGAATTTTATATGTTTTTTCCGTGTATTTCGTTGAAATAGAAAGCTGCGCCAATTGGCGTTAAACTTTTTTCGCGAAGTCGTACGCGTTTTGATTTCATAAACAATTACTGCCTGCAATAAAAAAGAAAAATGCTATTATTAGCAATAAATTATTGAGAAAAGATTGTGCGATATGTTTACTTTGTTAAAAAAAAAAAAAAGCTGAAGATCTTGATTCATGCAACATTGAACATAAACAGTTAAACAGCATTATTTTAAAAATCAGATTACTTTTATAAAGCTCAATGCTTTATCATTATTTTCTATAAAAGCAATTAAAATAATCTGGATTATAATTCTGTCTCATCTACGATGCTGTTAGAAATTTATTGTAATTGAAAAAATGTGATGTGAAAAGCTTACCATATTTTAAATAGTATTTTAAAAAAAAAAAAAAAAGGAGAGTGAGAGAATTTTTAACTGTAATATCGTTTTGATCCTAATAATAAATACTGAGTTGAAGTTTGTTACCGTTTGATACATATTCAATATAAAATATTTGTTATAGTTAATAAATTTAAACAAATTTAAATTTTACAATTAAACAATTAATTTTTTAACGTTATTCAAAATTAAAGTTTCCATCTCAATTTTTTATTATTTACTTTAGATTTTCTTCCTAAAATTATTTAACCTAAACATCTTAAACAATGGTGCAAATAATTTAAAGCGATTATTAAAAATATAGATAAAATATTCTGGAAAAAAGGGGTTAAGTTATATCTAAATATAATTGTAAAAAATCGAACAACCTAATTCGAGGCCGTTGTCTGCTGACTGCTAGCAGACGGAAATAAAAAGCACTACCTGCCATATCAAAAGCGGGCCAAACTGGCGATGAACAGCCTAAGCTATCACTCCCCAAGAGCGCCAAGAGCATTAGTCACGTGGTATATGTTGGAGACACCCTAGCAGATGAATTCTCTGTGGGTGAGCCGTCTACCTGTTATATGAAGTCGTTGATCGGGGCCAGGGCTATATGCCACAAAGAACGGCCGCACCGAACTGCGTATATGACCAAGTCTCTCGACATGTTTTAATAAAGAAAGCTGCTTGAAATTCGCTGCCGCACATGAAATTTATTTACGTAAAAGAAATAAAGAAGAATTTACAGTTATCTGTGCCCTCTGTGTCGAGAACCATGTCTCAAGTTGCAAATGTTTAAAAAAGTACCCTAAAAGGTACAAAACTTCTGAAAAACAGATAGAAAAACTCTCAAATTTAACTGTAGTGTTAAATTATTCCCCCATACTTCGAGGCAGGGTCGGATTTACGATAAGCTACACAAGCCTCCCTAAAATTAAAATATAGTACAATTAGTATTAAATCATAATGTGGCGTTCCGACAGATACTTCAACTTCTATTCATGAGATGGCGCCACGTGTAAAATCCAGTTCTTAATCGGAGCAGCAAAGCGACATCTGTACTCACTCAGACTTCTCGTCGGACAAATGTACGCGACGCTAGCACGAACTGTGTTCCGAGCTCTGTGTTGATCTCTGCAATGTAATTTAAATTGTAATTTAGTATTTAATATATTTTTTTGTTATAGGAGATTGTCTACTCTTATTTTCTTTAATTATATCATGCATTAAGCACACACGACCACCAAAAGTGGTGACCTTTTGACTGAGCACGCTACTGAGAATGGATTTTCAACGACCCTAAGCCACGTGCATCCAAGGCATTCTGAAGAACTGACTAAAAATAACAACGAATATGGATATTAAACGTATGCTACAACGTACCCCTTCAATTATTTCTAGAAGTATTGATATATATTGCTTGTGTTTTTTTTCAGTCGTGCTTATCATCGCAAGGAGCTTCAGCAAATCATCAATGTGATCTGTTCCGTTCCGCTGACTTCGCCAGTCGTGCAATAATTCTTCGATCATTCAACTTTTGTGACAAATGTAATACAATAGTGATTTTCGCTAAATGTGCTACATGAGTAATTTTTCTGCAACGTGCTACGGCAAAATTCTTCCCTCAGTGTTCGAAAGTAGTGAATTTCTTTCCCACGTGCTACAGGAGTGATTTCCTTTTTCCTTCGAAAGTGCCTTAGCAGTGTGAAGTGGTGATTTTGTGTGTGCGCAATACAAAATGAACGCATCATTTTTTTTCTCAAATAAGGGTTTCTTTTCAAATGCATTTCGGTAAAATATTATTTGTGTGTGTAATTGCTGACCCTGTCTTATTTGTGTGTGTATCGTTACGTAAATTTTTTCTGCATGGTTAAAATATTTATTGTTATCATGGTAAAATATCAATAGTGTATCCTCATGCTACAATATTTGTGCTGATAAGTGTTTATTAATTAAAGTGAAAATTATCTATCAGTATGCCCGACGATATTCCACCAGAGCCACAAATCACACGCGTTGCGGTGAAGCCACCGCCTTTCTGGAAAAATAATCCTTCATTGTGGTTCGCTCAGATCGAAGCACAATTTTCTATCGCTCGCATTAGTGAGGATTCTACAAAATTCAACCACGTAGTTGCAGCAATTGAGTCTGATATTCTGAATTCAGTGCATGACTTAATTCTCAAACCACCTGATTGTGATAAATACTCCAAACTGAAACAGCGGCTCATTGAAATCTATTCAGAAAGTGAATCTTCAAAAATACGTACTTTACTACAAGGACTTGAACTTGGAGATCAGCGACCTTCATACTTGCTGTCACGAATGCGTGATCTGGCAGGAAGCCATTTTAGTGACGACTTGTTGAGGTCACTATGGCTTTCGCGTCTCCCTAATAACATACAAATAATTCTTGCTGCTTCCAATGAAGATCTAACCTGTTTAGCAGCAATGGCTGACAAAATTAATGAACTTGTTACTCCAGCTTATGTCAGTGCTGCTAATGCTGCACCTTCCAGTTCATCCCTCGAACAACAAGTGGCTGAATTGACCAAAAAAGTATCTGAACTCTCTACAAGTCTTCATGCTTCACGGAGATACAATCGATCAAATCAGGGCCCACGTAATAAATTTCGTGCCCGAAGCAGGAGTCAATCTCGTCATAATACTCGAACGCAGTACAAAGAACCCACAAGTGGCATATGTTTTTATCATATGAATTTTGGCTCTCAAGCTCGCAAGTGTGCCCCTCCATGCACTTTTGTACAAGCGGGAAACTAAATGGGCGGTCTTCTGCTGGCCAACAGAATGTCCGCCACATCGACAGAATAGTACTGGCTGATCGTTCAACTCAGTTATGTTTTCTAGTAGATACTGGAGCTGATATATCAGTGCTCCCGAGAACTAAAACAAATGCTCACCAACTTAATAAACTTGTACTGTATGCAGCCAATGGTACCCAAATTGCAACCTACGGCACCAAACTATTGACACTTGATTTAAACTTGCGCCGGACTTTCAACTGGCCTTTTATTATTGCGGATGTAACTCAAGCAATTATTGGTGTCGACTTCTTGACATATTTCCACCTTCTAGTGGATGTCAAGAATAATTGCTTAATTGATGCTACAACTCAGCTGACGTCACAGGGCCAAGCTTCTCACGTATCAAACGTACCTACCAACATAAGTGTTTTATCGGGCAGCACACGGTTTCATCGGTTATTAGCAGAATTCCCTGACATTTTAAACCCATCCAAATCAGGGCAGTATACTCATCAGCCAGAAGTGTATCATCACATTGAAACACATGGCCCACCTGTATTTTCCAAGCCTCGTCGTCTTTCTCCAGAGATGCTAAAAGCAGCTCGCAAAGAATTTGAATTCATGCTAGCACAGGGAACCATTCGCCCATCTAAAAGTCCATGGGCCAGTCCACTTCACATGGTTAAAAAGTCTAATGGTGACTGGCGGCCTTGTGGAGATTATCGTCGACTTAATGCCGTCACAGTCCCTGACAGATATCCAGTCCCACATATCCAAGACTGTACCCATCTTTTTCATGGAACAAACATATTTTCTACCCTCGATCTTGCCAGAGCATATCATCAGATCCCAGTGCATGCTGAAGATGTGCCTAAGACCGCAGTAACTACACCATTTGGTCTCTTTGAGTACTTATATATGCCATTTGGCCTTCGCAATGCTGGCCAAACATTTCAGCGTTTCATACACCAAGTACTGTCTGGTCTCGATTTCTGCGTCCCATATTTTGATGATATCCTGGTTGCATCTACAGATGCGGAAGAACATTTTCAACATCTGCGTCAGATTTTCAATCGCCTTAAAGATCATGGATTAAAACTAAATCCATCCAAATGTGTACTTGGTCAACCCTCAGTTTCCTTTCTTGGATGTCTTATCACCCAGAATGGAGTCAAACCTTTACCGGAAAGAGTCAAAGCAATTAACGACCTACCTCAGCCCAAAACCATCTCTGAACTGAAGCGTTTTCTAGCAATGTTAAATTTCTACCGACGCTTTCTGCCAAATGCCGCAAAAACACAAGCCTGCCTACATGAGTTTCTGAAGAATAGCAAAAAAAAAAAAAAAGGACCAACGAGCTGTCCCTTGGACTGAATCTGCATCTGCAGCATTCGTGCAATGCAAACACGATCTGGCAAATGCAGCCACACTTTCTTATCACTCACCTAGTGATCAGCTCTCTATAATGGTAGATGCATCTGACACGGCCATAGGAGCAGTGCTTCAAGCCCATACCACTAAAGGACTTTCCCCAATGGCATTCTTTTCCAGAAAACTCACTACTGCAGAAAGGAAATACAGCACATATGACAGAGAGCTACTTGCTGTGTACTGTGCTGTTAAATACTTTCGGCACAACTTGGAAGGACACGACTTCATCATTTTCACCGATCATCGACCATTAACCTTCGCTTTTAGAAAAAACTCTGACTCATGTTCTCCTCGTCAGCTTCGACATCTGGATTTCATCGCCCAGTTTAGTACAGATATCAGATATGTCTCTGGTACTGATAATTGTGTCGCTGATGCCTTGTCTCGGGTAAACAATATCAACCTCACTACCCCAGATTTATCTGAAATTGCAAAAGCTCAATTGCATGATGAGGAACTCAAGAACCTAATCTCAAATCCACAAACCTCCCTTCAGTTACAACCGCTGCACATTGATCCAACGCTTAAAATTTACTGTGACATAGAGAACAATAGAATACGTCCCTATATTCCTGTCAATTTTAGACGTGAAGTGTTTAATGCCTTGCACAATTTGGCACATCCTGGAATCCGTGCCACCAAAAAGCTGATCGCAGACAGATTTGTCTGGCCAGCAATGAATCAAGACATCACAGAATGGACTCGTTCATGTATTAGATGTCAACGGTGTAAAGTATCCCGTCACACTCACAGCCCCATTCAACAATTTAACCTTCCAGCAAGACGCTTTGATCATGTGCACTTAGACTTGGTTGGCCCATTGCCTCCTTCAAATGGTTAAACTTACCTCCTCACTTGTATTGATCGGTACACAAGATGGACTGAAGCCATTCCTATTGAAAATATATCCGCTGAAACTGTAGCTCGAGCATTCATCTCCCAGTGGCTTTTAAGATTTGGCATGCCTACCACCATCACTACTGACCAAGGCCGACAATTTCAATGTCACTTGTTCGCATCCCTCACCTCTCTTCTTGGCATTCGCCATATTCGCACAACACCATACCATCCATCTGGAAATGGGATGGTGGAACGCTTTCACCGATCTCTCAAACAAGGTCTGAAGTGCCACAGTAGCACACACTGGACAGAAACCTTACCCCTAGTCTTGCTTGGTCTTCGCACAGCATTCAAAGAAGACATTGGTAGCACTTGTGCTGAAATGTTATATGGTGCAACCCTCCGTCTGCCAGGTGAATTCTTTCACCCAGAATCTACTCCAGTTATCGACCCTCCAACATTCCTTCAACGTTTACGTGAGACCATGAGCAATATCTCGCCAACCCCAGCATCTTCGCATAACCAGCCAAGCTATTTTGTACATCCTGCGCTTGAGACATCTTCGCTCGTATTCGTGCGCAACGATGCAATTAACTCTTTGGCATCGAAATCGCCCGTAGCGCCCGTTCATTCAGGCAACGGCAAACCGCCCCAACGCCTCGTTTATTTTCTACTTAGTTCTTTCCCCTCCACGTTAGTGTATGGCTCATTGGTTTCGCGAGTTGTTAAAAGACATGTCAATCATTCTTTTGAAGCAAATAAAGGAGAAATACGGAAAGCTATTGACGTTCGCAGGTGCAATCCGGCCCTAAGGTGAAACTGCACACAACGGAAACTGCACACAACGGAAACTGCACACAATGGATGAAACCGCAAAAAGGGGAAAGGAAAACTATTCCAAGACGAATTCGTAAACACGGGCGTTTTCGATGTTTGTTGAAAACAGATTTGGTAGTCTCTCGATGCGAAAGAGTTAAGCCAACTTTAACACCTTCTAATGATGGTCCATTCAAAGTTGTCAAACGAACACCGAAATATTTCACCATCATCTGCAATGGCAAACAATCAGTGATTGGAATCGATCGTCTCAAACCAGCATTTCTAATGCAAGATCCAACAACTTCCTCATCAACATCACTCCCGGAAGAAAGCTTACATCCCGTTAAAGAGCAACCTAAAACTACCAGATCTGGAAGAAAGGTTAAATTTAACCCAAAGTACTTATAACGTACCGATGGTATTTGGGGGGGAGTACTGTGGCGTTCCGACAGATACTTCAACTTCTATTCATGAGATAGCGCCACGTGTAAAATCCAGTTCTTAATCGGAGCAGCAAAGCGACATCTTTACTCACTCAGACTTCTCGTCGGACAAATGTACGCGACGCTAGCACGAACTGTGTTCCGAGCTCTGTGTTGATCTCTGCAATGTAATTTAAATTGTAATTTAGTATTTAATATATTTTTTTGTTATAGGAGATTGTCTACCCTTATTTTCTTTAATTATATCATGCATTAAGCACACACGACCACCAAAATAATCTCAAATAGCTTAGGGACTTATATCTGCTCAAGGAGCTAAATTAGAAGATAAAACTATAGAAGAAAACAGCATAGAAAAACCAGATTAAAATTATAAAGAAATATCCTTGATCTTCACTGAATGGGTAACAATAAATTTGAAAAAGCTAAAGGTTTCTTCGAGAAATTTAAAAATGCACAATCTGTAGGGAAGGTATAATCGAATATTTTCCTAGTGTAGACTGAATTTTAATTTAAAATTCTAGATATGATTTTACACGTTCGAGAACACATTAGTAAATAATTAAGACGTTACTACCTCCTCTAGATTTTCTGCAAGATTAGTATTTCGCAGATGTTTCAAATTTTCACAGATTAAAACATAACTGTTGCAGCTAAATGGGTGGAGACTTTATCTCTATGTTCTCTCCTCGATAATGGACTTTTAGTGTTTTCATATCAAATTTTTTGTATTGACTCAAGACTGTATTTCTGTAATATTTCAGAACATTCTGAACTTTTTCAATGATTAGAATATTTTTACTTTCATTTTTTCGAAACTTATTCGATTCCAGTGAATTCATTCAGAACTGAGAAAATAGATGGCGGCACTGGCTTAAGAGACTTTCGAATTTACAAATACTGGCTTTGTCTCCTTTTTATTCTCGCCTTCTCATGAAAGGTACAATGGAATCGTACTTCTTATAATTACCGTGAGAAGCCTTAAGTTGTTAAGCCGATAGTTTGAACTTCTGGTAAAAACTCTGTGTAGTTCTAAGCCTGAAGCGAAATGAAAACTCCAAATCTCATCTAACTCACAGCGGAGCGTGAAATGTACGCATGCGCAGTGGTTACTTTCTTCCTCGACATCTTGTATGTCCTAGGAAAAGTATCATATGTAGAGAAGATATATCTGAAATTTTCGATCGTCGCTGTGTATATTAATGAATACTCATCTTGTGTGTTATTAGGTAAGTAATTAAATATTCAGTAAGTTTAATGTACCAAAAATGCAATTATACTAAACACTTCAAATGAAATTCTTAATAGACGGAGAGAATGAGATATATTAAAAATTTCATCGTGGGTTTTTTTTTTTTTTTTTTTTTTTTAAGTATACGTGCTTATTTTAACTTAATATGCTGCATTTAATACATGTAAGACACTCAGCAAATGAGTTTTTTCTTTCCTTGCTGAGTAGCAAATAAATTACTTGCCATGTGTTGCTAATGCAAATTAAGGACAAAAAATTTAAAATTTAAAATTACAAATTAAAAAAAAAAATTTTTTAGACATTTAGCTTTCTTTTTGCATGTACATAACATTACATGTTTTTTTAAACCTTAAACTACTAATTTTAATAAAGTTAAAAATTTAATTTATAAAATTTGCACCTACATTTGTAAATATTGAGCTTTTCCTCTATAAATTTGTATGTGTCTAAACCTGTGTATGGAGTTTTTGATGCTTATGTACATTTAATTAAAAAGAATTCTCTCATATACAGAGAAAAACAAGAAAAATCTAACTTTGTGTTTAAATATTAAAAATAATAATAATAATAATAATAATTACAAATGCTGATTTTAAGTTCATGTGCAGTTTTATCAAAAATAAAGCACTAAAACATGTACCAGAAATGTGAAATAGCAATTTAGTTAATTCCTAAAAGAAAGAAACCTTAGTGTATTTAAAACATGCTCGTCAGCAAAGCATAAATATGGTAAATAATCAGTTTAAAGCTTTTTGACTGTAAAACTAGCCAGATTAATGATAAATCCACCCAAATTTCGTTAACATTTTTATCACACAGATAATGCAAAGAATATATAAGATACCGGCACAGCTTTAGTATTAGTCCTTTTTGGCGAGAAATTTGTTTGGCGACATTTTGGAGCGATAAATGAAAAATTATGATAACCTTGGTAACCCTAAATACTGAGCTTCCGACATGCCGCCATTTCTGTCCACGTAACTTTAACGAATTTGATAGGTATCAGAGCTTTGATGGCAGGAGGGATAAATTGTGTGTTTTCCTTAAAGTTACTTTTGTGTTAGGAAAGCACAACATGTAAAATATTTTTTAAAGAGCCAAATTTTTGATAGTTAAAACTGGTGCTTTTAATATTACATCACATGAGTCTTGACATTGAACTCTGCATATTATTATAAACTCCACCCCCCCCCCAAGGGAAAAAAAAATACATTTTCAGTAGCATGAGGTAAACTCTTGGTGTTTCCTTTGCTAAGGAGATCAAAATTACTGTGGTCTAAAAATACTTATTTACCTCATATTAGAACTATAGGGATGTGTAATTGCATGAATTCATAGGTTCAAATCAGGACCAAAATCAGGTTTCATTATTGCTTTTATAACATTTTCATAATTTGTCTGACTATAAAAAATATAATGTTGCTTAGATTATGGAATATATTGCTTATAATTTAGAGTTCTCAAATTTTGTAAATCTTACAACCTAACAGCTGTATATGAATAACCTTCACTGAGTATTATTACTTTTATTAATAGTATGTTGACATAACAGTCGACTTTTTATTTTAAATTTTATGCAAATTTTCTATATTACTTAAACATTTTATCTCACAGGAATCTGATTTTTTTTGTAATAAAAACTCTATAATAAAAGTAAGAGTACAATTTATATATAAAAATTTGACTATATGGCAAGCACTTAGATACTACACTTAGATACATAAAAAATTTTTTAGCAGTTTGCCAGGTTACTTACTTAATAATAATTGAAAAAAAATAGTCCTTATGGAATGATAATATTTACCAAATGATAGGTCTAATTAAATGCTCTGGGTAGGGTGAGCCATACTGACAGATTCAAATTTTCAATGTATTGAAAGCAAACATTAAAACTTTTTAATGTTTAGATTTTTTTAACAGTATATGTTTATATGAATAAACAGTTATCAGTTTTATGAATACATTTTGTTAATCAATGCCATCTTGATTATGCCCACCACTTGCTGGTACATGCTAAAAAATCAATCCTTTGATCATCATTGACCTCTTAAAATTTCATCAGCCTCCCAGGGTGTCCATGGTGACCCCAATAGGAACCCATAGTTTAAATCTAGTAAGATGACTTGTAAACATGATAATGTTGGGACTTTGCTTATTGTTTAGATAACATTGAGCAATCCTGATCCCCCAGCAAGGTCAGTGCCGGAGCCAAGTAGCAGAATTTTTTTAATTGAGAAGATGTACTAGGTATCAGAATTTGCAGATGGTAAAATTTTTAGAATTTACAGAGCTACCAGGCAGTTAAATTCAGGACCCGCAGAGATTGCACCATACAGCAAAATGCACTGTGCCCAACAACCACTCAGAACCTGATTTCTATTTTATTTCTGTTACTTTATACTCCACTAGTTAATTTTTTTTACTGTTAAGAAGGATTCCAATAGGTACAGTTTTATTGTATATATGTGATATGTAAAGCCATAAATGCATTAGTTTATTATAAAAATCTTATTTGTGGTGCTGTAATTTCTGACTGTATATAATTTATACAGAATGAAAGTTAAAGTTCATATCAAGACAATTTTTAAAAATGTAAGAAGCCAGGGAAGGGCCATTAGAAATGATAATCAAAATGAATGAAATACCATACAAAGTTTTAGTGACCTTGCTGTTTGTGAAAGCCCAGGTTTTTTTTTTCCCTTCACATCACCAATTTCCTGGAAGTTGTTTACCCATGCAACACTTGATTGCCAGCCGGGAACTTGACTACGTGGTGCAATATTAAAATTGGTCTGAAATGCATGTTGCAGGGCAATGATTGAGCCACTGTTAGAAAAGAATGGCTTGACAATGAATGCATGCTTCACTTTCATCTGCTCCATGATACCAACTAAAACCAAATAGATTAAAATGTTGTGCCCCAACCTCCTCGAAGCAGTTGTCGTTTCAGGGCTCCAAATTCAAGTAAGCAAGTTGCTCTGCCCACCTTGTATATATACAATATTTAATATTAATTTAATTATTATCTTCTAGAAACTTATTGCAATATTAGTGTAACATAAATAAATATATATACAATGAAGAGCCATTACATTATGACCACCCTCCATATATAACAGTGGGCTCGCCCAGGAAAAAAACCAATATGGGCATGCAACTGATGTTAGAGTATATAAAAAGGCTATACATTGTCTTTCCAAATATAGCACAATTAGCGACATAATGGGAAAAGAGCTGATTTATCGGACTTCGATAAAGGTCAAATCGTTATCGTTTGGCGACTAAGACAGCTGGTGACAGCTTTTACTGCATTTAATGAAGAGATGAACGCAAGCTTATATTCTTACAAGCAGGCTGGCTACAGGGGCATTTTTCTCAAGGTTTTCTCCTAAGTAATGTAAATATAAACTAGTTCAAGAGTCCTGCACAAAGGCATTCCTCTCCTTAGGCAAGTAGTTTATCTCAATTTAATTCACAAACTTCATCAAGATCTCTATGGATAATTTAATTACAACAAAGCATTCATTAAGATTATCCAAGGGAAGACCTAAAAAAGAAATGCTTATCTCTATGTTACGGAAGAGTTAAATTATTGTTATTTCAAAGCTCATAGCCATTGGTGGACCCCAAAAATCAGTATTTAAATAGTAAATTTTTATAAGAGATACTGACAGAAGCCAGGTGAGCACCTTTATATTATAGCACAGGTTATTGAGGAATGATTGAACCTAGATAGCTGCTAAGTTTGAAGGATTACATTGCAGTGGGAAGGGGTTCAGTTCCCCTATAAAACTTCTCAAGATGAGTTTCTGCTCGTGGTGTATTTTGGGTGCCCTCTTGCAAACATCCATGCCTTCTGCAGGATTCAAACTCAGGCCTATTAGGTCGTTGGTGTCACCAACTATTATACCCAGGGGTGTTTGTGGGACCCCAAAAAATCCCTTGAAACTTTTATGGACTTACTACCGACATTTTGTAGTTTCGAGAAGGGGGGGGGGAGAGAAATGAAAAATTACAATTATGAAGTATTGAATGACTTAATTATAAAAGTTCAATGAATAACTTTTTTTGCAAAATTAATAACCATAAATTTTCAAACATATAAACTACTACATTTTATGTAAATATTTTAAATTACCTGAATTAATTCTTTAAAAAAAATTATCTAATTTCTGCTGCTTTTTTTTTTTTATTTTCTGATGTTTGTGGTCTTGTCTTTCTTCTGTGGTAAACTTCATAATTGCAGGAAGGTTGACTTTTATTTTCCTCATTTACAGCTGAAGAAATTTCCTCGAGAACTGCACATGTAGAGGTAGAAGCAGTTTGCTTTTCTGCTAATGTAGAAGGTTTTTGATGAAAATGATGAACCACAACTTCATTTTGATTGTTGTCATAAAACTGCACCAATATTGCCAGTATACTTTCTTGAGCATTGCTAGTACTTTCATCCAAATTTAGAGAAAATGGAGTCTCCTTTAAAGTTTTAATGATATTTTCCTTAATAGTTTTTGCGAGCCCATTTTTCATCTTATAACATGCAGTAGTCCTGGACATTTCCAACAAGTTTAGTGCCGTCTGATCGCGGCTCAACTGTTTGCAGAGTTCAATTAAATTGGGAGCTACATTGAAAGAAAGAGAATTCTCGGCGATAAACGAAGTTATTAATACCTCTTGGCGTGCTTTTCTCGTCACTATATCCAATGGCCGAGCATCAGTCTCGAGTAAGCCATCAGTATTTTTTGAATTAGCATAATTACTTAAAGTCATTGAATGTCTAAATGCACTTTGAATATTTGGTACTTACGTATTATCGCAACCAGGTTGGCGCTATTTGTAAGTTTGAGTAAAAAAGTATGAATAGAAAGAAAATGTACATTTATTAATTACAGATTATTTTTAATACAGTTTTTTATATTATTTTGTTTTAAAATATAAAATAGCAATTAAACCCTTCCGGTTTCGAATTTGAATAAGTTGCAGAATTATTTTTTCGGCGGAAATCTTTTGGCTATTGCTTTTAGCACTGATTGAAAACCGTATTCGCCATAACCATGTACACGTCGACTTATTTTTACTTAAAAAAACATCCCAGAATTGCACAAAAATGGCATTGCGCACACTCTTGACTTTATCCATGTACACTGCCATTTTCTCATAAATTACAAAAATTTGCACGGAAATGCAGGAAAATTTTGTGAATCTTCACATGCTCTTTTTACAAAACTACGTATAACACGTAGGGTTGCCGTAAGTAGGGTCGCCAAATTTCGCAATTTATGCAAATTTTGGCCTGGTTGCGTTAATACGTAAGTACCTATTTTATGTGCGTCACAGTTTTAGAATGATTTGTGAAAGCCTTGAATCCTTCCCCACCATACTTCAGCAGTGAGTTACAAAAAACACAATATGCTTGTCCAGCAACATTTATTTTCTTGCACCATGTGCCGATGGTATCCCCATTACCATCTCTCCGTTCAATCCAGTTCCACCTAAATGCATTCCGGACACCTTCTTCTAATTGTATTATATCACTATTTATATCGAGAAATTTCATAGTGAAATTCTCTTGCGTACATAAATAAAAAAATATTTCAATAAACGAAACGAAAAATTTACACGTGCATCAATAAATGAAAGGAAAATTTTACACAGCGGAGGAAAAAAATGTTGAGAAGCGATCAATGACAAATAGCTAATATGGCGAACCCCTTCTCTACTTATTGGCACCACGCCAGGACAGATAAGACCTTTGAACCCAGAGTTATGTGATCGCACATCTGGTCGAATGAAGTCTCTCCCTATTTTTTCTGCAGCGCCTACTTGCCAAAAAGAATCCAGAAGAGAATGTCTGAGAACCGGGCGAATGAGTCATAACTCGCAATAAGGAAAGAACAAAAAAGAAGTTTTTTCCCCCTTTTCATGCATTATCACTGCCTTTGGAGAAAGAAAGGAAAAAGTTTTCACCATACTGACCTTGCGTTTTCTGCTTTCAAAGCAAACAAAATTACCCAGATCAAAATAAATAATTCATTATTATTCCTACTTCCTTTTGAACGACATTCCGGGGATCGAAGTTCAAAATCCCCGGAGCACAAACACTCCTGTATACCAGCTGGGTGGTTAAAGTTTTATGATAAAGTGCTCTGCTTCTGTCTGAAGCATAGTGCTCCTACCCGCTAGAAGCATAACAGATAAGCATATTTATTATTGCTACCCTGGGTGTCAAGCATCCTCCTATGCTACCGAATTTTGTACAAAACATATAGCTGTTTTGGAAAAAAAAAAAAAAGAACTGATAGATAAAAATTATACATATAATAATAAATTAGTACAAGAAGAGAATTTGGGGGGGGCATTCACTAGTATTCACAGCTAGAAGTTGCTGTGTTGTAGATACTGGAAATGGTGGACATATTAGTGATGTGTTACTAAATGTAACTTTTGAAAAGTCACAAAATCTTGATAATCTGAACATATCTCTATTACTTGTTGATTCCTCCATTCAGACGCATGGCAGGGCACCACACAATGAGGGTATTTGCATCCTACAATTTTAAGCGTGACACATTACATTTTGAATAATAATAGAAGCAAGCGACATCTTTTAGGTAGCAAGTGTAGGGAGCACGAAAGAGTGCATGTTTTGTATATGGGGGCATTTATAATCTCAGAGTGCTTTGTTTTAATTCTGCTGAGTGATGGGGCTGGAGTTTTCATATTGTTGTCAAGTGTAGATGCCCTTAAGGGGTTGTATTTATATTTTAAATCAGAAATCTAAAGGTCTAGTGCCAATTAAGTGTCTTTCATCTTTTATATTTTGCATAAAATTCATATTAAAAATTCCATTTCTGAGTGAAAATTTCTTTTATTCTTTTCTGTCACAAAAGAAAACATTGCTGATTTTATAATGCTGTTAAATACTCAAAACCTTTTATAGGATCATTTGTAGAAAATTAAAGCAAAGAAACTTGTTTAGAATTATGGCCCAATTTTCTAGAAACTGCATCCGATATTTTCAATAGACTTCTCTTAGTTTATTTTCTGTATACATAACTATATGTAATACTGTATATTGATTTTACAGGTATTATATAAGATCCTGCACATGGGACCTTTAGTAAGAGCCAGTAGCTAAGCTAGGGTGGGGCAAGGGGGGATATCTCTTCCCGTGCGCAGCATCCAGGGGATGCCAAACCGATGTTAGGGAATTTTAGATTGAAATGTTTTCCATTCTTGGCACACAGACAAAATCCTCAGTTGTTACCGGGTGGTTAAAGCCCTAGCTAAACCTCTGGTAAGAGCACAAATTTTTATATAATCTATGCATAGTTTCAATAGAATCTGTATACATAACTCTATGTAAGCTTTATTTAAAATTATATCAAATTTTAAGACTAAGGTTTCTGGCTCAAATCAACTATAAGATTTTTGGCTCAGTTTATCGAGAACTAGGCCACAATTTTAAAAGATTCTTAAAAAGGGTAACATTGCATTTTTTTTTTAAATAAAATTTTATAACATATTTTCACGAGGTTTGCTTTGTGTATGCATTATTTATGATGGCACAAACAAATCTTTCAAAAAACTATTCTTACAATTCACAGATTTAAACACTTGTAGGATATGCCAAATACTATTTTAGCAGATAGAAAATTGGGCATTTTCTTCTGGTGTCCAACTTTTTCATCTGCAGATTGCAGCTCTCAAATGATTTTAGTGAGAGTATGCTGAAAATGGAAAAAAAAAAGAGGGGAAGAAAACATGTTGTGGTCTTGAGAATGTGAAAAGATAATTTGAATAAGGAATAGTTCAATAATTTGAAAAACAGAACCAGTGTTTTTTTTTTTAACTTATATTTACTTACTGTATCTGGAAGGAATAAATCAAATGACTGGATAGCATGCATTGTTCAGAAACTGTTGTTTGAGATAGGACGAATAATTCCCCTCTTTTTAATATAGTTTGCGAACTTACTTGTTTCACATAAAAAACAAAACCATACCCCCGCACATCTAGTGAAAATCAAACCTAACTATAAAGTATTTAACTCATTTGTCAAATATAAACTGCATCATCATTCATTTTATTTGCTTCATTTACAAATATACATTTTCTTTTGCTGTTTGAGCAAGATCTCAGGTTATATCTTGCATGTGCCACATACAACTAAGAAGTTTTAGCCTGTATGACTTAAAAAAAAAGTTTATTACACTGAAATGTGTCATAAAATGTTTAAGGTTTATGTGATTCAGTCAGATTTCTTGTGATTTTGTACCATGGCAATTTAAAATATGGAATTGTTAAAAATTGTGTAGTATTGCATGCTCTCTGGCATAATTTAAAAATTTAAGTTGTGGATTCTTAAATTAGTTGCAGGACTTCTCTTTTAAGTCATAGTCTACGAAATTGCTACTTCTTATAAAGTAAGCAGTGATTAACAGTAAAAAGCTGCATGTAGTTTGTGAGCTGTAGTTTGGGCGTGCTTGCTATAGTGGTTAGTAAAGGCTGACTCCTAGCCCCGAACCAAGGGTGTAAGTTGGATCATTGGTCTCGAACTCGAACTGCATGCAGGCTGAATGCTCAGTATCGAAACAGAGAATTTTTTTAAAACAAAATAAAATATTTTAAATAAATTTTTAATTTCTCACTAAATACTTATCAAAACATAGATAAACAACAGTGATAATATCCAAAGAACAAGAGTTCAAATTTTTCTTTGTAAAATCTGAAATCTAAAGTTTGATACCTGTGAGTTATTTCTGCTTGTTATAGGTTGTAATTCAAATATATTTACTGCTATGTATTGTATTTCCAAACTCATATTTATTTCAGTAATTCTAATATGTTTAATTAATCATTTAGTAGCATACTTTAATTTAAACTAAAAATAAACAAATTATCAAAATTTTGTTTTCTGAGAAAACTTCCATAGTGGAATAAAACTTGAGAATAAGTAATGACAACCTAGTCTTATTTCTAATTTATTAAAATGTTTCTTTCACTAGTAAACTGTACCAACTACACAGCTAACCATCATAATCGGCTGCACTCTAAATCCAATGGTGTGAGTGAGCAGTGTATGGTACTTTACCCTAAATTCATATTGAACAGTTATTATGGACTGACTTCCTAAATTCATGCTGAAGAGTTATTACTGACTGACTTCTTGAAAAGGAGAGCATACAAAAAACCTTCTGCTGCTTGGATGCCATTTTAAAACTTCAAAAACAGTATAATGATAACAGTGCTGCCACTTATTTGGGGGGGGGGATGCTACAAACTAAAAATTTAACATTTTCCTTTACAATGACATATTAATTTAATTTTCTGTTTGTAATTATAAAAATCTGAAATTTTATATAGAAAGAGCTGTTAACGTATGAATGTATTCCAAAAGAAAGCAATTATTCTTAAAGCAAAAATTCATACCTGACTGTAGTTATTTTTTGACAAGTATGAATAAAAGTAAATTCAATATGCAACCTCAAATCTTTGAATAAGAATTATATCGCATCCTAACTTTATTAGCTCCATTTATAAATTTTCTGGTGCATTATTCATGTTCGTTTTTAATAATAAGGAAAATAATGTAAACTCAGACTTCAGATAACTAAAATCTTGACATCTTTCCAACATTCTATTTGTTTTAATCACAGATACTTGCATATTATTCCATTAACCATCAAACTGTCACCAAGCAATTCAATTTAATGCCAGTTGTGAATAAGTGTGACATAACACACTCACAACTTCTGCACATTTGTTTGTCACCCAACTGATTCTTGATAAATCACTTTTTTGTTTTTATGAACACAACAAAACAAACAAACAACAACAACAACAAAAAAAAAAAAAAACTGTTACTGCTGTATTTTTCCCTTGCATTTTAGAAAAAAGGGGGGGGGGTAGAATTTTCAGGTACCATCTACAGATCAGCAAGCAGTGAATTATTTTCAGTTTTGGGATTCTGCTCATGGAGGTAGGAAGTAAGAAGGAGTCGCCCTAAACAAGTTTCTCCGTACCCTGCTCTGAAGCACCGGCGATCCCTACGTGGTGACCAAAACATTGGGTCATTAACCATTGAGTTCTATGGGATTTGACGCATTCGGGTGTAAATATTTTGTAATTACGTCGCAAATATACATATAAATGTATATATTTTCTTTTTCTACAACACTTCAGAGTCCTAAGTATGTGAAAACAACATATTTTTAAACAACATTTCATTCTGAACGGAATTAAATGCTATACTTTTCACAGGACAGTTTTCTCAGAATGGTTTAATTTGAATGAAATATTTTCACAAGTTTTTGTTAAAAAATTAAGGTAATTCGATTTTATTCGGTTAAGGTACAAAAATTAAGATCAAAGTTTATTGTATTATTAATATTAAAATTATGCATTATTTCTTTTCTATTTATAGAGCTTCTTTCTAAAATACTTTCTTAAATATGACATGATTTTTTGGCTTCTTTTAAATCAAAAAATGTAAGTCAATTTATAATTAATACTCTATTCGGTTCATTTTAAATTAGAGAATTATTAGGAATTAGCGAAATACTTTCGCTAATTCCTAATAATTAAATAGGTATTAAATAGTATTTGACTTTCTCTGAACATTTCTGAAAGGGAATAAAATAAGTTTTTTTTTTTAAAGTATTATTTAAAACCTGTAACTGAGTTATTATAAAATGTAAAGGGAATAATTCTTTTAATTATACTTATCAGATTTTTTTTTTTTTTTTTACCCTTCATTTCAACAATGCATATTCCAAAACTCTTTATTACGTTCTTAAGTGCGCATCTCATAGCATTTGCTTTACAATACCTTTTTTCATAGCCCAATGCTCAAAACTTCATCATACCACATTACAATACCTTTTAAGAGATTGCTTTCCAATACGAACAATTCTTGCTTAAATAGTTTTATAACGTATTTGTCAACAGGATTTCAATTTATGTTTACAATTCAATATTAAGGTTATTATATATTTAGATAACATTTATAATCATTATAAATTAGATACATTTAATCATTAGATTTCTTCACAGTACTTTCACAGTTGTTTATAAGTAAATAAATTCTTCATTTCAAATACATTTATAAATAATTTAATGAATATTTAAGTATTTTGTCAAAGGCAGATACATGCTTTTTGCAAGCACATGCATAAATACCCATACATATTTCCTATTTATCATTTCCGGCATGTGCAAATCTTTAATTTCTGTGCATTCACTATATTTTTCGTGTAAAGTAATTTACACTAATTTAGCATACACCCGAAAGTTTTACATAAAAAATATATATGAATATAATTTGAATGAAAATTATAAGTATTATTTTTAATACCCACTCAAAGGTCAGTTTTTCTTCAAAATTCCTCCACGATGGCATCTCTCTCTTTAGGCAGATAGCCCTTGCATGCGTTACTCTATTTAATAAAACCTTAATCTGACCTATGTGCCTAATTACAAATATTTTAACATACATAATTTTATATTTACATTTAGCCATCAAGTTTCAAACTTTTCAAATCTTCTAGAAAATAAATTTTGGCAGATCTCTTTTAGCAATTTTCTTAAAATCTATATTTTTGTAGTGCAACAGCTTAGAATTTTATAAAACAGATTCATAATCAAAATCGCTGTTGTTAGTTATCGAAAAATAACCAAGATGTCATTTTTGCGTAAATGTCAGTAAACTATACTAATTGCTATTATCCATTACACTATGAATGTTTCTTTCATGCGAGAGTGTCCCTTTTTCGATTTCTATGGAACTGTCGTGTGTCGAAATACTATTAGAATCTTGTCAAGCGAGCTTCTGAATGTAAACAAAGAACACCCTGTTTGGTGAACCAAGCTTCAAAGCAGTGCTTCACTTCTAGCGCGGAATGGCCCCTCCTCTCTTTCCTACCTCCATGATTCTGCTGCTTTAAAAAAAAAAAAAAAAAAAAAAAAAATTGTGTATCAATGGAGATGATATAGTCAACTCAATATGGATGACAAATCTGTAACAGGCTGAAAGGGTTACCTGGAGAAAGTTTGTAAAGTCTTTAATCCGGACTCGTCGGGACTTCGGCGATTCCGGATTAGGGGTTTTTCCTGATTATAGATCATCAATTTAAATCTGGTAAGATGGCATACAGAAATTATACAATTAAAAATATGAAACCGTAATTTATAAAATAAAGAGCAATTACAATCTAAAGGGTATCAAAATTTACAAAAAAAAAAAAAAAAAAAAAAGGCTTAATATTTATTTGTTTACTTTATTAAACATTTCTTTCAATGCGCGCATGCGTAAAGCATACATTACGCGTAGTCGAAATTAGAAAATTGCAACCAGAAAACTTGATTATGATTTAAATCATATCGGAGTGCATCGAGATGAAACACTACGTTTAGTAAGGAATTATAAGTCGAATAAAATAAAAACATCTGCCCTGAAGATGAGGATAGTGCAGACCGATCAACTTCCAGTTCATTGCACGCCGATACGTCCCCCCCCCCCTCCGCAGAGCAGCGTGAAATTGATAAACGGATTTCGGAATCGTTAGAAAAACAAATCACCTTTCTGTCACATTCTTCATGCCTTTATTTTTTTTTTTTTTTTGCAGCAATTCCACTTTTTGTTTAATGGATATAAAAACATGCTTTCGCTTTGTAGATCCTTTGGCAGCTCCAGAATTGGAAACTCTTTTTGACATAATCGAAAGTTCAAGCTTACTTTTTATAAAATTGCTCTAATAGTCTGCAAAAAATAATAAGCTGGATCCAATGAGAAGATTAAGGAACAACACAATCTGCAACATTAACTGAAATAGATAATTAGATAATTTTAGCCTAGCTTATACCATCTGTTATACATTAAATGCGCATGCGTAAACGTATTATGCGTTTACGCCTGCGCAAAAAGTTTGTAGCTTTGAGGTCCGGATTAAAGACTTTATATTGTACTAGTTACCTTCTGAGAACTTCTGGTAAAACTGGAGAATTTAGCCAAATAGGTGAAATTATTGAAAGCCTTTTTAAGAAGCACCAAAAAGAAATGGTTCGAACACTGACTGTTTATTAAACAAAGTGATGTTAGTTTAATCAGAATTTCGTAGGAACTTTGGTGAGATATCTGCCAGCTTTCAGGTTCAGCGGATAATACATAAAAACCCAAATACATAATTCAAATAAATCTCCTCCAGATTGTTTAAAATTGCTTAGAGTGGGTAGTTTGAGATCATTATGTTTTACTACTGCATTATTTGGATGTGTCATTCTGAAGGTGAACTTCTTACAGTTAAAGGGCTATGAACTGCCGTCAGTCAAGTGTCTGGCCATTGGAGGAAAGAAATAAACCTTAAATTCCACATATTTTTTTGATATCTATTGCAGACAAGTGTTATATCTTAGTAAAGAACGAAAACAACAGTTATCTGTTAATAAACTCATAAAATATGTTTAAAACTGTAATAGCTATTACCTGCATTCAGAGCACTAATTCTAAGGATAAAATTAAAATGATGGGAACTTATTTATAAGAAAATAAAACTGCATTACAATGAAAAACTTTTTAAATTTTATTAGATTATGAAAGTATATGAAAATCCACTTGAAGACATTTGATCTCTTCTCCAGAGAAATTCCTATTAAAAATATGAATAAATTATTAATATAATATATTAAATAAGCTTAAATACTATTGTATTTTAAATATTAATATTCAATATTTATTAAATAAGGTTTGAACCATAATAATACATAAGCATTACATTCATAAAAAAAGTTTGAATTGTGTACTTTTATAAATATCATTTGCAAAGTCAGAGGCACCATGATGCCTAATCTCACTAGACAAGCCTGATGGAGAAGTAAAGGTGATCTTTATTATATATATCCAAGCACTGAAGCAGCTGCAATAGCAGAGGGAAGTAGCATTTGTAAAGTGGCAGATTAGGTCATTTAAACGAGTCTGATTTGAAAAGACTTAAATCAGATAACATGGTTAGAAAATTAAATTTTAATGATGTAGAATCTCAAAAAGATTGCAAAGTCTGTATCCAAGGTAAACAAACCGTTCAACCTTTTCAAAAAGAATCAAAATTTCAAAGTGATAAATTAATGAATAAGATTCACTCAGATTTGTGTGGACCTATGAGAGTCTCATCCGTGCTGGTTCGCATTATTTTGTAACCTTCATAAACGACAAATTGTATTATGTCGAAGTTAGTTTTCTTAAAACTAAAGACGAAGTAAAAAATTCATTCATTATATACAAAGCTGTGGCTGAAAACCATCTAGGTAAGAAAATAAAAATCCTTCATTCACACTAATGGTCTCGATTATGGCAGACAAGAGTTCAATAAATATCTTCAAGAATGCAGGATTAAATGACAATTCTTGGCACCGATGACTCCCCAACAAAATTCAAGAGTTGAACACATGAATTTAACAGAATTGTCCAGATCTTTATTACTATAATCTTCCCAAATGCTTTTGGGCTGAACCCTTGAACTCTGCTGCTTATATATACATAATGGTTGGGAATCGAAGTCAAGGAGAAATGAGACATCATACGAGTTCTTTTTTGGCATCAAGCCAACTGTATCTGACTTCAAAGTATTTGGGCAGAAATATTTTATACTTAATAAAAGGTTAGAGGGAAATTTGATCCTTGGTCAGAAAATATTTTTGTAGGATACTTGAATGAATCGAAAGCCATACAGGCTGTAGAATAAAAATTCCAAAAAAATTGATGATAGATGTTAGATTTATTGATGAATTTGAAAACTGTACTATGCTAAAGATTTTTTTTTTTTTTTATTTATTTATTTTAATATACCTGATAAAAAGAAGGAAGATCCTTCAAATGTTAAGCAAATATTGGCTGGTGAAATAACAGAGGACTCCTCAAATATGGCAGAAGCATCTGCTCAGTCATCTCAAAAAGAAGATTCTAATTCTGAAGAAATACCTGCAGATCAAAAGGTGGCCAGGTCGGCCAAAAAAAATTAAGACTGGGAAGACCAAAAACAAAGTACCGCAATAATGAACATAAAAGAGGAAGAAGCACAAATTGCTGAAGGTGATACAAATCCGACATTAGAAGAAGCATTAAATGGAAGATATGCTGAAGAATGGCATAATTCTATGCAAACTGAATATGAAGCACCTGTTAAAAATGCTGCATGAACGACCACGAAACAAAAAGATAATAGGATGTCATTGGGCTCTTAGAATGGAATATAATGCATATGGAACAGTTCAAAAGAGAAAAGTTTGATTAGTTGCCAGAGGATTTGCACAGGAACCTGGAATTGATTTTAATGAAACCTTTGGACCTTATTCTATGTCAACTAGATTTTGTTATGGCTTATGTAAATGGAGATTTAAAAGAAGAAATTTACATGGAACAAGCTAAAGGTTTTGAACACCAAAATAAACCTGACTATGTGTATGCTTTGCAAAAGTCTCTTTATGGTTTGAAACAAAGTGGACGACAATGGTATTTAAAAGTAGACAAAAAGCTCAAAAAGTGTTTACAAGAGACTCAGTGTGAGTTTATTCTAATTTTATATGTAGATGACATAATAATAACAACAAATAGCTATTGTTTATATGCTGAATTTAAAGATTCACTTTCTTAAGAATTCCATGTTAAAGACTTGGGCAAACTTCATTATTGTCTTGTAATAGAATTTAATCAAGATGTAAATAATAATTCTATCAGTTTATCTCAGCATAAATATGCTGATAATATTTTTGATAGGTTTAATATGCAAGATGCAAAACCAGTAGCAACTTCTTTAGATCCTAGTGTAAAATTCAGTTATATGTGTCCTTCTGAAAGTGAAATGGAAGAAATGAACAATACACCTTATCACCATGTAATTGTTTTGCTTATGTATCTTTCCATGTTTACTAGGCCAGATATTACATGTGCTGTGAATCACCTGAGCCAATTTAATAACAATCCTGGATAATTACACTGGTTGATTGCAAAGTGCGTTCTTAGATACTTTTGAGGACCAAAGTAATCCTGACTGTGTATGCTTTCCAAGTCTCTTTATGGACTGAAAATTATTGTCCAAAGTTTCAAAAGACTGGAGAAGCACTTATTCGGTATCCTGATGCCAATTGGATGTCTGATTTTTATACTAGAAAATCCTATACAGGTTAACTATTCTAGCTTGCCGGAAATCCAATAACATGGGAAATATCAAAACAACAAACTGTTGCATTATCAAGTACTGAAGGAGAGTGCATTTGTCTTTCAGACAGTACTAAAAGAAGCAGTTTATTTACGTCATTTTCTGAAAGAATTAAATTTCAATGCTGAATATCCAACCATTGTATGTTGTGATAATGAAGGTGCACAAAAATTTACGAAAAATTCTGTTTATCACTCATGCACTAACTAAGCAGATAGATAAGACATCACATCATGCATGAGATTTATGAAAGAAATGAAATAGACGTTAAATAACTGCCAACAGAGAAAATATCTGCTGATGCACTGACAAAAACATTGTTTCAAAACATCCTAAGTGTTGTAAATTAATTGGAACGACTGTAAATGATTAATGTTTATTATTTTTTTTTCTAGTCGCCAATTGTGGAAAAGGGGGATTGTATCAAATATATGAGTGTAGAGCTTATCTTAAGAGCTCTTCTAATGCATGCACAGTTTGCGCTTATCTGCACAGCGATGACGTAACTCTTTTTCGCAATGTATGTATGCACATTTTTTCCATTTCTTTTCTCCTGTATGAAACCATGTTCAAGTTACACTCTGGCATTAAAAATGTTGATTTATATTATAATCTGTTTAAGCTTATTCCCCCCCCAAACAGTCTGCAGTGCCGAACCAGTTTAAGAGATTGTGTAATCAACTACTTTACCTTTTTAATATTCTACTGTTATCAGTTGCAAAAGCAGAAATAAGGCAAAGAAGGCAGTTATTAGGCAATTCAATAAGTAGTTACTAGTACCTGTAATGCATAACTGCAAAATAAGACTTGTATTTTAAAAGAATGACATTTGAAAACATGTACATATTTTCGACGTAATAAAAAAAAAGAATTTTTCACGTATTAATAAACTATGCAGTTATGCATTTTGATAATTTACAGAAAGGTTCATCTATTAAAATTCAAAAACGTGAGGAATAAAAAAGGAACAACAAGCAAAGAACGGGAAAAAATTTAATCTTAAGGAGTAGAAAAATTTGAGTTTTAAGGAGTAAAACAGCAAACTCTAAAGGAAAACATGTTATTTTCAGAGCTTACTGCTTATCCTTAGAATTCAGCTTCTTCTTCTTTTTTCCTTTTTTTTTTTCTTTTTTCTTTTTTTTTTTTAATCTTTAAAAACCCACACACGTTTTTTTCCTTCGTCATTTAGTTTTTTTTTTAATAGTTGTTTCATTTTGCATAAATAGACATAAATTTTTATAACATTTATAAAGCATAATTTTACAGCTCATGTTCATATATCTTGAACAAAACGTTTATTTCAATTATATCGTCTTTAATTATACCTCAAAGTAATTGCTGTAATGCAAATCATATATTTACTTATTATCAATACTAGACAAAAAAAAAAAAAAAAAAATTCAGGTAAATAAAGAGTGGAGGATTTATGCATCACTCTAATTGCAAAAATGACTGGTCATCATTGTAAAGCTCTCAAGTCAATATTTAAAAAATTCTACACATACTCTTTTAAGAGCGTTTAATACCCCTTTCTCATGTCGATTTTTAATAACAGATGGCGCTACGAACGTTGAGCGATAAAGACTCAAATCTGTAAGACTACCTACAGCCTGGTTACTATGGCAACGACGCTTCCTTCCTCTGTACTCGTTTGCCGGGAAAGTGAGTAAGCCATAAAACACTTAAACACATCCCCTCAGTTGAACAAAAGACCTGCTGTCATTTCTTCCGTCTATGACTCAGACTGCAGAGTATGTTTTGAACAGGAATAGAACTTTTTCACTTTTGTGTTGAATGAAAGATATCTGTGAGATACGTGCAGTAGTCGCTATTTCTTTTCGCAAAATTTGTTCATCACGCTTTTCAATGTTGCGTAATGTTTCATAATTTGCCGTTATTTTGCGGAAGTAAACAAATTTCATCGCGACATAAAAATTATATATAAATGATTTTATACTTGATGATATGTGTATACATATATAGCAATCACATAATATTCCATTTACTCATCCATCCATAATATTTCATAAATTACCATCCATAATATTCCATAAATATGTGTTAGCACTTTCCAGAGCTTTATATATATTTTTTACTTGTATTATAAAATCGTATAACACTCCTAACTATTATTTTTTTACATCAAAAGTGGATAAATCATTATCAAATTTTTCTAGTACACGGAGAAATGTCTATGTATCCACACACATAAACGTAGTAAAAGATACTATTGTTGATTGAATATCTTTTGGCAGCAATATCAAGATGCAACGAAAATTCGAAATCAATTAATAACATGCATTTTATTACAAAAATACTAGCAGGACGTATTATTTGCACAAAAAACTTAGTGTGGAAATAATTTGCGGCACATTATCTGAGATCCGCTTTGAATGAATACATAAAGTGTTATAATGAACAATCAGTTTTAATATTTCACTTGATACTGAAATGCATAAAATCAAATTGCGTTTCTATGTTTCAGGTTTATAAAATACAGCTGATAATTGAAGGGGTATCAGGTTTATAAAGTACAAGCTGATAATACATGATAAGGGAGAAGAAATTCCTAAATTACAAAATTGAATATTATATTTTAATAAAGTAAAATGATACATATTATAGATACATCCTAAAAAACGATAATATATATATGTAAGATAAAAATGTATGAATCAGAATTATAATATAACTATAAACATAAATTCTTCCTCTCTATTCTAAAATCGTAATAACTTATCTGCATTGCGTCATTCAAATTAATCATGCGATCTTACGTAACCGTTAATACCAGATGCCTCTTGACGACCAATCACCGAATTGTAAACCAAAACTTTTCTCTTCGCGTGCTTCCATCTTTCATAACTACGCACTTAAGCTTTTGCCCTCTGCTCTGCTAAGATGTAATTTCGCTGGCTTGCTTTCTATCTTAACAATATATAAAAATGTAAATCTTCTGTGGAAAGGCACGACTAGAGTGCCAAGTGATTGTGGCCACAAATATCAATTGGAAATAAAAATGGAATTAAAATCGCTTCTACTGCCAAGTTTTATTTTAATATGACATATATATATATATATATATATTGTATATCGTTGTATACCGTATATATATATATATATTATGTATTTATATGTATATCTACTCTTTTCCGGATGTAACTGTAATTACGTACTGTGCTGGTTTATCATCTTCCTGTAGCGATGCATTTGGATTTGCTGTGTATGAATCTGTTTCATTGAACAGGAACAAATAGGAAACAGAATATTGAAAATTGAATTTTTTTAAAGCATTAGTAATTTATATATATTAGATTGATTAAAAAGAGTATATTCATGCATAACGTATAAATATGCGAAGTGAATACTTTTTGGCAATCACCTTTCTAGGATGATCATTTTTAAAAATAACCAGTACTGTTGATAACATAAACACCGGTACGATCTATCTGCCTAAGGGAAAGGATGCCTTCGTGGAAGACTTTCTAAGGGAAATTGGCTCCTAGACACGTTACACAGGGTAAAACCACGAAAGCGCAACCAGTCCCTTCGCGGAATTCGAAACTCGGACCGAAATACTGGTGTTCAGCTACTTTACCGCTTCGTGCCTCATTTCAGAGCGGATTCGCTATATATGAAACAGAGTAATGTGCTGTTACCGTATTTAGCAGCCTGCCTTTTTCCTTGAGCTACCATAAAAAAATAAAATAGCAAAATTATAACAGCGTCTCTAAAAAGATGCTTTGCGATATTCTCATTAAATCTTTATCATTCTGCGCTACTAAAAACGAAGTACGATTATTTCAGATTCAAAATTTTATAACATTACTTTACAGAAAGCGATCTCATGTCTTCTAAAAATAAAACCCAACATCTGTTTCTACTCAAGCGCTTACTTTCTAGACAAAGTAATTTCAGTGTAACGTACGTTCAGTTTTATCTAACTTTGAACGGAAAAAAAAAAAAAAAAACTATGTACATAACAGGCAAAGATATTAACAGCACATTTACTCAATTATATTGGATTACCAGAGGAGAAAAAAATAATTCGATGAGATAATTCTCTGAGAATTCATAAACGCTAAATTAAGAATAAATTTTATAAAATGTTTACTAATGAATACATGTATTTGCATAGTAAGTTTCCTTTTTTAAAAAATTTTTCATCTTTATCACGTTTATCGGAGTGTCGTATTTAACTTCACAATTATGCTCCGAAATTTCATTGCTGTAGATTGGATTATTACCAATATATAATTCTACTAGTAACCAGAGCCAGTATTAGAGGTTTTTGCTGCTCACTACAATATCTTATCACTATAATGCTCACTATAATATCCGTGGCTCTTACTTCTGCCACGCGCCGCCAGTGGCTGAGTGGTTAAGAATATTGATTACTGGAAGTTCGACCTGGTTTCGGTTCGATCCCAGGCGAACCAGCTGGCTGCATGGTTTGTTTTCCTGTTGTGCAACATGAATACGACCCAGTTTCCTTCAGCAATTAGGCTCACCCGCGGCCGAGCAGTTAAATCGCTGAACACTGGTAGTTCCAACCTGGGTTCGAATCAAGGCGAACGGGCTGGCTACATGGGCGTTTTCATAATCTTCCCCGTGTGTAACGTGTATGGGGAGCTTTGCTATAAACTAAACTAAGCCTTCAGAAACTTCCTCCACGAAAGCATCTGCTATCTGCCACCTCGTGGCTTTGCTATATTCAAAGAGCCTAACCCAATTCTAGCACTCAGTTCCTCTCTAAATTCTAGCGGGCGAGCGCTAAAGTCGCCTATTACTGGTAGTTCAACCTCGGCACATTATCTGAGTTCAGCTTTGAATGAAAACAACATAAAGTGTTATAATGAACGATTAGTTTAAAGATTTCACTTGATACTGAAATGCATAAAATCAAATTGCGTTTCTACATATCAGATTTATAAAGTACAGCTGATAATTGTAGGAATATCAGGTTCATAAAGAACAGTTGATAAATACATGAGAAGTGGGAAGGAATTCATAAATTACAGAATTTAATGGTTGTAACGAAAATTTTAAGCACGAACGTTCTTCATAAAGTTATGAAAAAAAAAGCAGTCAGTACCTTTAGTGCGGATAGTAATCACTACCAAAAATCTATGCTTTTCTGCGAATTTTTTGGTAGTTTTTCAAAACCTTCGGCTCGGAAACTTGGTGGCCCGAGTTCAAACACAGGTCAACCTCATTTGGGACGTCTTGTGCAGAAGTGAAGATAGGATCAGCAAGATGTAGCTGAAAGTCCGAACGTGCGATGTCGGGGTTATATGGTGGATGTGGTGAAAGATCCCTTTCGAGTCCGTACAGAGGCCAGCCGGTGAATGCAGACACGTATGGTATTATCTTGATGGAACGTTACCTTTCTGCGCCGGAACTCAATTCGACTCTTTTCCTTGATAGCAGCGTCAACATGCACTAGCATCTCGTTGTATCCTTTACTGTCAAGGGTTTTACCTTTTTCCATATACTATTTGTGATTAATACCACGGCAATCCCACCAAATACAAAAGAATGATCTTTTTGTTAGTCAAATTACGCTTTACGATGCTGCCGACGGACTCACGGGCGCAGATCAACTAAATTTTGGCCTATGTTGTTGAAATAAATTTATTTTTCAACACAAGTGACTATCTGGTCCAGAACTTTAACTTTGCGTTGATATTCGAGAAGAATAGTACAGGCTCGAACACGTCTAACCTTATCTGCTTGAGTCAGCTCATGCGGCGCACAGCTGACGTTTATGTGATGCATAGTGCGACTAATGGAGAGATTCATTTTTATGGATAATACCACGGCAATCTCACCAGATCCAAAGCATGATCTTTTCGTTAGTCAAATTACGCTTCGCGACGCTGCCGACAGGCTCACCGGGCGCAGACCAGCTCCCTTTTCGACCTGTATTGTTTGTGTAAACTTGTCTAACTTTGAAAGAAAAAAAAAAAAAAAAAAACTATGTATATAACACGCAAAGATATTACAGAACATAAATTTACTCAATTTTATTGGATTACCAAAGGAGGAAAAAATACTGAGATAACTCTCTTAGAATTCTTAAACGCTAAATTAAGAATAAATTTTATAAAATGTTTACTAATAAATACAAGTATTTTAAATAATAAATTTTTCCATCTCTACATATACCACGTTTAGCGGAGTGTCGCATTTGACTTTACAATTAAGCTCCGAAATTTCCTTGCTGTAGATTGGATGATTACCAATATACTTACAATCCTACTAGTAACCAGGGCCACTATTAGGGATTTTTGCTACTCAGTACATTATCTGTGGCTCCTACCACACGCCACCAGTGGCCGAGTGGTTAAAACTACTGAATACTGGAAGTTCGAACTGGTTTGGGTTCGATGCAAGACGAATCAACTGGTTGCATTGTTTGTTTTCACCGTGTGTAACATGAATACAAGCCAGTTCCCTTCAGCAATTAGGCCCTCCCGCGGTAGAGGAATTAAATCGCTGAACACTGGTAGTTTCGACCTGGATTCGAATCAAGGCTAACGGGCCGGCTGCATGGACGTTTTCATAATTTTCTGTATGTGTAACGTGTATGGGTTGTCAATTTCTCTAAGAAAGTTCAACATGAAGGCATCCTACTGTGCTTTGCCATAATAACCTAATCTAAGCCTTCAGAAAATGACTCCACGAAGGCCTGCCATCTTAAGAAGGTAACCCTCGTGGCTTTGCTACATTCAAAGAGCCTAACGCAATTCTAGCAAACGAGCCGCCGAACACTGGTAGTTCATCCGGAGTTCAAGCCTCGATAACGAGTTGGATGCATGACCGATTTTGGTGTTTTCCAAATTCACCTGCTTTGGCGTAATCAAACTCTATAATTCTAAACAAACTGACGTTCGGTTCGGCTCCAACGGCTCTACCACCACGTTCCAAATTATAATTACAGTTCAACAAATAAATGTCTGGCGTATACATTCGAATAACCTAAGTAAAAAAAAAAGGGGGGGCTTTTTAATTTCTGCCACAACCAAGCATGCATGCACATAAAGCGAATAAAGAAAAACTTATGGAGTGCAATAGGGTTCTAATCCATAACATATTTAGTTAGTGATCGCCATCATTGGGAGCTATAAATATGCTATATTGACGGGAAGGAGAAAATTTTACTTCCTGAGTGAGCTAATTCAGAACTAGTCATTATTTCATCTGTCATCTTAAATTTAGGATGTCAAATTACGCGACTAACAAAAACCTAGTATTTATATGAAGCTTGATAAAAATCAAAGTTTTGAAGATGGTATATGTGATCATGTTCGGTTGATTACCATTATGATCAGCAAATAACAACAGCAATTTACTGATGTCTTTCTTAGCTTTATATTCAGATGTAGTTTTCAGGGCAACTAGAGAAAATTTATTAATTACTTTTATTATTTTTGATACTTTATACGTACGAAGATACATACTTGTAGAAAGAGAGATATAAATATCATATTCGAACAAATAAAAATAAATCGTGACGTGAAGACCCTAGAGATACGGCTTCTGATTGCTTTTCAAATTTTTACCATATTAGTAACGATATAATCGAATAATCTTTCAAAGATTATTGTTTACCGATTTTAGGTAACAACTAGAAAACATTTTTTCGAACTTATCCTCAAACAAGTTTGCTATTGGTAATGAATACTGCTGTATCATGAATCAGGTACGGCGCTATGCATTTTGCTGACTTTGTACGCAATAAATTCTGTTGTCAAGTGCCCTTCCCACAAAATTCTAAAATTTTATTGCTTGATGCTTCGCTGAATTTTACAATTTTGCTGTACCTAAATTCTGCCGTACCGGCAGTGATCATGATTTCAAATTCCCCCTCCCCGAGATTTACTGTGTTATCTGAAAAACAGCTCACAAGTTGCTAAAAATAGCTATAAAACTGGTTCCACAGCTTTTAGCAACGGCCTCCCGTTGTGCGTTTGGAAACTCAGCTTTTGAAAGAAAAGGAAGGGGAATAATTTCTCCCTGACTACAGTATAGATGAGGGCCGTGACTTTGTTTGAGCTACTGCAGTATGTTCTGAAGTACACTTTTTTCTGTTTCGGCAACATTCATCTTGAGAATTCAACACCTGTTCATTAGCCCTTAGTAATTGACAGAAATGCTTTTAGAAAGTAGTGGGTTCATTGATACCAACAAAATGGTTGGTATCAATAAACTGGGGAGACGTTAGTTTCAGTTGTTGGGTTCAAATGAACCTTTCAAATACTAAAAAAGTCCTTTTGCATAATCGAAAGAATTTCATCTGAGAATAATTTTTCTACTTAAAAATGAGTTTTGCAGTACTTTTTAAATACTACTTGTATTTTTATTTTCGAAAATTTTCATAACTATTGTAATTAATTATTTCCAATTTTAATAACTCGCAGAAAAAACACAATTTTCAAGAAATTTTTTTATTATGGATATTCAAACTTATACTAATATACAGCATCTTTTATATTCCTTATACATTTGACACTGCATGCTTCAACCTGCATGTAAGTTTCTCTTCCTTAGTAACTCCTGACCCATAGACGTCTCAATGAAAGCCAAATCATGCACAAAATTTTCACCTGAAAAAAAAAGAGAAAAAAGAAAATGATAAAATATTTTTAACACCATATTCTCGACCTCCCCCCCAAAAAAAAGAAATTGCAAGAAATACAAATTTCTAACAGAAAAATGCATTTTCAAACAGCTGAAATTGTTTCGCAAATTAATAATGCAGATAGAAAATGTAACATATGACACTATTGCCACTCAGTGCAATCTCTGCATATCCTAAATTCTGCTGGCTGATGTCTTCGTAAGTTCTGAACATTTTTTTGCCTCTAAATTCTGCTGCTCAGTGCCCTCTGCTAAATTATAAAATTTTGCTATGCACTATTCTCTGAATTCTAAAAATTTTGACTACCACTGGTTGCACAGGCCCTGATCAAAGCAAAGAGGCAAGATGCTACCTGCTATTGATAAACTGCCTTATAAATACCACAAATCTAAATAAATATCAGTTTTATTTCCAAAACAGAATTATCTCACAGCTAAAGCATTGCCTTTGCAGAAAATCTTCTAAATGGAAATAGAATTGCATCCACATTACATGTTCAGAATCCCAATAATTCATTTTAAACAGTTCCAAACCATAGTTAGGCTTAGAACTCACAACAGTATTCTTCTTGGAAGTCTTCCTAAGGAAATGGTAGTATATTCAGGGAACATGTGGGCAAAATCATGACAGTATATCACAAGCCTAATTCTTGACCATACATACTAGAAAGATCACAGAAATTCCTCACAGGAAGCTAGATTCATATAACAAAATTTCATGCAACATATGGCATATGGGAAAAAGCAAGGACATTATAATCACTAGCATAATTTATACCCAAATGAGTTGAAGATGGTGCACTATGTGCTCACAGCTGATTATCACTAATGCAGATATATATTTACTAATATTTAGAAGATGATGTCAGAGGAATGATGAAGTATAGCAAAATATACAAAACATTAGTCCTTAAATCCAACAGTGAATTGTGATCAGTACGTATGATGAATTTGCGTCCTTCCGATACATGTTTAAAATGCTTGACAGAAAGATATATTCCTAAGACTTCTCTGTCATAGGTACTATAAACCTTCTGTGCATTATTTAATGTTTTAGAGTAGAACACAATAGGTTTTCAGTCTTGTTCTTCCAATTGCTGCAATACTGATCCTATAGGAAAGTCTGATGCATCTGCACACAAAGAGTAATCCATTGGGAAACACAAAAGGGCACCATTGACTAAATCAGATTTGCACTTCTCAAACTGGTGAATTCCTTCATCTGTGCAGGCCTACCAGCGGCCGAGCGGTAAAATCGCTGAACACTGGTAGTTCGGTCCGAGGTTCGAATCCCGCGAACGGACTGGCTGCATGGGCGTTTTCGTGGTTTTCCCCATGTGTAACGTGTATATGAGCCAGTTTCCCTTAGAAAGTCCTCCACGAAGGCATCCCTTCTGTTAGGCAGATAGCCCTAGTGTGCTTTGCCATAATTAAATACACTAAACACCTTCATCTGTGCATGGAACTTTACAATGATCTTTTTTTATCGCCCTTTAACATTTCGTGTATGACTCCTTGAGTTTCTGCAGCATTTTTCAAAAAGCATCGATAAAATTTTATCATGCCCATAAATGAACAAAGCTATGTATTGTCGGTAATTTACATTGCAGATTACTTCAACCTTTTCCGGCAGCAAACAGGAAGCTTCTGTAGTTATGAGGTAACCCATAACTTATGTTTAATATGTAATACATAATGTAATATCCCACCACATTACCCATTTCCAATCCTCAGATGTCCAGTGTCTTTTCTCGACACCACTGAAAATGAAGTCTTGCATGTCGGCAGAACTGAGCGATTTTCTTACAGGCACCAAAACTATGCATTCCTATCGCTCTGCAATTCGCTGCGCATAGTTCTAGCTGAAATTTGTTGGGAAGAGCCTTGGTTGACGATTTGTGATAGTTGAATCCGTGTTCTGCCGTACAATTCATCGGAGATACCGCCGATCACTGTCTTTGAAAACTATGCTCGAACTGCAGTTACATTTTTTAGAGAAGGATTCGAAATCGATGCCCCCACTAAATGTGCACCAACAATAAGCCCCTTTTTCAAATGGTGAACGATCTGCCGCCTTTTTTTCCCCATTTTACTTCATTCATCATGAAAAGCACTCTTACACCTTACTTATACTGGCATTTTAACCAAGTATAATCCACATCATAGAAAAAATTTGGATATTTCATCCCTAGCATGCATTCAGATGAAAATCTGAAAGGTTTCTTATTGATTGGCCAGTGTGTGTATTATTATATTATGCAACATGAGGCAGCATTAACATGTGGAGCTGGGAAGGCTTCTAATGATCACCTTTCTCTCTTGTGAGAGCAGGATGCACTGAAATTTGATGTCCTTATTTTTTAGCATGGTTATGAGTTTTGTAGACAAGTGGATCATCCACGTTCAAGATATAAGCAATCATCTTTCCACGATACTCAATTTTGTATATCTTCTTCTCAAATATCATTGTATTGATGACCTTCCAGCTGAATCAGGAGTCCTGAATTGTGATAGGATTAATGCAAGCCACTTGTTTGGTGTAGCAGAATCTATCTTGATTCTCCTGGGTTGCATCGTTGTCAGTGTACATGTCAGACTGGGTAAGTAAGTAAGTTTTAGGCTTCCCTGCTCCGTGAACTAAATGAGAAGTGGATGATGAAACATTCAGAAAAGAGATGCAATGGTAGTGCAGCACAGGAGATTCTAGCTTCAAGTATTGATTACAGAATTATGGCAGAATTGATCAGACGTATCTATTACTGAAAGCAGAGACTTTTTGAACATATTTTTTTAGAGAAATGGTAATATTCTAATTAGGTATGGATTTAATCATAATGCTTTGTTGCAGGCATAGTTTTTATTCAGACATAGAAAATGTTACGGTGTGCTGGCTTGGCTTGTTACTGATTACAAATCAAAAATAATTTTTGGTTTCCTGATTCTTTTCTCTCCTGCATTCTTTCTAGGAGATGAAATAATTTTATCTGCTTCTGAAATTTCAATTTCTCTTTTTTCTTGTGTTTGTTTTACAGAAGCAGTGGCCTGATTTTGTTTCTCATTCTGTGCTCTAGCATCAACAATATACTTCGGTTCTCTAAGAGACATTTTTCTTGGTGCTCTTGGATCAACAAGCTCAGGAAGAATACAATTCACGTAAAATTTTTCGAGTTTTGGAACTAAACTGATCCAGAAAGTTTTGTCTTCGGGTATTCTTAATGTGATTGCATCTTCTCTGCACCATATATATAAATCACACCAATTCCTCTCTGTTATGGCTAACTGCCCTTGAATTTGAAAATAATATTTGTGGCTTTTCGGTAAATAAAGATTATTATCAGCATCCATCCGAAGACCAACAGAATTAGGCTTGCTGAAAAAGTCTGACAAGTCTGCTGAGAATCTGGCTGTATAAGGACATTTTATTTCAAGTAATCCATCTTCGTCTATCAATCCATCTGGCAAAGTACAAAGAAAGGGATATTTAGGATCAATAAAAAGGCCACAACGTCTGATGTTTTTCCCCATATGCTTTTCCTTGTATTGATTTAAGGCTACTGCTTCGTTAGCCAAGCCATACTTTAATGCTTTAGTTGAAACGTTATCATTATATATGATACGCTGTAATGTCCTAGCCTGCACTATTACAAAAGACATATTGCAAATTGTTCTGCCAGATGGTAATGGATTTGCCTTTCGTCGATCTTCCCTTTCGAAAATTAAAGGTAAATCAGGACACAGAAATTCATCATTAAGGTTCTCCTGAAGAGGCTCAGACTCCAAGCTAAAATATATATATATATATATGTAAGATAAAAATATATGAATCAGAATTATAATATAACTATAAACATTAATTCTTCCTCTCTATTCTAAAATCGTAATAACTTATCTGCATTGCGTCATTCAAATTAATCATGCGATCTTACGTAACCGTTAATACCAGATGCCTCTTAACAACCAATCACCGAATTGTAAACCAAAACTTTTCTCTTCACGTACTTCCATCTTTCATAACTACGCACTTCAGCTTTTGCCCTCTGCTCTGCTAAGATGTAATTTCGCTGGCTTGCTTTCTATCTTAACAATATATAAAAATGTAAATCTTGTGTGGAAAGGCACGACTAGTGCCAAGTGATTGTGGCCACAAATATCAATTGGAAATAAAAATGGAATTAAAACTGCTTCGACTGCCAAGTTCTTTAGATATTACCAAGTTAGCATTACTAGCATACTGCGCAATCAAAATGTTCTTCAATATGGGTCTCATCACGCATCTACAGTGTTCCGTCTTTTCCTTGTGTTTTTATTATGACATATATATATATATATATATATATATATATATATATATATATATATGTATATATACATATATGTATATATATGTATATATACATATATGTATATATATGTATATATACATATATGTATATATGTATATATATATATATACACACAATATATATACATATATATAATTAATATATATAAATATTACAAATTAGGTTTAAATTTGGCTTATTTGATGACAGCAAAGCACTTGATCTTCCTAAGAGGAGGGATGCTTTCATGGAGGACTTTCTAAGGGAAATGGCTCATATACACATTATACACGGGGAAAACCATGAAAACGCCCATGCAGGCAGCCCATTCGCAATTAGGTTTAGAAAAATTTAGGCAACAGATAGCAAATAAATTAACAATAATAATACACTGGATTACCAGTATATTACTACAAGAAGATGAGTCATCTTCACAACTGGTGCTTCCATGCTCGCAGTGTCATTTGCTCGTGCAATATTAGTCAGTACTTTGTGTGCCGAAGGTTTCACATGAAGGGCCTCTACACCTGAGTATAAAATGTTCGTGTTCCAGTAAACACTGAATTCAGAGGGGCAAGAATAACTCTTTCATGGTGGATAACTCAGTTACCAAATGGCTTTCTAAAGCTCTATTCAAGCCGTTGTATAAATGTCATAATTCCCAACTAACAACGCTTCGTAGTCAGACCTTGCTATGTCACAAAAACTAGTTTGGGCATTAAGCTTGAAGTTTTCAACTTTGTGCCGACTTGATATAACAGTCAACCAATCAGAGCATATACATAAAGCCTATTGAGAGAGAAAGCTGTAGACACATACATGCATGCACAAATTTAGCTTCTCTAATTGGCTATGGCTTAGACCCTCTCTCGCAGGTGTGAATGGAACTCCCACATTTTGTGCCTTATGATTATGCGTCTATGACATTTATACCATCATGTGAACGGAGCCTTAGGATGGCATACTAAGAAGATGCACTGTCTTGTGGGGATAAGCAATTTATACTCCTAAGCCTAAAAAAAAACTTGGAAAAAAAAGATCACGACTTAAATTTGTTGTCTAATTGCTCTAATTTGAGGCACATTACGAGAGGAAAGCAAAGGTAGTAATCAGAATTATTTAAAAAATTTTATCCTTATATTTTTCTTAAAAATTCTGTAAAATAATAAAATTTTTGGTTTTCCTCAAATAAATATATATGGAAAAAATAAAAGCCACATAATCACAGATTTCATTTTGTTATATTTTATTAACAAAATTTAAATTATTAAAAATCTCTTTCATGAAGGGAACATAAAACATCATGAAAACAATGAAAAAGAAGCAATATTTAAAAAAGATAGTAGGCTTATTGATGAGGCTCCCATCAAAAGAATCAAACCCCAAAATATTTTCATTTGGCCCAAAATATTTCATCAAACCCCAAAATATTTCATCCTAAGGCAGTGTCCCGTCTGAAAATTTCACTGATTTCAATGAATATATTTTTAAAAAAATCTTTTATTTTCGTTCTTTCATGCAAAACGCCCAAATTTGGTACAAATCAAATTCATCCCCCTCTTTTTGATAGCTACAATATTATATTTAACAGTTTTAATAGCTATCAGTATGTAAACAACATAATGTAACACCATAAAAGAAAAACATAAATGATGACATTTTAATTTTGGCATAGAGAAATACATATTTACCCCAAAAGAGAGCTTGTATTTCTACCTTCTACGTCAGAGTCAATAACTGAAATGTCCAGATCAGAACTGAGAAGAAAAGAACCATAATTAGTTTAATTAAGATACAATAACACACCGACCAAGTATTAATTTGAGAGTCAACCAACAAAAATCAGCATCATATTTTGAAATATTCACTATTTGAAAATATAACGCTGATTTTGGTTGCTTGACTTCTAAATTAATACATAATTAGTTAACCATAATTAAGTCGCTGTAAGAGTTTCAATATCATGCACAGCTAATATCTATTTTAGAAATAAACCAACTTACCTCAGGAAAGCCTGGTTTGTCTTAGGAACATTAGCTGTAACTTCTGGCGTAGAAAAGTCAAATTTTTCACTTCCGGACCTAAGAATGAAAGAAATAAACTGCTATAACATAATAATAATAATAAAAAAAAAAAAAAAAAAAAAAAAAAAAAAAAACATGAATAAATAAATAACACATAACAAATTTAAGCATTAAGCTATGTATGACTACCACCCATCTCAGACAGTGCGACAGATATTGCTGTATACTGTTTCGCGATACCCTGTGTAGCTATTATATCATGCTGTATAGTTTAGAAAAATTACAAAATGTGTTATTTATATCTATCTAAAATGGTACATTACTACATGATTTGTAAGAATAAATTATAGGGCTCTGCGAATGAAATTCCTTCCAATTAAAAAATGTAGGAATAAAGAAAATGCAGGAATTGCAAATGCAGAAATGAAAAAGGGATTATATTTTTTTGCACAGAATCCAGATGACATATTTTTCAACATTTTAGAAATTTCAATATTAATTTTAGGGGCCTAAAATATTAGGCCCCTAAAAGCAGAATATAGTTTTTAAATGTTCAGATAATCTTCCTATGAGAAGAATTCCTTTGAGAAGTACACATCTGAACCACAATTAAAAAACATGTACAAGAACAGAGCTGAGGACTTCTGTTTGCAGAAAGTCTGTCACATAACATATGAAAAGTTTCTTATTGGTAGATTTTTGATCAGACAGATATTTTATTGTTATACAGAGAAAGCATTCACTCCCTTTATACTGGAGATAATTCAATTTGGACAATGGCAAAAAGGCTAAGCAAGCCTGAGCGTATTGGTCCCATTCTTGGCACTAGTTTGGTTTACGCTCAAAATACACGGCAGATATTTTCTAATTACCTGCATCCCAATATCAATTCAATTCAGCTTTTGGTGGAATTTACCATTTGTGACATATTTTTCAAAAACTACACTTCACAACATGCATACATGACAAATACACAGAACCATAAATAAACAAGCAATAATATATATTTATATATAAATTTTACTAAATGATCATAAAATGTTCCAACGCTAAAAGAAAGTTTTAACATCCAAGTAAATGACATAATAAAAAAAAGCAAGTTGAACAGCGAGCACATGAATAAATGTGCATACACCTGTAAAAATATACCATAGGTAACTGACAAAGCATTTCGTAGCAAACATATGACTATAAAATTTCCAATAATACATGTAATGATGGTGAATTCAATTTAGATTGCAAGAACATGCTCAAACTTTTGAAAATATTCAATTATTTCAGCAATTCCTTGTGAATTGGAATTTACCCTTTCAATATTTCCCAACAATTTAGTGTGAATGGAGGAATAAATTGTTATAACAGAATTGAACAATTATTAGCATCCCCTCATACACACACATACAAAACAAAAAAACAAAAAAAAAAAAATCTTACTTTGTAAAAAAATCATCCGGGCAATGATTCTCCTTTGACACAGATGCAGTTGTATCAATAATTTCTGACCTTCAATAAAAAAAAATACGCATATTTTACTTCGGAATTAACTTACTACGAAATCATAAACACGAGGTAGTCGATATAAAGAATAAATTATTTCTCACCTTTCGAAAACATCCGCTTGTTCGGAATCTTCCACATCTCGGGAATTTAATTTCATATTTTTTTCTTGAGCTCGACGTTTACGCTGAATTCTGGATCTTTTATTAAAACCAGGATGTTTTTTCGGTCGTCCTTGATATTTTCGCATATTTTTTGCAAACTGACCACAGTACAAATAAATGTAAACAAAACGAGTGCGGAATAGCAATGCAATAGGGTTGCCGTAAACGTCATTCTGCTGACAGCTGACAATGTTTAGTGAAAACTGTGTATAAAGGAATATATGAAACGCTTCTAAATATTATTTAGAAAAAATATGATTTATAACTGATATCAAAATCAATTACTTCGTGAATTTTTGCAGAAATAAGATTACAATGTTAAATTTTAACTCGTAGCGCCATCTATTGATGGCTTTCCAAACTACACATTAAAATTACGTATTTCAAACTAATTTTTTTAAAATATAATATTTAAGTAAATTTCATTCCAAACCTGATTCTAACATTTTGATTCCAAAACTGACCTATTGCTTTATATTTCTGCCAAATTTCACGCAATATAGTTTCTTAATTAGCGATTCTGCGTGTAAACAAATTTTTAGTATTATAATGCTGCTGTAGTAGACCACCTTAAAATGAGGAACCCCCGAAAGTTCAGGTGAGATGGGCCCTTTACTTCATAAATCTCCACTCTAAATAAACAACTTTTTAAAGTTTTCCAAGATAAGTTGAACTCAAAGTAAGTGAAGTCGCTCATGTCCAGTTCATCTTGTGCCACAGGGTATCATATTGAATTATAGTGTACTGTTAGATGATTTCTATTACATAATTACCTTTATGCCTACAACATTAATAACGCCATGGTTTTCTGGGTTTTGGCGGTTCAGGTTTCCTTGGTTCTGAAAGAAAGATATATCTATGTATAAAAGACATGATTTTGAGTATGTATCAACAGAATTATTAAATGCAATTAAAAATTATAGTGTAGTTCTGAAGCTTATTTGTAAATGTTTAAATGAGCATTAAGCTCTGTGCTACTTAATTAGACATAGTAAATACATTTTAATCTTTATCCATGAAAGATATCCTGCATTTACAATTCTATAAATTAAATAACTGTCTTTTTCATATTTTATGTAAAGTTTTTTGTTAAATCGTAACATAAGAATAGACATAGACATAAGAATATTCGTTCAAAATAAATTTTAATAATACCTTTAGAGACATATATTGCAGATATTAATTATTGGGTTGTTCGGAAAGTAATTCCTTTTTTTGGGGGAACATGAAAGACAATTTTTGTATAATGAATAAATATTTTATTAAATTATATATTGGCCATTCTGGTCCAACACCTTTTGCCATCTTTCTGGCAGTAACATGATTCCCTGCTCATAAAAGTTTTGGTCCTTGCTGGCAAAAAACTGATTCAGGTGGTTTTTGACATCTTCATTTGAGGTAAAGGTTTTACCATCCAAAAAATTTTGCAGGGACCGGAACAAATAATAATCGGAAGGCGCCAGATCTGGAGAATATGGTGGGTGTTGCAGTATATCCCATTCAAGCTGTAAAAGCTTTTGGCGAGTGACCAAACTTGTATGAGGTCTCGCATTATCCTGGTGGAACACTACACCCTTCCTGTTGATTAATTCTGGCCTCTTCTGTTTAAGTGCATCATTCAATTTGTCCAGCTGATGACAATAAACTTCCGAATTAATAGTTTTATTGTCCGGTAAAAGCTAAAAAAAAACTATTCCTTTGAAATCCCACCAAACGGACAGCATCACCTTTTTTTGGTGAATGTTGGCTTTTGAAACGCTTTGAGCCGGTTCATCTTTTCTGCTCCATGACCTCTTGCGTTTCACATTGTTGTATACGACCCATTTTTCGTCCCCAGTAATAATCAGCTTCAAAAATGGATCATTTTCCTGACGTTTGAGGAGCGAATCGCACACGTCAACGCGATGACACAAATTTCACTCCGTAAGAACATGGGGCACCCACACATCGAGCTTCGAGGTTAAGCCCAGGCCTTTCAAGTGGCCATAAACAGTCGAATTCGACAAATTTAACCTCTCACCGTTCTTTCGTGTGGTTATTCACCGATTTGCATCAACTAATGCCTTTATCGCATCTTTGTCAGCTTCGACCGGCCTTCCAGACTGTGGTGCATCTTCGACATCAAAATTGCCGGATCGAAACTTTGCAAACCAGTTCTAGCACTGGCGTACTGTTAACATGCCTTCTCCATACACATCCGTCAATTTGTTTCTCGCTTGGACAGCATTTTAATTTTTTCTGAAGTAAAAAAGTAAAATATGACGAAAATGCTGCTTATTGCTCTCCATATTTAAAAGGGCACCAACCAAAAACTACTGCGTAGAATTAATAGAACTTTTTCACACACAAGCCTTGTAATATCAGCTCTCAAGACATATAATGGTTATGCGGCTTAAGTGTGAAGTTGGTTTCGAAAAAATGTAATTAAGTCCTCTGACGGGAAAAAACGAAATTACTTTCCGAACAACCCAATAAAATAACAAGTCGAAAAACATATATTCTTCGCCATCATTTACTTTGTATCGCTTAAATGAACCGTCCACTGCTGCATGAATGCATATTCCACTTGCTTCTTCAGCTCCAGGAGTGAATTAGACCTCTGAAACTAGCCCTGCAAATTCATGCAGCTTATGCCGATTCTTGTTGCTTTAGTATCTTTAATATTTACTGCAATTATTCATTCATTGCAAGCTTATAAATCTGAAGAATTTGTGTTCATGTGATAAAACATTTAAGCCAAAATCAGAAATATAGAATATCTTCCTGTTTTTTATTTGCAATAGGTACATGGGCTGTTGCATTTGTAGATGCCCAAGCTGTCATTTTAACAGGAGCAGATGTGATTAATACTTGAATTTTCTACCCATGGTGGTAGTAATTTTGGTTATTAACCATTGCCTAAGAGCAACAAAATCTAACAAATGGTGTGGTGTCTTGAAAATTATTCTTATAAGATTTCATGAGAATGTATATCGCTGAGAATACATGAATCACAACTACATTTCACTGCAACTTCACTGGCTACCAAAATTGCGATGATCAGCAAAACAGTACAGTTAAGCTAAGTGGCTCGAAGCACAGACGAGGAATTAAGGTAAAACATTTCTCGTTCATCCTATGAATCTCCTGTTTTTATTTAATAATTGGTGCTTAATTCTCACACATACATTGTTATTGATACTGGTGCTCTATATGCTTGATGCGATGTGTAGGATTTTAATTTTGTTACTTTTCTTTAATCACATATATTAACAAATACTGAATAAGTTTAGTGTTGCCTACCAGATGTAGCTGTTTTCTAGTCATCAAATCTATTTGGTATCATTAATTATATCCTTTCTACAAATATTTGTATATATTGCTTGCAAATTACATGATTTGTAAACTCCAAACTAGAACAGAAACCATGTCAATGTATGAATTAAAATTAAACTAAAGATCCATCTTAGGTTGATATACATTTTGAATAAATCTCTGAAGTGAGTTTAATCAAATACTGTGCCATTCTAAAATTGCATTTTTATTTAAATTTGTAGAATTGTTTTCTGAACCTGGTTCTCTTTCTTTTCTTGGTGGATTGATTTAAATAAAGCTAGGACAGAAAGAAATATTTCTAAGAGATGCTGTACAGTATTCATGTAATACATGGGGCAAAACATGAAAATTCCCAAGCAGCTAGCGCCCTTTCACCGAGTTTCAAACTCATGTCGACTGTCAGTATTCACTAGTTTTATGCACGTAATTATTGTTGACCTTGTGATTTGTTGTATCCCATAAAAATACATTTCATCAATGGTTGCTTATAGAAATAATTTACTCTGCTTTATGCAGTTTTTAATACATTTCTAATTATGTCGATAAATAATCTTATTTTTCTTGGTGGATTTTCCAATTCTGCATAGATTCATTAATATTATTATTTTTAAAAAAGAAAAGCTTAGAAATGAACGTAAACTTTAAAAGTTATGGGCATTTATTTCTGCATTTCTTAGATCTACTAGTGGCCAACTAAATGGACGAGAGCATTGGAACTGAATTCAGAGTGATGAAGGAACTTGCTTTATGGAATATTAGGTGATATATCTGTATGCACAATATGTAAATATGAACCAGTTACTGTCAAAATGTCGTCCATAGCGATATCCCTTCATTAGCCAGATAGCCCTCACATAATTAAGCAACTAATTAAACAAGCCATCAACTTATTTCAATGTGAAGCGATGTAAGCAGAAAACTGTCTAAATATTAAACATATGTTTGAATAAAATGAAAAAATCAAATCACAATTTGCTTATTAGTGCAAGATTTCATCATTACTACTGGATTTTATTTTGGATGAAGAAGTGTAAAGATGAAATTGAGTTAAAAAATTTCAATCAAAATGATAGTATGTATTTTATTTTATCACATTCATGACGTGAAATAACAATGTTGCAAAACGCTTTAAGAAGTACAGATAAAATAACATTTTAGTTACTTGTCAGTTATTCAGGCTCGAATTTTCTAGGCTGTAATTTCTGAGAATTTATTAGGCCACTAGCATTAGTGACATTTTGTTAACAATACTAAACTCTTCAAAGACATCTGTAGCAAATTTTGTAGGCTATACGTACTAGTCATTATTTATACACTCAGCAACTGAAGAAAAATAAGGAGATAAATTAATTTCACGAACAGAAGGAAAATTACAAATAACTGTTGCAACAATATCCCTTTTATACAAGAAGAGAAGGAGACTACAAATAAACAGGTCAAGATTACCAAAATGCCACTGGATGATTGGATATGCTTTTTTGCGAAATTATTGGCCCAAAAAATTACCGCCGACAAAATGTGAGCCGAGGTAACGTATAAGCAACTGACTTTTTAAATGATTAATTTTATTAAGATGAAGAACCATGCATTTTTGTAATACCGAGTATAAAGATAAGCACTTGTGGAGCGTTGATTGGCAACACTTGTACCCTCATGCTTCTGACCTTTATTTGTAGCAAATAAGATTTTCTCTCTCACTGTAAGCAATAACAATCTCCTCGAGGTGCTTGTGCTGTTTTAATGTTTTACCAAATTTAAATAAAAGCAAATATAATTTTATGAATATAGTTCCATTGTTAATGCTAGTCCAATTTGACGTGCCTCTACTTTAGTATTTAACATGTCATGAACACAGCCAATCTGCCCTCATGAAATTTATTTGTATATGTTTAATTCAAAGTTTATGTAACATATGAAAAATCTTAAGCAACTTTAAAATAATCTGCATTCGGCAGATTTTTTTTTCTTTTTTTAACCTTAATGAAAATTGTTCTGTAACCAGATAAATGGATTCTAGCAGATTTATTCACAAGTTTTTAGTCAGATATTCTTCAGTATTGTTCATGTTAATTTTTGGGAAGGTACTTTCTGATTATTCACAACCCCATGTCAACACTAAAATAGAATTGTCATATTTTTGGTATATTTTTAGGTATACACACGACAACAACCAACAAATGCATGTGTATACCATACACGTGTTTCAATACACATGAATTTACAAACTTTATACTTAAGGAACATTACTAAATAATGTCTGCTGACTAAAAATACCCACCCATTGAGATTTTTTTTTTCAGTAAATTTTTTGTTCCCTGTAAAATGCTTTCTTTGTTCTCTATTTTTTATGAACAGAACAAAATCTGTGTTGTGTTAAGGTAGTCAAACAAATATTTTCCTTTCATTCACAAAATTACCAATGAGAAGATGACTTTCCGTGGTGGGGGGGTGTATAATCAGAAAGTATCGGCATGAAATTAATCTTAAAACATTGAAACAAAGTTTTGTCTCCAAAGTAACCCAAGAAAAAGAGATTAATATACTTACTGGGAACTGCAGGTTTTGCACAAACTACGCAGTTGAAGTGATAGAACTAGGGAAAGATAAAACAAAAACCTGAAATTTTTATTGTACTTTATAACTTAGAAACATTCCAAATATTGATTAGCAATTTTCTAGCATCATAAGAAAACTATATAACTTAGGATTTGAATATTTCCTAATTGATGGAACATTTCTTCATCACTAGTAAATGCAGTGAGAAACTGAGTTAAGGAGGTAAACCTTAGAATTACTTTTCTACAAATATTAAAGAAACTCGTAAATCTTGCATCCTTTGACTCTGTTTTCCATCATTACTGTTTTTTAACAAGAAAATATTTTTCACTCAATAAATGTAACTGATTCATCTAGTCATATAAAATAATATGCAAATAGATCTGTTACTTTACTGTAATCAGTGGTGTAGCAAGCATAACTGGCACCCGAAGAAAAATACCTTTTTGCCGCACCCCCCCCAAAAATAATTACAGTAATATAATGTATAGAATATATCAATAATAAGAAAATAGTGCAAATAATAATAAAATGCTTAATCTGCCTTAAACTACTCTAAAATATTTTAAGAATAGTCACTACCTAACTACACTAGCATTGAATTTGGAAATGCATTTGTGTCGACGGAAAAATCAGACATACGATGATCTAAAATTAGTTAAAAAGGTATTATTTATTTTATATATTTATATAATTGTTTTTAAAAAAGTTCAACTTTTAAACAATTGAAAGTTTAATATATATTATAGATAATTATTACTTATTAATAATACTGTAAAATATTTATATAATTTATTACTGTGTATAAATTTTTCTTGAAATGAAACAAATTTATCAATTACTGCATCAAAGTCGATAATTTAAAATTTTTCTCTTTCCATATTTAAAAGTGCTTAGTAACTTAAGGGATCTTGTACCATCATTGATTGTAAATATGTCAAAATTTATTTTAATTTGATGAATGAACATTCATAGCTAGCATTTGATATTGAAATAGTATGGAGTATTTGAAGTGCAACTCTTAGGTTTGGAAAAACATTTTCTCCATAGATCTGTGAGTTCGGTATGAAATAACCATATAATCAACAACCTTTTTAACAAAAGGAAGTAGAAGAGATTATGAAGGAAAATTATAATGTTTACAAACTTTGGGAATATGCAAATTTAGCCTGTGACGTCGAAAACCATGCGTTTTAGATAAGGAGCGACCTGCAGCATTCTTTTTGTAGTAGGAGATTAAAAAACAATTGACACGCACTGAATGCTTTTGTAGCAGTGAATATACGATGTCTCAGCAAGATGACTTAGTTGAATCGATAGCCAGAAAGGCCATCAGTCATTTACATGAGAGTCAAAACACAATCCATTGTACTGGAAGCGTCAGGAGTTTCCCAAAATGTCATTTCCAGACTATGGAATCGGTTTTTTGGAAACTAGATATGTTTAAGAAATTCGGGACAAGGTTGTGTTATCGTTTTAAGATAAAAAGTGAAAGCTATACGGGCATTTCGTTTAAAAAAAATCTCTATTTTAGAGAAATAAAGTGGTCAGAAAGAACATTTTGTATGAGGAGATAGTTGGTTGATGTACTGCAAACATTTTATTACACAAACCAAGAAAATAAATAATTAATTATGTACAATAATTATTAATTTTAAATATGTTTTCCAGAAATTGATCAACATAAAAACTGAAATTTTACGGAAAGTCTTGTTTGGAGATCATTTGGCGCCCCTTTACGAGCCGCGCCCGGGGCATCATACACCCCGTTGGCCCCCCTCGCTACGTCACTGACTGTAATCCTGATTATTTATGAGAAAGTTTATTTATTAGAGTAATTTTATGCTTTAATTAGCAACCAAATCCCAGTAGACTTTCTTTCTTTGCTTTTTGAATGAAGTTACATGTAAAGTCTTTACAATATATTTTACCTGAGTATTTTTTTGTATTCATTAACCCTCTGAAACCGTCATTTATGAAATAAAGAGCAGTTATGATCTAAAGGGTATCAAACTTTACAAAAAAAAAAAAGGGGGCTAAATATTTATTTGTTTACTTTATTAAACATTTCTTTCAACGCGCACATGCATAAAGCATACAAAAAAAAAAGTTTGTGTCTTTGAAGTCCAGATTATAGATCATTCCAGATAATGGACATCTGGGTTATGGACTTTGTACTGTATATAACAAGTGATAAAAAATCTCATGACCGGATAAAGCCGGTCATGGAGCTCAGAGAGTTAAAATATCATTTTCTATAAATAGTTGAAAACCTTTATGTTCTTGCAGTCTAAATTTTACTACTCTATGTTCCAGATTAGTCCTACTGCAATTGAGTACACTTCAACATCAGAAAAAGGACAAATATCGTTTTTAGTAATTTTCTTCAATATCAACTTATTTCGGTAAAGTAGATTTATTTATCATTAGATAATTTTTTATGTGATTTTTATTAGTAACTGCATTAGCATTTAACAGAATGGTTTTGTATTACAAGTAATATAATTCTGAAAACAGAGTACATATTTAAATGATTAACTGAAATTGTATCGTTTGAAGGTAAAATTTCTAACACGTCTCTGTGCATAACATGACAAGTTTTCAGATTCTAACTGTATTTTCTTGTTTCCCAAGAAATTAGCTATGTTAATTAATAGTCAGAAAATAATTCAAACAGTATCTTTGTCTAACTATCTGCAGTCTTTTCCCCCTTTTTATTTAGAGAAAGATTCAATCTTCGTGATTTAAAGTGTTGAAAAGGACAGTATACTCTTTTTAATGAAAAGGCACTTTATGAAGATCACAAGCAGTTACTACAAGATTTGAACTGCTGAAACTAATCTCATTGTTATATCTTACTTTAAAAGAATCTGATTCTTCAGATTATGGCAAAGCATAAGCCTTGTCTTCTTGAGGGAAGTAGTGCTTTCGTGGAAGACTTCTTAAGAGAAATGGCCATGTAGCCAGCCCATTCTCTAGTCTGATGCTAGGTCAAACTACCACTGTTCATCAAGTTTACGCTTGGCTTCTATTGCCTTGTTTTATTAAAATGAAGCAAGTAAAGTAACTGAGAAAATGCTTCCCCCCAACAATTTTTTGGTATAAAAAGATATAAAATTAAATATTCCCAATGATATCAAAAATTAAATCCTCTGAGCAACTTCGAATATGGGTGCCCAGCCTTTTAAATTTGCCCCAGCAATCTTGTCATAGTTTATATGTATATATATGTGTGTGTCTAGATACACTAATAAGTCAAAACATTATGACCATCCTCACATTTTTCAATGAACCCGTATGGATGACGTGGAGAGCATGTGATTAAATGGGAATGGTATTTAACTGCTGCTGGAGAAGGTAAGAAATCATTCTTACGCTTACTTTCATGAGTGCTGATCTAAGCAAATTTGATAGAAGACAGGTTGTAATGGCCGAAGAGTCACAATGAGTATCTCCGAAACTGAACGACTGGTAGTTTGTTCATGATCTGCCATAGTTAGTTTTTATGCATAGTGAATAAATGATGGTAAAACCAGCAGTAGATGCCAAGGTGTTGGATATCCATGCATCATCAAAGAAAAAAAGACGTCGGAGACTGAGCCACTTGGTACAGCAAAATCGGTACTAGACAGTGGCTCGGCTGACAGCCTGGTGACAAGTCCTGGTGCAAGTGTCTTGGAACACACAGTTCAGCAGACACTGTTGGGTATGGTCTTATACAGCAGACGTCTCGTGTGCCTCTATTGATCAAGTGTCAACTATGCCTGGCGTGAGCTTTAGACCATTTAGACTGGACCATGGATAATTAAAGACAGTTGCCTGGTCAGATGAATTGTGATTTCTCATTCTTCACATTGATGGTTGTGCCAGAGTATGCTGTCTTCTAGGCAAACTGTTGCTCTCCCCTGTATAGCAGGTCGTACATATCTGGTGGTGGCATTATGCTTTAGATGACATTCTCATGGGCAGCTCTGAGGTTCTTAGTTGTGATAGAACAGACCATAAAAGCTGGAAACTATCTAAACGTAATTGCTGATCAGTTACACCCTTAAATGGCATCTGTCTACACAACTGGAAATGGAATCTTCTAGCAAGACAACGCCCCATATCGGAAGGCTCAAATTGTGTTGGAGTCATTCATTGAGCCATAAAGATGAATTTCAGTTAATGTCCTGACCACATACCTCACTGAATCTTAACTCGATGAAGAACATTTGAGATGTTATGGAGCGGCAGTTCATAGCTGAACCACCACCATGTTGGATTATCTCGACTGCTTCTTAGACACTGGGTGTAGTGTCATCTACCAAGTCATCCTCCTACCTCCAGTCATCTACCAAGAACTTATGGCATCCATGTCAAAGCAAGTTGCAGCAGTTCATGCAGCATAGCTTATTGAGTAGGTTATCTTAATGTTTTGGCTCTTTAGTGTGGTATTATATATGGATAAGTAAAATCAAAAAGAATGCATAGACAGAAATAATATCTAATAATAGTATCTAGTAATTTTGAACAGCTGGGTTTGAGTCAAGTGATCAGATATCCTGACTTATATGATACAATCTGTGATTTAAGTGGAGTGGCCATTTAAAAGTTTATGCCAAGAGTTTTTAAGTAATCTGCGATTTTGTGTAATAGACATGAAGCTCCTTTGCATCCTAGTCATAGACTAGTTTTGTGTATTAAAAATAGAAATATGTTCAATAATGAAAAATTCGTATGACCTATCAGTGATCAAGTGGGTAATGTAACTGAACACCCATAGTTTGATCTAGGTTCAAATCCTGTTGAAGGAGTTGACTGCATGGATATTTTTGGGATTTTTTGCTGTTTCAAAGTGAATGCAAACTATGTTCTTTAAAAGGTTCTTCATGAAGGCATACCTTAACTAGACAGATATCCTTTGCATGCTTTGCTGTATTTCAGTGGAACAGTCGATCAAAATCCAGCATTATTTCAAAAAAAGGTCAAAAGCCACCATTTGTTTTGATAATAAATTATTATTATGCCTGGGTAGCTAAAAAACACTGAATACAATATGCATAATGCATGCTTTTGCATAAATTGCTTGAAAAGATGTCAAAGCAGGGAAAATTAATATCTCCCCCCCCTTCCTTCAAAAGAACACAATTTTAAAATTCTATTCCCCCCCCCCCCGAACTGGAGATGTGTTATTGATATATGCATTAAAATTTTGTGGAAAAGGGCCTATCGGTGGTGCAGATAAAAACACAGACTACTAGTAGCTCAATTGGCATGCAAATGACAAATGGGTTGGCTGCATAGGCTCTTGGCATCCCTTTCCATTGGCAAATAGCCTTAGCATGCTATTCCATAATCTAGTAAATGCTGTGGGAAAAGAACTACTTTGTTCCAGAAAGACTTCCCCCCTTTTTTTTCTGAATCAGCTGTTATATCAAAATAAACTACTACAAGATCTGAAAATAATAAAACTCTGAAGTAAAACTCTAATACATATTTAAAAATGACATATTTATTCTCGCTCTTTTGAATTCTAAGCATAATCAACAATGCTCTCTCACGATACATTGCTGTTGCAACAAAAAAAAATCTTTTACAAGAAAAATTATTACTGCGCATTGGAGACACAGGTTGCTAGTATAGTAAATTTATATTTTTTATCCTCCCACCTTGCAATGTAAAAATTAAATTGAACTTTTCAAAATTATAATAGAAAAGTTTCAGGTCCTGGCATTTAAACTTTAGATGTAGGTATTGAAGGATATCATTAAAATAACAGAATACAGGGCACTAAAATTACAAAAAAGTGTAAAATACTATTGCTGTGCAAAAAATAAAAATATGATAGGAAAATTAATAAAAAAATAAATTTTGTAAGTCCAGGCCATCTGAAATTTGAATTGTCCTTTCGGATCTAGTAACTTACTTACGTCAGCTCTTTATTTACTGGAACTCTGAGTGATAATTAGAGAAGTCTCGTCTGCTGATGAAATCTCCAATGGAAAAAGAATCTGAACTATAATTCACCACTCTGAGTTTGAACTCTGGCATGTTGACTTATACCATTTGTACCAGGAAACAGTTCCGATATTCTACCAAAAGACAAAAGTAATCTTTTTCTGTCATGAGTTATTACTAAAACTATGTCTCTCTATTTAAGATCACAAGCTCAAGATGTCTTCCTTAATAAAGCTGCAAGATATTCTTGGTGAAATCTGTTTCAAAAAGCATCACATATTTTGGATATAATGTTGTCTGCATTTTTAAAACTTTGTGCCACTGTCATGCCTGAAATTAGGAATTGAATGTGTACATTTCTTCATAGTTCAGACTGGATTTCCCAAGGATTTTTCTTAACATTCTTAATATTAATCGGATGCTCCCACCATGGAGTGCCAGGGGGTATAAAATTCCAAATAATGGCCTCATCATCCATCTGTTGAGACACATATTTGAAATCAGTTAAGGAAAAAGCATTACTTGTACCAGCAAAAGTGTTTCCATTGTAAAAATTACTGAGGGTCTCCCACATCTTAAAGTGATAAAAAGCCTGTAAAAGTGCTTTTGTTGACAGTGAAGTTGAAAAGTTCTAGGTGAATGCAATGGCATTTAACTAACAGAAAAGGACAAATCCCTGCTCTCATTTTGTCTTTAAGAAGTAAAGGACCTGCAAAGACAGTTTCAGTAATTTGAATAGCAGCATCTTTCATTCGATCTGCTGCCAGTGATGGTGCTGGAGGATTCACATTTTTGGCAGAATAGGGTTTACAAACAATGCAAGTCCATATAACAAGTAAAACAGGTTTTCTTCCAGATAAAATCCAATATTACTTCCCTTATGTTCTTCCATTGTCAAAACTCTGACAATAAGTGGCTGCTTGGTGAAATCGCTGGAGTTCTAAATTAGGATGTATGATCTCTTTGAAATATTGCAGATTTAGAATGTATCTTCTACAAAAAGGCTTAGAGACTAACTTTTTATCTTTTATTCCTCTAAAAGAACTGCTTTGAATAAAATGGATAATTACTTTTTCTGCATTATTTAGTTCAATGGCAGTACGCTCAACTTTCTCTTCTCATGTTTTTGTAGTTATTCACAAATTGATGAATCCTATTCTAACAATTTTTCTATAACTTGAAAGATGGTTATTTAAAAATCATAGAAACTGACATTAATCATAGATGAAACTATCTACATCTTCTTTTCTTTGGCAATTTTTTTGTCGCTTTTAAAAGTATTCCTTGGCCACTTTTTTGGTAGTAAATAAAACCACTGAGGTCCCTCCCACCATTTTGATTTCTCTAAATATCAAACAGTGCAATCTGTGCTGCACAAATTAGCTGGATCCTGAAATATTCCTGAAACATGCCTCCAAAATTCTTTAACTGTTAACTGTCTGATTTGTTGTACTTTGTTATGAAAAAAAAAAAAAAAAAAAAAATATCTCATACTTCATTGCATTGTATCCTGAATCACTCCAGAAATAAATTTTATGTGTGAAATCTCTTAAGGTATTTGCACAAAATGTGCTGAAATTGTAGCTCCAAGTAGTTCTAACCATGTTATTGCAGTTATTCGCTTTCCGTAGAGAGCTGCTGTCACTTTAGCTCGTAATAAGTAAGCATGAAGAGAATTTTTAGTTTCAACACAAACAAAAGTTATAGTCAAAGATGCAGTTTTACTTGTGTCACAGAAGAAATGTAAAGATAGAGGCTGTATTTATATATGTATGTGTATCTATCTCGGTATTTTCAACATCTGTAAATGGTTTAAGCTATTTAAAAACTTACAGGATTCAGACTCAGTTTCTGCATCAACTGCTTGATCCCAAAATAGTTTCCCTCTTCACTTTTTCTTTAAGACTAAAGAAAGTAAATCTCTAACATACACTTCTATGAGATCTTCTTTACCGTAATGTGCTTTTAATTTCTCTAATGCTTTTTGATAACTTGTCAGAGCTCAGCAGATAATCCTCTCTCCTTAAATGTAGTAAATATGCAAATTTGCCATGATTCTATGAACTTGGATCACTATCAGTCTTCTTAAATTGTCCCCAAAACCCTTAGCAGTTTTTAATATTACCATGAAACGATGGCAGTTTTAGTTTAGGATAGCAAAGAATTGTGTCTTTCGAAACATTGTTTAAGGGAAAAGCAGAATTACAGTCTACAATAACTAAAAGGGCTGAAACCTTAGATTCTAATATTCTTTATAAATATAAGTTTCAATCTGATCAAACTCTTTATATTACATTTCATTTTTTTTAATTAAACACTTCATTTCTAATTAGCTCCGCATATTGTAGCATTTATTTCACTTTCTCTTCCAACAATTTGAATTTCTTAAGCTTTTGATCCTTGGATTAGATCCAAGGATCTTTGGACTTTCAACTTTTTTATAATCATTTAATTCTTTAGTAAATCTTCTAAATTGAGTACACTTAATTTTCATCACATCCATCATAAACAAAACAAAATTAATTTATTCACAAGTAATACTGTTGTGGATGCGAGATATTCCAAAAAGAACTCTTTTGTTGAATCAGCTCAGACATCAAAATAACAAAACTCCAAAGAAAAGCCCTAATACAGTTTAAAAAATGACATGTTTATTCTTACTCATTAGAATTCTAAGCATAATCACAGTCTCTCGATACATTGCTGCTACCACAAAAAAATGTTCACAAGAAAAATAGTTACTATTCCATATTGGAGATATGTGCTAGCTTAGTACATTAATATTTATCATACATTCTTATTTTTATTGATTACTTATGCAGATAATATTTTTAATTAGGAAATTGTTGGTGGTTTATATCAAAACGTTTTATCTCTGAGAAATTTTGCAAATTTTCTATTTAAAAATACCACATAACTTTATAATGTTATTTTTAAAAATTATAGTGAGTCTAGCCCAAACTGTAAAAACAGCAGGGAACTATAAACACAGTTCAGAACCTCCCATTGAAACTAATTCTAAGAGGATGGGTTTCTAGGGAAAATTGCTTATTGAATTTACCATTCAAAGGTGTGATGGCTCACCAGCGGCCAAGTGGTAAAGTCACTGAAACCTGGTAGTTTAACCTAGATTCACTTTCAGGCAAACGGACTACCTGCACAGGTGTTTTTGTGGTTTTCCCCATATATAACATGGATACAAGGCAGTTGACCTGAGAAAATCCCCCACAAAGGCATCTCTTTCCTTACTCAGATAGCCTTTGTGTGCTTTGATGTAATCAAACCAACTAATCGTAGGTGTGCTAGCAGTTTTGAACAGACAAAGAAAATCACCAAACTTGAGATAAAAATTATGATTAAGAGAAGTAAGGCCTTTTTTGCCTTAACAAAAAAGGTTTTTAAATTTTTCTTTTTAAAAAATAAGAGTTACTGTTTCTTATTTCAAAAATATGTAACACATTTAGGTTTTAAGTACTACGCACTTGTAATTAATATAAAAGATTCAAATTAAGATAGGCACACTTTTTTTTTTTTTAAAGAGAGTTTTAAGAAGTAGATTTTAATTGATACTATCAGTATATTTTCTAATTACTATTCTCAATTTATGTCAGCAGTATTGCGCAAAATTTCTATTCAGAATTACAAAGTTAGCAACAAAAATAACTTTTCAGATTATCAAGTTTGAAGAATAATATACTTGAGCATATTTATGGCTGGATCATACCTTTTAACCATAAGTTTATTGTTGTAGAATCGTTGACAGTTGGGGAGGAGGATATCGTTAAGTGTTTTGAGGAACTTATATTTGGGAACTCAAGTGCTGAAAATTGCAAAGATCAGTGCAGATGTGTATAAGGCAGTTCTAAAGGTTAACAACATCTGTTCTTTAAAGTTGTAATAATGATTTATGTAATCACTTAGAAAACAAGAATCCTTAAAAGAAAACATGAAGCTACACAACCATCATTACAACATAATTATAGTGCAAAAAATTAAAAATCTTGGAAGAAAATGTATTGAAACAATGTTTGTTTTTCTCAAAATGACTAGATTTTTCTAAAATTCTATCTATAAAACAAACCTTAAATTTTATTTCTGAATATATTGAGTGAAACTATTGTAATTTATCTCGAAAAAGAAACAAATTATTGAGACTCTAATTTTTGCCCCCGCCTCCTCTATTTTTCTTTTCTTTTTTTTTTTTCCTTTTTTCTTTTTTAAGAATTCCAGTTTTTTTTCATTAAGAATTTTTCCACACTTTTTCACTCTACGTGCTTAAATAAAAATAGGTTCACTTAAATTTATGACTATATCTGCAACTATGAATGCAAATTTAAACTGATTGTACGTGTGAGAAAAATTTTTACGTAAACCTTTGTGCAATGAGTATCTAAAATCTGTCACTTCAAGGACCAGTCATAATTTTTTCAAAAAATATAATTTTAAGGATAAAAATAAAAATTTTACTTTGCCATAGTAAAAATAATGTACATAGTCTTTAAATAAAATGTAGTGTGTGCATAACTTAATCACTGGATAACAAAATTAAGTAGAAACATAATTTTGCTAAGTAAGCAGAAATAATTTATATCAGTAAAATCTTTAGTTCAAGATATATCATTTGTTTTAATATTTTTCAATGGCTATATATAACCTGTTTAGTTACAGACAAAATGGTGTCATGCAATGGGAAAGCTATGTGCATTCTCTGGTTATGGGAAATGAAATCTGAAAACAGTTCAGAGGCTACACAGACATGAGTTTAATAAACCTTCACCAATGGAATGATCAATTAAAAGATGATTAAAAAAGAGTTTCAAGAAACCATACATTACTTGCCCTACCTGCACTTCCTTTATGTTTTGCATAAAGGAAGTGCAGGTAGGGCAAGCGTCAGTGATGAAAATGTTTCTGCCATTCGAAATGGGTTCATACACAGTAAATCCATTCACCGTGCTTGCCTGCCAATAGGAATTCCCAGGTCGACTGTTCGTGAAATTGTTCATGAATGGTTGAAATGTTTGAATGTTTTTTCAGAAAATCATATAATTCTTATTGGAATACGCATGTGCGTGATTTCCTTGATAAACCTTCCCAGATAGTTGAACTGGCAGAGGCTGACCAATTTTCATGGCCAGTCCATTCTCCAAACATCGCACCACTCGACTTCTTTTTTCTGGGAATACTCGAATAATAAATAAAAAACCAAATTTGTGCTGCAGAGATACACAACCTCGAGGAATTAAAAAAATTGAATCACCATAGAAACAGCTACTGTGACTCCACAAATGTTTAAAGACATCTAGAGGGAAATCAAAAGCAGACTTGATATTCTCTGAGCAACTAATGATGCTCATGTAAGTGTAGAAATGTAGAATTCTTTGAGGTGCTAAGTAAAATTCTGTCAGTTCCCCCCTCATTTCATACTCTGTATTATTTAACACATATCTTTATCCAGTGAATAAATTGTGGAAGCCCTGTGTTTTGAATTTATTATGAGTTCTAACTACTATCAGGTTAATAGTAAGGGAAATTATTGCATTTTTCACTGTTGAAAAGGTTTTGCTACTCTTAGCAGTCTAAACACTTCTGCCAAAGTTCTTCAGTTTTACTTTAGCTGTTTTTACAATTCCAATGACCATCAACTCAGAATTATAACGTAGACAATATATTGCATAAAATAAACATTTACAATCACAGGAAGTGGCCAGAAATTCAAAATTAAATAAAATGCACAGTAAATAAACATAAAAATCACTGTACAAAATATGATAAATAAGTAAGCATAAACTATAAAGACAAATTAAAACTACATAAAACTAATTTGCAAACAAATAAACATGAATATTAAAGTCTGTCCTATTATCGTTTACCTGCAAGCACCATTTCATATTCCATATGATGTTTATATATTTCTGTATTTTGTTTGCCACATGAAAGTAATTTTTTGCTAAGGTAAGTCCTTTTAAGATAGTAACTGTATGTAAAAAAAAAAATGCTCTAAACTGCATCATTTCAAAAATAATCCATCGTATATGATTTTTGGTAGTGCTCATAACACATGTACTTACACAACGCTTCAGCCAATAATAAATTTCAAATCTGGGAGCCGAACCTTAAAACTTACCAGTCAAAATAAAATTTAATCAGAATTAAATTGCTCTGAACTGGGAACTCTCTGTTCTTAGACATGGTGCATTCTGTCTCTCCCTTTTCAGATATTAATTTGCTAATGCTTTTTTTCTTTAAACATATATAAACAATATAGAAGGTACTGATGTCAGTCTCCAAAGTGGGTGCGTACTGAGCCATTTTATCATAGTTTGTTTAAAAATCATTCTAATGGAAATTGAGAAATATTATACCAGCAATGGATGCTGCATCGTCATTATGCACCAAACTCTTATCACTCTATAATCAGCTTATTAATCTATAGTAACTGTCATGTCAGCTTCTAAATAATCATAATATATATAAATATTAGAATAGAATTTTTGTAATAATAACAATAATAAAAGTAAAGAAACATACCTTGTTTTTTATAAGTACCGCTCCGTGGTTTATTGGGCGTTTGCATGCCTCACAAATCTAAGAGGGTAAAATTATGTAAAAATTGGAACTCAAATATACGCTAACATAAATAAACTAAAAAGCTAAAATGCTGGTATAAATATTTGCCATTAATTTGTATTGACCCATTGTATATGTGCATGTGTATATAATATATGTACCAAAATTAAAATTTAGAAGCAGTACTGTTGTAATGTTGTTAGGCGTAGAATATAGATGCATACTGAAGAGGAAACTTGGCAGCTGAGTAAGATTAAATTCCATTTTTTTTTTAAATTCAGATTTGTGGCGACAATCATTTGGCATTCTAATTCTGCCTATTTCCAGAACATTTATATTTTTTAATACTACTGCGATTGGAAGAAAGCACAATTAAATAGCTTCCAAGCAGCACAGTTCAAGCTAACTGTGTGCATTCACCCAATATGGCCAAACTGTTAAGAGAGAGGTTTTGGTTTATGTTAGAAAGGTTTCGGTTTTCAGAGTTTATGTTCCAAAATAACTACATCATCATTGCGCAGGCTCTGGCATAGATTTTATCTAGAAATGACACAGTCCAGAAATGTTACTGCAATTTTTAGAATAAAGAGAGGAAATACTGAAATAAAAAATGAAGAATTTAAAGCCTATTGTTAAATTGAGTTTATAAAGATGATTTACATATTTTTTAATATATAATTAAATTAAAAGCAGGCAATCTTATGAATTTATAAATGGAAAACAAAGATAAAAATTATTGTAAAAAGTAAACAAAGTTGCAAATTTAGGGGATTTATTAGGACAAAAATCAATAGCCTTTAGATGAGATTGACGTTTGAATGAAAATTTAAATATAAATAAAATTAAAATAAAAAGAACACAAAACTGATACAAATGTTTTGTCACTCTCAGATTCATGAGATTCATGATCATACTTCTTCAGGACATGGAAAAAATTTGACACTGATGCTACTATATCTAGAATACTAGATTCATTTTTCTTCATCCCAAGTCAGCAGAGGTAACTAAATTTATTATTTTAAAATTATTTGTACTGCTGAAAATTTAAGGACATCACTGCTACAGATCTATTTTCCTAAATCTAATGTAAATACAGAAGTAAAATCAAAATTCAGTTTGAAGTTCAACATACCTGAAAATGTCCAGTAGTTGTAAAATGGCCAAAACAAATTTCTATAGAAGAAAACTATGCACAATTGTGAAAAGGGAGTTCAAATAAATAAAGGAAATAACCATCTTGTATTAAAGATTTATCATTGCTTATTAATGACATGTCTGCATACAAAAATTATTAAACCTGAAAAGGCCAAGGTTAAAAAATGACTTGCTCTTAAATATGCTTAAATACTTTTAAATTAATTTTTTGGAATATATTTATTCATGGATTTAGATACTTGTACTTAATTTACATATGCTTTCAGAATTTAAATGATATTGTAGATTAGTTTGCAGCAATAATTAATCATTTATTTGTACACCAATTAAAATTTTAATTTTAATCAACTTTAAATTTGCTTTATACGAATAGGAATGTTTGTTAAATTCAAATATATATTATAAAGTGAAAATAAATATAAAGTAATTGATATTGCTATTGTTAAAATTATAAAAATCAAAATTCATTGCTAGTAAAAAAAAAAAAAAAAAAAAAAGGAAAAACTGCATGCACTGTAGCTTGTGAAAGGACTCGTGCAGTGATGTCTAAAAAATTTTTTTTTCTAATATTGGTAGTTCAGTATTAAACAGTGTGGTAACCATTTAGGCAATCATTACACATTTCAGCTAACTTCATGAGTGTGTTGACGAGAAGAAACTTAACAACTTTCTTTGCATATGCAAAAAAAAAAGTAACATTACTCGCAGGTTAGAAGATTGCTTTTAATGCTGTTTGAATTCAGAATAATTGATTTGTTAATCAGATAAGCTGAGGACCAGGGCAGCTGCACTGGGTAGCAGAATTTGGCGAAGGCAACATTTTTAGAATTTAGAGAAGGGACTGGGATGCAGAATTTAGGGGCAGAAAAATATTTTGAATTTATGGAAGTGCTTGGGATTTTAGCCCTGCAGAGACTGCATCGGACCTCAAAATGTCTAGCACTGGCTGTGGAAAAGCCTTATGTATATGTGAAAATTTATTTATTTATGACTTAGCCTCAGTAATGTGTGGGAAATGCATGTAGTGTAATAAATAACCTACATAATTCAAGCTTATCTTCGTCAGTGTGCAATAGAAACAAGATAAAATTTAGTGAAACATGTCCCTTAAGTCGCTAGTCCCATGAAATAATGCCAGTAGTATATAGCAGCTGCTAGCTAAGCTTTATGAAAATGAAGATAATTATTTTAATTGCAATGACTATGCCCCAATCATTAGTCAGTTAACAGGTAGCGAAATCTGTAATATGATTCTAAATCCAGAAAATATCACTGCCAGTCTTGAAGAAGGTGTCAGAGAGACCATCGAGAAGAAAATAATTTCAGTTGAAAATTTAGTGGGAATTATCAATGTGGCAATTACCAGACTTGAGCAATGGAACTTTGTAAATGAAAAGAAATTATGTCTGTCTATAGAATTAAAGAGAAAAGTATTAGCCCGCCCCCAAAAAAGCAAGTTAAATAACTTACATTGAAACATATGTTTAACGAAAGAAACAAATAAATATTGGGCCTTTTTTTTTTTTTTTTAATTTTGATTCCCATAAGGTCAGAAATGCTTCATTATTTTATAAATCACTATTTTATTTTTAAAATTTTGTAATTTCTACATATCATTTTACTAGACTTAAACTGATGATCTAATATCTGGAATCTCATAACTCCCAGCGAGTCCAGATCCTTGGACTTTGTACTGTATGTATTATACATTTCTCTTTGCTTATGTTGTACCTCACAATTGCTAGTTTCTAAGAAACAAAAACTTATGAGAAAAATACTTACCACCACAGGGTGTCGTCGCGGGTCTTCTGGAGGTTTTGGTTTTTGAGGAGGGGGAGGGCTTGAGTTTTTTTTTGCTTCTGCCCTGAAAAAATAATAAAGTTATTTTCATCTTATTAAAAATATACATATATAATTTCAAAAGGTCAAGTTCTTTGGTTACAAGTGAGTGGAAGAAGTTTAGGGACAGTGGTTTTCAAAATACTGTGACAGAGGGAATCCATTAAACTAGAATTTTTGTTTGTAAAGTCCTGACCATCGTAAGGAAATTGAAGCTTAGAAAAACACTGAAAATACACCGAAGTGACAAAAGCCATGGGATAGCAATATGCAAATATACAGATAGCAGTAGTATCGTGTAGAAAATGTATAAATGCGAAGTGCTTTGGCAGAGCTTTCATTTGTGTTCAAGTTATTCATGTGAAGAGGCTTTGACATGATTATGGCCGCACGACGAGAATTAACAGACTTTGAGCGCGGATTGGTAGTTGGAGCTAAATGCATGAGTCATTCCATTTCGGATATCGTTAGGGAATTGAACATTCCGAGATCCGTAGTGTCAAGAGTGTGCCGAGCGTATCTAATTTCAGGCATAACATTCCACCATGGACAGCGCAGTGGCCGACCACCTGCACTTAACGACCGAGACCAGCGACGTCTGTGTAGAGTTGTCAATGTTCACAGACAAGCAACACTGCGTCAAATAACCACTGAAATCAATGTGGGACATACGAGGGACGTGTCCGATAGGACGGTGCGGCGAAATTTGTTTTCCTTGGGCTATGATAGCAGAAGACTGACTTGAGTGCCTTTACTGACAGCACGACATCGCCTGCAGCGACTCTCGTGGGCTCGTGAGCATATTTTTTGGTCCCTAAATGAATGGAAAACCGTGGCTTGGTCAGATGAGTCACGATTTCAGTTGGTAAGAGCTGATGGTAGGGTTCGAGTGTGGCGCAGACCCCATGAAGCCATGGACCCAAGTTGTCAACAAGGCACTGTTCAAGCTGGTTGTGGTTCCATAATGGTCTGGGCTGTTTTTACATGGCATGGACTCGGTCCTCTGGTGCAACTGAACCGATCATTGACTGGAAATGGATACCTTCAGCTACTTGGAGATCACTTACAGCCATTCATGGACTTCACTTACTCAAACAACGATGGGATTTTTATGGATGACAACGCGCGATGTCATCGGGCCACAATTGTTCACGATTGGTTAGAAGAACATTCTGGACAATTCCAGCGAGTGATCTGGCCACCTACATCGTCCGACATGAATCCCATTGAACATTTATGGGACATCATCGAGAGGTCAGTTTGTGCCCAAAACCTTGCACCGTCAACACTTTCACAATTATGGACGTCTATAGAGGCATCATGCCTCAATATGCAGGGGACTTCCAACGACTTGAGTCCATGCCATGTCGAGTTGCTGCTCTTCGCCGGGCAAAATGGGGACTGACAAAATATTAGGAGGTAATCCCATGACTTTTGTCACTTCAGTGTATATCAGGGCTTTATGTGGAAAGTAGAAAAATCATTAATTCAAAATAATGTTTTTACAGAACAATTTGAACACATGCTTCATAAGTTTAGTTTTTAATTTAATAAGGATTTAAATTTATGTTTAACGGTTGGAAAAGTAATTATTTGCATTTTTTTATACAAAATAATGTTGCATGCAACTGATTTGTACAGTGTGTAAAATAATATTATGTAAAATAATTTATTAAATTTGTAGATAATTTGTAAATAATTGTAATTGCCTTAATGAACAATATTCCAGTACGTATTTTTGGCACTTGTCACCCATATTTAACTAGTTGGCGCTCTCGTTTAAGAGTGCGCACCGTTTTGTGTTGCCAGAATCGAGCCATGATGAGTATATTCGTCAATCACAGAGTAAGTTGCGCTGGTAAGATATTTGATGAAAAAGATGGGTTTATTTTTTAAATTAAAATTTTTATTACTAATATTTACGTATTTCGTTTATAGAAGCATATACAGTCAAAAGTCGTTAATCCGGACTCGTGGGTAATTTATGAAATAAAGAACAATTATGATATAAAGGGTATCAAAATTTACAAAAAGAAAAAGCTTAATATTTATTTGTTTACTTTATTAAGCATTTCTTTCAATGTAAGTTGTTTAAGTTGCTTCGTTTCATGTGATAATACTTTCTCTTTAATTCTATTAAACATACATAATTTCTTGTTTAGTTACAAAGTTCCGCTGTTCAAGTCCTATAATTGCTGTGTCGAGAATACCGACTAATTTGTCAATCGAAATTTTTTCGTTTTCAATAACCTTTGTTACTTTCTTAACTATCGGAAGCGAATTATAATGACGAGGAACTTGTTTTAAATAATATCAAAGATTGAGTAGATAAAATACTACATTTAGTAAGGAATTATAAGCCGAATAAAATAAAAACATCTGCCTTGAAGATAAGGATAGTGCTGACAGATCAACTTCCAATTCATTGCGCGCCGCGGCGTCCCCCCCCCCCCCCGCCGAGCAGCGTGAAATTGATAAACAGATTTCGGATTTTGAAACATACTTTCGCTTTGTAGATCCTTTACATATTAGCAAATATATATCAGAAATTCTATTTGACATAATCGAAAGTTCAAGCTTACTTTTATAAAATTGCTCTAACAGTCTGCAAAAAATAATAAGCCGGATCCAATTCGAAGATTAAGGAACAATGCAATCTGCAACATTAACTGAATTAGATAATTTTAGCTTAGCTTATACCGTCCGTTATACATTAAACGCGCATGCGTAAACGTTTATGCGCACACGCATATTCGCAGCCATAAAGGTCTTATGCGCAAACTTTCTGTGCATGCGTCGCCTGCGCAGAAAGTTTGTAGCTTTGAGGTCCGGATTATGGGTGTCCGAATTAACGACTTTTGACTGTATTGCATATTAAACTAAAAATGCAATAAATTAAATTAAATATTATACATCTAAAAGTAAGAATTTAAACTTCTGCTGTGGAGTAATATTCAGCGATGGGACTTTGCAAATCGAACACCAGTAATGCGATTCCTTCTTGATCATACGTTTGTAGCAATGCAAACACCTTCATGTAGGGTTTTTTTTTTTTTGTCTATGTTTCGGGTATATAAACTGGAACATGATTCCCGCCTAATTGGCTTGTATTAGGCCTAAATGGCCGAGTTTGTGTCTATTTATTTCTTTCAATTGGATACGTCGCAAAAGTGTCTTCAATAAATTTAAGCAAAAAGTTGATACGCAATAATGTTCCGTTATTGTTTTATATAATATGAATGCAATCAGACATATAATGTCTAAAAATTGGAGGAATATCTCTTTGTAGTACTTTCTGAGTCGTTTTCTTGCTGTGGAGTAAACTGTGATAATTCCATCGCTCATATCCACTCCACCCATTTTTTTATTATAATCAATCACTAGCTCCGGTTTCTTTGTTATTATTTCTCTTTTTTTATTATTTTATCATTGTGTACAGTAGTTACTAAGTAAACTTCCCTCTTATCTTTCCATTTCATTATACGCATGATGAGTATACTCGTCAATACACAAAATTGAGCCGCTTTTCCATGACGAGTATACTCGTCAATCACAGTTAACTGGTTAAGTCATTCTTTGTCAGAAAACTATTCACATTTTCCAAAAATTATACATTGCTTCCTTTGATGGTATTGACTAACTTTAGTTTTTTTCTCATTAATTTGGATAATGTGCATTTAAAATCCAGTTTTTCCAAAAAAAAGTATCCTTAATTTCACATTGAATTTCAGTAACTTTATTGATTTGTGGGTGATTAGATGCAGCTCTTACTTCTTCAGGAATAAAAAAAACTTTGCAGCATTCCCCCCTCCCTTTTCCTTACTTCTTGGGGGGGGGGGGGGAATCCATCCAAACACATATAAAGTTTGCTTTTTTTGCTTAATTATAATTTTACATTGGTATGTTCTCTTTCCTTGAAAGATGGCATCCAAGTATTAAAATTAGGTGTTTAGCTTGGGTCAAGTAGTTTTTAGAAATATTAATGTGAAGAGTTCTTAAATGAACTTTTGCATTAAAGACATTTTATAAAAACATTTTTGTCATTTTCTAATTAAAAGGTTGTGAAAGTTTCTATTTGTCTGTTTGTGTTCAAATTCATTTCATACCTTTGCTATTTTGAAGGGCATTATTTTCTCATCATTTTAATTTTATCAGAATAGTCGTAGACAAATGTGATCACATTAAGCCGTACTTATCATACTTCAAATAAGAAAAATTAACTTCTTAATAATGTGAGCTTTCATTTAAAATTTCTAAAATAATGAGCTAAAAAAAATTAATGGGAACAAGAAGTAAGTAATTCTGTTTACAATTTTATATCATGAATGATAAAGTTATTAAGACAATTTTGTACTTTTGACAGTGCTATTTGATTATTCCATTTCATTATATATAGACACCAACGCCTTTGCTATTTGTGATATAAAATTGTAGATGAAATTTGTAAAGGGAATTATTTAATTTCTTGTTGCAATTAAATTGTATGATAAATTAATTTTCTGTTTTTAATTATTTTATGAGTTTTAAATAAAAGCTGAATTTATTCATTTTTTCTATATTTTTATTTTTATCTTTGTAGTTTGAATGATGTTATCAATCAAATTATTCAACTGAAAAATTGTTTTCAGTAAAATTCTGTTATATCAAATAGTAATAAAATTCCAGCAATTTGGCCAAATAATCTGAAATTATATTAAAAATCTCATATGAACATAATTTAAAAAATTGGTTCACTCTATCCAAGGATGCATACAGTAAAATTATGATTAGTTTTTACATTAAACAAAGATACTTTTGAAAAATTTACTTCACCACATTGTATTTTCCACAGTGAGTGTGTCTGTGCAGAATTTGAGCTCAATATCTTATCAGGGAAGTATTTTTAAAATGGAATTTAACTATTTCGTGGTGACGTTTAGAAACTATATTTTCTGGCGATGGTCAAAATGGAACCTATTAATTTCTCTTCTGGTTCATACTGTAGTATATATTTTTTATTTCAAAAATTGCCAAATTTTTTTTGGTCATTCTTGTTTTATACCCCATGAATATTTCAAAATTTTATAACTCGTACATTTTTAAATGTCGACATATCAGTTGGACAGTTTTCAAAAATTCGTCAAAAAATAAAACTATGTTAGATTTGAGTTAAAAAACAAACACAAGAGTTTTGACCTTTTTCCCGTGTGTGTTGTTTTAGACCAGTGATTCCGAAAGTGGTCCATCCCCAAGAGTTCTAGTATCATTCAGGGAGTTTGTGAAAAATTTAAAGTGATTTGGGGGTCCCTGAACATTTTCAGAGCTCTATGCAAGGTTTAATATAAAATAATAAAACTGTGATCCATTTTTATTATTATGGAATTTAAATAAATAACAATAAATAAAATAGTAATGATTTTTACGTCCTGAGTAAAATAGAAATACACTGGAATCTGGTTAATTGGACCACCGGATAATCGGAGCAGTCATTTTTTTGGACTAAATCCTAAAGAGTCGAAATAAATCTTATGTACACAAGCCTAAAATTATTCGCTTATTTGGACCAAAAACGTGAGAGCGAATGAGAAACAGAAGCCACAAGTCGGCCGCGTACAGCGGATGTACAGGTGGTCTGCGACATATGGGAGGATCTGTAGCTGCGCTCCCCAGGAGAATGCTTTATCAAAGGTCAGCAATTCCTTAAAGTGCATGACAACAGCAAAACTAGTCGGAGGTGAACACTCGCACCCTTTTCTTTGACCTTTCTTAAAACAGAGCCACCAGTAGCCACCAGCGAGGTTATTGGTCCCACTGTGTCTCCGATTTTCAAGGAAATGAACAATACAGTGTCCAGCTCCACCTGAAACAAATTCCCGCCTGTCAATCATGATTAAAGTTTACACGAGGAAGCTATTATTTCGCCACCCTTTTGGGATAATTTTAGTGCCAGAGCTTTGAATGGCGAGCATTTTATCTCCCTCTTGACCCCGAAACACCAAGGTTTCTTCAGACCACTTTAGTCAGCGAATTGTGAGCGTGTCTTGTTTCCCCTGACAAAATGCCATGACGGGACGATTTTAACTGAAAAAACTGGCTTCCTGGATAAAATCAAGCAACAACCACGAAACACTATTCAGCATCAGTTGGTGGAAATTACCAGGTTGCCAAAGACTACAATTTCGCGCTGGATAAAACAAGAGAATGAGCTGCGAGAAGAATGAGCACAATGTGAAAGACGAGGAGGAACTTCCAAAAAATGGAAACGTGAAGGCAAAGAACAAGACGTTGATGAGGCCCTTAATGAATGGTTTGCCATTGCTAATGGATGAGCTGTGCGAGTAAGTGGCCCAATGTTAAAATGCAAAGCAGAAGTCACTAAAAAACTGGGCCACGGTGACTTTAAATGTACAGATGGTTAGTTATCTCGATGAAAATCTAGACATGACATAAAGTTTAAGAAAGCAAATTGTGAGAAAGTGCTTATAGTGCAGATGCGGAAGAATGGAAATCAACAAAACTGCCTGAGCTTCTTGGAAAATTTTTCAGCAAAAGGCATCTACAGTGCTGATGAAACAGGGCTGTATTATCATGCTACACTGGACGGCTTGTTAAGTTACTAACATATCACACTCTCTGGCTCCATAAAAGCGATGGATCGCGTAACTGTCTTGTGTTGTTCAAACATGTCAGGAACGGACAAGAGGAAGCTGTTAGTTATAGGAAAAAGCACTAAGCCTCGCTGCTTGCTTTTAAAAGACTTATGACAGTTCACCAGTTGTGTATCGTGCAAGCAGAAATGCGTGGATGACCTTTTTAAAGAATGGCTGAAGGATTGGGACAGAGTGCTACAAAGCCAGCCGAGAAAAGTGCTGTGTCTTCTTGACAGTTGTGCAGCACATCCTCATTTAAATTGCTTGCAGAACATCCAACTGGAATTTCTACCTCCCAGGACCGCAGCTTAGGACCAGCCAATGAACATGGGCATCGTAAAAAAAATCATAAAAAATTTGAAGACCCTTTATCGTGCAAGGTTGGTTAATTACATCTTTGAAGCAATTGAAGAAAGTTTGCTGACCTCATCGTCAAAAGCCAGTGAAGTTAGTGCAAAGGTCAACATCTTACAAGCTGTTACATTTGTGGCCAACAGCTGGTGAAAAGTGAGCAGTGAGACAATTCAGCACTGTTTTTCTCACTGTAGCTTTTATGCACTTGGTTTTGGAGATGAATGTGGACATGCTCATTGAAAATCAAAATGATGACAAACATGTGGAACTTCAACAGGTACAAAATTCAAAGAATTTTTATCCATCGACGACGAGCTTCAATGCTACGATGAAAATGAAGATTACAACGCTGCAATCATTGCTTGAATTGCAGCAAAACACACGACAGCATCGGAAGACCAAGAAAGTGATGATGATGATGCCGCTAATAAATTGGTGCAAGTGACAATACAGGATGCGAGGAAATGCTTTGAAACTTTGCGTCAGTATATTGTTCAGGAGGGAAATGAAGGCAGTCCCATTGCTACATTAGATATTTGTGGTTATTTCGTTTACGTGCAATTCATCAAGAGAACGTGTCAGATCACATTGGATAAGTTCTTCAAATGTTGACTGGAACTTGGTAAGAACTTGCTTTTATTGTGCTTTGCATGCTGAGTATGATGGAGATCGTTTCTTAGAATTTGTTTCTAAATTAATTTTCTCAATGAAAAAAGTTCGACTGTAGTTCTTGTTTGTGCATGCATGTGTGCCATACGTGTGTCCCGCACAATAAAAGACAATTACATTTTAGTACGGGATTTACATGTTCATTTACTGTTTGCTACATATAGCACGTCCTGTCTTACAATATAGGACATGTTCGTGTAATCAGACCAGCCAGTTATTAGGACCAAAACGATCGCTTCCCAATGTAGTCTGATTAACCAGAATCGACTGTATACGTGAGTGCTTAAAATACAGTATGTTAAGTATTGAGCGTTATGTAATACCTTTTGTGAATGAATATTGACAAAACTTATTTCCACTGATTTGCCAGTTGTAGTAATAGTGGTATGTATAACTTGTTTTAATGTTATTACTAAAACTTAGTTATTGTTCACTTTACTGCAATAAATTTAAGCTTTCAAATTCCATTTTCAATTCCTCAACATGCTTAGAACAGTATGACAACAAAATAATAATGAAATAAGAATAAAAAAACTGATATAATCCCTCAAAAGTGAAAATTTTAAAAAATCCACTGACACATGCGTATGATTTAAGTTCTAGATGGCGCCAGCTACTTATAACAAGCATGGCATGGTGCGAGACAGATGGCTGAAAACAGGTTAATACAGGAATGTAATAATGTCGCTACACACACTAACTTGTCTACAATATAAACTATAAAAGAGTCGTACATCTAATCAATTTAGTTCTATGTTATGCTGATATGAAGTGTATAAACAAATTTTCCCAGTCTTAGGCAAAATGAAGTTTCATATTGTTAGTTGGGAGTTTTGGTATAGTTGCATTTTTTGTATTGTTACACAGATAGTGTACTTTCATTACGTAAGCATATTTGAATAAAACTCCTCTCTTTTGAAAAAATTACATATCACATTTTTCAATATAGTAATTCCTTAACTTTAATGTTAAGGTATTAGTTATACAGTACAAAGTCCAAGATCTGGACTCCTCGGGACTTCAGCAATTCTGGATTTCTGATTTTTCTGGCTATTAGACCATCAGTTTAAAACTTGTAAGATGACATGTAGAAATTATAAAATTTAAAATATGAAATCATGATTTATGAAATAACGAAGCATTTATTATCTAAAGGGTAACAAAATTTACCAAAAAAAAAAAGGCTTAATATCTATTTGTTTTACTTTATTAAACATTTCTTTCAATGTAAGTTGTTTAAGTGGCTATTTTTGTGCTAATAGTTTCTCTTTAATTCTGTTCACAGACATAATTTCTTACTCAGTTACAATGTTCCATTATTCAAGTCCTGTCATTGCTCTTTCGAGAATTCCGAGTAACTTGTCAATCGAAATTTTTTCGTTTCAATAACTTCTCTGTCACTTTCTTCACTATCGGTAGTGGTATTTTCTGGATTTAGAACCATATTACAGATTTCGTCATCTGTTAATTTATTGGTAATTGGAGCATTGTCATCACAGTGAAGAACTTCTGTTATATCATCTTCATTTATTACTGCTTCTCCATATTTGTAAAAGAAAAATTTTGCCAATAGTTGTTATTTGCTAAATGTTTGGAAACTGATACAAAAGGTGAAATGTTATTTACTGAATTAAAAAGATTTTTTGATGTAAAAGCTATACCCTTGACTAATATAATTTCTTTGACTATTTTAACGGTACTCCGACAATAGTAGTAATATGCCGAGGCTTTCTGGCAATACTTAAAACAAGCTGTACCGAATGTATTTCCAGTACATTGTGTCATTCATCGACATCATTTAGTCGCAAAAAAACTTAGTGAACATTTGCATGGATCACTACGAGATGTATTCGGAAACTAAATACCGTTTTGGAAAAAAAAAAAAAAAAAAATAGTAAAATAATTTTTTTCGAATCCAATTTTATTTTTCATGAAAATACATGTCTTAAACTATTTTTCAACATAGTGTCTGCCAATGATCAAACACTTGTCATAGCGGGTGACCAGTTTTTGTATACCATCGTCAAAGAAACTTCCCGCCAGTTTCGATAACCACGACTCCACAGCATTTTTCGTGTCATCATCAGATCCAAAGCGCTTGCCACCAAGCTCGCACTTCCTGTGCAGGAATAAGTGATAGTCGGACGGCACCAAGTCCGGGCTGTACGGCGGGTGATCGAACTGCTCCCAATGAAACTGTCGAATTAACAATTGAGTGACACCAGCAGTATGGGGCCGAGCATTGTCATGGAGCAACACAATTCCACAATTCCTTTACTGAGCATTCCTCTTCATTTGTTTCGAATGGCACGCCTTAGTTTTGTTAAAGTCTCACAATATCATGCCGCATTAATGGTTTCACCTCTGGGAAGAAATTCAGTAAGCAAAACGCCTTTCCTATCCCAGAAGACAGTGCACATGATTTTTTGTGATGACATTGTCACTTTGAACTTTTGTTTTTTTGGAGAATGAGTTTGTCTCCACTCCATTGATTGTTGTTTCGATTCTGGTGTGAAATGACACACCCAAGTTTCATCACCTGTCACAATTTGGTTTAAAAAGTTTTCTCTCTCATCACAATTTTGAACAAAACAGTACATGAAATTTGTGGAAATGCCTCTGAAAGAGTTGTCATTGTGAAGCGTCTGTTCTCATGAATTGCTTCATCAACTTTCCTTATCGGTGACAACAGAAGGCCGACCACCGCGAGCCTCAGCGTGGACATTTGTTCGACCTGCATTAAACATTCTTACCCACTTTCTCACCATTCCATCACTCATCGCGTATTCACCGTAAACTTTTGTCACTTGACGATAAATTTCGGCTGGTTTAACATTCCTCACGTTCAAAAATTTAATCACGGCATGAATCTCACAGTCAGCGGGAGAACTAATTGTCTTAAACATTTTGAATGTGCACAGCAAACTGAAAACACAACATAGAGCAACCAAAATGGCGACAATTGAAAGTCAGTGAACAAGAAAGACTAGTGCGCATGCGCGGGACGCCTACCACAGCGCTGCAACGGCGTTAGAATGAAATGGTACTTGGTTTCCAAATACACTACGTACATCGTATCATTAAAGCAGTTAATAAAATCAAAAGGAATGCCTTCAGTGAGAGATTATTTGCTCAACTTTGGAAAATGACAAAGATTACAATCGTTAACTACTTCTCAAAGTATGTTGGTTATCTAAAAGTGCATGTCTAAAATTGATTTTATGCACTTTTTGATTCAGTGTTGGAATTCCTGGAAAGCAAAGACAATGATTTGAGATACAGTTTAATTAACTCAAAAATGACATAGCCTATATGACATTTATTTGCAAATTTAATGAAACTACAAGGTGACCAATTCAATTTAATCAAAACTAAAAGCGTAATATCTGAGTTTGTTGCAAAACCTTTTCTGTACAAACAAAACTTGGCAAGAGGAGAATGTTCTCAGTTTCCAAATCTTTAGAAATTGCAAAATAAAATAGAGATGAAGATTTGCTTGCTTAGGTATCCCTAGTGCCTCTTCATGCAGACGTGAATCAAATATTTGAAGACATTCTTCACTTGGATATTCCCAACTGGGTGTTGAACCCTTTTGCACATGGACAAACTCAAATCCCAAACACAGAAGAATCCAGACTAATACAGGAGTAGCTTATTGAAATATCCACAAATGAAGAACTTATACCAATCTTTGAACAAGGATACCATGAATTCTGATCCCCAAAACAGATCCCAATTTTATATTCTGCATAATGGGTTATTTTACAGAAGGTGTTGACTGCTTTTCCTATTTGGTAGAATGTGGATTCAGTGCCATTCTGAACCCCTTCACCAAAAAAAAATTGAAAAAAAAGAAAAGAAAGAAACCGACTAGAAATTAATGCTCATGGGGATTTGTGGTTGCTACTCACAAACATTGAGCTGGACATAAATACACTCATAACATCTCATAAAGTTCATCCAAGTCATTAATTTTTTAAAAAAATTTATTTTAGCCAAAAGTTATAATTTCAATAAATAATTCTTCAACAGAATGTTTTTTTTTTTTTTTTTTTTTTTTTTTAAATTTTATATTATGCATTTATGTAGCCTTTTCACTTGGGGTTCCATGGGTCAAAAAAGTTTGGGAACCACTGTTTTAGACAATTGCATTACTATAATACATTAGAAAATTTGTATTTTTTTTTTTTTTTTTAAATATTGAAACATGTGATAAACTCGAGGGATTGCTCCAGACAGCAAAAGCTGTGACCACTGCACTGGGTCTGTCAACCTGTAACTCTCAATTTTTATCAAAAACATATATAGAATCTTGAAATACATAAGTGTAAAAAAGAATACCTGTTAATATTTTACAAATCAGGGATTCCGAATGGGCTTGGTATTGGCCTCTGGGGCTCGATGTAAAAGGGAATCAATTGGGAGTCAGTAGCTGAATATGCCTCAGCATAATCAAAATCCCATTGTTTAAGGGGGGAATATTAATAAAATTGATAATTAATTGGTTTTTGATCATTTAGTAAGGAAGAAACCATATTAAATAAACACGAGAAATATACAGTAAATTATTTAATATATTTTTTAAATGAATAATTATAGTAGCCTCCCCCCCTCATATGAAACATTAATTTATAGGCTTTAGTCCTACGGATTCTCACGGCAAGTGAAAAATAATGAGATTCTGATTTGCCATACAGAATTAAGAAAAAAGTTTTCACTCTAAGTAAAGTATTTGAAGACATTACCACGAGATTTCAACAGCTGCATACTCTTGTTTACTTTTTTTACTGTGTCGAAACTTGAATGAAAATTATGGGTATCAACTATATAATGATCATGGTGATATTAATAAGGTAGAATTGTGTATTAAAAGAAAAGTATTTCAGAGTTTTATTTTCATTATTGGTAGGGGGAAGAAATACTGAAGGGCGGTCCTCTTCTGTTTTTGTAGTTGTACCTGAAATCTTACTTCAAATATATACATAGAGTTTAAATTTCTTTTCCTATTTGTCATTCTGACAAATTTTTAATTATTTCTTTATATATCAAGGGGCAACATAAGCTCTAGCTGCCTCTCTGATTTCTGGGTGATGATATCTCAGCTCATTTGATATTGAGGAATCATCATTTCTTTTTCAGTTAAATGTGTACAACAACTAAGTTTTAACTTCTAATTTGGCTGTGTTAAACTTAAGAATATGTTCCACAACTTTAGAAACAGCATCATTTACATTAAATTTTTATACCTAAAAAGATCAAATCAGACAAATGACCAGTGAGAATAGCCATCAGAGTAAATTATTTTTTTAAATTGTGTCAATGATCATAGGCTGATTGTTTTTGAACAGCAGAGTGTGAACTGCTACTTGTTATTCCTGATTAGCTAATGACTGTTAGAAAATGTCATATTCAGAACCATAGAGAGTACTTTTTTTTCCAGCATAAAATGGAATGTTTTAGTGCAGTTGTAAAAAAAAACAGTGTTCTTTAAACCAGGAATGGAGGTCTTTTAGAAATAACTTCTGAGCACCGCATTAACCATTGGTGAAATTCATACACAAATTTGTTAGTGTGAATTTGCCCATAAGATGGATATGTTAATTTTAGAGAAAATTGTGAGGTCTTCCAGTTTTAATTTGAAATATCTAAATAATAATAAGAAGCACTATGTGTATAAAGCTGTTTAAAATTATGTTAAATAAAATTAAAATTAGTTATAAATTTTTGAAATTTTTTGTAATTATGTGCAATAATTAATTGATGTATCCATGATTTTTATAGTTGTAATATTGTGCAGAAAATTGTAAAAGGCATCCCCTAAAAAGTATCATTACGAAGATTTTAAATCTTAATTGTGACAGTTTTACTTTAAATTTTACTCTTTCTCTCAATCTGGTTTCTTTATATCGGAAAGTTTTTTTCTTTAAATTATTTTTGTAGGGTAATATAAAATTAGTTTACTAAATTTCTAAGACATAACTTAATTATACAAGTTATTTGTCTTAACTTGAATTTTTATTTTGTTACATCCCTTCGTCCCCAAGTACGTACTATAAAGAATTTTATGCCGTTAGATGTTAAGACAATGCTAATAACCAGTTGCCTTGTATAAGGAATGGAGGCTTTTAGGTCCAATTGTGTTGAACTTTACAAACCATTAACAAGTAATAATGCTGATTCGCTTTGTGAGAACCTCTGATTTTAAGAAAAGGTTTTATTATTACACTGTATTTTGTTAATTTCTCTGTACTAATTATTACATTTCTCTACTTTAAAAAAATATGGTTTTGTTTTATAACTACTAATAGTACTAATTTTAATAGAATTTCATATCTATATACTAGAAACATTTTGATTTTATATTGATAATACTTACTTTGTCTGAAATATTTTCATAAGACTGCAAGAATTTATGTGATCTTTCAGCCACCTCAAGAATGTGACTAATTTATATTCTAGAGACCTTTCAGATTGAAATTGAATTCCATTTCCAAATCATATAAAACTCTGTTTATATATTTTTATATGTTTTTCAAATATGTGGAAGTTTATGAAACAAAGTACAAGGCATAGTGAAACCTAAACACTGTGTCCCTGGAGTACTTCATTTGCTTTTTCATTGCAGTTGTAAATATTGTACAAAATTTCTCTGCCTTTGCTAACACATAAGTGCCTCCTTCTCAAAAGGCTTTTTTCTCGCCAAGCATTTTCCCCTAGAACTGGAGAATATGTAAAATATAAAGAATGAAAAAAGTTTCATTCTTTTTATTTTAACTTCATTGAAACCAATTGGCAATAGACCTTTAAATTTAGAATTTTTAATTAACCACATCCCCTCTTCAAGGATGTTAAATCTGCATCACTCTGTGTCAGTCTGCAACATGTTACATTACTCTTTAAAGACAAAAGATTTCTCTGCACTGCAGAAAATAACTGCTCAAAACTAAAACAATATAATCAAGCTTTTAAATACTGTCAGCTATATACTGTGTTCCACTTTCTCACTTACAGGCATCAATATAACTTATATTCACTGCTCCACCACCATCTCTATTGTTTAGAGAGTAATAATTGTGTGGTTGCAACTTGCAGCAGGTATGCTGTACCAATTAAAATGAATTTAAAAGATGTTTCAAGAGTATCCAAAAATAAATTATGTGCTGAACTCGGCACGTCTGTCTGCAAATTCATAATTTCATATACTATGGATAGCTTCAAGCTGTATCTCTCTTCTGACTAAAAAAGTGATTGTTTTCATCTTCTGTAGTCAGTTCTTCAAGTATACAGTCAAAACTCGTTAATTCGGACACCCATAATCCGGGATGATCTATAATCCGGACCTCAAAGCTACAATATTTCTGCGCATGCATCGTGTTGACGCATGCGCATATGTGTTTATGCATGTGCGTAAGGCCTTTACGGCTGCGAATATGCGTGTGCGCATGTGCATAATACGTCTAGGCATGCGTGTTTAATGTATAATGGACGGTATAAGCTAAGCTAAAATTATCTAATTCAGTTAATGTTGCAGATTGCGTTGTTCCTTAATCTTCGAATTGGATCCGGCTTATTATTTTTTGCAGACTGTTAGAGCAATTTTATAAAAGTAAAGCTTGAACTTTCGATTATGTCAAATAGAATTTCCGATATATATTTACTAATATGTAAAGGATCTGCAAAGCGAACATATGTTTCGAAGTCCATCAAACAAAAAGTGGAATTGCTGCAAAAAATGGAAAGGCATATCCTTTGTTTCTCTAACCTATCGAAAATCTGTTTATCAATTTCACGCTGCTCTGCGGTGGAGGGGGTGGACGCCACGGCGCACAATGAATTGGAAGTTGATCTGTCAGCACTATCCTTATCTTATCTGGTTTCATATTTTTAATTTTATAATTTCTGCATGCCATCTTACCAGATTTAAACTGATGATTTATAATCCAGAAAAATCGATAATCCAAAATCGCCGAAGTCCCGACGAGTCTGGATTAACGACTTTTGACTGTATATATATTTTGCTTCTCTGTGTATATATATATTTCAAATAGTCAGTTCTTCTCTGTATATATATATATATATATATATATATATATATATATATAGCTAATTTGCTTATTATATATATAATAAACAAATTAGCAAAATAAGTAACAAATTGAGTCAGATCTGCACATGGAAATTTAAGATATAAATTAATCTGCACTAGCAAAACCCTGCAACATGCTAGTATCTTACCTTTATATATGCATATATACACAGGGTTTTAAAGTATTAGTCCACAAAAAAAAAAAGCTTTCAAATAGTTTTTCAAAAGCATCGTAATTTCGGGTAGATAAGCTGCGGCTTATACGTATTTAAAAGTTGTAACTTTAAGTCGGCAGCGTGTCTGAGGAATTTTATTTTTTCTCTGTCCTGAGAACTTCGCTAGTTCAAATCGCGAGCTACGCACAAGCGAAACGGTTAGTATTCGCTGTAATATTCTAACCTGAGATTGCGCTAAGTTCAAACTTGCCTAGCTAAGGTAGATGGCGCTCTCTGTAAAGACACAGTACTGATGCATGTTCTTTCTGCTAACTCTGTGGTTTTGCCCAATTTTTCCTATGACTTTTTGTTTCAATGGAAACAGCTACGTTTACTTTTCAAGTGCTGTGTTCATTCTTACATTTTTTTACTGCTTTGTAGCTGGCTTTTTGCTAGCCTTACCATTTGCACTTTAAAAATATTATTATTATTACAGATCCTTCTCGAAGAAAAAGTTATACAGCTGCTTTTAAACTTTTGGCAATGAAGAAAGCGATCGAAATTGGAAATCGTGCTGCAGGTAAAGAATTTCAAGTTGAGGAGCGATGCATTCGGCTGTGGAAGTCCGAACAAGAAGAATTAAAGGAAATACCTAAGAATAACAAATGAGCGTTTAAAATTTTGTTGGAAGACCTAATTGATGTTTCGGGTTCATGAAGCGAAAGGAATTATCTGTCAAGGACCAAAACAACAGTTGGACAAAAGCTTCTCGTGGACTGGCTTGAAAAAAAGGAAAGATAGCTTTTTTGGAGTACACATATAAGAAAGTTATAAAACAAAATTTGAAAAGAGGGCAAATAACTAATGTGGATGAAGTGCACATTACTTTTGATTGTCCTCAGAGCAGAAATGTTCATTCAGTAGGTGAAAAAACTATTTCAGTGTTAACAACCGAGAATGAAAAGACTTCTTTTGCTTGTTTCGCCAATGAAGAGAAGTTAACGCTTTTGATAATTTTCAAAAGGAAACTTCCCTAAAGGAGTATTATTTGTGTGAACGAAAAAGGACGGATGTGCGAAGAAGTGATGGTTGGCTGAGAGAAATTTGTCATAAAAGGAAAGGTGCTTTTTTCAAACCCCGGATAACTCGAATCATTCTGGATTCACTGCGATCCCATTTAACGGATACGGTAAGATCTGAAGCAAAAAAAAACTTAGCACCGATGTCTCAGTGATACCAGGTGGGCTTGCAAAAATTTCACAGCTGCTGGATCTCTTTATAACAGGAATTTTCAAGCATGAACTATAAAAGCAGTGGGAGGAATGGGTGCAAAGCGGACTCCATTCCTTCACAAATTCTGGACGAATGAGAAAAGTTTCGTATGAGGAGGCTGCCTGCTGGGTCTATAACACATGACAATCAGTCCGAGCTGATACAATTGTATCAGCTTTACAATTACAAAGCTGATACAATTGTATCAGCTTTCATTAAATCGAAAATCATCGAAAATGAAAGTGAAGATAGTGACGTTGCAAGAAGTGATTTAGAATAGAATGATGAAATTGACCTTAATGGTCATTTGTTAAATTTACTTAATTCTGACGTCAATGAGTCAGATTTTGAAGGTTTTGTAAGTAATAAATGTAGTTTAATTTAATTACAGATTTCAGTTTGCTTATCTAATTCACGTATTCCTTTTGATAATATGGTAATTTATAGTTATAAACTGAACCCTTAAAAGTAATTTTCAATAGAAATCATCAGAGTTCATTTTCGGCAAGTTCAAGGTAAGATGTTTTTTCTTTATTTATTTATATATTACTGATTATATTTATGTTGTAAATGTTATAAAACGTTATTGATGATTATTACATCAATATGGCAGGAAATTACTGAATATCAAGTGCCATATTTCAGAATGCTTTGCTGCGGCGTATATGGAAGTGTGGCTTATTCGATGAACTTTCATTTTTTTTTTTTTTTTCAGTCAATTATCATGTGTGCGGCGTATACGCCAGGACGGCTTATCTACCTGAAATTACGGTATTTAATTTGTATGGAATACTTTTCTTGCATGCCTTATCTTAGAGTTAAAAAAATTTTTTTTAATGTTAAATTGAATCCATTTCTTGTACAAATGAGAAAATACCGGGGGGAAAAATTAGCACCTATAAATATGTTTGAAAAAAAAAAACTAATAACTGATTTTGTAATTTTACACTTCCTTTTCTTTTAATGCGTCTTCTAGGTACAGATTTGATGAGATTTTAAAATATTTGCTCTATTTTTTCTCATTCTGTGGCAAAATGAAACTTCTGAATTTATTTATTTTATCTTGATCTGAAATATGTATAAAAGGATTGAGGTCTGGTCTCTGCACAAGAATTTTGATTATATGTAGATAGTTGTATAAAATCTACATTTTTCAAAACGTGAGAATTATGCTTGGGATTATTATCCTAATGTATCTGTGATGCAACAGTATGCCCATTTCTTTACGTGTTGCTTCAAGTTTTTTCCTAAAGTAATCAAATACATAAATTTGTTGACCTTGAAAATGTACATTTCACAATGATGCAAGCACTCATGCAGTCCCAGACCATCTGACTAGCTGTGGCATGATTTACTGAAGTTATTCTTCATTTGAAGTTCAGTAATTTTTTTCCTCACATACCATTTGATTTTTATCATTTTTCAAAAATAATTTACTTTTATCTGCAAATATAAATCAATTCCAAAAGTCTTCAGAATTTTTAATATGGATCATAATGAATTGTAATCATTTTCGTTAAGTCGCTTGAATGAGAAATGATTTCCCTCTAACCATTCGGCCCCAAAAGGTATATGTTCTGAATATATTTTTTTACAGTTTTTTATTAAGTGGTTTTAGAGTTAAAATGATATTTTTAATTATCCTTTTTTCTTCACTTTCAGTCAGACTCCTTGCATGCCTTGTTCACAGTTTTTTTAATCAGTTTTTTAATGATATTTAAAAATTATATTTGATAACAGTAGACTATTTTTACATTCGGTAGCTCAGTTATTTTTATCTTATTCTTTACTATTCCAACAAAATATTTTAACTTTGATCACATCAAAAATCAGTTCCCCCCCTACCAATCTTAGAGAAGTAGCTCCTGAACTTTTGTTTTCCAATTTTAAAATCCTTCTTCCATGCATTTTACAAAAGGGTCACACTTTTTGTAATAATTGCGCTACAATGCCTGAATATCTGTTGTTGTTACATATAGCTTTATTGGAAAGGTTAATCCGAACATATAAAACAGTATATAATATAATAAAAAAAATGAACAAACATTTAAAGTAAGAATCAGAATAAATGACCATGGGAACAAAAGTAAAAACTTAAAAATTTAAACAACAAGGAAAGGAACATAAGAGATGTAGTCTTTACAAGGAATTCATGAAAGCTCTGGCATTCCAGTATATGCCCGAATATCTTTTTGATCTTAATTTCATATTTAAAGACAAGATATTAAAATATTTCGTGGCTATGCCAAATCGGCAATTCAAGTAAAGCTAAGCCAAATCGGCAATTCAAGTAAAGCTAAGCCAAATCGGCAATTCAAGTCAGGCCAAATATTTCGGTGAATAGAAGGGATTATGAACCAATGCTGATATTCAAAGAACTCATTCCTATTAAGCATTTTAGCCAATTCAATTTTGAGTGAAAAGCAATTTCTGCAGTAAATTTCGGTAATGCTCGAGTAACCGTCCCCCGACAACCTCGTGTTTATTTGAGTTCAATATTATTTGTAAAAATTAAACATTGGAAATTGTCATTATGAAATAGAATTCAAAGTAGTTGAAATAAACATTAGATAATTACAAAATATAAGATAAATAATGCAAACTTTGTAAAAACAAATCAAAAAAATATAAGAAAAGTGAATGTACATGAAGATATAAAGGCCAGGAAATGTATTAATTAACTTACGTTCTTTCTAGTGGGAAGTGGGCAAAGTGTTCTCTTCGCGTCTGACTCAGAAGTGTAGTGTTTCCGAAAATTCTTAGCGGCAGTGGGGGCTTTGAATACAGTCGGTAAAACTTGGGTGAAGTAATTTATGGTAGTGGGTGGGACTCGGAATTTTTGAGGGATGTATTCTGTGGAGTTCTTATTTGAGTGAAACCGTCTTAAAATTTTTTTGAAAATATTAGTTAATGGAAATTAATTTCTGGCTAATTGTCGTGTCGAAACGATTAAGAATTTAAGAAAGGAAAAAGGAATTTTCACTGTCAAAGAGCTATTTGACAAACTAAAGATTATGAAATAGGCCCATTTTTTTAGTAACGGCAAAAGTCTGAAGACAATTAGCTTTTTACAATATATACAACTGAGTAATTATACTATATACAAATCTTTCAACTGATAGTCATCCAACTTATACCGCCTTCTCAGGTTTAGGAACAAATTATCATATCCCTATCAGTTAAATGATTTAGAGTGAGTATTTAACGCCTGCTCTTTTAAGGCAATGGTTAATAAATTGATCGGGTATTAGATTATTTTTGAGAATTTTAATCAGGAGCAAAATTTCACGTTGTAGACTTATTGTATCTGTGCGGATATTTTTAATTCGTTGTATTTGATTTATTATTGTATTGTTAATTACTTGTTTGGATATGTTGGAATTCCAATTTATTAATTTGTTAGTATTGAAATTGAAGTTTCTTGTTTTGTCAAAAAGTAAAATTTTTTTGTAGTTAATGATTTGAAGATCTAGATAGTCTATGCTATTTTGTGAATTATTAGTTTTATTAAGTGTAAGACAATTTGGATGAATCTCGGAGTGTTCAATTTTACTAAAATTATTAATTGTAATAAGGTCATCAATATATCTGTAAGTGTGCTTGTAGTAATTTAACTCTTGTGGTTTTAGATTTTTTTGGAAGTTAAAATCTTTGATAAATAAAAAGATATTACAGATCGAGGTGCTGGAATGTAAGCCCATTGGCAGACCTCTGACTTGTTTAAAAAGTTGATTTTGAAATTTGATGTAGTTATGAAAAAGTGTGCAATTTAGGTAGGTTTTCCATTTGTTAAGAGTCATAATTGTAAGCATATCAGGGAAGAGTTTAGGCAGATCTAGAAGACTAGTGTAGATTTCTTCTAGAGGAAGTGAGGTATACAAGTTTTCAAAGTCGTAGTAGTTAATGTTTTGGATGTTAATTGTTTGAATGGCATTAATGACAGGAGTGTTATTATGGATGATCCAGCAATAGTTATGATTAGTGTTACAATCATTGAAAATAAATTTACAGATTTTATTAAGTTGAATTGAAAAATAATAGTCTATATTTTTCTTGTAATTATTAGTTCCATTAGCTATAAATCTAAATTTTAATGGTGTTTTATGGAATTTGGGAATCGCATAAAGATTAGTAAATCTGTTGTAGTTTGCATTGAAAGTAATATTGAGTTTCTTATGAAAAGTTTTAATCCTGTTTATTATAGATGTTTCTGTAAGGTTGGCTGATTGATAAGTAGTTGCGTTGAGAAGTTCTTTATGAATAATCTCAGTGTAGAATTGTTTTCATATAATGCTAAAGTTATTAGTTGCTTTATCTATTTTCATAATGGTAAAAAGTTTTAATTTTTTAATATATGATGTAAGTTGCGACCAATTCAATGTACTTTTAAACTTGAGGTGACTGATTTTGGTGGATATGCGTTGAAGAATTTTATCTTTTCATTTTAAAAAGGTATCTATAGGTAAATTCAGTTGATAGCTTGCTTTAACTATAAATCCGTTGATGTTGTTTTTGAAAGTCTTGTAACAGTAATTTTTAGTTATGTTTCTGACTGGTCTAAATTTTGTACCATAACTCATTAATGTTTTTATTTGATGGTTTTGTATGATATTCAGGTTGCCAGTAATTATGTGCTGGTGATGAGAATCTACGTAATTGCTGTAAACTGGTGTCTTACAATGTCATTCTGCTGTTTCATCTATTTCATGGTGGTTAGTCAGCAAGTTGCTTAAGGTTCTTTGATATTTAAATGCAACCATTGGTATTGTGTCTACAGCTGGGAAGTAAACTTTACAATCGCTGATGATTCTTGAGAAATGAATATTGTCAAACTGTGGATGCAGAAAATTGACTTTAAAATAAATTTTGCGTTGAGTTAAACTATTAGAAAGTCTGAATAGACTAAAATCGAGAACCACGTCTTTGAAGATTTGTATTTCGTCGTAGCTTTCTTGAATGAATTTTTTTTAGTTTGATAAGGAATTTATAAGTAAAAGAGTGTAACCAGTTGAGAAGTTTCTTGGGGAAGTTATCTGAGCCAAAAAAACATTTTAATTGTTTTTTCAATGCAAGTGTATCCAAAGTGGATAAAAATCTCGCATTATTTTTTAATTTGCTTCCTCTTTTTCCTCTTTGCGTTTTGTTGCTGTAAAGCTTAAATTGGCTGAAAATAGATTTTTTAGAAGTATCTCTATGACTATGTTTATAAGTGCTAAGTCCACACGGATAAAGTGAACGTTGTTTTAGTATATAGAGTGATTCCTGAAAAATTTGTGTTTTGTGATTGGGTATTATATCTAATATCTGAAGTTGAATAGAGTTGAAGTCATGGTGTTTAAAGTGCTCGAATTCTGCTGTATTGAGTTGTGATGGTGTACTTATATTAATGCTATTTTTTTGTGCGTTGAATTTTTTAATTTGAGCTCTATGGTTATTGATTCGAAAGTTAAGATTGTTTTTAGTCTGTCCTATATATTTAATATGTCAGGTGTCGCAGGTAATCATGTAAATACAGTTAAATGTTTTTCATTGAAACTGTTTTTTCGGGTTGCCTGTAGCAGGCATGACATTAAATTTTCAAGTTTGTCATCTAATGGAATGACATTTAATGATTTCAATTTGAGATAAATGAGCAAGATTTAAAAGTAAGGAGGCTGCTAACCTTTAATACAGTAAAGTTTTTGTAGAAGAACTTTAAAATTAAAAATAAAAGGTGGAGATAATATATAAAGTAGGTACATTAGGAAAAAAAGAAATAGCGCCAAAAGCTGCTATTTAGCATATCAAATGTTGTATGATCTTAAATTCATTTAGTGCAAAAACAAGTTACTACTACTTTTGCAATTGCTGCAAAGTAAGTTAATAATAATTTATTTACTAAATAATATTGATTAATTGATTATATTATCTCCTAAGTTTAATTATAGTAGGATTATCTTAAAAGAGTGAATCCATACTAGTAAGTTATATTTTGAAAGATGTTTTGAAGTAACTTGAAAGTAAACTGTTAAAAATGTTTTAACGGGGATTGGAATTAAATCATGAATAACAAAATTTCAATTTTAAAAGGAATAAATTAAAGGCAAGAATTAAATTAAATGCATGTAATCATTAGTGTTCTTTAACTTCGCAACTAAAAAAAAAAATAAGGATATATATATATATATATATATTGCTTAGCCATAAAAAATGACATTTTTCCAAAAATAGATAAAATCAAACGAGACCAACATCCAGCATAGTTTAATATAAATAGGTTTATCATTTTTTATATACAGAGAGTAAGCGGTTTTAAGTCTCCAGAGAATTTTGTGCAGATAAATATAGGCAAAATTGCAATAGAGATATTTGGAATTGTGATGAAAGTATTTATGGGATATAACAGGTAGTCATACTTTGTACTTTCTACTTCGCTGCTTTATATTGCTACATTGTATGAGCAATGTTGATTTTTACCTCCCACCAACCCATAAACATAGATAATGGATGTAATCTTTTCAGTGGTTTCCTGACCAAAGTCCACTGGTTGAAAGCGCATGTGAAAAAGCCCACCAAAAAGATAAACCCTCACTGTGATTTTTAACTCACTGTGATGATTTGACTTTTATTGGCAAAGTTAAACAATAAGAACACACACACACACTTTGGCAGCTGAAGAAGATGGTTCTGTATTTAAATCATCGAAACTAGTCCTGCAAAATTTATAAACATTCTTCTTGTTTAACTTCTTTAATAGTTGGCACGTTATTCTAACCTAAATTTCACTTTTATATCAATGGGAACAGTATATTAGATTTTGCCAGAAACTCATAAACTGAACATACTTTATTTGAATACTTTTCAGAAAAAAAATGTATAATGAAATAATCCAAAACTTCTCAGATTTGATTTTTAAAACGTGATTGGAAAAAATGTATTACATTTATGAGCATTTTTAATTGAATTATGCCAAATGTTGTTATTTTTATGTATAATTATGCCAAATGCAACAAGAAGAAGCACATATTAAAAATGAGCTTTCGATATGAAGCAAATAATTGCATTAACCTCAATCCTTAATTTTGTGTCAGTTTCACTCTTGTGTCAAATCACTTTTCAAATGAAAGGATGCTGCCACCAAATGTTATTGCTGTATATTATGTATAAAGAAATATTATAGCAAATATAAGAAAGTGTATAGCAACGCTGACACTGGATTGGAAATTCTAAAGATATACTGCTTTAAAGATTTTGTTAAATTTTATGTGATCTAAGTGCAAAGAAAGTGATGCTATGGCTTAATGTGTTTGTTCTCTGCCAAAGTCAATCCATCAAAATTATTTTCCTTATTTTATATGGAACAAATGAATTGACCTTTAAGAGGGAGAAAGAAAACTATGTCCTTAAATATTATGACTGTTAAATGTGTTCTGTATTTTCTTTAAGGTAAATATAAGTATTTTATGCTTTTCAGTATATAATCTTTAAATAAAACAAATCTAAAAAATAAAATTCCTGCAGTTCCCACACTTTTATTAAAAATGTATTTGGCTAGTAGAAAAACAATACCTCAGTTTTATCCTTTTTAGCGTACATTGGAAGGCAAAATTAAAGGAACAATTATGAAAATTCTTATAACAAGTGATTTTCCAGCCAAGAACATTGAAATTGCACAAGATACAAGCCTGATATATCTTCAGATTGAAGAATTGACTATTTTTGCAAAAAAATAAATTTAACTAAAAATGTAGAAAATGTGCAAAGTGGGGTAAGGATAGGTTTGTGTCTGAAATGGGGTGAGGGTAGTTCGGTGTTCAGGTGTTGGATATGTAGAGAAAATTGTATTAGTGCATTACTGCAGGCACTTAAGTAGAAGCTGTCAAATTTGCAGAATGTGCCAGACTCCATCATCAAGACAAGAAATCATGTGCATAACAGTTTAGCAGTTTTAACAAGCAGCGTGTCAGTTTTCATATGCATTCTTATTGTTGTTATCCAGCTTCCAGCATTTTTCACTAATTATGATATTTTTTCCTTAAATTCAATTTTAAAATATAAGTTGATCTCTACACCACTGTCAGCAGTATTTCACAGCTGCAGTTAGTGAGACACAAATCGTAGGTTTCCTTGCATACAGCGTGTCACATTATATCTGGTTTGTTGAATTCTTGATAACACCGTTGCTATCTGGGCTGACGTCAATTGTCTACTTCTTTTAGCAGTTGTTTCCAAATAATGGTGCTGAATGTTAGTTGTGGCACTATTTTGACCTTGAACTGGTTGTCTGCATTCATCACCAGTGCTTAAACATTTTCCAGGTACTTTTTAGGTATTTACAGACCTGTTTGAATGCCTGTCCTATTTCCTTTCTCCTAGCTGAATGTCATTTCTCACAATCCATCAGATGCTTTTTCAACATGTTTATACTTCCATTTCAGCTACTAATGCACTCCTTGAAATTAGAATTTAAATCACCTCCTTGCACTCCTTTTCAGCATGCTGAAAGAAGGAGTATAAAAATTTATGTATTTTTGTGTAGTGAAGAGGAAGGCCATTGGATTACGTGCTAATGTTGACTTTGAATTGATTGCTAACCAAACTGCCTTTCATTGGACTAAATAAAATCCATATAAAGCACATATTTTTATTATTCCTTTGATTTTTTCTGTCAGTGTATAATCTGGGTTAGGGTTTAAAAAAAAAATAAATGAAAATGAAGTTCTCATAGTTCTTCCATTACAGCAAATAGATATGTGGTCTCTAGGGAAAAAATGCAACCCAGTTACCTGCATTTAATGGTTCTATTACAGTTGTACCCTCATAATCGGCGGTTTGTTATCCACGGTGTACAAACAAGAAAAAAAGGTCTTTTGATTTTTGGTGACATTCCCCCTCTCAGTAACAAAGTGGGAATGTCAGGTAGCCGCGATAAGTATTTAATTTTTTAAATTATAAAGTTACTTATTTTAATATAATCATGTTTATCGCAAATAGTATTGGGAAATTTTTACACTATTAGAATTCCATTAAAAAGAATGTAGGATGCAGATTTCATATCATATGGAGGGAGGAAGAGAACCTCCTATTATACAGTTTCATACAAAATGTACCCATTCAAACTTTTGTTTTCATATGTTGGTTGTAGTGTTCAAATAGGTAATAATATAAACAAACAGACAGACCACACAATACATTCAACAACACTATATAAATTTTATCAAATTCTCTAGAAAAAATCATAGAATTTGTTAGGGTTAAAAAAATAAAAGTACGCGCTTTCATTAGAATTAAATCGAGAGATTAGAATTAAATACTTACATTTCAAATTCGGCTAATTTCTTCTATAAAAAGGCGAATTTCCTATATAAAAAATTAATTACAATTAGTAAATAATTATGCAGTGTACAATTAGCAGAACGTATGCAGTTTATATATATATACTGTAATTATCTGCGTGGTTTATTTAGTATTTAAATAGTGTATTCTAACTACTAATCTAACAATCACAATAAACTTGTCATTTTGCATTTTTAATTTATCAAAGTACCCGTTTGTAACACCGTACCAAATTTTAGAACGAAAGTAGAGCAAAGAAAGGCTATCATACTTTCGAGAAAATACGATAATTATAACATGTGACTTAAGTGACAAAAAAAAAAAAAATATTTTTGAATAATTAATTTAATTTCTCAGTAATCAATAACTAATCCAAAACGTTTCTAATTCTGAATTAATTCATGAGACTTCCTTTTATTGAATAAATCACAAAAAGATAATTATATTCTTATGTTCTTTCCATTCGCCGCCATTTTCATTAAAATGTAATGTACCAATCTATGAAAAATTCTTACCAAATATAATACAGCATGTTATGTACTTTTTTTTAATTAAAATTTGCGAGAACATAGCAAAAGCAGAATTAAAATAACTACGGAAATGAAAAATAAAATATTTAACTACTATTATACAAAGTTCCAGGCGATTCGGCAGTGAATCGAAACAACATAATTATCTATCTTTCTGTAACTTACTCAGTTACCCAAAATTATGCTAAATATAAGTTAAAGAAGAAAAAAGAATTAAGATTAATCTAATTGAACTTACAAATTTAGATATAACCTCAGTACGGTTTTCAGATTAAAAATAATCACTTAGTTATCTGATTTTGTTACACAAATTATACTGCTAGAACAAAGAAAGTGCTGCCCCCTGGTAAAACAGCTAATGATAGGTACTTGTAATTTTTTTTAAGAAAAAATATGTTACAACACATTATTATATAATTCTAAAACCCGTGCTTTTTAAAATTAACTCGTGTATTTTATTCTTTAAAAGCCTAACAGTAGTATCCTATACTTCGTGTAATAGTAAAACCATGTTGCTTGGTACTGAAATGGTTATTGCTTGATACTTTGTCGGTATACTTGGCCTTCAGGAGATACTTTGCTCTGCCTCTTACCACTGCCTTAGAAAAACCCATGAAGAGCCTGCCATGTGAAAAAAATCTAAATGATGTTCACGCAATGAATATGCATGTAAAGAAGAAAAGGCTCCATTGAAATAATGTAAACCAGTTTAACTACTGTGCCGCTATATCGAGGAGGGAGAAATTCTTGCCGCCAGTCCCGTCCCCAAATCCCCACGTGTACATGAAATTGAGGAATACGGTACAAATTTAGAGAACTTAATGGATTTGTTCTTTGACAAAACTTTTCTTTGACTTTTCAAGATAATTTAAACTCCGATTTTCGTAGGAATCCCTTGCTGCTGCCATTCACTGATTTGATTCTTATCGATACCGCGGAAAAAAATTGTAGTCACCGGAACTTCAACTCTTGATAAACTTAAGCTTCGACACCGGCTAGACAGCTATTTCGCACATGCGCAGCTGTTACCCTTTCGATATTAGCGAGCCACTCCTGCTGTGGGATATCTTTATCTATCGACGTCAAATTGGATATTTATGGACTAGTGATGGTGTTCAGTGATATTATGATGTGTTATTAATTACTTTTCAAGGATTATTTCGACTTATTTCCATGGCGGAAAAAGATTTTCGGCCCCTCACTCTTGAAGATGCAAAGGCGGTCGCCCGTCACCTCGTGGCGGGTGAAATCGTGAAACTAGCGGAAGAATCCTTGGTTTCTAACTGGAATAACTTACTTTTAAGGGCTTCACTTAATTTGACGGAGTATATCACTGTGTAAGCACGATTGTAAATTATTTATTGTTATTACACAAAATATCTATTGAAAAATGGCAACAGCTAATTTCTGCATGTCTTTCTGTCTGTTTATAATTTTAAATATATTCAGATGTTGTACGCTTGAAATATGCGTTGGTACCATGCAGTAAGAACGTCTGTTATGCTATGTACAGGGCTTAATTTCTAAAATTAGAAGTGTCGGACCCCTATGGAAGAACGTCAGCAAAGAGGAACAAGAGTAACTAAGTTGACTATTAAACTCATTAATAATCTTAAAATTAAGTAGCTAATTGCTATCAACTTAATTAATGTTAATAAATTGTTATTTAATCAAGAATTATTATATAATTAAAGTTAAATGTAAAGAGATAAAGTTTAATAAGAGATTTTTAATATAATTTAATTGCTAAAAATAAAATTTTCTAGATAAAATTTCTACTGAAATTGTTATTCAATTACATAAAAGAAGTGCTACAACCTTCTTATTTAAAGCACCTGTGCGCTTCGGCTAGAATTATGATTTGTTACAAAAACTAAGAAGCATCGGAGCTGGGTTCCGGTGAGCTCCGACGCAATTTAAGCTCTGCTCGTGGGGGGGGGGAGTTCTTTTATCATCACAAAAATTAAATATGCTAAAAATATAGCTGATGAAAATTCAGATACTACTAAAAAGAGGGCGAAACCAGGGAGGTAGGATAAACCCTAAACAATTTTCTCCCGTACCCTGCTCTGAAGCACTGGCGATCCCTACGTGGTGATCAAAACATTGGGTCATTTACCATTGAGTTCAATGGGATTTGACGAGTTCGGATGTAAATATTTTTTAATTACGTCGTAAATATACATATAAATGTATATATTTTCTTTTTCTACAACACTTCAGAGTCCTAAGTATGTGAAAACAACACATTTTTAAACAACATTTCATTCTGAACTGAATTAAATGCTATACTTTTCACAGGACAGTTTTCTCAGAATGGTTTAATTTGAATGAAATATTTTCAGAAGTTTTCGTTAATTACATTAAAAAAAAATTAAGGTAATTCGATTTTATTCGGTTAAGGTACAAAAATTAAGATCAAAGTTTATTCTATTATTAATATTAAAATTATGCATTATTTCTTTTCTATTTATAGAGTTTCTTCCTAAAATACTTTATTAAATATGACATGATTTTTTGGCTTCTGAGGCATCTTTTAAATTGAAAAATGTAAGTCAATTTATAATTAATGCTCTAGTCGGTTCATTTTAAATTAGAGAATTATTAGGAATTAGCGAAATACTTTAAATACTACTTGACTTTCTCTGAACAATTCTGAAAGGGAATAAATAAAATAAGTTTTTTTTTTTTTTTTTTTACGTATTATTTAAAACTTGTAACTGAGTTATTATAAAATGTAAGGGGAATAATTCTTTTAATTATACTTATCAGATTTTTTTTACCCTTCATTTCAACAATACATATTCCAAAACTCTTTATTACGTTCTTAAGTGCGCATCTCATAGCATTTGCTTTACAATACCTTTTAACAGATTGCTTTCCAATACGAACAATTCTTGGTTAAATAGTTTTATAACATATTTGTCAACAGGATTTCAATTTATGTTTACAATTCAATATTAAGGTTATTATATATTTAGATAACATTTATAATCATTATAAATTAGATACATTTATCAGGGTCAGTGTTCCTTCTTACCTTCTTCGGGAACATGCAAGGACCTGACTCGGAACAGAGAGCTTACTAAAGCCATGTTCACTAATTGTGGGAAGTAGACAGGATACACAAGAAGGGTATATAAAACCCTTTATTTTCTCTATTTACAATAACTTCCGTACTTCGGAATACACCGACCCGCTACTTGGGGTCTAACGTAAAAATATAAAAATAGAACTAAACTCTAATTTAACTTTAAAATAATAAACGTGGAAGATTGGCCTTATATTAACAGGAAGCGTATGTAGTACAGAGAACTGTGAACACTACAATACGTTTACAATTTATTAAGAGGATTAAAACCTCTGGCCTGGAAGGCAACCAGCAACTGCGTAACTTCTAAGGTAAGCGGCCTGCTTCGACTCACTGCTTCCTCTCTCGCTTGGCAAAAAGCCACAACTTAAATACTTGGCGTTCGCCAGACAAACTTTGCATAAAAACCTTAACGCTTATAATTCTGGCCGGAAGTAGAAAATAAGAAGTGATAGTAAAGATTTAAAATAAAATAAACGTTAGTAAAACTTAAGATCCTTACATACTTCCCGCCAGAGTTAATTAGTTTGAAACTGAGGTCTAAAACGACCTTGTTGAAAACTTTTAGCTCTAGAATCTAACGCGAGGCCAATCTTTTACAAATATTTTTCGCTAGAAACTAGAAATTTAAAAGAAAGAAATTTGTTTTTACAATAGCAGCTCCCAGGATACACAATTTTTTTTTCATCTGTACTGCATCCAAACAGGAGCTCTTATTCAAATCTGGTTCCTTCCAGAGATCTGGAAGGAAAACTAGTTTAATGAAATGTTACACAATGAAATGGCAAGTAACATGTATACTTATATTTCTCTTAACATTCTTATTTCATTCATGACTATTTTAATTATCTCTCCCCGTGCTCTCTGACATGTGTTGTAAAAGAACACCAAACACGAATGTGTTTCTGTCTACGTGTTCCACACTTCCTCCTACAATCAAAACACTAGCGTGTTGAAATTCAGCATGCCAAGACCTCGTAAGACACCCTAATTCCATCTCTAAACCCTGAGGTACTATTCTGAAAGTGGCTAACTCTGAAGTGTAGCGTCAGAGAGCCTAACTACATCATTCAACCTTTAACACATATTCACCATGATTTAGTCTTTATACAGTCACACGAATAAAAAAATTTTAACATTCACTTTTACCATATCACGGTATTTCTTAACATTTAAAATAACAGTTTACATTGTATATAAGAACATATCAACATGCCGTTAATTTTACACATTTGAAAACATATATTAGTAGTACATTGTTAACTTCTATACTTTTCAAAGCAAGTGCCAATTCTTTCTACATTGAAATACTACATTTCAAAAAGTCTTTCAGACTAAAACTTCTTTCTTGCTAGAATGTTTTAAATAAAATTTATACAATAACTTTTTAGAATATTTAAGTCTTTACACAACGCTATTATACGTCAACTTTAGTTGAGTAATTGAAAAAACATAATACCAAAATCGGTAACAACTCATTTCTCGCCCTTTTGGCGATAAAGGTAGACCTCGCATGAGGTAAAACTTCTTGAAATCTGCCACTTGCAGTAAGAATGAAAGATTAACTTAAGTTTGCAAAGTAACATAAAATTTTACTTATCTTTGTGATATTCGGACATCCTTTTCTGGGCCCAGTCCTTAAAGGTATTGCAGATAGTTGTTTGATTTATCCTCCTTCTTGTACCGGCTCGCCCTTCAGTGCCTTCTTCTGGAAGCTTCCTTTTTTCACCAGTTGGGTCACCCTTGAATACTTTCTTCTTCTCCTCTGCTTGTGATCTTGGCCGTTTGATGGCAGCTGGTCTTGGCGGAACCGGGAAACTTCTGTCGTGTTCCTGCTTCCGCAGTTCGGCGACATTTGCTGCGGAGAGTCCTGTCGGATGAGTATATCTTCCGTTTTAGAGCCGGCTTATAGTTGCCGTCATTTCTCCTGGTTCTCTTCACATCCGTCGTCCTTCTCCCTTCTTCATTCTGGGGGTGTTCGTGAACTCTCTTTTCTGGACGGTGGAACGGCTTCTTTTTCTTGCTACCTTCAATTTTTCCGCGGGGAAATTTTCTTTTCACTTGCTCCTGCCTCTTAATGGCTTGCCCTTGTACTTGTCGTTTTTCCACCTCTGGAGCTTGTGCCTGCGGTGTCTGCCGTGCCGGATCCTGCAAAAGATCTGAAAATATTTGCATTTTATTACGATCAAAGTAGGGTTTGATTTGATCAATGTTTGCGGAGCAGGTTTCACCATTTCTGGCTTTTAACACTACTACAGCGTGAGTTATTTTTTCTATAACATATGGTCCTTCAAATCGTGGAAAAAATTTGGCAGTCTTATCTTCTGGTGCTGAAGAAAATGAATGCTTAAATTTTAAAACTTCATCCCCTACTTTAAAAGTTACTCCCCGTCGTTTCAAGTCGTAATATAATTTTTGTTTTCTCTGTGCTACCTCAGTATTCTTCTTTGCTTCCTTAATTAGTTTTTCTATATCACCCATTTTAAATTCTGGGGCTCTTTGTTGCACATAAAATAATTTATCTAACGGTGTTATAATCTTTCTGCCTAGAAATAACTCAGCAGGAGTTTTGCCCGTTGTATCATGTTTTGCGGTCCTAAGGGCGAAAGCAAATTCATTGACATAGTTATCCCAGCTTTTATGAAAATTTTTAACATAACTACGGATAATTTTCACTATATTTCTGTTGACCCGTTCCGCTATATTTGATTGCGGCCGATACGGGACCATTTTTAAATGACGTATGCCCAGTTTTTGGCACATGTCTTCAAATATATTACTTACAAATTGAGGACCATTATCCGATATAACTTTTAGGGGCGCCCCGTATTTTAAAATATATTTATTTAAAATAGAATCAGTAACTAATTTCGCGGAGGCTCGTTTTAAGGGAACAATTTCGGTCCATTTTCTAAAATGATCAACCATAACAAGGAGATAGCGACTTTTATTTAACTGACTTTTTGGGAAAGGGCCCAATAAATCGATGCCAATTATTTCATTTGGAAATTCGGATTTAATACTATTTAGAAACCCGGCCGGGCGGAAATTAATATAATTAACTGCTTGACATGTTGGGCAGGACCGGACATACGCGCTTGTTAACTTTTGCAGTTCAGGAAAATAGACTGCCTCGCGTACGCGTTGGATAGTTTTTCGAATACCAGCATGAGAAGCTAAAGGGCTGTCATGGAGCTCCTGCAGGATATTTAATCTAAGACTAGCTGGGATAACAGGTCGAAATTCGTTGTTGGAATTCGTAGGGTTGATCTTTACATTACGGTAACTTGGCGATTTTTTGGCGAAAATTTGGCGACCAACTCCCCTACAGCAACCCTCTATTTTTTTTCCCCCGCCGCCATTTTGTCTTCACGAAGTAAAGACATGTTTCTTTTCTTCTTATCTACTAAACACTTCTTCCAACAATCTACTAGCCGAATTACACTTATGCTAGAAATTTTATCAAACAAAACTGCTTAATCATGACAAATATTCACTGCAAAATTCGGAAAAAGTGCACAATACCATACACCTTACGCGTTTTTCAAAATAACACATACACATAAACCATGTACACGCCGACTTATTTTTACTTAAAAAAACATCCCAGAATTGCACAAAAATGGCATTGCGCACACTCTTCACTATATCCATGTACACTGCTTTTTTCTCATAAATTCGAAAAATTTCACGAAAATACATGACAATTTTCTCAATCTTTAAACCCGGTAAAAAGAACATATATGAAATTACCTGATCGCGAAAAAGTATTTACCCTTTACAAATATGAACATTTCCACATATAAAATAAATAAAATATCCAAAAACTTTTACCTCTAAATCATCTATTACATTATACACGTCACCAACGAATTCATACATGAAGCATTACAAATATTTAGTATCAAATATTTAAATTATTTCCATGCACGTTTATTTCAACTTAAACGTAAACCAAATTCCTACAAGCATAAAATTCACAAAATAACTATCATTTCATTAAAATATCACTGAACCATGTACACGTCGACTTATTTTTACTTAAAAAAACATCCCAGAATTGCTTAAAAATGGCATTGCGCACACTCTTCACTATATCCATGTACACTGCTTTTATCTCATAAATTAAAAAAAATTTCACGAAAATACATGACAATTTCTCAATCTTTAAACCCGGTAAAAAGAACATATATGAAATTACATGATCGCGAAAAAGTATTTACCCTTTAGAAATATGAACATTTCCACATATAAAATAAATAAAATATCCAAAAACTTTTACCTCTAAATCATCTGTTACATTATACACGTCACCAACGAATTCATACATGAAGCATTACAAATATTTATTATCAAATATTTAAATTATTTCCATGCACATTTATTTCAACTTAAACATACACCAAATTCCTACAAGTATAAAATTCACAAAATAACTATCATTTCATTAAAATATAATTAAATTCAAAAACACCACTTAAAATATACATGAGCACATACATTCAATTAATAAAAATTACCTTACAATCCTAATTACTTTAAACTAAATCATTGCTAATAACAATTTTCCCAATAATACCAAATTCCTTTCCACCTTACATTTCCAACAATGCATAAAAATAATTAAAAATACTCACTTACCTAATCTCCTTCAGAATCTTCATTACGTGGCGGATACACTTTTCTTCATTCTCTTTCAGAATCTTTAAAATCATACTTATCTTTCAAAGCAAGATACCACGTAAAATAAATAACATAATAAAACATGTTTATTTCTCTCTCACACAACCTTAAAAAACATTTCTTACTATCCTTTTCAATACCACTAAATACCCATTTCGAATTCACTTTACTTACGGCCATGGGATCCAAAAATTCACAAACACTATTTCACACAACACAGAATAAAGCCAAATACAAAATTCCCAGATTTTTCCCCATTAAAGAACAGTAATTCGTCCATTAAAATCACATGACATATCCCATGATCTCTCATTTCCCTCACACAAAATAATGCGTAATCAGAACTAAATAATACTCACATTCTTAACAAAGTCTAACTAACCTAATCTTCTTCCGAATCTTCCTTACATGGTGGATACACTTTTATTATGGATTCAATAAAATTACTGAACGATTTTTTTTTCCGAATTTTTCCTCCAAACTTCCTCCGCTAAATAAAAAGCAAAATTCTCCTTCTCGCAATGCCTAGGAATGGCGCTTTTTATACCACTCCAGGTGCCCTCTATTGTGTTCGTATGCGCACCACTTTCCGGATCTTTAAAATGATACTTATGGTTTACAGCAAGATGCTTAAACCCTTCATCCTCCAAACATTGATATGATTTCCAACAATCTGAAATAATTATACTACCCGGTAAAATATATTCTTTTATAAAACTCAATAAACAATCTTTACTTCTATCTCGCACAACCTTAAAAAAACATTTATTACTACCCCTTTCAATCCCACCAAACACCCATTTTCCTTCCACTCTCCTACCTCTCTCATACTTACGCTTCCCAAACTTACTCTCATCAATTTCCACGATTACATTCATACCACCAAGCATACCCATATCATTTTCGCAAAATTCCACGCACACTTCCCTACAAAAAGATTTCCAATCAGCTGCAGTCCTACTACTAATTTCTAAATCCGAAATCCAATAGTCAACTGGCAATCTATTCTCCCAATAATAAGAAATCAATAAAATCTCACCCATACTCAAACGACTTTCAGCAAACCACGTACCCTTCCTTATACTCCGTTTCACAAAATGTGCATTTTCACCAGATTTCTTGCACCGCCATTCAAACTTATCACTAATATCCTTCCTTTCACACAATCTCATTTCATTCCCACATTTTGGGCATTCATACTTATCCGCAATTAAACCTACACTCATGCACCATTCAACCAATTCTTTTGAATTATCACACAAACGTATTAAAAATTTCGAATTTACTTTAGACAGCGCCATACAATCCCAAAATTTTTCAACCCTACTTCACACAACACACAATGAAGCTTAATACAAAATAATATACATCCACAGATACTTCTCTAGATTCCCCCCTTTTCCGATTAAAGAACCGTAATTCGTCCATTAATATCACATGACATATCCCATGATCTCTTCCGATTAAAGAACCGTAATTCGTCCATTAATATCACATGACATATCCCATGATCTCTCATTTCCCCCACACAAAATAATGCGTAATCGGAACTCAGTACTCCTCACATTATTACCAAAGTCCCAGGTAGTAACCTTTATCGCCTCCAAAATGTCGCCAAACTACCAGTTACCGTTAATGTAAAGATCAAACATTCGTAGTTTTTGTATAGAATAATAGACCATCTATTAGTTCGTAATGGGCCGCCCTATTTCTTATCGCCACAATATCTTGGTGGCTAAAATTTTCAGGATCCTTTAAATACTCATAAATGTTTTTAAATTCAGGATCCTTACCCAGTTCGGTTATTACAGTTTCTCGGGAATTTATTGTACATGCTGTGAGCATTGCCACCTTTACGGTATTACCTTGTTCATCTATTTTAATTCTTGATAGGGCATCTGCTACGATATTTTCTTTTCCGGGGGTATGCTTGATTACCAGATTATATTCTTGCAGCTTGAGTGCCCATCTTATTAACCTTGGGGATAAATTTTTCCCTGAGTACAATCTAGTTACCGCCGCATGATCAGAGTACACTGTTATTGGCGCCTTTCCAAAATAGACTCGGAACTTTTGCACTGCTAACAGAACTGCAAGTGCCCTCTCTCGGTCGCGGAATAGTTTCTTTGTGTTTGATTTAAAGTTCGGCTAAAAAATGCCACGGGCTGCTGATTTTGCGAAAGTACCGCTCCTACCGCATAATCCGAAGCATCCGCTGAAATTTCTAAATTCTCATCCTTTTCAGGAAATTTCAACACAGGGCCTTGCGTTAATGCTTGTTTTAATTTTTCGAAAGCACTATTGGCTTCGGCCGTCCACGAGAATCTTGCCTTTTTCCTTTTTAATTTTAACAATGGCTCAGCGATAGCTGCAAAATCTTTTATAAAGGACCTATAATATGAGCAAAGTCCTAGAAAAGAAGAGAGCTTCTTTGCCGTGTTTGGAGTCGGATACTTTTGTACAGCGATTATTTTTGATTCATCTGTCTCGATTCCTTTTTGAGATATTTTGTAACCTAAATATTTTAATTCAGGGGCTGCAAATTTGCACTTTTCGACATTAACTTTTAGACCGGCCTCATTTAATAAAGAAAACACCTGTCTTAAATCCTGTACATGTTGGTCGAGATTATCACTAGTAATAATGATATCGTCTAAATAGATAAATGTGGACTTTCCAAGAACAGGTCTTAACACAATGTCCATGCATCGCTGAAATGTTGCCGGGGCCCCTGAAAGGCCAAACGGCATACGCAAAAATGCATAAGTGCCAGACTTGGTTATAAAAGCAGTCTTAGGCACGTCCTCAGGCCTAACCGCTATTTGAAAATAACCAGTCGTTAAGTCTAAAGTCGTCATAAATTTGGTTGATTTTATGTTCCTTAGAATTTCTTCAATGATCGGTAACGGATATACCGGATATTTAGTTATGGAGTTTAATTTACGGTAATCAATAGCGAATCTCCACCTTTTTGGATGCGCCAACGGATAGTCATTATTTTTCTTACATAAAACCACCGGGCTAGCATAACTACTTGAGATGGACGTTATGATCTTTTTACGTAGCATATCGGTAATATGCCATTCTATAATTTTTTCCTTATTCTTATCATACCGGTATGGTTTTTGACGAACTGGCATTGAATCTCCGGTGTCAATACTATGGTTAGTAACCTGAGTAAATCCTGGAATATCACTAAATAACGAAGCAAATTCACTTACCACTTGTCGGATTCTTCCTTGCTCGTCATTAGGTAGGTTGTCAAGATTTACCATCGGCGGTTCAGCCTTTTCTGCACGAACTGGTTTCATTGTCAGCTTAAGGGACGCTTCATTAAAATCCAGTGTTGCTTGTGCGTCTGAAAGAAAATCTATTCCTAAGATTATATGTGCTTGGAGATTCTTTACTATAAAAAACATCACCTTTACTTGTTCGTCCTTGATACGGATATACAACGGTACTTTACCTATGCACTTACATTTTTCTCCTTGCGCAGCTAACACTGTCGTATTATCCGAATTATATATGCGATATTTACGAAAATACTTCCTAAAAAAATCTTCTGCCACACAGGAACACTGCGCGCCTGTATCCAGGAGTGCGGTGGCTGGGATATTATTCACCAACACTTCAATCTTCGGAAGAGTCAAATTTTTCACCATTACTGTATTTAACTTGTAGGAAGAGGGGTTTTCTTGGCCTTCGGATTTCCGCACCCTCCCGTCAGCAGAAATCCGTTTTAGTTTAAATTATTTTTCATTTCCGTGCTTTCCTTCTTTTTCTCCTGGCCTTGAGACTTTTTTCCTGGATTGCTATTGAACTGTCGACGTTCGCCGGCTGTTTTTGCATGCTCGGGTTTCCTTGCCCACTGATTCGCTTTGCCTCCGTAGCCGTGTACTTGAGTTTGCTGTAGTCTTGGCGCACCAAATTGGTTTCGCTGTTGATATTGGCGTCTTCTTTCAACGTGCGCCGTTCTTCTACTTTCAAACTGGATTGCTAGCTCAAACAACTTTTCCAGTGTAGTTGCATTTCTTAATTCAATAAAGTCTTGCACTTGGGGCAGTAACCTCGGCAAAATCACTTGAATTATTTCAGGATCAGGACGTTTCCATACAAGAGTTTGAAGACGTGAATTTTTCTTAAAATAAAGCTTGAGAGATTTTCGATTCTTTGTTGATATATGCTGAAAAGTTCCGTTTCTAATTTCGCACTATCCCTTACAACAGGGAAGGCTTTTAGTAGGGCAATCTTGAAATTTTCGTAAGTGTAGGTGGGACTTCCTGCTTGACCCAAGAGACTTCTGCCTATACATTTGAACCAGTTAAGCGCTTGGCCCCTCAAAGCGCTGGTAGCTAAGGTAACTTTTTGAAACTCGTGCACGGGGTAGAGCATGAAGTGGTCATCCAATTTTTCCAAAAAACTGGTTACCGGTGAGTTTCCATTAAATGTTGCTTCTGGTTTCATCGAAGCGCGCATGGTCTGGACGATGTAACCAAATCCTTCCAGGGCGGCAGCTGGCATTTCTGGATTCTGAGCCGTTTCTGCAGGCAGCACAGGTTCTTCTTGAAACTCGGCCATGGTTATTCTTCTTCGTTGGGCGCCACTATCAGGCTCAATGTTCCTTCTTACCTTCTTCGGAAACATACAAGGACCTGACTCGGAACAGAGAGCTTACTAAAGCTATGTTCACTAATTGTGGGAAGTAGACAGGATACACAAGAAGGGTATATAAAACCCTTTATTTTCTCTATTTACAATAACTTCCGTACTTCGGAATACACCGACCCGCTACTTGGGGGTCTAACGTAAAAATATAAAAATAGAACTAAACTCTAATTTAACTTTAAAATAATAAACGTGGGAAATTGGCCTTATATTAACAGGAAGCGTATGTAGTACAGAGAACTGTGAACACTACAGTACGTTTACAATTTATTAAGAGGATTAAAACCTCTGGCCTGGAAGGCAACCAGCAACTGCGTAACTTCTAAGGTAAGCGGCCTGCTTCGACTCACTGCTTCCTCTCTCTCGCTTGGCAAAAAGCCACAGCTTACATACTTGGCGTTCGCCAGACAAACTTTGCATAAAAACCTTAACGCTTATAATTCTGGCCGGAAGTAGAAAATAAGAAGTGATAGTAAAGATTTAAAATAAAATAAACGTTAGTAAAACTTAAGATCCTTACACATTTAATAATTAGATTTCTTTACAGTACTTTCACAGTTGTTTCTAAGTGAATAAATTCTTCATTTCAAATACACATATAAATAATTTAATGGATATTAATGCATTTTGTCAAAGGCAGATACATGCTTTTTGCAAGCACATGCATAAATACCCATACATAGTTCCTATTTTTCATTTCCGGCATGTGCAAATCTTTAATTTCTGTGCATTCACTATATTTTTCGTGTAAAGTAACTTACACTAATTTAGCATACACCCGAAAGTTTTACATAAAAATATATATGAATATAGTTTGAATGAAAATTATATGCATTATTTTAATACCCACTCAAAGGTCAGTTTTTCTTCAAAATTCCTCCACGATGGCATCTCTCTCTTTAGGCAGATAGCCCTTGCATGCGTTACTCTATTTAATAAAAACTTAATCTGACCTATGTGCGTAATTACAAATAGTTTAACATACATAATTTTATATTTACATTTAGCCATCAGCGACCATCATACGATGAGTTTAAAATGAGCAGCAGTAAAGCCTCTCCTCTAAAAAATTTTAAAAGGTACATGTTACAATAATATATGGATGTGAAAAAATTTGTTTTATTTAAAACATTTTGGCGTTTGGAAAATAAAAGTAGCGAATACTCTATCAAGGGTATCAAAAGACGTATACAATTTTAAATGTACCGTAAGGTATTTTTAATTCTTTAAGCATAACATTTTTGTTAAAATCTATATTTTTGTAGTTCAACAGCTTAGAATTTTATAAAACAAATTCATAATCAAAATCGCTGTTGTTAGTTATCGAAAAGTAACCAAGATGTGATTTTTGCGTAAATGTCACTAAACTGTACAAATTGCTATTATCCATCACACTATGAATGTTTCTTTCATGCGAAAGTATCCCTTTTTCGATTTGTATGGAACTGTCGTGTGTCGAAATAATATCTGAACCCTGTCAAGCGAGCTTCTGAATGTAAACAAAGAACACCCCATCTGGTGACCGAAGCTTCAAAGCAGTACTTCACTTCTAGTGCCGACGTTTAAAATTGCAGAAGCCGTCATTTTGAAGAGAGTGCAAAACTTCCTAAAAGGTAACAACGTCCTCATTCCACAGCAATATGGGTTCAGAAGTAAACACTCCACTACGCACCAACTCTACCGTGTCACCGAGATGATAGCAGAAGGATTCCAGAAAAGACTAATCACAGGAGCTCTCTTCCTCGATATTTCGAAAGCCTTTGACTGTGTATGGTTACAGGGCCTCACCTACAAATTAATCACTCTGGGTTTCCCAGATTACATCATAAACATCATTAATTCCTATCTCTACGATTGACACTTTGTCGTTCGCTATAACAGTACTCACTCCACACGAAAAGTAACTTTTGTGGGTTTGCCTCAAGGAAGTTTACTTTCTCCAACTTTATTTTCAATTTATAAAAATGACATCCCTCACAACCCCCTCACTGCACTCGCACTTTACACAGATGATACTGCGATCCTCTACCAAGACGCGTCTATGGCCGCAGTCGTACAAACATTACAAGAACACATCCATGCATTAGAGTGTTGGATGCTCAAATGGAAGATAAAGACGAACGTGGAAAAATCTGAAGCTGTGTACTTCACCAAAAAAAGAATCGTCGATCTGAGTATCACCCTCCAAATGTATGACGTCAGCATTCCCTGGGCCAAGCAAGTCAAATACCTCGGTGTCATTTTAGACCAAAAACTCGCATGTGCCCCACACATCACACATATCCAGAATAAGTTTCGGGGTACTAAAACATTACTCAACCCCTTAATTGCCCGAAACTCTGTTTTATCTATCCATAACAAACTTCATGTATTCAGATCCATGCTGTCAGAATCATGTATTCAGAACCAATTGTTACTTACACCTGTCGCGTCTAGGGGTATGTTTGTAAAGCTCATGTGCTTAAAATTCAGCAAAGCCAGAATATTACTCTGAGAAGAATCTCTAATAGTCCTTGGTACTTCAGAAACGAAGCCATCCACAACGAATTAAATATTGATAGCATCAGTGTTTGTATTGCAAAAATAGCAAAAAAATTCTTCAATAATATAGAAAAGTCAACAATAGTTCCATTCCCAGGCTGAACTACGATTACACTGATGATGAAAACAAACGTATTCTTTTTGTATTTACTATATTTATTTTTACAAAAATTCACTAGTTTATAATTCGAATCCTCATTAAGAAAAACTTTTAGCTAAGCCCCACCCCCCAACCAATGCCTGACGAGCAAGAATACACTTTCTTTTCAGATCAACCATTGGCACACGTGACCAGTAGCTCCTCCCTGTACTTCATCGACCTTCTCTGCATCCTATTCCATCTTCACACGAGCGCCGGACAACGTAGCAGTAGCATACGTTACTCAAACTTAGGTTTTTCACAGCTCCAGCTTAGGAAGCGACTAACTCTCCGTTCCGTACGCAATTTAAGCACCGGCGCAATTTAAGCACTGGCTATGTACGTTTATGAATACGTTACGTGTAGGTTATTAAGTAACGAGTACGATTTATCTCTAAATAAATGTTTTTTGTCTTTTACAATCGTTTTATGACTGATCAATTTAACTACAAAAGGAAGTTAACACAAATCAGAAGTGGGATTATTCTGAAACGTAAGCCTAAAGCTACAAGAATTTGCTACACGTAAATAAGTTGAAAATAATTTGAATTTCAAGGTATGTGCATTGATCGATGTAAAATATTTATTATAAAATTTAATTTTTTTGATTATTTTGGAAAAAGAGTTTAATTTTCCCCTATTTCTTTAAATTTTAAAATATATTCAAAACGTTAAACTTAATAAAATACCAATAACTGTGTTCTACTAAGTTGTCTAATTAAAAGTTAATAATAATAGCATATATATATATATATATGCATTTTAATAAGTACGAAAATGTCTATTTTCGGTAAGACAAAGAAATGCAATTTAAGAATATTAGCTGAAGAATTGGGAGAAGATGTAATTGAGAGTCATAAAATGAGTTATTTGAAAAAGATAATTTTGGTTGGCAAAGAGTGCAATGAAGAATGCGCCAAAGAATGGTTGAACATTATCATAAATTAAAGAAAAGAAAAAGTCAAGGTGAAGACAATTTGCGAGAACACAGCAAAAGCAGAATTAAAATAACTACCGAAATGAAAAATAAAATATTTAACTACTATTATACAAAGAACCAGGTGATTCGGCAGTGAATCGAAAGAACGTAATTTTCTCTCTGTAATTTATTCAGTTACCAAAAATTATGCTAAATATAAGTTAAAGAAGAAAAAAAGAATCAAGATTAATCTAATTGAACTCATTAATTCAGAAATAACTTCAGTACGATTTTGAGATTAAAATTAATCTAATTACTTGGTTAATGATATTGCTAGAACTAAGAAAATGATAGGTACTTGTAATTTTTTTAAGAAAAAATATGTTACACACTATTATATAATTCTAAAACTGGTGCTTCTTAAAATTAAGTCGTGTATTTTATTTTTTAAAAGCCCAAAAGTAGTATCCTATACTTCGTCTAATAGTAAACCCATGTCGCATGTTACTGGAATGGTTATTGCTTGATATTCTGTCGGTATACTGGCCTTCAGGAGATACTTTGCTCTGCCTCTTACCACTGCCTTAGAAAAACCTATGAAGAGCCTGGCATGTGAAGAAATGTAAATGATGTTCACCATGTAAAGAAGAAAAGGTTCCATTGAAGTAATGTAAACCAGCTTGACTACCTCCCCGCTATATCGAGGAAGAAGAAATTCCTGTCACGAAATCCCCACGTGTACATAAAATTGAGGAATACGGTACAAATTTATAGAACTTGATGGATTCGTTCTTTGACAAAACGTTTCTTCTTTGACTTTTCAAGATAATTTAAACTCGGATTTTCGTAGGAATCCCTTGCTACTGCCATATCGCGTTTGATCACTGATTTGATTCTTGTCTATACGGCGGAAAAAAATTGAGAGTCGCACAACTTTCAAGTCTTGATAAACGTAATCTTCGACACCGGCTGGACAGCTATTTCTCTCATGTGCAGCTGTTACCCTCTCAATATGAGCGAGACACTTTGGCCAAGCTTTTGACTCCACAGCAATTTCGCGCATGCGCAACTTTTCCTCTATGATGTGATGGAGCCGCCCTTCCTTTGGCCAAAGACTATGTATAGTTAAGAAGGAAAACTTCTGCGCAGTAGAAGTGGTTCCTTTGAAAACATAGAGGGGACCACCAGCGGCCTAGCGCTAAAAGTCGCTGAACACAGTAGGCGATCAATCGCGGAACGAATTCTATTGTTTGCTGGAAGAGTCCAAGATTTGTAGGTATGGTACGTGAAAGTAGGGATGAGCTAAGAGGAGAAAGGAAAAAGGATTTTGAGTATAGGGAATTTCAGTCATTCCGGGATTGAGCGACTACAATGAACAGGCTCCTGCTTCGTGAGGGTAGCTAGCGTTACGTTAGTAAGTGCATTATTTATTATTCGTATTGATTGTCTGCCCTTTTTTTACAATACACTTTTCTACAATAACTTAAATAAATAAAAATTTCACAGTTACGTATTGTAACTTCATCCAATACTCTGTTACTTTACCGTAATAAGAGTTCTAATAAAGATTAAATTTTGTTGCAATAAATAAAAAATTATGTAATTTCGGCAAAACGTTATGCTTTTAAGCAAATTTTAAATAAGCATACAATTTTACATTGCAAACATGTATTTCTCTACGAACTATTTTTTTTTGTTTCATAAATTGATAAAAATTAATCTGTCCTTAAGCAAAATGTTCAATAAAACATGGAGCATAAAAATAAGCAGTGAAACTCCTTCCACGGTTCGGGAATAAGTCAGCGAGCATATCCCTTTTTTCCCTAGTACCCACTGAAAGCCATTCTACGATCTAATTATTTCCGTTGAAAACCATTCCGGAACCTTTCCTTTCTATTCCTCTCACCTGTGTATATTGAACTCGCCCAACTAACAATAGCAGGCGTTCCGAGACTGACGGTCTAGTGCTGAACACTGGTAGTTAGGTCCGAGGTTCGAATTCCGCGAACGGGCTGGCTGCATGGGCGTTTTCGTGGTTTTCCCTATGTGTAACGTGTATACAAGCCAGTTTCCCTTAGAAAGTCCTCCACGAAGGCATCCCTCCCCTTAGGCAGATAGCCCTTGAGGCTTTGCCTTAATCACACACACCCAACGTAGAGGCAAACAGCTGCGCGAAATATCTGTCGCCAAAGCGCCAAAATTCGAAGCCGGCGTCGAAGTTCGAAGATCACGTTTATCAAGAGTCCATAAAATCGTTTTAAATTTCTTTAAACTTTAAAGGAAAAGAAAATATTTTCCCCGCAAGTAAATTAATTAATGACATAGTTATTTTGAGTAAGAAAAAGTGCTAAAATCCGAGTCTGAATTATTGCGAAACATGTTCCTCAATTTCCTGCCCACTTAGCGGAGGGGGAAATTCTCGCCGCCGTGTTCCATCACCAAATGCCTTGGCGAATTTTCCCTCCTCTTTCCAGCTTTCCAAATCAACACATTTAATACCGTAAGATCCCCAATACGTAAGGACATGAGTAATGTAAGCAACACTTACTAAAAGAGAAATCAGAGGGATAAAAAGAAGCTTTATTGAAAAAGTAGCATGGAGCGCAATGCGACTGAAGGCCGAAACATCCTTGTGATGGGTGTCCAACAAGAAACATCCGGTCTTTAATAGGGGATATGATCTCCCCTGACTGCTAGGCAGGTTTCACAGCGTCTGCCCATGCTGAAATGAGGGCGTCAATGAGTTGTTGAGGCATTGCTGCCCATTCGTCTTGCAGCGCCAATCGAAGCTCCTGAATCGTTACTGGTGGTAAGGTACGAGCTGCCAAGCGTCTGCCTAGAAAATCCCATACATGCTCGATGGGATTGAGATCCGGAGATCGTGCCGGTCAATCCATACGTTCAATATCCTCACTCTCTAAGAGCTGTTCGGCAGCTACTGTGCGATGACATGGTGCATTGTCGTCCATGAAAAGGAACTGCGGACCCATAGCGCCTCTAAAAAGACGCACATATGGAAGAAGAATCTCGTTACAATAACGGGTCCCGTTGACTGAACCTGCGTCGAAGATGTGAAGGTCTGTACGACTACCAAGCATGATGCCTCCTCAAACGAGAACACCGCCACCTCCATACCTGTCCTTTTCAATGATGTTCGAGGGATGATTGCGTCTTTCCCGCTCTCTCCAGATGAGTATGCGATGAGAATCGCTACTCAGACTGAATCTGCTCTCATCTGTAAAGAGTACTCGTCCCCATTCATTGTCTCTCCAATTCCGGTGTTCTCGGCACCACAGAGAACGCCTTCTCCGATGGGCAGGCGTTAGAGGTACACACCGTACAGGGCGTCGTGCAAACAGACCACCACCGTGCAGTCTTCTGGCCACGGTAAAACGAGATATCGGTCGTCCAGTCGCCTGTGTCGTGTGTCTAGCGATTTCTCCTGCTGTCTGCCGCCTGTTTCTTCTGGCCTGTAAGGCAATATACCGGTCATCTGCGGGTGTGGTTCCTCGTGGACGACCACTACTAAACCCCCGGATAGCTGTTCCTGTAGTTTGAAATTGTCTCCAAAGTCGTGAAACGATGCTGTGAGAAATTCCGAACTCTGCAGCCACACTTGTCACACTGCGGCCTTCCTCCAACTTCCCAATGATTCGACCTCGGGTAAAAGCATTCAGATGTCGTCTAACAGATTGATTATTCGCCATTTCTCGCTGAGGCAGCAACTCGGTGTGATTTTAACTGCTATACGGCGTGCAATCTCTTTGCCAGAAATACTGATCTTACACCGACAACATGCTTTATACTACTCAGACACTCCCCATTACGTCTACCTGCATATCTGCGCATGTGCTACCGTACATCACCTTACTTAATCTCCTGATTGGTCTTTCTGTCCGCTCTGCCTCTTCGTTCAGGTGATATGCTAATTTTTCGACTTCGTCCTTAATTTTTGTACACCAGTGTATTTCCAGAGGAAGTGGAATTCCGACTATTTGAAAAGCAAACATTCGCATCATTTTCTTTATGTTTGAAAGCAATTGTTCCATTAATTTCCTGTAAATACTCAATATGTGAATAAATAAAATCGTTCTTATAGTACAGAACTGGCAGATATATTCATTATCGAATACTTTAGAGATCGGATTTCGTGGTCTTTCAATCGATTTATTATTGCGTCATTAGATTACGTTTCAACAGAGAGTGTTCTTGAAAAGACATCAAAGTACCCTCATTTTGGACATCATCATATCCTTCGAAACCGAGCAGTGTCATGTTTTCGAACAGTAGACCTTCATAAAATCAGTAATTCTGAAGGAGTTAGATGCCTAAAATTAAGAGAACATTCCAGCGTTTGATAAATAGATAGAGACTGTCTGAATTAAGCGATAGATGCATAGAATTTCAAAACGTTTCTGGTACTTTACATTTTATTCTTTATTATTTAGAAAATGCTGCGCCTGTTTAAAGTTTATTTTCTGTTATGAACAATGTCTGGTCAGAGGCATTGTCTGTGTTACGTGTTGAGAAGACGAAAGTTGCGTTAGTTTTAACATACAACTGTGTCTTGGGATTCCACAAATTTTTTACGCTGAAAGACCACAATTTGTTGTGTAAGATAATTTTATCAATGAAATATTCATGGTGTAATCATGGCTGTCAGATTTAATGCGTTCTTAAACATTTATACGTGTGTAACGTAAATTCGAGCTGGGTTTCATTACAAAGTCCTACACGGAAGTATTCCTCTCCATTGGCAAATAGCCTTATTGTGCTTCGTGTGCATTCGAACAAAAGGAAACTTTTATACGAATTCTGTTACTAAACAATAATGATAAGTTCAACATCTTTATATCATATTTTTGTTCTGTTACCATTGTCATAATTAAATTTCGCTGTGTTTGAGTCATTCCGATATCCCTCTTTGTCTCACAGAAGTACGGTCATCTATGTGTGGGATAAAAATTTTGCGGGACAGTGGGAACAAGTTTGTAATAAAGAAGTGAAGTGCAGGAGAACGTCAGAGTTCATACCTTGAAATCATTATAGTATCAGGAAAGTCCAATTGATTTAGTCCATCGAGGTGGTTTAGTTCAGCGTTTTAGAAGTGTAAACGTAATTCAGTTGTTCATACTGGCTGTAAAATGCACTAGTTACTGGATTAAATTCATATAGGTAAAGTTCAAAAGTCTTCAAAGTAGGCGTGAATTTATTGCTAGGAAAATTACAAATGGAACATTGTGAAATGGATTGTAATCAACAGTTAAAAGAGAAATTCCATCAAGTTGGTTTGGAAGATTTCTACAAAAACTCTTTGGATAAGGAGAAATAGCCTGCGTGTAACAATATGCTGCGTCAGTAACTGCGCTATTTGGAAACAAAAACACTTCTGAACAGCATTTTAGTCGAATGAAGCATATGAAATCGCAAGTGAGAATATGAATCACTGATGTTAATTTGGAAAATGGCTTAAAGAGACAGCCGCCGTCGATTGCCATTGATGCTTTTAGTTCTGCCAAACAAAACCAGGCGTCTCACTAAGATTCATTGTTATTTTGAAATTTAACCCTGATCTAATAAATAGGTTTATTTGTATTGTGTGCTTTAATAATAAAAAAAAATATGTGGCTGTGCGGTCCGGTAGAAAATTTCCTTTCTAAAATCTAGCCCGGTTGTTGAAAAGGTTTGCCACTCAATGCCCTTGCATCTTATCGTCTTTTTTTAAATAGGAATAATTTTTTCCAAACAAAGAGCTTGTTTTTTGATAAAGATGACAGTGGCCATTTTAGAAAAATCACTCAAGAAGTCTTATCTGTGCAGTACGCGCTCAATATGTTTCACCTTAGCGTTCCAGAATTAGAATGACAGCAAGGAATCCTAACATCTCATAGAATGTAAACTGCGAAGACATTTTACTTAAATGACATAATGTTAAACATTCATAATGCATCAGTATTGCCACAAGTGCATACAGCGCTCTTCAAAATTAAAGGATATTTCCGGTAAATTTAGCTGTTACTTATTAATGATGAAGATGTTTAACACGTTGACTGCCCAACACGAGATAACTCGTATTCTTTAAGACGCCCAATGCAAGTTATCTCGTAGTTTCTTGACTTACCACTTTTGCGCTGCTACGTGTCCTTCGAAGAGCATTGTCTAACAAAAAGCTACTACGAGATAATTCGTTAGACGCTTTTTTCTACCAAAAAAATATTTTGTAAACATTTAATGATTGTTACGAATAATAATTAGTATTTTTAATAATATAATATTGTTGCGAAATGTCCAGGCGCGGTAAGATAGCTTCCCCGCAAAGCAGCTTTAGGGTTGCCCTAAACTGACAAGATAAGGCAGGGTTGCCACATTTGGTAAGAAATCACCCATTTGGCGACAAAATTAGCTATATGCCATGGACGGATGGAGAACCTTCTGGAATGAATTCTTACCGGTTTAGCCCAGAAAGTTCTCGAACACCAGCCAAAAGCTATATAAATCCTTCTGGTACGCGGAGAGGTAGTATCTAGAGTGCGCCTCGTGGAGAGGGCGAATGAGAGTGCCTCGTAAAGTGCGAGATAGTTTGTAGAGTTGGTGTCTCGTCTAGCGAGTCAATCCCTGCGGAGTCGATCGAGTTGACAGCCGGGCAGCGAGTGCCCAGTGGGTCGTCGAGTCCACCGAAAGAGTCTCGTAGTGTATCGCGGTTAGTGCATCGTCGAGAGAGCGTGCTGAGCTCCGGGAACAACTGAACCGAAAGGTCGGGAGCCGTGTTCTGTGTGTCGTCGAGTGCATCGCGAGTTGTAGTGTGGAGAGTTTCGAGAGTACGTGGAGTTCCGAGAACGACCAAGCAGAGTCGAGAGCTGTACTCTGGTGCTTTGCCGTGAAGCTGTCTCCACCGTGATAACTTGAAGGCTGTGTCGCTGAACGTGTCAGCGTGTTTATAGTAGTTCATCAACGACTGTAAAACGTGTTTTGGAGCTATCCTGACAATACTAGCTAATGAAGTGTGTTTCGATACTTCATCAAGTAGTGTCTTCATTATTCACTCTAAATCCATACGAACCCCGTACGAACGTGAAGGAAGAAAATAGCGTACCAATATAATTAAATCAATATTGCTTCTCGGACCGGAATCCGAAAAGTGCCGTGGCAGTCAGCGTGTTAATGATTAAGAACAGTTTTGCAGAAGCAATAATTAACATAAATTATTCTGGCGACGTCATTTGCAATACTGAAACGCCTTCTGTCAAACTCTTCGCTTTGCGATTTTCTTTTCGCTCAAGTGGCAACAGAAAAAAAAAGAGTTGGAATAAAAAATCAATATCAGAATTTCTTTTCAAAAAAGAAACTCGTTATCGACTGCGTTCATGATTGATTGCAATTAAATGTATGTAAACGGAAATGCTGAAATAGCATCTGAGAAATTAACAGTTGCTATGGTAGGTGTAAAAATTCTTCTATTTTGGAACCCCGACTGCAAAATATGGTTTCTTCATATCGAAGACCAATACCGTAACGCTGGAATTACGGCAGATCAAACAAAATATGATTATATAGTCAGTTCGATCGAAGGTGGGACGTTGTCCCAAATCGCTGATATTCACGTTGAACCACCAGACGACCGCAAATATCCGGCCATTAGAAGAGGCCTATTGAAATTTTTGTCGATTATGAATCACAGAAAACTTGGAAACTTCTGACTGAATTGCAGGTGGGTGACAGGAAACCATCCCAACTTATCTGCGAAATGCGCAGATTCGCGACGTAGAAGGTGCCGGAAGAATTTTTGGAAACCCTGTGGATGCAACGACTACCGCTATGATACTATACTTTTTGCCAGTTTCAGCTAGAATTTTATCCAGCTATTACTGGCACCTCAAATAATCCCGGCTAAGAGAGACACACATACAATACATCATAGGAGAACCTTAATTTGGAAGTGCAAAGGATAAGGGTGAGGAGATGGCCCAGGCCAGTGTGCACGACTACCGCTTAGTATGGGGCGCCTTTTACTATTTTTTTCTATATTTCGATTCTACGATTCAAATTATGAGATCAGATTTCTGCTGAAATTGCTTTCGGTCTCATTAAATAAGTGCAGGAGCCTTCTTATTTAGGGCTTCGGTGCGCTCCGGCTAGAAAGGTGATTTATGCCAAAAACTAAGAAGCACCGGAGCAATTTCAGCTCTGTGACAAATAATCCAGTCTTACTTAGCTATCGGTTGCTATAGAGCTAGTCTACTAATGGTCTGTAAAATGAATTGAGGGAGAAATGCATTAAAAGATGGGTTGTTTGAATATAACAAAGCGCGCGAGGACTATTTTCCAAAGGGAAGGAATGGATCATGGAGGACTTACTAAGGGAAATTAGCTGAGATTCAAGTGACATACTAGGAAACCACAAAAGCAAGCCTTTTAGCTTGGGATCGAACCTGGGTGTAACAGTCTTGTATTCAGCAGTTTAGTCGCTCGAAATGCATAAAAGAATTTAATTTTAATCTTTTATATTTAATTTCACTGAAGCTTGTCACTGCCATGCCTTGAAGTTCAGATATTTAATAAAACGAAACTAGCAAGATGCAAATTTTAATAAATCAGGATTTTATATTATTTATTTATGGTGACTTTTATCGTAAGTTTTACTGGCTGTTAGTTGATGGAAGGCGAAAACATCATCATTTTACCAAGAAGTTGGGTAGTAATTACATCAAATGACATTGTAAGACATCGTTGCATCTGTTGCCCATGGCATAGTCGAAGCAGAAAACAAAGATGCCCTCGCCGGATTTGAATCTGCGGAACTTCCGATGTTAGCCGGTCGTAGTTTCCAATTACACCACGAAGGCACGCGGTAAGGAGAGATAAAATGCCTTACAGACCATAGCCTACCACATCTTAGTTACCAAATAATTAGAGGTAATGGAAAGAAGAAAATTAAGAACAAGGAAGAATTAAATTGATAGGGAGGGGTAAACTTAAAATCAATTCTTTTTGTAAGTTTACTTATGCTGTGTGTCTGTTAGTCAGTAATTTAGCCAATCGTTTATTCACTTCTTAAAAATAGTAAATAATAATAATTATGATAATAAAACCTTAGATTGGTCTAAATTTCATATAAAATTCAAAGTAAAATTTTATATAAAATCTGCTAATCTAGGGCTTCTCTCTTTAAACCTATATTTCGCTCGCTTTTAATTCTGTGTTTTACATGTCATGCTGTAAGGATCCTAAGTTTTACCAACGTTTATTTTATTTTAAATCTTTACTATCACTTCTTATTTTCTACTTCCAGCCAGAATTAAAAGCTTTTAACTTATCTATGCAAATTTGTCTTGCTAACGCCAAGTACTTAAGTTGTGGCTTTTTGCCAAGCAAGAAAGAGGAAGGAGTTATTAGAAGCAGGCCGCTTACCATAGTAGTTTTACTCGTTTGCTGGTTGCCTTCAAGGCCAGAGGTTTAATCCTCTTGATAATTTTAAACGTATCGTAGTTTTAGCAGCTCTCTGTACTACATACGGCTTTTTGTTAATTAATGGCCAATTTTAAAGTAGGCACTTGTATATTAATCCAAAGTTAGTTTAGTTAGAGTTTTAGTTAATATTTTTATATTCTTACGTTCAGACCACAAGTGGTTGGTCTCTGTATTCCGAAGTCCGGAAATCTCTGTAAACATAGAAAAATAAAGGGTTTCGTATACCCTTCCTGTGTGTATTGTCTACTTCACAATTTATTGAACATAGCTTTAGTAAGCTCCCTGTTTCGAGTCAGGACAGTTCATGTTTCCAAGGCAAGTAAAAAGGAATACCAGTCCTGATAGTGGCGCCCGACGAAGAAGAATAACCATGGCCGAGTTTCAAGAAGAACCTGTGCTGCCTGCTGAAGCGGCTCAGAATCCAGAAATGCCAGCTGCCGCCCTGGAAGGATTTGGTTACATCGTCCAGACCATGCGCGCATCGATGAAACCAGAAGCAACATTCAATGGAAACTCACCGGTAACCAGTTTTTTGGAAAAATTGGATGACCACTTCATGCTGTACCCAGTCCATGAATTCCAGAAAGTCACCTTAGCTACCAGCGCTTTGAGGGGCCAAGCGCTTAATTGGTTCACATGCATAGGCAGAAGCGTCTTGGGTCAAGCGGGAAGTCCCACCTATACTTACGAAAATTTCAAGACTGCCTTAGTAAAAGCCTTCCCTGTCGTAAGAAATCGTTCCAAATTAGAAGCGGAACTCTTCAGCATATACCAGAAACGAATTGAAAATCTCTCAAGCTTTATTTTAAGAAAAATTCACGTCTTAAACTCTTGTATGGAAGCCGTTCGGATCCTGAGATAATCAAAATGATTTTGCCGAGGTTACTTCCCCAAGTACAAGACTTTATTAAATTAAGGAATCCGACTACACTGGAAAAGTTATTTGAGCTAGCAATCCAGTTTGAAAGTAGAAGAACGGCGGACATTGAAAGAAGACGCCAGTATGAGCAACGAAGCCAATTTGGTGCGCCAAGACCACAGCAAAGGCAAGAACACGGCTACGGAAACAAAGCGAATCAGTGGACAAGGAAACCCGAGTATCCAAAAACAACCGGCGAACGTCGACATTTCAATAGTAGGCCAGAAAAAAAGTCTGAAGGCCAGCGGAAAAAGAAGGAAGGCATGGAAAGGAAGAAAGAAAATTTAAACTGAAACGGATTTCTGCTGACGGGAGGGTGCGGAAATCCGAAGGCCAAGAAAACCCCTCTTCCTTCAAGTTAAATACAGTTATGGTGAAAATTTTGACTCTTCCAAAGATTGAAGTTTTGGTGAATAACATCCCAGCCATCGCACTCCTGGATACAGGCGCGCCGTGTTCCTGTGTGGCTGAAGATTTTTTAAAAAGTATTTCCGTAGATACCGCATATATAATTCGGATAATACGACAGTGTTAGCTGCGCAGGGAGAAAGATGCAAATGCATAGGTAAAATACCCTTATATATTCGTATCAAGGACGAGCAAGTAAAGATCATGTTTTTTATCGTAAAAAATTTACAAGCACATGTCATTTTAGGGATAAATTTTCTTTCAGAGGCGGAAGCAACGCTGGATTTTAAAGAAGCGTCCCTTAAGCTGACGATGAAACCAGTTCGAGAAGAAAAAACAGAACCATCGACGTTAAACCTCGACCACCTGCCTAAGGAAGAGCAACAAAAAATTCGACAAGTGGTAAGTGAATTTGCTTCGTTATTTAGTGATATTCCCGGATTTACTCAAGCTACTAACCGTAGTATCGACACCGGAGATTCACTGCCAGTTCGCCACAAACCATATCGATATGATAAGAATAAAGAAAAAATTATAGAGTGGCACATTCGAGATATGTTACCTAAAAAGATCATAACGCCCATCTCAAGTAGTTATGCTAGCCCGGTTGTGTTATGTAAGAAAAATAATGACTATCCGTTAACACATCCGAAAAGGTGGCAATTGACTATCGTAAATTAAACTCTGTGACTAAATATCCGGTATATCCGTTACCTATTATTGAAAAAATTCTAAGGAACATAACTTCTACCAAATATATGACTACGTTAGACTTAACGACTGGTTATTTTCAAATAGGGATTAAACCGGAAGATGTGCCTAAGACTGCTTTTATAACCAAGTCTGGCACTTATGCATTCTTGCGTACGCCGTTTGGCCTTTCAGGGGCACCGGCATCATTTCAGCGATGTATGGATATTGTGCTAAGGCCTGTTCTTGGAAAGACCACATTTATCTATTTAGACGATATCATTATTACTAGTGATAATCTGGACCAACATGTACAGGATTTAAAACAGATGTTTTCATTATTAAATGAGGCCGGTCTAAAAGTTAATGTCGAAAAGTGCAAATTTGCAGCCCCTGAATTAAAATACTTAGTTTACAAAATATCTCAGAAAGGAATCGAGACAGACGAATCAAAAATAATCGCTGTGCAAAAGTATCCGCCGCCAAATACCGCGAAGAAGCCCTCTTCTTTTCTAGGACTTTGTTCATATTATAGGTCCTTTATAAAAGATTTTGCAGCTATTGCTGAACCATTGTTAAAACTAAAAAGGCAAGATTCTCGTGGACTGCCGAAGCCAATAGTGCTTTCAAAAAATTAAATCAAGCATTATCGCAAGCCCCTGTTTTGAAATTTCCTGAGAACGATGAGAATTTAGAAATTTCAGCGGATGCTTTGGATTATGCGGTGGGAGCGGTACTTTCGCAAAATCAGCAGCCCGTGGCATTTTTTAGTAGAACTTTAAATCAAACACAAAGAAATTATTCCGCGACTGAGAGAGAGGCACTTGCAGTTCTGTTAGCAGTGCAAAAGTTCCGAGTCTATTTTGGAAGGGCGCCAATAACAGTGTATTCTGATCATGCGGCGGTAACTAGATTGTACTCAGGGAAAAACTTATCCCCAAGGTTAATAAGATGGGCACTCAAGTTACAAGAGTATAATCTGGTAATCAAGCACACCCCAGGAAAGGAAAATATCGTAGCAGATGCCCTATCCAGAATAAAAATAGATGAAGAAGGTAATACTGTAAAGGTGGCAATGCTCACAGCATGTACGATACATTCCCGAGAAACTGTAATAACCGAACTGGGTAAGGATCCTGAATTTAAAAACATTTATGAGTATTTAAAGGATCCTGAAAATTTTAGCCACCAAGATATTGTGGCGATAAGAAATAGGGCGGCCCATTACGAACTAATAGATGGTCTATTATTCTATACAAAAACTACGAATTCCAACAACGAATTTCGACCTGTTATCCCAGCTAGTCTTAGATTAAATATCCTGCAGGAGCTCCATGACAGCCATTTAGCTTCTCATGCTGATATTCGAAAAACCATCCAACGCGTACGCGAAGCAGTTTATTTTCCAGAGCTGCAAAAGTTAACAAGGGTGTATGTCCAGTCCTGCCCAACATGTCAAGCAGTTAATTATATTAATTTCCGCCCGGCCGGGTTTCTAAATAGCATTAAATCCGAATTTCCAAATGAAATAATTGGCATCGATTTATTGGGCCCTTTCCCAAAAAGTCAGTTAAATAAATGTCGGTATCTCGTTGTTATGGTTGATCATTTTAGTAAGTGGAACGAAATTGTTCCCTTAAAACGAGCCTCCGCGAAATTAGTTACTGATTCTATTTTAAATAAATATATTTTTAAATACGGAGCGCCCCTAAAAGTTATTTCAGATAATGGTCCTCAATTTGTAAGTAATATATTTGAAGACATGTGCCAAAAACTGGGCATACGTCATTTAAAAATGGTCCCGTATCGACCGCAATCAAATATAGCGGAACGGGTCAATACAAATATAGTGAAAATTATCCGTAGTTATGTTAAAAATTTTCATAAAAGCTGGGATAACTGTCAATGAATTAGCTTTCGCCCTTAGGACCGCAAAACATGATACGACGGGCAAAACTCCTGCTGAGTTATTTTTAGGCAGAAAGATTATAACGCCGTAAGATAAATTATTTTATGTTCAACAAAGAGCCCCAGAATGTTAAATGAGCGATATAGAAAAATTAATTAAAGAAGCAAAAAAGAACACTGAAGTAGCACAGAGAAAACAGAAGCTCTATTACAATATGAAACGACGGGGAGTAACTTATAAAGTAGGGGATGAAGTGTTAAAAATTAAGCATTCACTTTCTTCAGCACCAGAAGATAAAACTGCCAAATTTTATCCACGATTTGAAGGACCATATATCATAGAAAAAGTAAATCAGGCTGTAGTGGTGTTAAAAGCCAGGAATGGTGAAACTTGCACCGCAAACATTGACCAGATAAAACCATTCTATAATCGTAATAAAATGCCAATATTTAAAGATCTTTTGCAGGATCCGGCACGGCAGGCACAAGCTCCAGAGGTGGAACAACGACAATCACAAGGGCAAGCCATTACTAGACAGGAGCAGGTGAAAAGAAAGTTTCCCCGTTGGAAAATTGAAGGTAACAAGAAAAAGAAACCGTTCCACCAACCAGAAAAGAGAGGGCACGACCACCCCCAGAATGAAGAAGGGATAAGTTCTAGTAATGCGAAGAGAGCCAGGAGAAATGACAGCAACTATAACACGGCTCCAAAACGGAAGATCTACCCATCGGATAGGAGTCTACGCAGCAAATGTCGACGAATTTAATAAGGAAGACCAGCTGCAGATGCAAAGAAGCAAGAAAAATTTGAACAGCCAGCAACGAGATCCAAGCAGAACGAGAGAGGGTTGTCCCGGTTCCGCCAAGACCAGCTGCCATCAAACGGCCGAGACCGCAGGCAGAGGCTAAAAAGAAGGTCTTCAAGGGTGACCGAACTGGAAGGAAAAGAAAGTTCATGGAGGAAGGAACAGAAGGGCGAACCCGTACAAGACGGAAGATCAACCAGACTGTAGTATTCGCCACTTTCCAAGGCTGGGCAGAAAAAAGGATGTCTGAATATCACAAAGATAAGTAAAACTTTATGTTACTTTGAAACCTTAAGTTAATTTTTCATTCTTACTGCAAGTGGCAGAATTCTAGAAGTTTTACCTCATGTGAGGCCTACCTTTATCGCCAAAAAGGCGAGAAATGAGTTGTTACATATTTTGATATTGTTCTTCAATTACTCGCGAGTAAAACTAAAATTAATGTATAATAGGAATGTGTAAATACTTGAATATTGTAAAAGCATTGATAATCTTTGAGAAAGGTACCTTAAGAAAATTGTAAAAAATTATTGTATAAAATTTTATTTAAAAGATTCTGGCAAGAAAGAAGTTTTAATCTGAAAGACTTTTGAAATGTAGTATTTCAATGTAGAAGAATTGGCACGTGCTTGGAAAAGAATAGAAGTTAACAATGTACTACTAATGTATGTTTTAAAATGCGTAAAGTTAACGGAATGTTAATATGTCCTTATATACAATGTGAACTGTTATCTTAAAAGTAAGAAATACTGTGATATGTTAAAAGTGAAAGTAATGCCAAAAATTTTAACTTATTCGTGTGACTGTAAAAAGAGCAAATTATTGTGAATATGTGTTAAAGGTTGAATGAATGTAGTTAGGCTCTCTGACGCTACACTTCAGAGTTAGCCACTTTTCAGAATAGTACCACAGGGTTTAGAGATGAATATAAGGTGTGTTCTGAGGTCTTGTTATGTTGAATTTTAACACGTTAGTGTTTTGATTGCAGGCGGTAGTGTTGAACACTTGTACATACACACGCTCGTGTTTGGTGTTTTCCTTTACAACACATGTCAGAGAGCACGGGGAGATAATTAAATAACGTCATGAATGAAATAAGAATGTTAAAAGAGAAATATAAGTATTCATGTTACTTGCCATTTAATTGTGTAACATTTCATTAAACTAGTTTTCCTTCCAGATCTCTGGAAGGAACCAGATTTCAACTAAGAACTCCTGTTTAGATGCAGTACGGATGAAAAGTAATTATCCAAGGAGTTGATAATGTAAAAACGACTTTTTTTTTTTTTTAATTTCTAGTTTCTAGTGAGAAATGTTTGTAAAAGATTGACCTCGCGTTAGATTTTAGAGCTAAAAGTTTTCAACAAGGTCGTTTTAGACCTCAGTTTCAAACTAATTAACTCTGGCGGGAAGTATGTAAGGATCCTAAGTTTTACTAACATTTATTTTGTTTCAAATCTTTACTATCACTTCTTATTTTCTACTTCCGGCCAGAAAAGCTTTAACTTATTTATGCAAATTTGTCTTGCGAACGCCAAGTACTTAAGTTGTGGCTTTTTGCATTTTCTCTCTAATGAATGTTAAAGGTATAACTGTATTTCTCTGTAATGCAATTTTTATGTTTAATCTGTAGGATTACATTGTTTTATTTATAATATATATGTTATTTTTCTATATTGGAGAAGTTCTTAATCTTGTCTGCATCTATTGTATGGCTGAACTGTAAAATAATAAATAGATTGAGCACCTTGAAGCGGCTCATATACTTTCTCTTCGCAGGGGCTCATTAGCGTCCGAGTGGTAAAGTCACTGAATACTGATACTTTGATTCCAGGGGAACGGGCTCGCAGCATGGTGTTTTTTTGTTTTGTTTTGTTTGTGTGTGTGTGTGTGTGCTTTTCCATAATCAAATAATACCTAACCAAAAAGTTTCTGTTTCAAGAATATAAATTTCTGTAACATTTTGAATAACTTATTATTTTACGAGTAATGACTTATTACTTTACGAGTAACTCGTATGTAACTATAGGTCTCATTCATTTGAAACATTTAGCGATCTTTAGTCATGATACGTCATCAGTTGCGATTGGTTTTGCTGTTTCAGTATTCAAGTGAAACACAAAGATCATTTTGAGATCGTGATCGATCGTTCTTGTAGCGATCACTCCGAACCCATTATTCCGCGGCGAAAGAAACGCTCAAATCAATATGGCGGCTGTGTTTGTGCTTCACGAAGACAGAATTCAAGTGTGCCTAGGTACTTAGGATTTAAGGGAAATTCTTTAAAATTTAATGGATGGGCAGCAATTTATATCACAGTATGCATTGTATAAGGCTCCTATCTCCTATCTACTATAAAAGTTATTATGTATGATAACTTTTTACCCTGTTATATTGTCGCCAAATCGGGGAATATATTTTAAAATGATGTACAAGCTTAGTCACTCATTCTTAATTTAGTTCAGTTTTCAGAAAAGAATTGAAATTTATTAGACAATTGCTTTCTTAATGTGTAATTAAAATAATTTAAAATCAAAAGTATTAAATTGCAGTAATATATATATATATTACTGTAATTTAATACTTTTGATTTTTAATGTTTTCAGAAATTTGCTAAATCAAGTTTATTTTTGTGTGACCTTGCATCAAAGGCGCCAATAATAAATCTGTTTTGGCATTCACTGCTAAAATTTTTAATGGAAAACTTATAACTGATGTAAAAATGTGAATAAGTGATGTTTACTTAGTAATCAGTGTCTTATGATATTGCAATAACTTAAACGGCTTCTTATTGTTTCTTAAGAAGCATAACTTGTTTTCATAACTTCTTGTCCTCTTTATCTCTTCTATGTTATCAAATGTTAAATGTAAATAAATCTAATTAAATATTCTTCCTTTCATAGCAGTGTTATGTACCATGATATGATGTGTGTTGGCATTTATTATATAGTTTTGAACATTATTCATTATAAAGTTTTATGTATTTTATATATATTTAATTTATATTATTGTGTATTATATAATTTTCCTTTTAGAATACATCACAATATATTTTTGTGTTGTTAATAGACCTATAGTGTATATTTTTCTTTTCTTTTTTTCTTTTGCTTTAAAACATCCTTTGAATCACTTTTTTTTTTTTTTTTTTTTTTTTTTCAGTATGCATACAAAACTTAATTGACCTATATTTTTCACATGTTAGTGTGATTTATGTGAATTGAATATGTCTTTTAAGGTTAGCTGTTTTCATAAAAGAATTGAAATAAAATGATAGCCTTTGAAAACTTTTCATAGATAAAACTTTGAAACAACAGCGCTGAAAAGCCAAAGAGGGCATCCCAAACCTTAATTGCAACCCTAAAGAACGGTTACAACATGACTGACCAGTCAGCCTGCTCTATCATTGGTTACTTCGAAAACAACGCAACTTCCGACCGCATGATAAACAGCATCGCGTATCAAGACTGGTAGGGAAGTGTTTCGATTCAATGCGAAAAATCACTCGTTTTTAAAAGTGATGGCTGACGCTGGATGTAACGATTATTGTCTGAGCGATCATTGGTGTTCGAATTGAATGAGGCCTTATACAGGGTGTTTCATAGATCATGGGACAAACTTGAAGGGGTGGTGGAGCGCATTAAAACATGCAGTTTTTTTATAGGAATGTAGGGTCCAAAGTGACGGGTTAAGACAGGAACGAAAAAAAAAAAACGACACGAGAGGAAAATGTGTTTATGTACAAAATCAACGCAAAGTGCTTCTTTGTAGCAGTACAGTGTTCACAATGAATTTTAAAAATTCGGACCACCAGCAGTTATACATGTTTGGTAACGTCGCAGAAGGGATTGACGAACATTTTGAAAAACGATAGGCATTTCGCGCACGCTTGCAGCTGCAATGGATAGTCGTGCAACGAGGTCCTCCAGTGAGTCAACGGGAGTCTCATAAATGATGCTCTTCAGATGGCCCCATAAAGAAATCCAAGCTGGATAAATCTGGCGAACGGGTTGGCCATCGAATGGGTCCACCACGGCCAATCCATCGTCCCGGAAATGTTGGAAATGTCCCATCCAAGTAATTGCGGACCAGCACGGGGTTATGGGCTGGTGCACCATCATGCTAGAACCACACGCGATCACGAACGACAGCCGGAACATCCTGCAGCAATTCCGGTAGCACCTCTTGCAGAAAAACATGATAATATATGCCATTTGTACGTGCAGGTAAGAGGTATGGGCCGATGAGGTAGTCGTTAGCAATACCTGCTCATACATTCACGGAGAAGCGGGTTGGGAATGCATGTGGACGTGTGCCGTGTGGATTATGAGTTGCCCACACGTGCATGTTGTGGCTATTGAAGATGCCGTCCTGTGAGAAAGTTGCCTCGTCCGTGAATAGCATATCCAATGAGAAGTCCGCCTGCGCTGCACACTGCTGCAAGAACCAATTACAGAAATGAACTCGAAGAGGGTAATCTGTCTCTTGCGGGGCTTGGACTCTCTGCAAATGGTATGGGTGCAAACCATTTTCATGCAATACTCTCCAAACGGTGGATTACTCAGCTGCAGACGACGTGCAATAGCTCTTGTACTTGTCTGAGGTTATTCATGCATAATGTTCAAGATGAATTCTTCAATGCGAGGTTGTCGTGCACTTCTTCCACTCCTAGAGTCAGAGGTGGCTTCAAATGACGCGTTTTCACATAGAGACTGATGCAACCTCTCGAACATTGTGTGCTTCAGCATACGCCTGTTCGGAAACCGTTCCTGGTACAACCCTAGCGCTGTTCTGCCGTTCCCATTAGTTGCACCATACATGAGATGAATGTCAGCTTTTTCCCTGTGTGTAAACTCACCCATCACGCTCGACATCAGAGTATCTGAGTTGCGAATGATCCTCTGACGCATCGGATCGTGGTTTGTCCAGCCACATACCGCCCTCTACCGCTGCATTCCCTACTAAAAATGCCCCATAGAAACCAGTAAAACCTTTTATGGGTACCCATAAGATTTTATGGGTTTTTATTGACTTTTACTGGTTTCTGTTGGTCTCTGTGGGTTTTTTTACTGGTTTCAAAATGACCCATAGAAACCAGTAAAACTTTCTACTGGTACCTATAGAATTTTTGATGGTCTCTATTGACTTTTACTGGTTTCTGTTGATCTCTGTGGGTTTTTCTTACTGGTATCAATTGACACCCATACAACCAACATTCAATGGCAGAACTTTGTATAGGTTTATTGACTTTTGCTGGTTTTCTTACTGGTATCAATATAATAATAAATCTTCTGTTGGTTTATATGGGTTAGTGCTATTTTTTTATCTGACGTTAATATACTTCTTGTAAACAATAAAATTAACAGAATGAAAATATGATCTCTTTAAGACCACCAGAGTAACCTGTAAACGCAGGTGGTCGTTTTAGAGAGGGTTTTTACTAAATATGCTAATTTTTTTACTTAAATTTTTTTTTCGGAAACAATAACAGTAATCATATACACCACACACAACGAGGTCTCTCCAAGGCGACCAGCCGCAAATATAAATTCATCTTTGCAAGTGGTCGCCTTAGAGAGGTGATGCTCAATACCAATAGATACTCACGTTCTCGGAGATACGTTTATCTTTTAGAGGTGGTCGTCTTAGGGAGATTGCATCTACGGAATGAATCTCTCTAAGGCGACCAGATACACTTGCAGAATTTTCTTTGTGAATGGTCGCCTTACAGAGGGAATATTCAATACCAAAGTATACTTATGTTTTCAGAAATACTGGTTTCTTTCAGAGGCGGTCGTCTTAGGGAGCTCGTTTTTGCTACGAGTTGGTTCTCTGAATACACACACATAAGCACTTACATTTCTGATATTACAAATAAACACCGGTATCAACCAACATCTCTTTAACGCGAGCAAGTTCATTCACAATCGCAAAACTTTTCTCTCTGTTAACGCTGACGTGACGAAAAAAATTCCCCCTCCCTCCCCCACTCTCAGAAGTTTCCCAAACAAGCAATATGGCGCCGCCCTAGTTATTGTTGTGCGATGGTGGTGTTATTTTCTTCGTGGTTGTAGTAATGCAATATATTATTTACTATGCTTTACTGTATTACAAATTTTACTATGTTTTACTGTTTAGAAATTAATTGTGAAATGGAGTTTCTGAGCATGAAATTGATTTTCCATCTTTACTTTTATCCTGAAAAACAATGTGCTTAAAGACTGAAAAGTGATAATTTCAGGCTTGATAATTTGTTACACTGTGCAGATGCAGAAATGTACTTTTTGCATTCTACTGAAACTGTATTTTGGAAAATTTATTTTTTTGATTACAGTTTAGAAATACTGGTTGATCTTTACATTACGGTAACTTGGCGATTTATTGGCGAAAATTTGGCGACCAACTCCCCTACAGCAACCCTCTATTTTTTTTCCCCGCCGCCATTTTGTCTTCACGAAGTAAAGACATGTTTCTTTTCTTCTTATCTACTGAACACTTCTTCCAACAATCTACTAGCCGAATTACACTTATGCTAGAAATTTTATCAAACAAAACTGCTTAATCATGACAAATATTCACTGCAAAATTCAGAAAAAGTGCACAATACCATACACCTTACGCGTTTTTCAAAATAACACATACACATAAACCATGTGCACGCCGACTTATTTTTACTTAAAAAAACATCCCAGAATTGCACAAAAATGGCATTGCGCACACTCTTCACTATATCCATGTACACTGCTTTTTTCTCATAAATTCGAAAAATTTCACGAAAATACATGACAATTTTCTCAATCTTTAAACCCGGTAAAAAGAACATATATGAAATTACCTGATCGCGAAAAAGTATTTACCCTTTACAAATATGAACATTTCCACATATAAAATAAATAAAATATCCAAAAACTTTTACCTCTAAATCATCTATTACATTATACACGTCACCAACGAATTCATACATGAAGCATTACAAATATTTAGTATCAAATATTTAAATTATTTCCATGCACGTTTATTTCAACTTAAACGTAAACCAAATTCCTACAAGCATAAAATTCACAAAATAACTATCATTTCATTAAAATATCACTGAACCATGTACACGTCGACTTATTTTTACTTAAAAAAACATCCCAGAATTGCACAAAAATGGCATTGCGCACACTCTTCACTATATTCATGTACACTGCTTTTTTCTCATAAATTCGAAAAATTTCACGAAAATACATGACAATTTTCTCAATCTTTAAACCCGGTAAAAAGAACATATATGAAATTACATGATCGCGAAAAAGTATTTACCCTTTACAAATATGAACATTTCCACATATAAAATAAATAAAATATCCAAAAACTTTTACCTCTAAATCATCTGTTACATTATACACGTCACCAACGAATTCATACATGAAGCATTACAAATATTTATTATCAAATATTTAAATTATTTCCATGCACATTTATTTCAACTTAAACATACACCAAATTCCTACAAGTATAAAATTCACAAAATAACTATCATTTCATTAAAATATAATTAAATTCAAAAACACCACTTAAAATATACATGAGCACATACATTCAATTAATAAAAATTACCTTACAATCCTAATTACTTTAAACTAAATCATTGCTAATAACAATTTTCCCAATAATACCAAATTCCTTTCCACCTTACATTTCCAACAATGCATAAAAATAATTAAAAATACTAACTTACCTAATCTCCTTCAGAATCTTCATTACGTGGCGGATACACTTTTCTTCATTCTCTTTCAGAATCTTTAAAATCATACTTATCTTTCAAAGCAAGATACCAGGTAAAGTAAATAACATAATAAAACATGTTTATTTCTCTCTCACACAACCTTAAAAAACATTTCTTACTATCCTTTTCAATACCACTAAATACCCATTTCGAATTCACTTTACTTACGGCCATGGGATCCAAAAATTCACAAACACTATTTCACACAACACAGAATAAAGCCAAATACAAAATTTCCAGATTTTTTCCCGATTTCCCCCCTTTTCCGATTAAAGAACCGTAATTCGTCCATTAATATCACATGACATATCCCATGATCTCGCATTTCCCCCACACAAAATAATGCGTAATCGGAACTCAGTACTGCTCACATTATTACCAAAGTCCCAGGTAGTAACCTTTATCGCCTCCAAAATGTCGCCAAACTACCAGTTACCGTAATGTAAAGATCAACCGAAATACTTTTTTAAAGCTTGTTCATGTAGATGCTTTATCATTTGAATATTATGTACTAATAAATTTGAGCATACCTTACTTAAAAATGATCCTGCATGATTCAATTTTGAATTTTTCGACTAATGTGATGTGGCCGAGCAAAAAGAATGTTTTTTTATGTTTTAAAAAATGTACTAATTATATTTCGCGAGCAAAAGAGGTAAGTTTTATTAATGAAATAAACATCGAAGTATTTAATGTGTTTATTACTTATTGAATGGGGTAGCCAAGACATACAAGCTTAAGGAATCTTTTTTCCACTACTAAAATTATGTGAAAATTTAGATGATCATAGTAGCTTACATTGTTTTTTCTTTTTGGTCTATTTTTCTTTACAAGTATGAGACTAGAACCACATTTTTACATTAAATATTTTGTGCTATTTTGTTAAAACACATATAATCATTTTTATGCATACTTTAATTTTCATTATTATTAGTTTGATGAAGAAAATTTCAAATGTGTTTTTCATAAATTGCTTTTGAAATAGAAGTAGATTTGTGAATAAGATTTATGTAATATTAAATGTACTAGTCTTGGGAGTATAAAAAGTGAATTATTTATTTGAAAAAAATTACATTTAGTTGAAACCTCATATAGTGGTTATTTTCTTAAATGACAACCTCTGATAATGGCACATTTGTCAGGACAATAATTAAATAACAGGACTTAAAAATCATTCATAGTTTTGTCAGGCTACAAGAAACTCGCATTATCTCGAATTGTGGAGTTGATTGTTTTAGGAACGTTTTGCTGTATAATCAATTGACTTTGGTGTAGTAATTTTTACGTGGGTATGAATTTTGCAGAAGTAATTGAAAGTTTTTACGAGACATTTAAAACCAAAGCTTTTCGGATCATGAGTCTTATAAGGGCACTGTTATAGCATTGCTTTCAAATATAGTTAGAGTAATATTTAAACATTATTTTCGGAATCACTTCCACAGGGAATCCGGTTGTTCTCTGCGGATGAAAACCCATATAAATAAATCTTCTGTACAGCCTTATACAAATGCAGTTAAAATTACTGTCATTACAATTAAGCGAAAATAGCCACATTTGTTTACAAAAAGTTATTATTGCTAAATACTGCACTATATCAATTTCATTTAGCATTGTAATTTCAGAAAATGCTCAGCATGAGGTATTTTTATATTATATAATCTACTGTCAAAAACAATAGCTACCTTTTCAGTACTTTAAATTTTACTATTGAGAATTTTTATGGTTCAAAATAATATTTCTATACATTATTTCAAGTATTCTTTCTACAATAGAAATCTAAATAACTTGCACATAAAACACTGACTCAAATTTATTCCAATAATGCATCGCTTTAATTAAATTTATGTTCCCTTGAGATGATATATGAAAAACCTTGTGTAATAATAAATTATTAATATATATAGGTAAATAGTATTTTTATATATTTTTTCGGGTAAAGTGCAGAATCGCCCACTTATTTATTTGGCACTTTGTACAAAAGTAAAAGGAATTGGATTTTTGTCAATTTTCTTTTGACTTTTAAAGTGAAAATAGGTTGATGTGTACATGAATAAAGTCAAAGGAGTGCACAATGGCATTTTTGTGCAATTCTGAGATGTTTTTTTAAGTGAAAATAGGTCGATGTGTACATGGATACCGAGTATGTGCAATTCTTAAAAACACGCCAAGCAGTGGGCGATTCTACACTTTCCCCATTTTTCTATAGGAATTTAGTTTCATTAAATTAGTTATTTAGTACAATTATGTGTATATGAGTATATTCATACTTATTCACATAGATGGAATTTTTACAGTACGAAAGTTTATCTTTTTTACATCAAGAACTATATATACTATAAATACCCATTATGTTATAGATTTTATTTATATAAAATCTGTGGAAGATTATATAGCACTAAAAGTGAGATATGGAATAAAACATTATACGCTATGAGATATTTTCTTAATTCCCGAACTGTGTGTTGAGAATTGGTATTTGTTGAAACTTGTAAATTTTTTAAAATTCATTTTGTTACAATATAATTTATTGTATTTTGGGTACTATTAAGTTTATTATATGTTATCTTCATGTTTCATTTATCTTTTGAGAGATACAGGTAACATTCAAAGTATTGTAATAAGGGGTCGACACAGTGTTTGTATATTATCATTTCTTCACTACATTATATTCTTGGATTCATCTTTCTTCCACGCAAAACATCTATGTGTATGCATGTCATAATAAGCTGCAGGGTGTTACTATTATCGGTAAGCGATCTTTAAGGGGATAGCAAGTATGCTAAATTTGAACTCTATGTTAAGTTTCTAATTTGCAAGTCCCATATTCTTTTTGCTTGCTTGTTAATAATGTTTCTCTTCCTGAAAATTTGGGTTTCTTCTAGTTTTGTTTTTTAATTTGGTTTAGTGCATTGTAGGTAACTTAAAATTTAAGCAGATGCTAGAAAGTACTATCCTTTGGCAATACATTTCTCATTAGGTATCAAATTGTTAAACAAGCTGATGTGATTAAATACAATTGTTTAATTTCCCAATTAAAGAACTGAAATACAAATATATGCAGTGAGGTACAGTACTATATGTATATATTTATAATGAAATCAATAATATATATACAGTCAAAGTAATGATTCACAACCATCAAATGAAATGATATTATATATATATGTAATAGATTCTGTAGTCGAATACAAGCAGCTGAATCCGTAATGAACAGCAAGAATTTTGATGGCTTAGAGATGTTGAAACTCCAATCCACAATGAATAAGAAATTTGGCAGTCGAGGTAGATTTAATTCAACTTTTCTTTCAGCAAATATGCCACAAACAAGTTGGCACATTATTTATGCCTATTCCAAAAATTAACATTTTTGATAAATGTGTAGTAAGAAACAAGGAGCAGACAGACTGCAATCCAGCTAATACAAAGCGTAAAAAGCAAATGCGTTACGTTAAGGGTGAAATCTTAATTCAGACCGAGTTAATTTTGGTTCTCGATGCATTTTTACTCGTCTTTGATAGTTAATACTGCTGTAAAATTACTATTGGCTGTTTGAGTTTTAGTTTCTTTTACAACATCAAATTATGTAAGAGTCATATGACATGAATTAATCTCCAAATGATGCAGTGCAGAAAGATAACTTTTTAGAATAGAGAAGGAAAATTAATTTTACGCTGCTAATTTAATCTTTTGCATATTCCTTATTTTTCTTACATATATATATATGTACGTATATCATTCGATGGTTGTGAATCATGACTTTGGTTATTATCTTTCTATTCATTTTATTTTCAGAATTATATAAAGGTAGTTTAAAATTTTGTAAAGAGAATTTATACAAATATTTTGTAATATGTTTATAGATATTGACTTGCATTAAGAAGGACGGGCTTGTATGCTTCTAGATATTTTAAAATTTTTATTTATTCGCATTGAGTTTTATTTAAAATTACTTTACATGCTTTCTCCGCAATTTAGTTCTGTACATTTCATCAGTGCTAATTATGTACTTCTGCTGGTTTATGTTTTTATGGAAATTTGATTTACAGTTCTATTTTTGTGTATTGTTTTTTATAGGGATTCTGTATATGGATACCCGTTCTATGTACGATTCTATGTATGGATACTCCACTATGGTATAATGCTATTGGTTCTGTTTATGGGTTTTGTGCAGCAATTTTTCCAAGAGGTACCTTTATTGGTCTGTGGAATTTTGTGTAGTGGTTTTTACAGGATTTGGCGTATGGGTGCCTGTATAGGTGTACATGCTTTTGTTTACTGGTTTTTACAAGGCATAGACCTACGGAATATCCATTTTTTTAATGGAAATTTGGCCAATGGATATGCATATAAAGTTTTGATTTTTGGCTATGGGTTTTTACTGGGATTTTGTTTATAGTGCCTACAGTTCTACAGAGATTTTGCCTACTCGTAACCGTACAGTCGTACGGTTTTCCGTTTACAGGTTTTTTACGGGTATTTCGCCTACAGGTACCTATACAGCCGTGCAGGTTTCTTTCTATGGGTTTTTACGGGTATTCGGCCTATGGGTACCCGTACAAATGTACAGGTATCTTTTTATGGGTTTTTACGGGTATTTGGCACGGGTTTCTTCTATGGGTTTTTACGGGGATTTGGCCTACGGGCACCCGTACAACCGTATGGGTTTCTTTCTATGGGTTTTTACGGGGATTTGGCCTACGGGTACCCGTACAACCGTACGGGTTTCTTTCTATGGGTTTTTACGGGGATTTGGCCTACGGGTACCCGTACAGTTGTACGGGTTTCTGTCTGTGGGTTTTTACGGGGATTTGGCCTACGGGTACCCGTAGGCCAATTCCCCGTAAAAAAATTTTATGGGTTTCTACGGGGCATTTTTAGCAGGGTTGCCAACCAATCACAGCTGTAGTTCCTATTACTGTTAGTGTTCCCTTTTTTGAACATTTATTGTGAATACTATATTGATGCAAAGAAGCACTTTGCGTTGATTTTGTACATAAACACTTTTTCCTCTCGTGTCTTTTTTTTTTTTTTTTTTTTTTTTTTTTTTGCGTTCCTGCCTTAATCCGTCACTTTAGACCCTACATTCCTATGCAAAAAATGCATATTTTAGTACGCTCCACCACCCCTCCAAGTTTGTCCCATGATCTATGAAACACGCTGTATGTTCATGCATAGATCATTTTAATACGTATCAAAAAGCTGGTGGTAGACCAGAGACTGCAAAAGGTAGGAGTTTCAGGTAGACAACGTCAGTAGTAACATATGTATACAGGAGAAACAAAGATAAAGAATTGTGTTTAAATAAGAAAACCAGAAATTGTATCAACTTACAAAGTAACTGCATAGCGAATGGATACCCATTCGGTAAAATAAACATTGTATTTTATATGATTTGTTTCCTGATAAGTTTTCAAGGACTTTTTTCTGTTTTATTCAGCATTACAAACATGCGATCATATGCTATCAAACGCAAAAAACAAGGATATTTGATAATCTTCCGTAATGCAACAACCTGACATATAATGTCTGAAAGTACAAATATTTTTCCATTTTAGGTGAAATTTATGAAGTATAATCGTTTTCGCCTTGGAATTATGGGTTCAGAGTGATCGCTACAAGAACGATCAATCGTGATCTCAGAGTGATCGTTGCGTTTCAATTGAATGCCGAAACAGCAAAACCAGTCGCAACGTATCGCGACTAACGATCGTTAAATATTTCAATTGAATGGGGCCTTTAGCCACGGATTATAAAAAAGGAGGTGAAACTGTAAAGCAGACAAACGGGTTAAAAACTGTTGCTATCACTAGATGGCGCTGCGGTTCTATTTTAGCCATTCCAAATGTAAACATTTCTTGTATCGCCAGGCAGTTAAGCTTCACTTCCTCAGTAGAATGATGCAACACCGGAGTACCTTGGGTATAAACAAATCTTCATCGAAAAATTTAGTACTTGCTAGCATACCATCATGAAGTAGATAAAGTTCACTAAAATAAAAAGTTCAGTAAAATAAATCTTAGATGATCAGAAAAGCATAGCCATCGACCTGGTGATTGAAGAGTAAGAACAATAAAATACAAGAAAGAAGGATCAGTGCACATTTATTTTATTTATTTATACAAACGCCAGACATTTGGCCACTAAACCTTTAGTCTTGATCTTGCTTCCCAGTACCTAAGAAAAATAGAATTAAAAGATAATAGTGCAGTGATTGGTCAATATGGTCCTTAACCATTTACTATCCAGAGTTACAAAGAGTACTGATTAAAGAGTCCTTAATTCGAATTTTAAAAAGATGGGCATTCAAACATTCGTGCCAAGTCAAAAGAGGAAATAACGCTACGGCTACAGGACGAGGAAAATCTGGAATAACTGGCTTTGAACTAGTGAGACACTCCCAGACCTTTCCCTTAGCTTCATTTCATAGGTAGGAGGCAAATCTCTTAAATTCTAATTTATTTAGGAGTTTTGCAGAATTAAAAGTCATATGGTTATTAGTGGATTGTAGAATGGTCGTTTTCCTTTCCTTGCCAGGAAATCGGCTCTTTCATTTCCCTCAATGCCACAATGAGTAGGAATCTACTGCCACAGTCAGTCAGAGTGTTAAGAAACTTTCTACATTCGTAAATTCGTTTGGAAGGGCAAACTTTATTGATGGAAATAGCCTGCAAAGCGGCTTTGCTGTTGGACAAAATAACAGCTCGAGGGAAGTTACTCTTTCGAGCGCTTAACTGATTCAAAGCAATAAATATAGCTTCAATTTCACCCTCAAAATTGGTAGTATCTCTTCCCACTGCCCTATAGCATGCAAAATGGTTACAATAGATTCCTGCACCAGCTACAGTACCTCGTTCAATCATGGATTCATCGGTGTAAACATGGGTCCAGAGTTTACTGAGATATCGTCTGTCAATAGTTTCATAAGCGATGGATGTGATCTGGGCAGTGGACACCTCACTCTTATCAATTTTCTTGTCCATGTATACACAGAAGTAACCGTATTCAAAAGGATACAAAGGTACGGTCATTACATTGATTTCTCGAACAAGGTCTAGGTTTTCTGATAATTGATAACTTATTTGATTGAAACCAACTTGTGCTTATAATTGTTAAAATTTTAATTCCTCCAATATTTATTGTTTGGAAACCTGCAAAGTTTTTTAAACAAAATTTGCAGTATTTTTATGAATGTCATGCATGACAGGAGAAATACTGGTTAACGCTTCCATAGCCGCTATGGAGGTGAATTTAACTGCACCTGTTATTAGGCGAAGAGATTGGTTTTGTAATCTTGCCGAAACGTCGGCTGTACTGTTGGAAGCAGTCACCAAAACTTCATTACAGTAAATAAAATAGTGATTAAATGTACATTTTATATGTATGTATTAAAGTTTCTCTGTTACACCCCTATCGGCCAGCCTGTCAGCCGTTTAAAAATTGGATTTCTGCTTTCTTTTTTTTTCCTTTATATAATAAATATATTCATTCCAATTCAGACGTGAATCAAATTTGCATCCCAAACAGGTAACGTTGTTACTAACGGAGATTTTACTTCACCACCATAGAGAAGGTGGGGTAAAAAGTGCTGTCTGTTCATGATAAAAATGGACAATTAGTTTTGTCTAGATTTAAAATCATGTTATTATTCCTGCACCAAAGATAGGCCAGAACTTAAATTGCTCCGGTTCTTCTTAGTTTTGGGGATAAATCACTATTTTAACCGGAGCGAATCGTAGCCCTATATAATAATAAGGCACCTACACTTCTTTAATGTAACCGAACAGCAATTTCAGTAGCAATCTGATCTCGAAAATTTTATATTTAATAATAAAATTATACTAAAGATCGATTCTAATTTTTAAATGCATGCTTCTATTTCCTTGGGAAACAAATCCTTGGATGGGCGTCGAGAATTTTATGGAAAGAAAGTCCACACCCACATGTCAAAGGCTTATTCTCAAGAGAGTACAATGAATTTATGATAGCGGGTAAACTTTTCTTTCCAACTCTAGTGTCTTCAACGCTAGTAACGGAAAAGAGCACCTGCAGACTTCTTTGACAGACGTAACAAAAGGCGGGAAAATTTGCTCCCCTGTCATATTCTTTTTAACAGCTAGAATTATAGTGAGAGGAGATCGTGGTCAGAAAATATTGTATTCTTCTCTTTTTACTTCCTTGTACGAAGTAGAAAGGAAGTATGGTAATCGCGAAAAGCTTCAGGCAGCATATTTCAACGAAAATATCCACTTTGACCACTTTCGAATGCAATTTAACGATGTTTTTGTGTAATATCGATACGTAAGGACAGAATAAAAGACTCTTTTCCTCCAAAAAAGCTAAAAAACTGCTTTAAAATGAATTCTGACGAGAATTTTTCGTGGCGTCTGTACGAACGTATGTACGTACGTGCGTGCGTACGTACGTATCTCGCATAACTCAAAAACGAGTAGCCTCAGAACGTTGAAATTTTGTATACAAGACTACTATAACATGCAGATGTGCACCTCGTATTTTGGTTTCAATTGGCTGCGCCAAATGTATATAAATATATTTATAAATATATCCACTCTGTTACCCGGCTCAGTGATCTCAGTTTCTTTACTCTTATATGTTTGTAAATTGTACATTTTTTGCTTTAAAAATGATTGAATTAGGTTGTTTTTATCTTCCGATTAAAGTTTTTATACCTTTCGTAATTCTGGAAGCAATATTTGTACAATTATCAACAATTTAAAAGCTGTTTGAGTGCGGTTAACTTTTAAATAACATGGTGGACATATTTGTTTACATTTGAAACAGCAGAATTGTAGATTTATTGCCAATCTAGAGACACTAAGCTTCGCAACACAAAAATAACGCCTTCATTTATTATTGCGAATTAAATCATGCTTAATCCTTTCTGGAATTTTTTCGAGGAAATAAGTATTTAAGATTTACTTCGTAATTTTTGAATACAGATATTTTGAGTTTTTATGTATTTTTGCCTTGTCGCGAAGTGAAAACTGAATTAATTGAATGAGAAATACTCAATCGTCTGTGAAAAACTGTTTCTTTTTCGTTTTGTTTGCTTAATTTCTTTTATACTTCGTTCTAGCTTTGTTATAGTATTTGAATAGAACATGTGGCAACGATTAGATAATTCTTTAAATGATATAAATTTTGTGCATTCTGAGTTATAATACGAACGAAATATAATACTGTTAAGTAAACCTAGCGCCAGAGTGTCGCTATGGTAAACAAAGTGAATTTTAAAGAATGCATTTATTCTATTGTGGTTTATGCGCTGTCGGCGAAAGTAGGTTTAATTGAATCTAATAAGTTAAATGAAATGCAAGAAAAAATGCGTATAATTTAATATTCTGTACAAGGAAGTCATGTGGTGTACACATCAGATTTTTTGTTTTCATAAATGCAGGTCATCCATTAGAATTTTCTCCATATTCTCATACTGTTTATAACATTCTCTGTATTTTCATTACTGACGCCTTTAACTATGTTAACATTTTTCATCGGTGTGCTGGAGAAAGAATGGTCTTTATCCCTATCATCCCTAGAAGTAGTACATTATATTCAGAGCTTTTTTTTTTTTTTTTTTTTCTTAATTTAACCGGAGACCGGTTGAGCTATTTCTTATTTTTTGTATGAAATTATAATTCCAGCCAAAGCCCAAATAAGATCCAGTACTTTATTTTGTTATTTAATTAGATGCCATTTATTTAATAACTTACTATATTTTTATTTATCTCTTTACATTTTATAAAATTTTAGTATTAATTGTTTAGTTATTCTAATCATTAATCATTTAATTTTAATAATTAATTATTTTTGTTTAATTATTTTACTTATGCTATTCATTTATTTATTTTTTTTTTCTGTCCTGACAATTTTCTATAGGGCTCCAACACTTCTAATTTTAGTAATTAAGCCCTGCCCAAGGCATCATTGAGATTAACATTCAGGTTTTGCTGTCGATTCTTTGGGGCACAGCTCCAGAAGACTAAATCGTCAGCGAAGAGTGCAGTCTTAACTGCAGGGTCAGACGTCAGAATATCAGGCAAATCAGTTTTATAAATATTAAATAATAAAGGGATTATTATAGCACTCTGAGTGAGACCAGTTTTGTCTGTCTAAATCTGGCCAAAGTAAAACCTAAAAAAAAATCTTTGGTTGATAAAATTGTTGATCCAGTCCTGTATTTTACCCTCTACATCAAGAAAATGGTGTTTTTCAATAACCTTTAAGGGACAGACTCTGTCATAGGCGGATTTAAACTCCACAAGAACTGCCAGGATGGACTTACGTTTATCTAGGGTGTCCTTTACATCTTGGCTAAAGTAGATAACTTGCTGAGCTGCTCAGTTATTAAGTTCTTAAACCGGCCTGCGTAGAAGATAATAAATTATTATACTCCAAAAATCAACTCAATCTTAATGTAATCATGCGCTCCATGACCTTAGCCAAGATACAGATCAAGGAAATAGGCCTGTAACTTTTAATCTGATCACTAGGTTTATTCTTCTTTAATATAGGAAAACAGTGGCTTTCAGCCAAGTGGAGGAAACACCGCTGTGCCAGCTTCTGTTCGGAAGCGCAAGAAGAGCCAAACGAGCAGTAGGTGCCACATTCTTCAAAATGTCGGCATGGATGTTATCCGGTCCTTGGCTTTTGCTACGCTTTAACAGACAAATAGCCTCATTGAATTCTGCCATGGTAAAACTGGAGTAGAAGACCGAATATTTTGGATTATTTTTCTGTAGGCGAGACTTTATATTTCGTCTAGTATGGCGTTGGTTCTTTTTTAAATCAGTTTCCAATCTTTGATAGTCAGCATAAAACTTCGCGAAAGAATTAGCAATATCTTTGGACTCTCATCATGGGCTGTTTTACCGCTCTAGGGATAGAGTTTCTTAATTTGTTTAAAAATGAATGTGCTCTCTTTCCATCTCTTCTAAAATCATTGCTGTTGGTAAAACTGTTAAAGCAGTTACACTTTGCCACATTAATTTCTCTTTTTAACAGTGCGATGCTTTTCTCCAGTCTCGAACATGAGCAGTGTCTTTGGTTTCCTCTGCCATACGACGAACCCCTACAGATTTTTTTTAAGATTTTCCAGCTCACGGGTACAGAAAGGCTTAAATCTTTCTATTTTGCCTCTTGGGATCCACACTTTTTTACTGATTCCATAAGAGTAGAGCAAAAGCGAGAAGTGGCGGCATCAATATTTTTATGACCACTGGGATCAAAATTGAGAAGATTTTTTTCCAGATCATTTCTATAATTCTTCCAATTTGCCTTCTTAAAATTCCACTTCCTCTTAATATTTCCTTTGTTTAAAATTTTGGGTTTGTTCCTTTTGCATATGGATGTATTTGTACTGATCATTCGATAGCCCGAGCCAGGGTCATATAAGATATTTCCAAAAGTGTTCGCAACAACGCCTTCAGATACAATGACTAAATCAGGATTAGTTTGAAAACCATTATAGTGTAAGTAAGAGGCAGGATCCGATGTAAGATATACAAGTTCTAATTTCTCTGAGTTTAAACGATCCTCCATTGACTATGCCTACGGCATTACTATCATTATAGCCCCATCTTTTGCTGTGTGCATTAAAATCTCAAATGAAAAAGCATTTTCTAGGCAAGGAATGCCGCTAAAATTCAGCTTCTTATTGCCTGCAGGTCTATAGCATATAAAGATAGTAAATGCATTGTTGTCTTTCCAGATATTAAGTTTGGCCAATTCAGCTCCAATAATATGTTGTAAATCAGGGGTTCTCAACCGGTGGTACGCGTACCACTGATGGTATGCAAGAGAAAAATAGGTGCTACGCAAAGAAGCAAAGTATTTTTAACTTTGCTTCCTTGCTTTTAATTAAAAAAATTAAAACCCCAATATTGTGATTACGTTTTTTCTCTAACACTCGTAAATTTATGCGATCTGAGCTTTGTTCAAGAGTGTTGATGGTAGTAGTACATTGTAGTGGTGGTACTAAAGGTTTTAAATTTTTGTTTAGATGGTACGCGTTAGTCAAAAGGTTGAGAACCACTGTTGTAGATTACTAATGACAGAAAAAGATAATGTTAGGTTTTGCTTTACGCCTATGAGGATTCCACTGGCAATTCTTCTTGATTTTGGTAGAAGATGCAAATAAAACCCAGGTAATGAGTATCTACATATATCATCTAAGCACAGGTTAGCTTTGACAATGAAAATAGTCAATATCTTGAGAATGAGTGACATTTATGATCTGGGCCTTCTTATTCTGCGAAAGGCCACCGGCATTCCATTGCAATATTCGCAGCCCATTCTTTGTCATAATGTAATACAGCCCTCAGCTCAAAAGAACAAGGAGGCGAGGCAACGCTATGACAGATTTAGACCCAGGGTGCATCACGAGGAGGCTTGTCACGTTACACCCCTGATCAGGGCATTTCTAAGATGCTAAATAACAATTTAAAAAATAAATCACTTTTAGACAAAGTACAAAAATTTAAGAAAATAATAACCAACACAGTCACAAAATTTTATAAACTAACTACCATCCCAGTCAACAAAAGTACCAGCTACAAATGCATCGAAATTACAAATGCAGAGAAACTAAGTATATTTAGAATTATTGACTCCGTTAAAAATTTCTTCAAGAATATTAAAATCTACAAATATCTTATCGATAGGTGTAGGTGCTTCCCTAACCTTGTCAGGAGATGTATATCTCTTCACTTTCTTCGGGAACATACTGTATCCTGAATAAGAACAGGGAACTTACTAAAGCTCTGTTCGAGGTTGTTTGGAATAGATGACACAAGCAGGAAGGGTATACTAAACCCTTTATTCTATATTACTTTACAGGTACTCCCGTACTTCGGGATACAGAGACCAACCACTTGTGGTCTGAACGAAAACATATAAAACTACTAACTAAAACTCTAACTAAAAGCTAACTTTGAATTAGTATACAAATGCTTAGCACTAAGACTGGCCTTTATTTAAAAGGGTACGTATGTAGTACGCCGAGCTGCTGAAACTACAATACGTTTTCATATATCAAGAGGGCTAAACCTCTGGCCTTAAAGGCAAACAGGCAACCGAGTGAAAACTCGTAAGACTGCAGTGGCAAGCGGCTCGCCTTCTAAAGCTCCTTCTCTCTCTAACTCTTGGTAAAAAGCCACAACTTAATACTTGGGCGTTAGCAAGACAATTTGCATAAACAATTTAAAGCTGTTAATTCTGGACGGAAGTAGAAAATAAGAAGTGATAGCACAGTTTTAAAATAAAATAAACGTTAGTAAAACTTAGGATCTTTACATACTTCCCGCCAGAGTTAATTATTTTGAAACTGAGGTCTAAACGACCTTGTTGAAAACTTTTAGCTCTAGATTCTACATCTAACGCGAGGCCAATCTTTTACAAACACTCCTCACTAAAAACTATCTAAACTAGAAATTAAAGTCGTTTTTACATGATCAAGTCCATGGATAATTACTTTTCATCTGTACTGCATCTACAAACAGGAGTTTTTCTTAGTTGAATCTGGTTCCTTCCAGAAATCTGAAAGGAAAACTAGTTTAATGAAATGTTAAACAATCAAATGGCAAGTAAAATGAACACGTATATCTTTCTTTTAAAACTCTATTCTTATTTCATTCATGCCATTATTTAATTATCTCCCCATGCTCTCTGACATGTGTTGTAAAGAGAAACACCAAACATGTGCGTGTCTATGTACAAGTGTTCAACACTACCACCTGCAATCAAAACACTAACGTGTTAAAATTCAACATAACAAGACCTCAGAATACACCATATATTCATCTTTGAACCCTGAGGTACTATTCTCAAGAAGTGACTAACTCTGAAGTGTAGCGTCAGAGAGCCTAACTACGTTCATTCAACCTTTACCACATATTCACAATGCTTAACTTTTTTTTTTTTTTTTCAGTCATACCAATAAGTTAAAATTTTGGCATTACTACAACATTTTCATTTCTAACATATCACAGTACTTCTTATCTTTTAAGATAACAGTTTACATTGTACATAAGAACATATTAACATGCCGTTAATTTTACGCATTTCAAAACATACATTAGTAGTCCAATGTTTGTTAACTTCTATTTCTTCAAAGCAAGTGCTAATTCTTCTACATTTAAATACTACATTTCAAAAGTCCTTCAAACTAATTTTTTTTTCTTCACAGAATCTTTTAAATAAAATTTTATACAATATTTTTACTATGTTCTCAAGGTACCTTTCTCATAGATTACAAAAGCTTTTACAATACTCAAGTATTTATACATTACTATTTTACAGTAATTTTAGATTACTCGCGAGTAGCTGAAAAACATAGTAACAAAATAAGTAAAACTCATTTCTCGCCTTTTTGGCGATAAAGGTAGGCCTCACATGAGGTAAAACTTCTTACATTCTGCCACTTGCAGTAAAAACGAAAAATTAACTTAAAGTTTTAAAGTAACATAAAATTTTACTTATCTTTGTGATATTCAGACATCCGTTTATCCGCCCAGTCCTGGAAAGTAGCGAAGACTATTGTCTGGTTTATTCTCCGTCTTGTGCGGGTTTGCCCTTCAGTTTCTTTATCAGTGTGTTTTCTTTTTTGGCATGCTTGGTGGCCTTTGAAAACCTTCTTCTTAACTTCTGATTGTACTCCTTGATTGTACGCTTGATGGGAGCTGTCCTTGGAGGTATCGGGACAACTCTCTCCCGTTGTTGCCTGGATCTATGTAGTTGCTGGCTGTTCAAACGCTTATTGCTTTCTTGCATCCGCAGCTGGATTTTCTTGGCCGATTCGAGGACATTTCCTGCGTAGAATTCTATCCGATGGTTCCCTCTTCCGTTTTGGAGCAGTGTTATGGTTGCGGCCATTTCTCCTGGCTCTCTTCGCATTACTAGAACTTTTCCCTTCTTCATGTTGGGGGCGGTCGTGCTTTCTCTTTTCTGGTCGGTGGAACGGCTTCTTTTCCTTGTTACCTTCAGTTTTCCAACGGGGGAACTTTCTTTTCGTGTAGACCCGTCACCACCGGAAAAACAAGGCCTCGTTACTAGTAGCGGGTAAAGGAATAAACGGGCTCGCAGCTTCTAGGCAGCGCGAATTTTCTTCAAAAATTAGAAATTTCATTTTTTATTCCCCAAAATAAAAAATAATGTAAGTAAATAAAATTCTTCAAAAAATTTAAGTTCAGGTGAATTTTCGCTGTATGCATGAATATTTCAAAGGGCATTTAAAAGACTGACACATAATGGTTTCCATACATTTTCCCACCATGTTAGCCAACAAATTCATTTTGTTTTTACCGTAAGAACGACAATATGTACATTATTTTTCCCTTGAATGACAAGAACATCTGCTTTCAACTTTGTTTATATTAGCGCCGTAACGAAGTTTGCTTGCTGTATGTTTAAAATCTATGGTTAAATCTAAATCAAAATATGCATATAGATGAAACAAATTCATGTCCTTAGACATAATCATAACAAGAAAAATCTGCAAGCAATAGATCATCTAATGTAAGTTTTACATTATGGTGGTGATGATATGGAAAACTCAGATATTTAATTAGCTATATTTTTTCTGACTAAAATTTAATCATTTTCTTACATGAAATATTATACAGAATAGCAAAAATATATTTTATTGATTTAATTACAACATTTTTCTTAAATATTAAAACATATTCAAAATGATGTAATGAAAATTAGAAGCTGTATAAAATTTAATAAATATAAGCTTTGATGTATATTATTTACACTTAATATTTTATTGACACTGCTATATAGAATAACTAAAGTAACAAGTTTTTAGGCAGTAACGTGAAAAATAATGTTTGTGTACGGCATTTATTACTTTTGAAACCAATTAAACAAAAAACTTAATTCAGCAAAAGCTAATAAATGAAGTAGTGGTATATTATAATGCATGAGGATGCTTAAATTATTCTCTACCATATAAGTTTAAGCTACATGAGATAAACAATATTTGAAATAATAATAGAAGGTGATGTATCTTGTGTTGTTTATTTACATAGCATACCATATAAAATTAATTATATTGAATTCAGAAAGAACTAATAATTAGAATCTAATAGTGTCAAAGCATTTATAAGTTATTGTCTAGCATATGAAATGTAAGTTAAATTAGGATAGCAGTATATGAAATGTAATGGCAAGTGACATTTATGCACTTTCATTTGTCTACAGAATTTGACACAGCATATAAAATTAATTCTGTTGAAACCAATTGAGCAAAAACAAGAGAACCTAGAAAAAGCTAGTGATGGTGTAATGATATACTACAATATAAAAGCATTTATAAGTCAGTTTTCAAGTTATGCAACTAGGAGAAATTATGTTCAATTTCCTTGCGTTTATGATCTTTGAAAATTTTGGGTATTTAAAATGTCCCTTGCATTTTAATTATTATCAAACTGTTTCCACATTAAATTTATAAGTTTTAACACTGGTCATAAAAGATTTGTTAACAAATCTATTAAGAATTTTGTTGTTTTTAGCATTGATAAACATTTACAGGAATTATTAGGCTTTTCATAAAATAATTTAAAAGGGCGAGTAAAATTTTGTGCATTATTCATGTGTACAGAACATAGCATATAAAACTGATTCTACTGAAAGCAGTAAAAAAAATTGATTATTTTGAAACCAGCTGAACAGAAATTGAATGGAGAAAAAGCTAATAAATGTATTAATTATTAAAATAAGTTAAAAAAAATACACAAAATTTTAATACTATTTTATTTAATGCACTGCAGCTTCTCAGAGCAATGAATAATAAATGCACTTTATGTACATGTAATATAGAATGAATTCATAACTGATATTTGCAATAATATATACTCATTTAAAAAAAGCCATTAACAAAGAAAATGGTTTTTTATGGAAAATTTAATTAGCATTAAGTTTCACAGTTTGCAGTTTTCGCTTTTTTGTTACAGGCATGTGATCATTTTTTTTAGTACAATAATTTTTTAGAAAACAATTTGTAGATGTTCTTAAAATTATATTTAATAAAGTGTCATTGGAATGGCCATTATCACAAGTTTCATCGACTAAGAAAAAATCACATTCATCAATAATAGTAGACGATAATTCAACAACAATATTTCTTTATTTTGCTTCAAAAACTTTTTTTCATTTTCTTCGCTTAATAATTTTTGTATTACGACATAATTATACGTTACTGCAGTAACAACATCTGTTGAGAGGAAGAGTAATTCATTTCTGTCTAAATTTCGTATAAAATTATAATTTGCACTTAATTTTAGATTTTTGTCAAGGACAATTAATTTAAAGCAGGAATTACATCTGAGTGTTTTTGCAGCCATATATGAGCAATAACCGGATATATATGTTAAGACTGGTAACACATTTTGAAAATCATTTTCAGAAATATTAATATTGAACTCTGAGCATAAGTCTAAAACATTTGAGTTATCATCTGTAACACAGTCTTCTCCAATACAGTCGATTAAAATGTTCCCATGTGCTACTGGTCTCAGAGATAAAGGTTGAAAATTTTGCATTCTTAATTTTGATTCACTTTCAAAAATTTGTCTTACTGATATTAGGTATTGAGATCCAGCAAGCATGCGATATTTACTAAATCGCTCTTCTAATGCATCTGTCTGTATCTTTCCTGCAAGAAAATATTTAAATCCTAACTCATGAAAACAATACTTAGATAATTCTAATAACCCATGTGTGGTGTGAGAAACAGCTAAATGCGTTTCTTTTGTAAAGGTCCCAGTTGTGGGAGCATTAGCTTTCCAAACATCTAACCATAACAGAAATATTTTTAAAAACTTTTCATTCAAAGAATTATTAGGCAATATTGGCATTTGCAATGGATCATTTAGCCTCTGACCTTTCAAAGGTGTTTTAACATTGACAATATTCCACCAGTTATAAATTAGTTCTATGAAACTTGCAGTACTAGCATAATTTAAAATATTATTCTCCTTGCCAATGGTAGAAAGAGCAACAATAACATAATTGTTAAAAATACTGTTAACAAGTTTGACATTTTGTCTCTCCAAGTTTGATGGGTTGAGGGATTTTAAGGATAATCCATACGCATATTTTACTAAAGAATTTGACTCAATTTCATAAAGCTGTTTTAGTGATTTAAATGAGGCAGTGGATAATGGTAATTTCTCAAAATCAGGATAATAAAATGCTTGTTCACAATTTTTTTGATTCAACCAGTTATTTCTTATACTTTTAAAGATATAAACAGAATCGATGATAAAAAACAAAGGATCACTTTTATTACATGGGTGTTGATAAACAATACTTAACTGGGGTGGGGAAGAAAAAAAAAGACATTGCTTTTCTGTTTATAGCATTATTATCACTGACAACACACACAACTTTAAACCCTAAACTATGTAAACCAATTATTGTTTTCTTTAAAACTGAAAAAAGGTCTTCAGCTTGGATTCTTTTAATGGGCAGTATATGTACAACTTCTTTAAATGATGATAATAAACTTTGTATCATGAATACATATGCTGTATTTGCAACACTATTACTGTTATATGCCATACCAACAACATTTCCTCCCTTATAGTCTATGTATGGTTTTATGTGTATTTCATCCAACATTAATGTAATTTTAAGGTCTTCTGAATTCAAGCCATCTGCTTTTTCTTTTATGAAAGATAAGAAGTTTTCATCAGACTGCTCTTTAATGGGATTAGTATTAAATCCAGAAAATATTCTGTAAATTGTTCTTGGATGTGGCATAATGATATTGCATGAACTTCTAAAAAATTTATATGCATGGGGAGAAATGGAATATAAAATAACGAAGAAAACATACATATGTGATGAATAACGTATGCGTTCCTTTTTACAAATAAGATTGGACAGTTGTTCTGTAATGAATTCAACAGTTTGTTGTTTATCACTATCATCAGTCTTAACCGTTTTCAATAGAGTAATAGCTGTTTTTATAACATTGGAAAATAAATTTTCATTTTGTGGTTTAGAAATATTCAATACAAAGTCTAAAACTTCAAACAAGCTATTTATATTATTTATTACTTTAAGAAACACTTCGTTATCTATTATTTTTAATTCTGATTTACCGATAAAAACATGACACATTAAATTTTCTGCCACTACTACTGAAGCTTCAATAATCGGTACAGACTCAGTATCAATAATAAAAAAAACAACTTTACCATCTTTGAAAATAACTGTCCAAGCATCAGGAACATTCTCAGACTTTATGCACGATAAAAATTCAGAAAACGAGTAAAAACATTTTTTTCTGTCGTAAATTTCTTTACTGGTTATGCTTGCAGCAAGAGCACTCTGTATATTGTTTCTATCAATTCGAACTCTTGTATCATCGGCACTTTCTCTTGATGTTGAAGATTTACCTGATAAATATTTTGGACAGCCAGGCAGCTGTGAAGGTACAGCATCCTTTCGAAGCCTTGGACGAATTAAATTAATTTTTATTGAAGTTCCTTTTTTCTCATCAAAATGTTCGACTGTTCTTTCAATATCTGATTCGACAAAATGTTTCTCACAAACCTAAAAAGAATGAAAAATTCAGTATTGAGTATCATTGTAGATTCATAAGAAAAATCTTACAAATAATTTAAATGTAAAATGAAAATACAGATTTCCATTCAGAAATAAATTTTGGAACCTGAAAAATACTAGCTAAAATTCATCTACCTAGTACTTCAAGACATACTCTACACATTATGTACTGGAATGATGTGTATGTATACTGAAATTCAGCTGATATTCTAGAAAGTTTTTGCTTACCTAATATTAACTTAAATATTGTACTTTAAATAATATCTCACTAAATTTCATTACAGATTTAAATGCTTTAGAATTAATGACGAACTGTATTATTTGTTGATTTATGTATCAGGATAATTAATTTCAGATTTTATAGAATTCAAATTAAATTTATAACAACAATATCATATATAGAAGTTTAATTAGTATAAAAAAAGCAACAATAAGGCCTAATTTTTGATCGCGAAATAAATCATAAGTTTAAAAAATTGATTGTACGTACCTTAGAATGATTTGATGGGATGAAATTCTGCCGGTGAATTGCACGGAGCCATTTTCTGCGCAACGAATCCGATTTGGGTATAGAAAACATCTGTACTTTTTCAGTGTTTGGATAGTTTCCTCTGCAGTTAGGAACACAACAAGTATAAACCATCCTTCAACAGATTATTAACAAATGAAATATTATTAAATGTTTTATGAAATATAGAAATTTCCCGCTAAAACTACAAGCATGCTTGCACGTTGACGTTACTACTGAAAGGAGCGGTGACGGTTTGTTATGCCTACTAGTCCCTGGCTGACTGACGTCACTCGCAGCAGAAGGGAGGCCTTGTTTTTCCGGTGGTGACGGTAGACCTCTCTACTCAAAGCCAACGCTTGTGGTTGTCGTTGTGCCACCTCTGGAGATTGTGCCTGCCGTGCCGGATCCTGCAAAAGATCTTTCAATATTTGCATTTTATTACAATTATAAAATGGTTTGATTTGATCAATATTTGCCGTGCACGTTTCACCATTCTTGGTTTTTAACACCACTGCAGCCTGAGTTACTTTCTCTGTTACATAAGGTCCTTCAAATCGTGGATAGAACTTCGCAATTTTATCTTCTGGTGTTGAAGAAAGTGAATGATTAATTTTTAACACTTCGTCCCCTACCTTATAAGTTACTCCCCGTCGTTTCATGTCATAATACAACTTCTGTTTTCTTTGTGCTACTTCAGCGTTCTTCTTTGCTTCGTTAATTAAATTTTCTATATCGCCCATTTGAAATTCAGGGGCTCTTTTTTAACATAAAATAATCTATCTAACGGCGTTATAATCTTTCTGCCTAAAAATAACTCAGTAGGAGTTTTGCCCGTCGTGTCATGTTTGGCGGTCCTAAGGTCGAAAGCTAATTCATTGATATAGTTATCCCAGCTTTTATGAAAATTCTTAACATAACTACGAATAATTTTCACTATATTTCTATTGACCCGTTCCGCTATACTATTTGATTGCGGCCGATACGGGACCATTTTTAAATGACAAATGCCCAGTTTTGGACACATGTCTTCAAATATGTTACTTACAAACTGGGGACCATTATCCGATATAACTTTTAGGGGCGCCCCGTATTTTAAAATATATTTATTTAAAATAGAATAAGTAACTAATTTCGCAGAGGCTCGTTTTAAGGGAACAATTTTGGTCCACTTATTAAAATGGTCAACCATAACAAGGAGATACCGACTTTTATTTAACTGACTTTTCGGGAAAGGGCTCAATAAATCGATGCCAATTATTTCATTTGGAAACTCTGATCTAATGCTATTTAGAAACCCGGCCGGGCGGAAATTAACATAATTAACTGCTTGACATGTTGGGCAGGACTGGACATACGCCCTTGTTAACTTTTGCAGCTCAGGAAAATAAACTGCTTCGCATACGCGTTGGATGGTTTTTCGAATACCACGATGAGATGCCAACGGCGAATCATGCAATTCCAGCAGTATAATTAATCTAAGACTAGCTAGGATAACAGGTCGAAACTCGTTGTTGGACTTCGTAGTTTTTGTATAAAATAATAGATCATCTATTAGTTCGTAATGGGCTGCCCTATTTCTTATCGCCACAATATCTTGGTGGCTAAAATTTTCAGGATCTTTTAAATAATCATATATATTTTAAAATTCCGGATCCTTATCCAGTTCGTTTATTATAGTTTCCCGGGAATGTATCGTATATGCGGTGAGCATTGCCACCTTCACAGTATTACCTTCTTCATCTATTTTTATTCCGGATAGGGCATATATTTTCCTTTCCAGGGGTATGTTTAATTACCAAATTGTACTCCTGTAACTTGAATGCCCATCTTATTAACCTTGGGGATAAGTTTTTCTCTGAGTATAATCTATTTACCGCCGCATGATCAGAATACACTGTTACTGGCGCACTTCCAAAATAGACTCGGAAGTTCTTCACTGCTAACAGAACTGCAAGTGCCTCTCTCTCAGCCACGGAATAATTTCTTTGAGTTTCATTTTAAGTTCTACTAAAAAATGCCACGGGCTGCTGATTTTGGGAAAGTACCGCTCCCACCGCATAACCTGAAGCGTCCGTATTAATAATGGACCATGGGGCTTGGACCATGATGGCAGTATGCAATTGGAAGGCTTGTAAGAACTGTCCAGCTTTACATAGGAATTTTTTTCCAAATTATAATATATAAAGACTTTTTAAACAAACTTCTGCATTTAGAATTTTTAAAAGACCTAGTATTTATGACAGATATCCTGAAGGATTTATCTTATCTAATACTCTATGACTTTTTCTTTTTAAAAACTTTTAACGGTTTCTTTTCTATTTCAAAATATTTTCTTTTTCATACATAGTTATTTGTATTTTCTGTTCTTGATAAAAATAAGACATTTCATCAGACTTTACAATTTTGTTTTCGTAGGCTAAGTTGCGAGCTTTTTTTCAAAATTTTCATAACGCATCACTATCATACATATTAATTTCAGGTACAAAACATTAACACAAATGAACATTTGGGACCTCTCTAATGGTTCTACAAATGCTAATTTAAAATCCTTGTGCATATTGGTTCTCCCTGTGCACTGTACCAAGATTTAAATATTAATTTTTAATAGCCATTCATTTATGTGATCAGGTCGCATGATTTCATAATATTCAAAACTCATTTAATATGCTGAATTTATCTCACAAAATATCCAATTTTTGTTACTCTCATCTGCTGGTCTTACATTTTCACTCAGCTATGCAAATAACGCTACACTGGTAAGCAAAACTTATGCAACAACGTGAATTTTAATCCGATAGCCATGAAATTGCAGAAAAGGGGTTCTTGCGATCAGTACAATAAACACGCAATTCAGCAGAAAAGTCATGCGTATGCAAATGCCAAGAACAAAAACCTCACAGGCGACGAGAACGTACCCAAAACACGTGCGATCGTCGCGCTCAACTCAAGACTACTATAAAAGGAAGAACAGAGACGCAATTAAAGACACTCATTGCAAGTGCATGTGAGTTCTTTCGTAAAATATGGCTAGAAGAAATCACCTAGATGGCTTCACATGTGGGAGAATAATCGGAAGGCTGGAGGTGGGGCGTAGTATGACCAGTGTACCTGAAGGGTTCGGAATCAACAAAAATGTCGTTTCGCGCGCTTATAAAGCCTTGCAAAACATAGATACAGCCGTTAGAAAGATTCATGGTGGCCGCCCCAGGAAAACAACTGCAGTGGATGACCGATACACCGTCCTGCAGGCTAAAAGAGCCCGAAACCAGCCAGCAAGCGCCATAGCTCGGCAGCAGTGTACAACAACGGGGCGACAAGCGTCGCGGTTTACTCTGTCCAGACGCCTTCACAAAGGTAGCCTATTTTCCCGTCGTCCTGAACACTGCATCCCTTTGAAAATTGGCCATCGGCGCCACCGTTTAGAGTGGTGCAAATAGCACAAAAAGTAGACATCTCATCAAAGGAGACGTGTCCTTTTTACGGATGAGAGTCGCTTTAGTTCCATACGCGATTCTTAACTACAGTTGATTTGGAGAGAAGTTGGGGCACGGTTTTATTCCAGTAACATCACAGAAAGAGACCGTTACGGTTGTCTTGGAGTTTTCGTCTGGGGAAGCATTATGCTGAACGGGCGGACAGAGCTCCACGTTTTTGACAGAGGCTCTGTAACCGGAGAACGCTATTGTCAGGAGGTGATCCTTCCCCATGTACGTGTGTTCCAAGGTGCCATTGTACCAGACTTCGCTTTTACAAGATGCTACTGGAAAGTGAAAATATGACTCCAATGGATTGGCCAGCGTACTATAGAACATGTGTAAGATGCTTTGAGGAGACGCCTTGCGGCACGATTACATCCTCCGGGGAACACACCCAACGAATGAAACAGATGTTGATTGAGGAATGGGCGCTCTTACCTTAAAATCTTTTGAACAATCTGGGGCGGAGAATGGAAAGACGGTGAGAAGCAACCATTGTAGTAAGGGGAGAGCATATCCCATACTAAATAACATATGCTTGTTTTCTTCCTCTTGTACAGACAATCACGTGTAACGATGATATGAATTCAATAAAGCCTTTTTCTTTTTGTTTAATTCTATATTGTATGCATTGTATTCATTTTTGCACAATTAAGATTTTGGCATCGTTTAAATACAAAATCTGTCTCACATTTCTAAATTTCCTGTCTCTCAGATGATTTCTCGTGGAGTTATGGCAAAAAGAAGGCTTGTTGCTTAAGTTTTGCACACCAACGTAATTATAAGCAGCACTTTGTTCATTTCCCTTTCTTATAAAAACCTACGTCAAGTAGAAAAGAAGGGGGAATGAGTTTATCTTGTTTCCTGTAAATGAAATAAAAGTAAAAATATTCTACCACTATTTTATAATTTCAGAAAATTATTTAACTTTACAAATGTAACAATTGTCTACTTTCATGCCCTAAATGCAGTTGCACAATAAATTCACATAATTCATGTGCGATATTTAACTAATTTTCCAATTTACTACTTTTTTAATAAGCATACAGTAGATATCCATATTTACTTATAATTCAGACATTCTGAAAAGTTATATAATTTCGTCTGATTGTGATCGGGCTTGCTATAAACGTTGCTCAGCTTTGGAGCACTAATATATACTTAGATTCTTTGTTTCCAAGTTTTTAGTCTTCATCCTTACAGTTCTATGACCACTGCTGCATCCAGGAACAAAACAGGTTCCATTATATTCCTTGTTCGTAAAGAAAATTGATTATAAAATCAATATTTCCGCTATTATTGCCTATGTAAAATACTACATCAAAACAAACGAGAAATGACTGCAGCTCCCTCTGCAAACAATGCAACAAAAATGGACCATTTTTGGAAATGTGGTAGTGGAAGTCCACTCCTTCGTTGTCCCGGTATACATGACAAGCGTCTAGCCCCTCAGATGCTAGTTTCCTCCTGATTCCTCCCTGATCATTTGCGCAGATTCACGCGCAGCGTGTTTACTCCAAAGAGCTCGGCGTAGTCAAAGCTGATTTGTTTTAAACGCCACGCGTTTAGCACGTTACGAACTTGGTGCGCATTACTGAATGTAAATTAATTTCTTTCATTAGCTTTTCTGAAATAGTTTTCTTTTTAATTGGTATACATGTTTATTTGTTCAGATGTTTTATTATAATTCTATACATAAAGGAAGAATTCCTGATTTATTCATTTATTCACCTACAGATCATCTTCCAAAGCTATTAGAGATACAGATATCAAAACTTAGGAGCTTATTCCTTTTGTACCGAAGATGTCATTTAAGAAGCGATTTTTTAAAATTCGGCGGGCAAAACGTGTTTTTATGTTTTTTCATATAAGGAAGAAACAGATGTACACAAGATTCTTGCTTTAAAATGTATGGAATATGAGTACCTAAAAACCAATTTCAAATGTTTTCAAAATTTGGCACCGAAAGGGGGGAAACGTGTTCTTCACATATTCCTTCATACCTCAGATATAAATAAGACAAACTTATGAATTATTGCTGTAAAATGTAAGGAATACGAATAAATGCTGACATCAACATGTGTGAGGAAGGGGACCGATTGGCATAAAATACAAGTTTACACAATGTACATGTTAACCTTATTAAAGGTACACACCAGGTATGTTAAGCTAGTTGGTATAAAAAAAAAACTTAAGGTTTCTATTATTTAATGTTATTAATAATTAAAACCCCAAAATAAAAATGTAACAGCATGTGGCAATTCACAAAACTGTGATGAATTTGTTACCATGTTCAGTTAGTTTTAAACAATTCTACATATAATAAAATAGCCAGTGCACAACATGTGAATGTACATGGGGTTGAATAATTAGAAAATAAAAAACTTGACAAATATTAAATATCAAGTATTGAATAATAGAAAATATTGCTTACTGTTCAAATTTGGGATTGACTCAGTTTCACCAAAATATATATATATCTACATTAAAACGTTTGGTAATAATCTATTGACTGAACAGTATAAAAGTCAATGAATGATTGATTATATGGACAATATTTGGTATTATTGGATTTGGGGGAGGGAAAGGAAGACAGTAATGCAGGGACGATGAACAAAAAAAGACTTACTCATTAATCACAGAATACATCAGCCTATCACGAGGACCTGAGATAAAGGTTCAAAACCCTGTTCTGACCTTCTACATCTGTTCCTGATCATTTTAAGGATCAGAGTTGGAATTATCTTATTATTAAAGAGAAGTTCTGAAGAATGAGAGAGATAGTATTATATAAGTAAGAAAAAAATATCATCTGACACATATAAAACACTTACAGGCAGTTGAAAGAAGATGTTTTAGATGATAAAAATGGACAAAAGGAATTGTAAATAAGTACTAATGACTATTGTTAAAATACACTAGATGTGTTAAGTTTCTTCAGTGGAATTATGTGTAAAATTTTTGTGATCCAAAATAATTTTTAGAATTATATTATTGTCTTCATTCTGTGAAGTTACTGTAGAAGTTTTTGTCAGTTTCCTTTCAGTTTTGTATTTGAGAATCTTTTGGGTATTATATTTTTATTAGGTGGGATATCTTTATTAGCAGTTGGGAAATGTATTTCTTGTGCATTTAACATATCAGCAGATTCTAGTTGTAGTGGTGCTGATTTTAGAATCCTGTTTAACACATCACATTGTTTGTCAGATTTTAATGAATCTACTAATTCTAAACATGTTTGTTTTAGTTCATTCTTTCTGTGTTCCAGTGAGAGGTACTGTGATTTTTGTTTTGGCTACTTAATTCAAAATTCATTTTCCTCATCTATAATAAGTGGATAATTCATTATGTATTGTAGTTGTAGTATAAGTAGCAGTATTTCTAGTGTGCTGATGTAAGTAATGTATTTAATAAGTAGCAGTATTTCTAGTGTGCTGATGTAAGTAATGTATTTAATAAGTAGCAGTATTTCTAGTGTGCTTGCACATACTCCACCTAACTTATAAGGTATTTCTCCCGCCTTCTTGGTGTGGTGGTCTGCACATTCGGCGCATATTCCAGAGGTCTGCGGTTCGATTTCCGAAGGCATTGCTAATTTTTCAATCTCTCTTGCTTCCAATGTAAAATTCTAATGTCTGTACAGTGGCGCCCGAACTAAAAGGGTGTTAGATGATTGTTCTCCACAGCCAGGATTTGGCAATTAGGTCCCCTAAAAACCCCAGTCGTCCTTTAAAAGGGGAAATATATAAAGTATTTTTTCCACCTTCTCGGCATGCCTTCATAGTGTGATGTGTATCCAGAGGTCCGCGGTTTGATTCCCGGCGAAGGCGTTGCATATTTTCCATCTTGCCTGCTTCCAAAAAAATACCTAATGTCTCTACAAACTGATGAATTAATACAGCTGCATATATGTCAATGAATGCATATATTGCACTCAGTGCACTGTATGTGACATGTACAAGTTTTGTTACTTTCATGTATAGTGTATATATCTGTATTATGTGTTGATGAAACAGACCACCCATTCTCATTCTCTGTTTCTTATAAACATAGTGTTTCATTTGTTTTATGTCTGATTCTTAAATCCCAAATCTTACTTGTTAATTTACCTTTATTTGCTGTAATTAAGCGATTAATCATTTTATCTCTTACAAATCTCATAATACCATGTGTAGTGTTATCCAATCTCTTAACATTTTTTCCATGAAGATAAACATATTTTAATGTTCGGTGCATTCGTTCGATGTGCATGTTTGTGTTAACACCACTGTGAAGTCTATAACAGTATTCCCAGCTAGATTTATTTTCTAAATAATATGTTTCAAAGTAATTTGCAAATTCAATAATGTCCGGATCTTCTTTAAGTAATTTTATTGCTGCCTATGTCAGTGTATGAAAAGTATGAATGTTTTGTTCTTCTAAGAGAGATCTAATAATTTTATATGTTTTTGCCTGTTTTTCAACACCATTGAATTTTTTTTTAAATTGTTTCTCCAGGCTCTATCAATATGCCATGCACAAAAAGACGTTTCTGTAGTAAACCCATTTCAGACTTCCAAGCATTAAAGATTCAGCCATATCAGACATAAATATTTGTGGTTGTATTTGCCCAACTTTTCTTTAATACATGAAAAAAATGATAGCACTGGCTTATAACATCGATTAGAAATTAAAAATGCACACGGGAATCCTGGGCGCAAATCATCTATTGCAAGTAAAGTTATGAGATCAAATCTGTATGCATTCACCCCATGTGTACCATCAATACATATACAAATCAGAATTAAATTTTTTCAGTATCTCTCTTTGTGCTTCTGTCATCATTATCAAAACAAAATCATTTCCTTTTAGAAATGAATATTGTGTACGTACAATATTCACTCGTGCTATGTTTTATAAAATGAAATGTATCGATGCTGATAATTTTGCATTTCAGGTACCCACGTATCTACACAAACCCTATCATTTTCATGTTTAACAGAATTAGAAGACAAATTGAAAGATATTTCGATGTTATAGAAATCTTGTTTTGTATGTAAATGAAACCTCTCAAGCCCAGCATCTCATAGAGAATTTCTAATTTCATCTAAAATATCATCCAGAGAAATTTTTGCTGCTATCTTTGATGCAATATTTTTTATTTCATCTGTTGTTGAAAATAAGTGACCTAAATCATTCTGATGCCCAATATGTATTTTCTGATATGACACTACACATTTGCCATCTGTATGTTCTGTTACTTTTAATGCAGCTGGGCAATATGTATTTATTTTATTGCTACCAAGGATTTTTAAGTGACGCAAACCTTTACTTTCTGATATAAAATTTCCTGAACAGTGGTATTACACCATGTATATTAAATATGCTTACTCCATAAAAAATTTTGACTTCGTATTATTTTCAATTTCTGCCTTCCATGCCAAAAATTCATTAAATGAATTAAATTCTAGCTCAGTATGATTCAAATCACCATCATGAACATTATTGAAATGAAATGAACATTAATGAAATGAACATTATTGAAATTTCTCGCTTTTCAAAATTAGCATAACATGCAGGACACACATAATTACCTGTTAGAAGTATGAATTTCATTTTGATGATATGTTCAATTTTTAGGTCACTAAATTTCAGATGGCAGTCCTCACATTTGTAGCTTGGTGATCGACCACCTTTTAAAGAATCATTAAAGTTTTTTTTTAAAAAATTTAACTTTTAAATAAAAGTTAGTTTTTAGAGTGTAATGTATTGGTATGGCGTTTCAAACTGTATTTACTTTGGTACTTTTTAAGCAATCAGAGCATACAAAATTACTTTCAGCCACACTAAAATTATTTGCACAATCAACCATACTATTAAAACTTAGTTTTCAAAGACTCAATTAATGTAGTATTATTGTAATGAAATTTATATGCATGGCGTTTCAAATTGTATCTATAATTGAAAGTTTTAAACAATCACGGCAAACAAAATCACTCTCAGCTATACTAAAATCATTTGTACAACGAACCATATCACTCACAACACAATCAGAATTATCACACATACCAGAATTGGAATTATCGCACATGATAACTCCTTCCTGATTTTGATTCGATTCAGAATCAAAAATACCTTCTGAGGAAACAAAAGTACTTGGCCCTGAAATGGGCAGTTTTTCTTGATTTTATGCAGAAGATATAATAATCACAAAGCAAAATAAAAAAGAGAACTGTATCAGCAATCACACGCTACCATAGGCATATTCACAAAGCCTACAGACCTTTTATGCTACGGTCTGCTCTCATTGGATGAAACGTCTGCTTGGCAGTCATTTCCGGAATGTCGAGTTATCGCCTTGTAGGCTTTTTAACAAACGCCAAACACTCCTTGTGGGCTTTTAGTAAATCGAGGGGAAACAGCGTTAGTTTCATTAGAAAAATATTTATTTTATGAATGAAAGATAAGGGGAATTGTGTAGAATAAGTTTTAAATAATCTACTGATCTTATTAACAGCTTATTTGTATTTGGTTAGAGAACGAATTTAAACTGTTAAAAGTAAGGTTTGCAAGAAAAGTGTTTACATGGAAATGGCTTATGTACACTGCTCAAAAAAAAAAAAAAAAAAAAAAAATGGGACAGTGCTATATCTCCCATTCTACTGGGCCGATTGACAAAATTCAAACTGCGTTTTTCATGTCTCGAAAGCGCGACTTAGGATATATATTAGATTTATATATAGCACTATTCTAACATAGGTATTTTGACACAAAATCGGACTTTTTCTGAAATAACATACCAATTTTTTTTCATATTTCGATTCTACGACTCAAATTATGCCAGAATACCAAGTTTTGTAAAAATCGTACGAATAGTTTTTAAAATATTAGCTCTCAAAATTTTAGTTCCTCAATGTTAATTGAATTTGGCAAATATTTATTAATATCTCTTTTTTTATTAAACTTTTTTGATTTTTTCTCTCACATTTCGAAATTTTGGTTCATTACAAATAAAATTTACCCATTTTTTACGTTTTATTTTTTAAATTTCTATTTTTAAATAATTTCTATAGATTTTTCGAAAAAAATTTGAATTATAACCTATAAAATTTTTACCATCATCTTAAAGTAGGTGTATTTTTAAGAATATCTGCAAAAAATTAGGCTTTTTTATTCAAAATTTTCTAAGATATACACGAATTTACATATTTTCGCGTTTTGAAATTTGACACCTTTTTTTTGAGCGATAATAACGCCAAATGTGGTCTATGGATTTTTGTTACACTAAATTGCCACAGCTATTTTTAACCTTAAACTTCAAGTAAAATTTTACGGAGAATTAATGATATGACATTTTTTCCCTGAATGATGCGTAATAAATATTTATTAATACTATATGATAGGCTATTTTTTCAAATTATACATGATATTATTCAAATTTTTAACTTTTTTTTTTTTTTTTTTAATTTCTCTCGTATCTTTTCTTTTTTTAAAAAATTTAAGAGTAAGTTTTTGTAAGAGTAAATTTTTACCTTCGGCGTTTTATCGTCTGCTACTTTACTTTGTTTAAATCGAATTGTCTAAAACTGAGAATTTTCGTTTGATATTTATTTGAATTTTATGACATGAACTGCATAATTTATTTCTAAACAAACTGTTGCTTTTGAAGTGGCTGAAAGAGCGGCTGATACTATTATCCATATTTTTAAAGCACAATATATTTTTATAGAAACATAATATTTAGAATAATCATTTTTTATAAAAGTCAAATTATGATATAAACATACAACCCTCTAGAGACTGAATTAATGGAAGTTCAATGGTTATGTAGAAATGATCTGCAGCTACTTAATGGCTGGATAAGTCAGCAGATTCTGTGGACAAGTAAGAATAATTATATAAACGACACCAACATTCTGGATTCAATAAACAACGAGGATACAATGTTTACTAAATGAATTTAAGAAGTTTTAAAGCATAAAAAATCAACTCATTTTTTTCCTAAAATGTATTTTTGTGCGTAGCGTATTTTCATTATATCCTTAAAATTCTAATTTAGAATGTAATTGTCAAGAACTGAATCCTAATCATCAGTAATATAATAAGTAATTATTACGGTTATTAATAAATCCTTCTTATAAAGTAATTGCAAATATTTCAAAAAACTTTCTGTCTGAATGCAAATAATTTTCTGTGCAAATATTTGTAATTTTATATTAATCAAGATTGCACACGATATTATTTAATTGCACTTCAATTCTTACCTTCAGTTCTAGTAGAAGTTACAAATCAATTATATTTAATTAAGGATTGGATTCGATTGGATTGGATTATTTAATTATGGCAAAGCACACGAGGGCTATCTGCCTAAAGGAAGGGATGCCTTCGTGGAGGACTTTCCAAGGGAAACTGGCTCGTATACACATAACACATGGGGAAAACCACGAAAACACCCATGCGGCCAGCCCGTTCGCGGGATTGGAACCTCGGACTGAACTACCAGTGTTCAGCGTCTTTAACGCTCGGCCGTTGATGGGCTATTTAATTAAGGAATGACCATCTAAGTTAGAAAACAGCGTACCGTAACAACATTTCAATTATTGGCGCCGTATCTTTCATGTTACTTTCGATTGGCTAGCTACATGATTTTTAATGAGTATTCGGATTTTACCAGTAACTTCACTTGGAAATCGCGCTTAAACTAGGTTAGTTGGTTATTTGAACATAGAAAGAACGTGGGAGCTATTTGATTAAGATGCTTTCATAGAGAATCTTTGTAAAGAGAACCTAAAAAACTACGAAAACCAACCATGCAGCCTGGGTTAGACTGAGCAGCAAACAATTAGTATTTAACAATCTTTTCTTTTTCAAATGCTAGGCAACTGATGAGGCTCCAATTAAATCTCCAATTTAATATTTTATTTGTAAATATTTAAAATATTGTTGTATTCTTAGACACAAAAAGCAGAATTTAAGTTTTGTTAACTCGTTAGTAAACTACCAAACCATAGTGCAAATGAATATTCAATTTCTTTGGCAATAATTGTATTCACTTAATATTCTTGGAATATGAGCTAAAGAAGGAACATTCTCGGAAGATTAAAGAAGTGTTTAAATCCAGTGATATTAGGTTTGTCTTACAAGCTCAGGATCAAAACGATTCTGCAATTGCCCGAGTAGTTGACTTGTAAATGGATGTGAATTAAGCAGATGACTTTTAATCTCACGTTATTCAGCCAGAAAACGTATTCCAAATGTTTTGTATTGCATGACAATGCATCTTTTCATTATTCAATAACCAGTCGGAGAACCGCTTGTGTTCCGAAAATAAGTATGTGTACTCAATCGTCCTGCATGTTCTTCAAATTTGTCTTCTTGTGATTTTTTTCTTTCCCAAAAACTAAAGTTGCCTCTCAAAGGAAAGTTTTTTGACATTGAAGAGACAAAATTAATATGACATCTACTTTTAGAGGCATGTCAAAAACACATCTCTACAAACCTTCTCTTCCATTACATGTTGTGCAGTCAGACAAAAAGTTACATCAGCGTAAATTCTATAAACTATTTTTATTACACTCTGATTACTTTATTAACATACAGTGAATATATACTAAATCTTTTACTTTAGCTTAAGTAATTCGGGATTTTTGACGGAATTGTTGTCGGAACTAGGACTTAGAAGATAAGTCAAATTAAATATTTCGATAACCCAGTAAATTCAAGTTCGAAATTTCAATATTTTATTTTCGGAGAGAGGGGAAATGTTTTCAGTTTTGGTCCATTATACTAAGTAAATTTGATTCGATTTCTTATTTTTCCATAAAAGCGAAAATTTTACGCATGGTATACATATAACGCATAGCTTCAAATTAAAATTTAATAATATACAGAGTGGTTATAATTAAAGTTCCACATTGAAACGGTCATAAAAGGAAAACTACTGGATCAAGTGTTATCAAACTTGGAAATCGTGTAAAGGAGGTCATGAGAATTTATTTTCCGCGAAAAAAAGGAAGTTCGAAACCTCACCACCAGGGTGGGAAATGGCGCTGTATGCAATATTGTTAAACGAATATGGGTCGGAATCTAACTTAACCTTTTGTTAAACGGGTTTAATATGTTGTATACCCTTAAAAAACTTGGAAGTAGGCAAATTACCATTTAAAGACGTTAAATTCGATAAATGTCGAGTGCGCCAACCCAGTAAGTGAGAATTTTCGTCCGTGAAAACCACGAATTAGCGATTAGAAAATGTGAGAACGCAAATCACTCTCACAAATGCGTACAATCTGGAAATCGTTTTCTTACAGATCGCTAATTTGTAATTTTTTAAGCCTGAATTCGGCACTAAAACATGAAGATACTGATTCAAAACGCTTTTAATCGATTTGGGCCAAAGAAATCTCTCATGTTATCTATCTAGTTCCATTGCATTCTCCTACTGCATTCGATTGCATAACAGTCATTTCACACCGTTTACTGTTGAATGACAGCTAGTTTTATAACTGAACCATTTTTTTCTGAAGAGCAGTCGACAGCTGGACTACTGCGATCGCAGCTCACTTAGAGCCAATATTAAAATGTTTCGTGATACATGAACTGCAGTAACGTGGCATTTTAGATACTACGATTTTTATGCAGGGCTGGGCACCACCTCAAGAGTGTCGCATAGTTACTTAGGCAACATTTCACGAATGAACGTCTTATAGGCCAACACTTTCCCTCTTCCCACCAGACCTCAACCTCTGTGACTTTTGTCTATGAGGTTATCTCAAAAGCACTGTTTATGGTGATAATCTAAACAATTTGGCAGAAATGAAAAATGTGATACACTGATAACATTCCTCCTGATATGCTATGTGTAACGTGTATACGAACCAGTTTCCCTTAAAAAGTCCTCCACGAAGGCATCCCTCCCTTAAGGCAGATAGCCCTCGAGTGCTTTGCCGTAATCTATTAAACCAAACCAAAACCAAACCTGATATGCTAAGATCTGCTGTTGAGAATGCAGTAACATGATTTAACTTGCTTTTGGAAAATGCTGGACGCTACATTGAACATGTTTTGTAACACGTTTCGGAAAATATTAAACACATTTTAAACAGATGTTTTCGTGTCTTATTTCATTTAACAATATTGTATACAGCGCCATTTTTCCCCTGATGGTGAGTTTTAGAACTCTGTTTTTTCCGCCGAAAATAAATTCCCATAACCTCTTTTACACGATTCCCAAGTTTGATAACATTTGCTCCGGTAGTTTTCCTTTTATGACCATTTCAAATTGAAACTTTAATTATAACCACCATGTAAACTAAACTTTAAAAGTTTGACAGTTTGGTTCAAGTCCCAGCTTTAAAAATATATATATAAATATAATCTTTTATATTAATCCTCTTAGAAAGAATGTTTTAAGAAGCTAATTTTCTTCTCGCGTTATAGACTGTATAAAAAAAAACATGATCTTTAGTATGATTTAGATTGTTTCAGCCGATATAAGAATCGGGTCACTGTGTGGTACAGAATAAAGCCTGCTGGACTGTTTTATTTCTTTGTCATTTAGCAAAAATCTTTTAATTAAAATATTTATCCTTTGGACTTCGCTTTAAACTTTATTTATAGCTAAAATGACTAGAAAATGAAAAGCTGTCTTTAGCTGAAACGCAATTCATATAATTGATATTTTAAAAAATTGACAAGAATGCAAAATGTATGGAAGTCTAGCAGTCGAAAAATCTTAATTTTCTTGTGTGAGCACTGAAAATAACTGTAGAAGGAAAGAAGAAAATTAGGGAGAAAAGCAAGTAAAAATTTGCAGGGAAATTTGGCTGTCACACGTACCAAGATATTCAAAAAGTTGGACGCTTTCGAATATACTTTCAGGATACTTCAAAGAATTTAGGTGTTCAAAGAGAAAACACTTGGACGTGTACACCAGCAAATACCATCAATTGAGCTTGTGTTAACAGAAAAGACAAAACGATATCATTGCAGATTAAAGTGAAGAGCGACTGGGTTTAAACTATATGGTTGTGTAAATTACGTTATAGAACATCATATGGTATCATAAATGGTGAATCCCATGATTTCCTCAGTCGAATTATTTGAAGATTCAAAAGTTTATTCAGTGATGTATGTGGATGTCACTTAAAGATGTTTTTTTCCTCTTCCTGATGAAACAGCGGCCGAGCGGTAAAGTCGCTGAACACTGGTAGTTCGGTCCGAGGTTCGAATCCCGCGAACGGGCTGGCTGCATGGGCGTTTTCGTGGTTTTCGCCATGTGTAACGTGTATGCGAGTCAGTTTTCCTTAGCTGTCCAAAACCAGCTGTCATACGCGGTACACATAAGAAAATCCACGAAAACGCCCATGCAACCAGCCCGTTTACCGGGGTTCGAACCCCGGAGTGAACTACCAGTGTTCAGCAACTTTACCGCTCGGCCGTTTGTGGGCCTTTATGAAATGGAAGGCTATAACTTTATTTAAAATGATTGTCAGAAATACCAAAATGTTTCGAAAAGTCGAATACTTTTCAATATACTTTCAGAATGCTTAAAGAAAAAGAGAAGAAAAATAAATTTTTTCGTAAAATTTAGTATTCGTATTTTTTTTTTTTTTTTTTTTAATTTAAAACTTTTCAATCTTATGATATTTGATTCTTGCGATTTCAAAAATAAAATATTTGACTAAAATATGAATAACATCTTAAGAAACCAAATGTAGGATAAAATTGTGTAAAGCAATGGACACAATGATAAAACTGTTTAAAGCAGTGTATGCAAGTCATCCTAAGTTAAAATATCGGTTATACATCTCTCTTATTTATATATATTTTTTCTGAACGGAACATTGAAAGGCGTGTAAAACTGTGCTTTACTGTATTTTCTCTTTTAATATAGTATGCAGTTTTCAAACGCATCGTAGTCTGGGTTACAAAGTATTCTTCCGAAAGAAACTCAGTTCAAATAAATAAAACCAAATTCTGGAAAATTGATATTAATAAATATATTTAAAATGTTCAGTTCGAAGGAATAAATAGAAAATTTTAAAACAATTATCTGAAGAGACAATGCAACACAAACAATTAAAGTATAAAATTTTAAAATAACTATTACGAAAAATATATATAAAGAAAACTATTTGAAAAAAAAAAAAAAATAAACGCTGCACCTTTATTTACGCAGTTCGAATAGATAAATAGAAATTTTTAAAACAGTTATTCGAAAAAAAAAATTAAAAAAACGCGCAACTTAAACAATTAAAATGAAATTCGAAAAAGAAAAAATTACTTAAAATAATAAGTTATAATTAAAAATATAATATGAAGAATACTATTTGGAAAAAAGGAACGATGGTGACTTTTTTTTCTCTCACGGGAAAGGAAACTAGGTTGCCATATATTAAGAAGTTCGCCAAGTAATATATTCTTGGCGCAAACTGACAAAAAAGTGCCAACATAAATTTGTGAATTTCTCCGTAAATTTCGCTCCAAATTTTACAAAATTTCATATTTAGGCGTAATTTGAGTCGTAGAACCGAAATATGTAAAAAAAATTGGTATGTTATTTCAGAAAAGTCCGATTTTGTGTCAAAATACCTATGTTAGAATAGTGCTATATATAAATCTAATATATATCCTAAGTCGCGCTTTCGAGACATGAAGAATGCAGTTTGAATTTTGACAATTGGCCCAGTAGATCGGGAGATATAGGACTGTCCCTTTTTTTTTTTTTTTTTTTTTTTTTTGAGCAGTGTACCTTTTCATCATTTCTGTTAGAAAGAGTTTGTTGTGTAAATTTCCATAGCGCATTAATTTATACAAATAAAAGAATATTAAAAAAATTTAAATAAAAGTCTTCACCAGCGGATGTTGGGTAGTTTTCAGTGCGACTGTGTATTCTGAAATGTACACTGCTAAAAAAAAAAAAAAAAAAAAAAAAGGGGAACAGTTCTATATCTCTCGTTCTACTGGGCCTATTGACAAAATTCAAATTGCGTTCTTCATGTATCGAAAGCGACTTAGGCTATATATTAGATTTATATATAGCACTATTCTAACATAGGTATTTTGACACAAAATCGGACTTTTTCTGAAATAGCATACCGATTTTTTTACATATTTCGATTCTACAACTCAAATTGCGCCTAAATATGAAATTTTGTAAAATTTGGAGCGAAATTTACGGAGAAAATCACAAATTTATGTTGGCACTTTTTTTTTCAGTTTGCGCCAAGAATAGTTCACTTGGCGAACTTCTTAATATATGGCAACCTAGTTTCCTTTCCCGTAAGAGGAAAAAAAGTCACCATCGTTCCTTTTTTCCAAATAATATTCTTTATATTATATTTTTAATTATAACTTATTATTTTAAGTAATTTTTTCTTTTTCGAATTTCATTTTAATTGTTTAAGTTGCATGGCTTTTTTTTTTTTTTTTTTTTTTTTTTTTTCCGAATAAATGTTCTAAAAATTTCTATTTACCAATTCGAACTGCGCAAATAAAGGTGCAGCGTTTATTTTTTTTCAAATAGTTTTCTTTATAAATATTTTTGTCATAGTTATTATTTTAGGTAATTTTTAAATTTTTATACTTTTATTTTAATTGTTTGTGTTGCATTGTCTCTTCAGATAATTGTTTTAAAATTTTCTATTTATTCCTTCGAACTGAGCATTTTAAATATATTTATTAATATAAATTTTCCAGAATTTCATTTTATTTATTTGAATTGCGTTTCTTTCGGAAGAAAACTTTGTAACCGAGACTACGATGCGTTTGAAAACTGCATATATTAAAAGAGAAAATACAGTAAAGCACAATTAACACGCCTTTCAATGTTCCGTTCAGAAGAGTTATATATAAATAAGAGAGATGTATAACCGACATTTCAACTTAGGATGACTTGCATACACTGCTTTAAACAGTTTTATCATTGTGCCCATTGCTTTACACAATTTTATCCTACATTTGGTTTCTTAAAATGTTATTCATATTTTAGTCAAATATTTTATTTTTGAAATCGCAAGAATCAAATATCATAAGATTAAAAGGTTTTAAATTTTAAAAAAAATTCTAATACTAAATTTTACGCAAAAATTTAATTTTTTCTTTTCTTTTTCTTCAGGCATTCTACTTTATTCTTGCTCTTTTTCTTTAGCCATTCTGCAAGTATATTAAAAAGCATCCAACTTTTCGAAATATCTTGATATTTCTGACAATCATTTTAAATAAAGTTATAGCCTTCCATTTCATAAAGGCCCACAAACGGCCTAGCGGTAAAGTCGCTGAACACTGATAGTTCACTCCGGGGTTCGAATCCCGGTAAACGGGCTGGTTGCATGGGCGTTTTCGTGGATTTTCTCATGTGTACCGTGTATGACAGCTGGTTTCCCTTAGAAAATTCTTCACGTAGTATTTGGTCAGAGCTTTTATCAGTCTTTAGAGGCTAAACATTTTGAAGGTATGAGATGAAAGGAAAGACTGGTTTCATCAAGAGGTTTTGGTTTATTTAATTATGAAAAAGCACACTAGGGCTATCTGCCTAAGGGGAGGGATGCCTTCGTGGAGGACGTTCTAAGGAAAACTGGCTCGCATACACGTTACACATGGGGAAAACCACGAAAACGCCCATGTAGCCAGCCCGTTCGAGGATTCGAACCTCGGATCGAACTACCAGTGTGCAGCGACTTGAGCGCTCGGGCGCTGTTTCATCAGGAGAGAAAAAAAACGCCTTTAGGTGACATCCACATACAATACTGGATAAACTCCTGAATCTTCAAATAATTCGACTGAGAAAATTCTGGGATTCTCCATTTATGATGTTCTATAACGTAATTTAAATTTATACAACCATACAGTCTAAATCGCTCTTCACTTTAATCTGCAATGATATCGTTTTTGTCTTTTCTGCTAACACAAGCTCAGTTGATGGTATTTGCTGGTGTACACGTCCAAGTGTTTTTTCTCTCAACGCCTAAATTCTTTGAAGTATCCTGAAAGTATATTCAAAAGCGTCCAACTTTTTTAAACATCTTGGTATGTCTGACAGCCAAATTTCCCTGCAAATGTTTACTTACTTTTCTTCCTAATTTTCTTCTTTCCTTCTACAGTTATTTTCAATGCTCACACAAGAAAATTAAGATTTTTCGATTGCTAGACTTCCATAAATTTTGCATTCTTGTCAATTTTTTAAAATATCAATTACATGAATTGCGTTTTAGTTGAAGACAGCTTTTCATTTTCTAGTCATTTTAACTATAAATAAAGTTTAAAGCGAAGTCCAAAGGATAAATATTTTAATTAAAAGATTTTTGCTAAATGACAAAGAAATAAAACAGTCCAGCAGGGTTTATTCTGTACCACCGAGTAACCCGATTCTTATATCGGCTGAAACAATCTAAATCATATTAAAGATCATGTGTTTTTATACAATCTATAACGCGAGAGAAAAATTAGCTTCTTAAAGCATTCATTCTAAGAGGATTAATATAAAAGATTTTATTTATATATATATTTTTAAAGCTGGGACTTGAACCAAACTGTCAAACTTTTAAAGTTTAATTTACATGGTGGTTATAATTAAAGTTTCAATTTGAAATGGTCATAAAAGGAAAACTACCGGAGCAAATGTTATCAAACTTGGGAATCGTGTAAAGGAGGTTATGGGAATTTATTTTCCGCGGAAAAAAAAGAGCTCAAAAACTCACCACCAGGGGAAAAATGGCGCTGTATACAATATTGTTAAATGAAATAAGACACGAAAACATCTGTTTAAAATGTGTTTAATATTTTCCGAAACGTGTTACAAAGCATGTTCAATGTAGCGTCCAGCATTTTCCGAAAGCAACTTAAATCCTGTTACTGCATTCTCAACAGCAGCTCTTAGCATATCAGGAGGAATGTTACGGACATATCAGTGTATCACATATTTAATTTCTGCCAAATTGTTTAGATTATCACCAAAAACAGTGCTTTTGAGATAACCCCATAGCCAAAAGTCACAGAGGTTGAGGTCTGGTGGGAAGAGGGGAAGTGTCGGCCTATAAGACGTTCATTCGTGAAATTTTGCCTAAGTAACTGTGCGACACACGTGAGGTGGGGGCCTGCCCTTCATAAAAATCGGAGTATCTAAAATGCCATGTTACTGAAGTTCATATATCACGAAACATTTTAACATTGATTCTAAGCGATCTGCAATCACAGTTTTTTTTTTTTTTTTTTTTTTTTTTTTTTACGATTAAATATCTAGGAGTCACTTGGGATCAAAGACTCACCTGGTTACCGCACCTCCAAGAAATACGTACAAAAACATCGACCATCGCAAGGAAAGCCAGGCAATTTCAAGGGAGAAATTGGGGACAAAACCCCTATATCAGGAAACTATTATATCTGACAGTGGCAGAGAGAATAATTCTCTACGCAGCAGTCATATGGGCACAACCAATGAGCAGCCGAAAGACCAAGCTACTGGCCACAATTCAACGGCCGTTTGCATTAAACATCTGCGGAGGTTATCGCACAACAGCGTCCAGCGCCGCCACGATACTTGCAGGCCTGCTGCCATTACACATAAAGGCAGAGGCAGAGGCTACCTATGTACGAATCACCCATCACAGACAAGAAGCCACATATGCAGGAATTACGTTCAGAACAACAGACTATGAACTCCCTGGCAGTGTGCAACACATCCACCCTGCCATCAAAGGTAGAGGGATCCATGTCAAAATCCAACATCAGCAATCGCACTCCAGACAACGCACTTCCTCTGCGATTACACAACTGTTCACTGAAAACATGATCAGGGAGTGGGCTGCGCGTTTGCTCACTACGAACATGGCACACTAGTAAAGGAATGGAAAGGACATCTCACTAACAGCAATAGTATTTTCCAAGCAGAGGCACTAGCAATATTGAATGCGCTACGACATGCCCTCAACTTTTCCCTTACCAATGCGACTTTTTACACAGATAGCATGTCAGTGCTACACGCACTCAGGGATCATCACCACACTTCACCCATCATCATAGATATACAGCAACTTTTACGCAATAATCATCAAGCCCGCTTTAACATGGTATGGGTGAAAGGACACTCCGACAACAAAGGGAATGACGTCGCAGACCGACTGGCTAATGAGGCTGCCAACAACATCCACGCTCAAACTATAAGAGCCCCTACCCCCGTCTCACACCTCAAGAAAACTCTGCGTAATATCTGTAAAGAAAAGTGGCAAGAAGAATGGAATAGTGGCGACACAGGGAGAAGGACGTATAACTTCATACCAAAGGTAGACACGGAACGTCTTATAATAGCCCCACTGACACAGTACATAACGGGTCATGGCCCATTTCCATCTTATTTTATGCATCATGGCATCTCAGCATCTGACAATTGTGTCTGTGGCATGCTAGGTTCTCCCGAGCACTACCTATTTGACTGCGGTCTAACAACAAACCACCACTTACCACATCCAACGAATGATAGAACACTTTACTATCGTTTCATAATCAAACACCCGCCAGCTGTAAGGAGTATCTGCGCAGTTGTACAGCAAATCAACTCCCTAGGGCAAGACATTTACGAGCCACAGTAGCATGGTACTGCAGACAATGTACTCAACGATTAGATATTCGCAGTATGTACACATTCTGTAATACACATTCCACATTCAATTTCGAGCCTCCTGTTAACATCTGCTTTCAATAGCCACCAACTTGCAGAAATAATGTTACTGACATGTTTAACAGTGTAAAGCACTGGGCACCCAATGGAATGATGTGTTATCGTAAATCGAAATATATAATATCCGTACAATGCACGAATGTAGTGTATGCAACGAAATATGTAATTCATGCAACAGAAGCCCCTAATGAAAGTATGTACATTATGTATTATGGGAACTGAGCATATTTCCGCACAGCGCTACTGCTTTACGCACACCTTACTATGTCTCATATGTTTCTTCTGTGTGTAATATTTGCATTTATGTGCTCTACGTGTTTCCATATGTATTCTATGTGTCATGATATGTATTCTCGTGTGTGTTTTTATGTCTTTATGTTACGTAATTACGAGTGTGTTTTTATGCTTTTACGTTTAATTTTGTATATCTATGTGCTTCAGCTTATATGAGTGTTTTAGTGTTTTAATGCTATCCTTTATATTCTTTTTAAGTTACTTTGCGTTATTAACAACGTCCTATGTAAAAACTACCCGACATCTAGCCCCTGTATGGCCATGTAAACTCCTGGTGCAGCCTCACGGGGCTCCAGCGAGTTGCTTCTTCGAGATAGTGGAGGACGTGGGACATATCCCTGTTTACCTATGTTATACGCCAGGCGTCCCCGTCCTCCGTCACCTGTCACCTGCAATCACAGTTGTCCAGCTGTCGACTGCTCTTCAGAGAAAAATGGTACAGTTATAAAACTAGCTGTCATTCAACACTAAACGGTGTGGAATGTTTTCCACACAGTCATTCCACACCGTTTAGTGTTGAATGACACCTATGCAATCGAATGCAGTAGGAGAATGCAATGGAACTAGATAGATAACATGAGGGATTTCTTTGGCCCAAATCGATTAAAAGCGTTTTGAAACAGCATCTTCATGTTTTAGGGCCGAACTCAGGCTTCAAAAATTACAAATTAGAGATCTGTAAGAAAACGATTTCCAGATAGTACGCACTTGTGCGAGTGATTTGCGATCTCACATTTTCTAATCGCTAATTCGTGCTTTTCACGGACGAATTTCTCACTTACGCGGATGGCGCACTCGACTTTTATCGAATTTAACACCTTTAAATGGTAATTTGCTTACTTCAAAGTTTCTTAAGGGTATACAACATATTAAACCCGTGTAACAAAAGGTTAAGTTAGATTCCGACACATATTTCGTTTATCAATATTGCATACAGCGCCATTTGCCCTCTTATGGGGAGGTTTCGAACTTCCTTTTTTTCTCGGAAAATAAATTCCCATGATTTCCTTTACACGATTACCAAGTTTGATAACATTTAATCCAGTAGTTTTCCTTTTATGACCGTTTCAATGTGGAACTTTAATTATAACCACTCTGTATATTATTAAATTTTAATTTGAAGCTATGCGTTATATGTATACCATGCGTAAATTTTTCGCTTTTATGGTAAAATAAAGAATCAAAGCAAATATACTTAGGACAATGGACCAAAACTGAAAAAATTTCCCCTCCCTCCGAAAATAAAATATTGAAACTTCGACCTTGAATTAATTGGGTTATCGAAATATTCAATTTGACTTATCTTCTAGGTCCTAGTTCCGACAACAATTCCGTCAAAAATTCCGAATTACTTAAGCTGGAGAAAAAGATTTAGTATATATTCACTGTATGTTAATAAAGTAATCACAGTGTAATAAAAATAGATTATAGAATTTACGCTGATGCAACTTTTTGTCTGACTGCACAACATGTAATGGAAAAGAAGGCTTGTAGAGATCTGTTTTTGACATGCCTCTAAAAGTAGATGTCGTACTTCTTTTGTCTCTTCAATGTCAAAAAAACTTTCCTTTGAGAGGCAACTTTAGTTTTTGCGAAAGAAAAAAAATCACAAGAAGACAAATTTGAAGAACATGCAGGACGATTGAGTACACATACTTATTTTCGGAACACAAGCGGTTCTCCGACTGGTTATTGAATAACGAAAAGACGCATTGTCATGCAATGCAAAACATTTGGAATACGTTTTCTGACTGAAAACGTAAGATTAAAAGTCGTCTGCTTAATTCACAGCCATTTGCAAGTCAACTACTCGGGCAATTGCAGAATCGTTTTGATCCTGAGCTTGTAAGACAAACCTAATATCACTGGATTTAAACACTTCTTTAATCTTCCGAGAACGTTCCTTCTTTAGCTCATATTCCAAGAATATTAAGTGAATACATTTATTGCAAAAGAAATTGAATATTCATTTGCACTACGGCTTGGTAGTTTACTAACGAGTTAACAAAACTTAAATTCTGCTTTTTGTGTCTAAGAATACAACAATATTTTAAATATTTACAAATAAAATATTAAATTGGAGATTTAATTGGAGCCTTACCAGTTGCCTAGCATTTGAAGATTGTTAAATACTAATTGTTGATTGCGAAGTCTAACTCAGGCTGCATGGGTGGTTTTCGTAGTTTTCTAGGTTCTATTTACAAAGGTTCTCTATGAAAGCATCTTAATCAAATAGCTCCCATAATCTTTCTATGTTAAAATAACCAACTAAGCTAGTTTAAGCGCGATTTCTAAGTGAAGTTACTAGCGAAACCCGAATACTCATTAAAAATCATGTAGCTTGCCAATCGGGAGTAACATGAAAGATACGGTACGCTGTTTCTAAACTTAGATGGTCATTCCTTAATTAAATAGCCCACCAGCAGCCGAGCGGTAAAGACGCTGAACACTGGTAGTTTGTTCCGAGGTTCAAATCCCGCGAACGGGCTGGCCGCATGGGTGTTTTCGTGGTTTTCCCCATGTGTTACGTGTATACGAGCCAGTTTCCCTTGGAAAGTCCTCCACGAAGGCATCCCTTCCTTTAGGCAGATAGCCCTCGTGTGCTTTGCCATAATTAAATAATCCAATCCAATCGAATCCAATCCTTAATTAAATATAATTGATTTGTAACTTCTACTAGAACTGAAGGTAAGAATTGAAGTGCAATTAAATAATATCGTGTGCAATCTTGATTAATATAAAATTACAAATATTTGCACAGAAAAATATTTGCATTCAGACAGAAAGTTTTTTGAAATATTTGCAATTACTTTATAAGAAGGATTTATTAATAACCGTAATAATTACTTATTATATTACTGATGATTAGGATTCAGTTCTTGACAATTACATTCTAAATTAGAATTTTAAGTATATAATGAAAATACGCTACGCACAAAAAAACATTTTAGGATAAAAAATGAGTTGATTTTTTATGTTTTAAAACTTCTTAAATTCATTTAATAAACATCGTATCCTTGTTGTTAATTGAATCCAGAATGTCGGGTGTCGTTTATATAATTATTCTTATTTGTCCACAGAATCTGCTGACTTATCCAGCCATTAAGTAGCCGCAGATCATTTCTACATAACCCATTGAACTTCCATTAATTCAGTCTCTAGAGGGTTGTATGTTTATATCATAATTTGACTTTTATAAAAATGATTATTCTAAATCTTATGTTTCTATAAAAATATACTCTGCTTTAAAAATATGGATGATAGTATCAGCCGCTCTTTCAGCCACTTCAAAAGCAACAGTTTGTTTAGAAATAAATTATGCAGTTCATGTCATAAAATTCAAATAAACATCAAACGAAAATTCTCACTTTTAGACAATTCGATTTAAACGAAGTAAAGTAGCAGACGATAAAACGCTGAAGGTAAAAATTTACTCTTATTTAAAAAAAAAAAAAAAATCGTAAAAAATTTTAATAATATTATCTATAATTAAAAAAATATCTTTTCATATAGTATTAATGAATATTTATTACGCATCATTGAGGGAAAACTTGTTATATAATTAATTCTCCGTAAAATTTTACTTGAAATTTAAGGTTAAAAATAGCTGTGGCAATTCACTGTAACAAAAATCCACAACCACATTTGGCGTTATTATCGCCCAAAGAAAGATGCCAAATTTCAAAACGCGAAAATATGTAAATTCGTGTATATCTTAGAAAATTTTGAATAAAAAAGTCTAATTTTTTGCAGATATGCTTAAAAATACACCTACTTTAAGATGATGGTAAAACTTTTATAGGTTATAATTCAAAATGTTTTTCGAAAAATTTATAAAAATTATTTAAAAATAGAAATTTAAAAAATAAAACACAAAAAATGGGTAAATTTTATTTGGAATGAACCTAAATTTCGAAATGTGAGAGAAAAAATCAAAAACGTTTAATAAAAAAGAGATATTAATAAGTATTTGCCAAATTCAATTAACATTGAGAAACTAAAATTTTAAGAGCTAATATTTTAAAACCTACTCGTACGATTTTTACAAAACTTGGTATTCGGGCATAATTTGAGTCGTAGAATCAAAATATGGAAAAAAATTGGTATGTTATTTCAGAAAAAGTCCGATTTTGTGTCAAAATACCTATGTTAGAATAGTACTATATATAAATCTAATATATATTCTAAGTCGCGCTTTCGAGACATGAAAAACGCAGTTTGAATTTTGTCAATCGGCCTAGTAGAACGAGAGATATAGCACTGTCCCTTTTTTTTTTTTTTTTTTTTTTTTTTTTTTTTTTTTCGGCAGTGTACATCAATGAATACTTTCATTTTTGACAGGCTTTATATAAATTATGCAGAGTTTAAATGTATGTTCTTTTAGAAATTATATTAATATTCCCTGGTGATTTATGAAGCATTCACCTTGAATGTATTACAAAGAATATAAACTTGCTAAAAGAATGTCTATATTACAAATTTCAAATAAAAAATGTAATGTTAAAAAATTTGCAAATTGACGAATATGCAATTTTATTTGATTTCACTATGTTTAGAGGTAATAAAAAATAGCTAAATAAATGCTTTTAATAAATGATTAATATAATAAATAATTCACTAAGAGAAAAATATAATAATCTGGAATAAAAATAATATAAGCCTTCAGTATACTTTTAGAAATATGTCGTCTTAGAAGTTTTCATGCAAAACCAGAAAATATAATCAATAAAGAACAAGTCTAATGGAAAATGGCGTTAAGAATTTTGATTATTTGTGCAAGTATTAATTTTCTTTCATAAGTTTTTCACAAATATTACAGATATATATTAGGTTTCAGCCTCCTAGCATTCTTGTATATGAAGTAATATTAAATGTGTACATATGTACCTTACACCTGACGAATATATGTGCATAAGACGAATGGATGTGCATAAGAAAGTGAATTCCCATTTTCTAGAGAAACGTTTTATTGTACACTGTTTTCATCTTTTATTATTGAAGTCATTCTCACTCATTGTGAAAATTTTCTTGCCATTGTTATAAAAAGATTCTGCTCTTTTAAAAACACAGAATGCTGAAACTTTAGTTCCTCCTTTACCTTTAGATGGATGGAGATAGTAATTATTGTAAACAAATACGTTTGTATCTTGCTCATCTTCAATATATCTTTTGATCTCCACAAACCGAGGTATGATGTCTGCATATAACATTTCAGTGAAATATAGAAACCAAGAATCTGAAACATGTCATTACAGCTTTATTATAAATCTTTAAACACATTTTCTTTCTAGTAAAATTTTGCATAGACTCAGAGACATTTTCAGAGGCTGATTTAATGGATATAAATGTTATGAAAAGAATGTTACGTACACTCAGTGCTAAGAATTATGCTTACCGAATTGATTTTCCTAACTTAAATAGCTCCTAGGCTACCTACATAGCTTATATTTCCACATGTGATTATTAAATATCAGTATCACCTCTCTCACATTAGAACAGATTTCTTTTCAGTGTCCTTCAGTAGTCACTGAAAAAGTACTTCAGATATGTAAATTCTGTCTTCTATACTTATTATAATATTTATTTGAAACAATTTTTTGCTTCTATTACTTTTCAGTTTCGTACTGTTAAAACAATTAAGTTAACCACCTTTGAATTTCTCAATACATAAACTTGGAAATTTCAAAGTACGGTTTTTTTTTTTTTTTTTTTTTTTTTTTTTTTTTTTTAATTTTACATGTAGCTCACATATGAGTAATTCTAGAAAAAGTCGTGTAATTTCACCTTCAAAGTTAATAACATACCATGAAAATTTTAAGGATGCACTGAATTTAACTACTGCCTGGAAAATATCCTGTTCTAGGCAGATATTACTTATAGTCATAAAATTTTGATTAATCAAATTTTAATAACCATCTTTCTAATATACTGGATACTGAGTTTTCTCATTTTGCTTAACTTTCTTCAACACTCATGTGTAGGAGGTTGGAAGAACTGTGAAATTTCTTATGTTAAAAATAAGATATATTTTTAAAAAATGGAAATGTTTTAATATGTGAAGATAGATTGCCAATTTTTTTATTGCGTGACATCATTTGATAAAAGAAATTTAAATGCGAGTTTTATGTCGTCTTGTGAATTATGTTAAAATAGAATTCAATTTACACACTGTAAATAAAAGCCCATCCATTCTGGAAATTGGAATTTGAAAGAAAAAGTTGAACTAGTTACATTTGGTAAATGTATTAATTTCTTACTGACACTTTCAGATATATTCAGATCTTAAACTTTATGAAATTAAATTCTAATTTTCTGAGGTAGTTATCTTTTGTAGAGATGAAAAAAGTTGTAAAATAAACTGATCATTAAAATTTAGAGGTACTAGAATAAATATAATTTTTATAGTGGTAATTAATAAAAGTTACATTGTGACAAACATGTCTTCCCAATCTGCAAATCTATTTGAAAACATAAGATTGCTTATATAAGTAAAGTACTGAACAAACATACCCCTCTTTACTTAAATAGTAAGTAACAAAATGAAGGTATCTTTCTTGAATACTTAACTTTTGCATAAACATTTTATTCTTTAAAGTATTGACATTACCATAACATACTGTATATTATATTACCAAATAGTAATTATAGCAGAAAGCATGACCAGAAATACAGGAGAAATTAGATCATTGGATACAAAACGGAAGATTCAAAGCATCCTCTTATGAATGTTGAATAATATTTATGACTAGAGTATTAATAGGAAAATTAAAATTCTAGAGTGTGGTTTTTCAGTCAGAAATATTATCCGATTTTCATAACATTTACCACCGTCATTAGAGAAAAAACATACTTATATGAAATAATATGACTATATTGCTTCCATGAATTATATAATTTCTTGTAATATAAATCTTAAAATTTAAGAGTCTCCAAAGCTTAATCTTGAAAATCAAATTAAAATCACTACAATATTTGATATGTATTTTTTTGCTGTTGCTGATTTGCACACTTGGACATACTAGCAGTGCAGCAGCTTCATGAATGTTCATGGGTGGGGCACGTGAACAGCTGTCATTCACCATGGCCTCAGCACATATCTAGTGACAGAATCATTTTACTAAATTTTATCTGAGTTTCACTTAGGAACAATTTAGGAAAATCCAAGAGTATCATAACCCTCATCTTCTAACGCCAGCCTCTAAAGGGGACTTCTGATTCAGTAGATTTTAAATGTCCATATGCCAGAAAATCACTATACATGTACAAAGCATTTGTACCTTCTCTGAGATTTGAAACCAGCCTAATGATATGACATCTAGCTTTTGAAATCACCATATTATGTCTACTATTTTATCATCGATAATCGTGGATGCTTTTGCACAGAGAAGGTATTGAATTGGTCACATTGTGTTCCATATCTCTGTTGTTTTTCAAGACCTTAATTTGTGGCAACATTTCCAGATGAGGAATGGTCTCATCAAAATGGATATGTCTGTGGCCAAATTTTGCAAAGCATGAAGCCTTGAAAACTTGAACTTGTTTATCATTCTTCTTTCCAATGAATGCTGAACCTTGCAAGATACTGTCTATTCATTCGCTGTTTCATTACAAAAGAATGAACATCATTACTAAATATAACAAGATAATGCAAAATGTTTCAGAGTAGATTCCATCACGAAAACATTGGAGGAGGTTTTAAAGGAAGAATTATATTTAAAAACTAGAGCAATCGAGATCTCTACTTCTTACCGGTCCAGATTATTTTTTATGAAGATGTTTAACACAAACTTGGTTGTAAAAAATTATTCATACCTTAAAAAGTATCAAAAATGAACATCACTGTAGCAATTCAGAATATGACATATGAATAAACTCTACTTTGTCACCAAAAATATGTAGACAGATGCACTGAATTGGGGCATTATATTGTTGCGTTTTTCTTTTCTGACACCACTTGTTACGTTATTTTCTTCCTTCATGTTCGTAAGGGGCTCGTGAGGATTTGGAATGATAATGACATACTACTTGATTAAGTATCGAAACACACTTTATTAGCCCATATTGTCAGGACAGCTCCAAAACACGTTTTTACAGTCGTCGATGAACTACTATAAACACACTGACACGATCAGCGACACAGCCTCCAGGTTATCGGGCTATCACGGTGGAGACAGCTTGACGTCAAAGCACTAGTACAGCTCCAGACTCTGCTTGGTCGTTCTCGGAACTCCACGTACTCTCGAGACTCTCCACGCTACGATTCGCGATGCACTCGACACACAGAGCACAGCTCCCGACTCTTCGGTTCAGTCGTCCCCGGAGCTCAACACGCTCTCTTGGCGATGCACTAACCGCGATACACTACGAGACTCTTTTGGTGCACTCGGCACTTCTTGGCCGTCTGTCAACTCGAACGACTCCGCAGGAATTGACTCGCTAGACGAGACACCAACTCGATACTAACTCTCCGCGTACCAGCAGGGTTTATATAGCTTTTGGCTGGTGTTCAAGAACATTCTGGGCTAAACTGGTAAGAATTCGTTTCAGAAGGTTCTCCATTCGTCCATGGCATATCGCCAATTTTGTCGTCAAATGTGGCAACCCTACCTTCCCTTGCCATTTTATGGCAACCCAAAACTGCTTTGGGGGAAGCCATCTTACCGCTCCTGTACATTTCGTAACAATATTAACATATGATGTGGCCCACCAGCAGCCAACTGGTAAAGTCGTTGAACACTCGTAGTTAAACCTGGGTTCGATTCAGACAAATGGGCTGGCTGCATGGGCGTTTTTGTGGTTTTTCCCATGTGTAACATGCATATGAGTCAGTTCCCTTATAAAGTCCTCCATGAAGGCATCCCTTCCTTTAGGCAGACAGCCTTCAAGTGTTTTGTTGTAATTAAATAAACCAATCAACATATGACGTATATAAACAAGGTATGTTTCATAAATATGCACACATACCATTTTATGAAGAGTCCACTTTTAAATTGAATATCTTGTATAATAAACAATGAACAAATTTTAAATTACACAACAGGTATTCCAACCGTAAAGTAATAAGCGCATGTATGAGTACAAGTCTTTTACAAAATAATGAAACTAGTTTTGATGTCATAACTTCAAAATGTTATTCCAGAAACAGATTCTATCAATTCTAGAAACAGAAAATAAATCCATGGCTCTTTCAAAAAAACTTTTAAAATGCAATAAAAAACTGAATACTCTACCATAATTAAAATGCAGATGAAAAATCAGAAAAAAAAAAGTCAAACTATTAATAAAATTATATTTTTCAGTGATAAATTAAAAAAAAAAGTAGTTTGAGTTTTGCAGTAACATTGTAAAATGCACCATGTATAATATATATATATATATATTTAGGAACAAGCAACTTGCTTATCTATCATTAATATTACTGTTAATTATATTCAGAGGCATAGCTAGGGTTTTCAGCATCTGCAAATAACTGAAGTTTTTGTGCTCCTTTCTGTGTGCCAAGAATGGAAAACATTTCATTGTAAAACTTCCTAACATCAATGTGACATCCCTTGGATAGATCTCCCTCTTGCCCCACTGATTATATTAATTGAATAACTGTATCATTTTTATATGAGTAGTGTGCCTCATTTTTTATTTTTATCAGCTAGTACAAATAAAAAATACTAGAATATATTGCAAAACATCTAGATGATCTTATGTAACTTATAACATGAACTCAACGAGTAGTGATTTTTAGCCTACCATCAGTATATACACTGAAGGGCCATTACATTATGACAATCCTGTTAATAACATGTAGGACCACCTTTAATCCTCAAACTGCCAACACTCAGCGTGGCATTGACTCCACAAGGTGCTGACAGATAGTCCGAGGTATCTCAAGAAATGAAAGTCACTGGAATGTTCCTTGAACCACTCCCTGACGATTCGAACCTTATGACATGGTGCATTATCCTGCTGGTAAACACCATCCCCTGCCGGAAATACTGCTGTCATGAATGGGTGAACCTGATCTACAAAGATGTCCATGTAGCGCACAGACGTCAGGGATTGTTCTATGGGGATTATGGGTCCTAATGTGCTCCATAAAAACATTGCCCACACCACCAGCTTGTCTCCGTCCAACTGTGCATCCGGAAGCCAGGGTTTCGTTTGGAAATTGGCGTATTGCACCCGCCTGTCGATGTGATGGACCATAAAACGTGATTTGTTAGACCATGCAACTTTTTTCCATTCTTCTAATATCCAATTCTGATGTTTCTTGGTCCATTGCAGACGCAGCTCGCGATGACGTGCAGTCAATGCAGGAACATGCTTCGGCTGCAGAAGCCCATACGCAACAATTTGTGCTGCACAGAGGGTTGATAAACACTGTCTAGATTGCCACTGCTGTACCTCTTCAGTCAAGGCAAACAATGCATAGCAATCTCCTTTCTTCTCTGGAAGTAATGTGCCGGCGACTTGTCGTTTCACCATCCATACACCACTTTCGATATGTGCTTACAACTGTATGCGAACACCCCACTAAACGCACCATTTCTGATATTGATGTTCCAAGTCGCTGAGCCATAATGATTTGACCTTTATCAAAGTCTGGTAAATCAGCTGCTTTTCCCAATATGTCGCTAATCGCGCTATGTTTGGAAAGACTTTGATGCCATCCAACATCAGCTGCGCACGCATAGTGCTTTTGTTCCTGGATGAGCTCATTATTACAGCTGGAGCATGGTCATAATATAATGGCTCTTTGATGTATGTGTATATGTATATATATATGTGTGCCAGAATCAATAGTCAGAACTCTAAAGCATGATGGCATAAGTTATACTTTTCATAATACAGTGTGTTATGGAAGCATAATAAGTACAAAGAATGTGGAGAACAAAATGTCACTTTAGTCATGGATGTTTACAAAAAAATGTTTGATATTAGAAGAATTGCTCAAATAAACTATTATTAACAGCAATACATGCATCACGATGATGGTGACTTTAAAAGATGCCCAGCATGTCCTATACCTCAGCAGCAGCGATGCTAATTCTAATGACAGGAGATTCAATCTGCATCTCATAGATGAGATCCGTTGTCCTTGTGGATGCATATATTGCTGCTGCTGGTTATCCATTTAAACAATTCTTTTAAATATAGGACACTATTTCTTGTAAATATCTGTGATTAAAATGACTTCTTGTTTTCATGTTTTTCATACTCACTGTGCTTTTGCTGTCTCATGCAACATTATGAAGCTTCTCTACTTAATATAATTAAAATAATATGAGATCAATATGATTCTTTGCCGTGGTAGTTGACACCAGACAAATGATTGGAACGGTAAAAATGCTTTGGTGGTTGAGAGTACATATATGACTGCAAAGGGTTAAAATAAGAAAATGAAACTATTTAAAGTTTATTAGTAAAGCAGATAGTTGGTACTTCCCAACTATCTGCATCTCCACCAAAAAGTGCAAACTCATTGCCGAAACTAGAGAGACACGTTTGGTTGGGGATGCTTCAGTGATGCCATTTTTTTACATTCTTCTTTTCCCATATGAGATGTGCACACTTTTTTTTTTATGTGTGTGTGCTTTTGTTTTTCTTGTGTAAACAGCAACCAGTTTTTTCTTAAAAATCGGAGAACTGCACAAAATTAGCATTGCACACAATTTCAGCACCAAAATACTAAAAGGAAAAAAGAGCTACTTTAAGGGAAGCACATTGTGCTATATGTGTCTAGAAATTTAAGTCAGAGATTTTGCCAAAAATGGTGAAAACTGCAGGTTCCTCAGCTATGCTAAAGTGCTAAAATTTCCATAGGACGGATCAAAATTTGCAGTCACATTGACAAAAATATCTCGAAAAACGGAAAACCGTCTGGTAAGATGCTATGCGTTGACCTGGTTTACTTCACTTTTTTGTACACAGCATTTTACTATTGTATATATAGAAATATTTATTTGAAAGACAAAATGTAAACAAAATTTATTGCTCCTTCTCAGTTGAGTATGCAATATAGCTGTCAGATACTATGTAAGGATCTTAAGTTTTACTAACGTTTATTTTATTTTAAATCTTTACTATCACTTCTTATTTTCTACTTCCGGCCAGAATTATAAGCGTGAAGGTTTTTATGCAAAGTTTGTCTGGCGAACGCCAAGTATTTAAGTGTGGCCTTTTTGCCAAGCGAAAGAGAGGAAGCAGTGAGTTCGAAGCAGGCCGCTTACCTTAGAAGTTACGCAGTTGCTATTTGCCTTCCAGGCCAGAGGTTTTAATCCTCTTAATAAATTAAACGTATTGTAGTGTTCACAGTCTCTGTGCTACATACGCTTCCTGTTATTATAAGGCCAATCTTCCACGTGTGTTATTCTAAAGTTAAATTAGAGTTTCGTTTTATTTTTTATACCTTTTACGTTAGACCCCGAGTGGAGGGTCATTGTATTCCGAAGTACGGAAGTCATTGTATATAAAGAAAAATAAAGGGTTTTGTATACCCTTCGTCTGTATCCTGTCTACTTACTACAATTAGTGAACATAGCTTTAGTAAGCTCTCTGTTCCTAGTCAGGTCATTGTATGTTTCCGAAGAAGGTAAGAAGAAACATTGAACCTGATAACTATAAATAGAAAGGCAAAATTTTAATGACAAATTGTTCTTTTCATTTCATATTACTAAAAATATGTTTAAGATACTGCAAGATATATACGCTTTAGAAGTTTTAACTAAATTTTTATTTTATGCACAAATTGAAATATAACATTGTATTTCATAGAATTTGAACAAACTGGAGTTGGAAGCATTAAACATGCCATACAGTATACAACTTTATTGCATTTTTTTATGTATTTCAAAAATTTATATATTTCTAAAACTTATTATTATAACTATTTCAGGAAAGCAAACTCTAAAAAAAATTAAATGTTCATTAAACTTAGGTTAGAGTTTCAAAATATACTGATAAATACATTTATTTTGGAACTCAGCATTGCTTAATCCAGATATCTTTATGAATAGCAAATTAACAGTCAGTCCATAAGACAGTTGTGCAGCTCTTTTTCATGGTTTGCCACTATCATTTCAATTCAGATTATTGCACCATTAATATGTTAAGATAGCACCCAGGAGTGAGAAAAGATGGATATCATGTCATCAGAGAATTATACAGGAGAAATGACTGATAAAAGTTTGGTAATTCTGTTCGTAATATCACAATGCATTTTATATTTCTTGGGAAGCCTGTCACATCATAACTGAAATATTTATTTGCGGCTGAGGTTTAATCGCGATGGTATCTCGTATTACATACATATGTTGCTTAGAAAGCCGAGCATTTACACTGTATGAATTTAATATGTTTATTGTAATTTAAGTATCCCCAATGAAAATGTATAACGAAAGGAAAATATATAACTTTTACAGCACACAAACAAGAGTTATGCAAGGTCTAAATTAAACCATTTCTGAACATAGCGGAGGAATATGGTAAAATAAATCAATACACAACATAAACCAAATGAAAACATTTAAGGGTGTCGGATATCTGTTTGTTTTTCTTAAATTATGAGTAAGTATGACTAATATTATATTTTATTCAGTATGCGCTATTTTTATATGAACGCGTTTTGATACACCACACTCATACACATATAGCCTTGCATATAGCAACGGCGATAAAGCAAAATTCGCCAAGCCCAAGATTCTGTAACCCTACGTTTCCTGTTTTAACCAATCGGAGCACACCATAGAGGAAAAGGTCAGTAGACTTTATGAATATGCCTACCACAGCACAGCAGAGTAAATAAGGTCAGCGCTAAATCCCCAAACGCGCAGGGAGGTCACGTGACATCCGAACTACGTGTAAGATGATGTCACATCAAAGGTACGCCCCTTACGCTCAGTAAATTTCTGCGCATAAATTCAAACATGCTTGTGCAATATGAATTTCAGAAGCAGAGAAAATTTTTCGGAAAATACTACAGATGCTAACTAAATACATACCAAAAATTAACATTTTAACATGTATAGCTTTCCAATATACTCTTGTGTTTATTTTAAATCATTGAGAAACATATGAGATTTCAGTTTTAAATTCATTCTGTTAATATTTCAATAAATTTTATCTAATAATTGGTGTTTTGTGCTTTAATTTCATCATTGTATTAGAAAAAAAAATAATATTTGTTTCTCTATACATTATTCAAATGAATAATTAATTAATTTAAAATTACGAACATTTTGTAATAAATGTGACAACTTGTATTATTTTATTGTATATCTGAAAGGAATCTGGTTTAAATATAAATTATTTACATAATCTTTGGATGGAAAAACTATCACGTAATATATTTAAACAAAAGATTTACTAGAAGATTTTTTTTTTTTTTTTTTTTTTTTTTTTAGTTCTTGCATGTTCAGAATTTTTAATGTGTATATAAGTTTGTTCTGAACAGTTTTGAAAAATATATTGCACCCCCACTAACTTTAAATAACAAATTTTTACCCTGTGAAATACACTCAAATTTTAATATGAATGAGCCCTTGTGAAGTTGCCAAGGTATTTTCATAGAAAGCTAATATCAATTTAAGGCTTAAAAATGACTTCAAAGACGGATTCCAGGCTTTTCTAGTGTAGATGCAGGCCAGTTTCACCTAGAAAGTCCTTCGCAAAGACATCCATCCTTTTAGGTTGATAGCACTTATGTGCTATAATCAAATAAATTAAACCAAGCTTTCGTAAGGATGTGATATTCTTTCTTCCTTATTATTACGGATCCTGTTTTTTAAAGTTGTCAAGATTTTTGATGAATCGCCAGTGTAAACTATTCTGAAACATCTGGCAGCCCCAACAATGATGACTTACAGTATTATAATGAGAGAGCTTATAATGAGAAGAGCTTCGAGGAGACCATGTGATCATATTTCTTCCCATGCAGATGTTAATAATTCATAATCACTCAGAATTCTCTCATCACAAGAAGAGCTCTCAGTATTCTATATGTTAATGAATTTTATTTATATTTTAATCTTAAAATTCTTAATTTACTGAAAAGTGAGGAAGATGCTTGCTATATCTTTCTTTCAAGCTTTTCTTTTTCTTGCTATATCTTTCTTATCTTTCTTTTACATCACATTCGAATATGCAAAAAGGGACATTCAATAAAATTTCACATCAGTGAAAGCATTTAGAGGTGCAGCTTGAAAATTTGCTAATGAAAGAAAAATATATGTTTTAACAGCTGGTTTAGTGGTTTCAGAATACTGTTTGTAACAGCATAAAATGAAAGAAACACTACAAAAATGTGACTATTCACTGAAACATTTTTACGAGCGAGATGTATTCTTTGCATATGATCCGCCAACCAAATATGTGAATAGGTGGCCCTGAAAAAATTTTGAACATAGCAAAAAATCTGTTCATACAGCAAAAAAACAAAACTGGCATGATTCTTCCATAATGCTGTATAAATGACAAGTTATGCCAAAAAACTGAAAAATTCTTTCTCACTGATTTTCTAAATAGAGAGCCATCCACACTCATGCCAAAAGTTGTCGACCATCTACAAGAAGGAGTGACAATTTATTCAAACTTCTGGTGAGAATATAAAATACAAGAACTGGTAAATACCAGCTTACAGATATTTTTCTGTGGACAATAAATTTTATTTTCTTGATCTAACAACAGCTGCTCATATATAAAATATAGAAAGACTGTGGAGCTTCGCTAAGTGATGGAATAAAAATTGAAGAGGCACGTTTCACTATCATCATGAATTTTACTTTGCAGAGTTAATATAGCAAAAATCTTTGAGACCTTGGAATGCTTCTTATGCCATATTAAAAGCAATTGAGGAAGCAGGGCAGTAACAGTACATGAGAAATGAAGTTGGCAATAATTCTGATGCCAGCTTGATGTTTAAAAAAAAAATGGAAGCTGCAATACTAAAGAAGTATCGTAACATTTTTAAAACTAAGGTTCTGTTTATATTTCAGTTCATTTCGTTTCCATATCAATATGTTTTGAGTTTGATGTCCTCCAATTATGAATGTCTTTTAATTTCTTTTTCAAATATAGAAATGTGTCATTACTCTGTATTACGTATATTTTAGTTAATTTCATAAAGTCTACATTACACTTGGACTTGAAAATTTACTGATGTTGCCTCACAGGAAATTTCTAAATCTATAAATGATTGAGCAGAAAGAGGTTGTGTTGAAGTAGGTAAAGGATATTTAACTGGTTGATAAGGGCATTATTTTAATAGCCACTGTATTGTCTATTAAACACATTATTTATCTACAGTCAAAAGTCGTTAAGGACTCGTCAGGACTTCGGCGATTCCGGATTATCGATTTTTCCGGATTATAGATCATCCGTTTAAATCTGGTAAGATGGCATGCAGAAATTATAAAATTAAAAATATGAAACCGTAATTTATGAAATAAAGAGCAATTATGATCTAAAGGGTATCAAAATTTACAAAAAGAAAAAGCTAAATATTTATTTGTTTACTTTATTAAACATATCTTTCAATGTAAGTTGTTTAATTTGCTTCGTTTCATGTGATAATACTTTCTCTTTAATTCTATTAAACAGGCATAATTTCTTGTTTAGTTACAAAGTTCCGCTATTCAAGTGCTATAATTGCTGTGTCGAGAATACCGACTAATTTGTCAATCGAAATTTTTTCGTTTTCAATAACCTCTGAGTCACTTTCTTCCCTATCGGAAGCGAATTATAATGACGGGGAATTTAATTTAAATCATATCAATGACGGGGTACATGGAGATGAAATACTACATTTAGTAAGGAATTATAAGCCAAATAAAATAAAAACATCTGCTCTGAAGATAAGGATAGTGCTGACAGATCAACTTCCAATTCATTACGCGCCTCGGCGTTCTTCCGCCCCCCCCCGCCGCCGCAGAGCTGCGTGAAATTGATAAACAGATTTCGGAATGGTTAGAGAAACAAAGGATATGCCTTTATCCATTTTTTGCAGCAATTCCTCTTTATGTTTGATGGACATCGAAGCATACTTTCGCTTTGTAGATCCTTTGGGAGCTCCAGCATCGGAAATTCTATTTGACATAATAGAACGTTCAAGCTTACTTTTATAAAATTGCTCTAGCAGTCTGCAAAAAATAATAAGCCGGATCCAATTCGAAGATTAAGGAACAACGCAGTCTGCAACATTTAACTGAAATAGATAATTAGATAATTTTAGCTTATACCGTCCGTTACACATTAAACGCGCATGCGTAAACGTATTATGCGCATGCGCACATGTATATTCGCAGCCGTAAAGTTCTCACGCGCACGCGTAAACGCCTATGCGCATGCGTGAACGCGACGCATGCGCAGAAAGTTTTTTTGCTTTGGGGTTCGGATTATAGATCATTCAATCCCCTCAGTTTTGTGTTAAATGATTTTCACTCTATATCTATTGCACATAAATCCCTTACATAAATAATAAATGTATGTATAAAATAACTAAATAAATTTTAAAGGAAGTTTAATTAGCAACTATGAAATCTTAAAAAAGTAGTATAAAAGTTATAATGGCAAACATTAAAATAGATGAAAGTAAATAAAATTTAAATTATAGAATGTACTTCATAAAATTAATAACAAGCGGTTAAAAATATATATTTTACTTGCTTAAAATATGGAAGTTATTTGGCAGAGATTGTTGGATATAAAATTACTACTTCAAATATTCAGATTACTATTGTTCATATTTAGTCTCAACTTGCAGTCTTAATCCACATAACAACCATTGTAAAAATCACCCGTTATCATATTCCAAAGATCAGCAGCATATATTTTTTCAAAATCGTGCATAATATTAAATAGTTAAGTTGATACAAATAAGATGAACTGTTTTTATGAGTTTAAAATGAAAAAGTAATTATTCGGAGATTGTAGTTCTTTATCGTTCATGAAAATCAACATGCAATCACACTGCACAAGCATACAGTCAAAAGTCGTTAATCCGGACTCGTCGGGACTTAGGCGATTCCGGATTATCGATTTTTCCGGATTATAGATCATCAGTTTAAATCTGGTAAGATGGCATGCAGAAATTACAAAATTAAAAATATGAAACCGTAATTTATGAAATAAAGAACAATTATGATCTTTATTTGAAATGCCTATCATCTTTATTTGAAATAAGATTTGATCTTTATCTGAAATAAGGGTATCAAAATTTACAAAAAGAAAAAGCTTAATATTTATTTTTTTACTTTATTAAACATTTCCTTCAATGTAAGTTGCTTCGTTTCATGTGATAATACTTTCTCTTTAATTCTATTAAACAGACATAATTTCTTGTTTAGTTACAAAGTTCCGCTGTTCAAGTCCTATAATTGCTGTGTTGAGAATACCGACTAATTTGTCAATCGAAATGTTTTCGTATTCAAAAACCTCTGGGTCACTTTCTTCACTATCGGAAGCGAATTATAATGACGAGGAATTTGATTTAAATCATATCAAAGACCGAGTACATCGAGATGAAATACTACATTTAGTAAAGAATTATAAGCCAAATAAAATGAAAACACCTGCCCTGAAGATAAGGATAGGCTGACAGATCAACTTCCAATTCATTGCGCGCCGTGTCGTTTCCCTCCCCCCCGCAGAGCAGTGTGAAATTGATAAAAATATTTCGGAATGATTAAATAATCAAAGGATATGCCTTTATACATTTTTTACAGCAATTCCACTTTCTGTTTAATGGACTTCGAAACATACTTTCGCTTTGTAGATCCTTTACATATTAGTAAATATGTATCGGAAATTCTATTTGACATAATCGGAAGTTCAAGCTTACTTTTATAAAATTGCTCTAACAGTCTGCAAAAAATAATAAGCCGGATCCAAATCGAAGATTAAGGAACAACGCAATCTGCAACATTAACTGAAATAGATAATTAAATAGTTTTAGCTTATACCGTCCGTTATACATTAAACGCGCATGCGTAAACGTATTATGCGCATGCGCACATGTATATCCGCAGCCGTAAAGGTCTTACGCGCAAGCGTAAACACCTATGCGCATGTGTGAACGCGACGCATGCGCAGAAAGTTTTTAGCTTTGAGGTCCGGATTATAGATCATTCCGGATTATGGGTGTCCGAATTAACGACTTTTGAATTTCTGTACCCCCCTGGGGGTTGACTCAGGCGAATGCCGGGGAAGTACTGGTTAGGATCTGTACCTAGGCAGTCTCAACCACGGGGGTATACAAATTATCTTCACAGGACTAAAACCCGAGTTTATACTCAGGTAGGTTCAGGCTTGGCAGTGACCGTACTGGTACTGTCGTGTCCGTTCCTTCAGCTGTTGTGGAGCTTATAGTGGATGAATCGGGCCTTTTTGTTGGGGGTTCAGCCTCCTCTGTCTTCGTAGCGGGGACTGACATGGCAAGGTGGAGCACCGATTTACTACAACGTTTTTTTGCTGAGGGAGTGGTGCCCCGAAGCAAAGGTGTCCTAGCGTACTTTGAACCTGTCTGAGCGGTGAATTTTTGTTCCTCTGGGGCCTTGTATAAAGCCGGGCAGAGACTGTGGGGCCTGCGCCGCCACTAAGAGGTCTTCTGCCATCTGGATTCTTTCAAACCTCGTATGGCATGCTGGGTGAAATTCCCAGACCCGGGCCGAAGGTCCCGGTGGTAGTGCACCTGTATTTCTGTATAATATTTGGCACTGTTCCTTTATCAGGACCTAATTCAGAAATGTAGATATGTACGCATGTATATATGGATGTATGTGTTCATATATGTAAGTACGAATGTATGTGTATACACATACGCATATATGTGTACATGCATACATTTGTTAATCCAGTCCCGATAATAGAACAGTACCTAATATTTTGCCAGCTGATTTATTTTCGTACCCCTCCACCCATAAGCTATGAGAATATATTGATGAAGCAACGCACCATGTCGCCAAGAAGCATTTACGTGGCAACCCATGATGTCATTTACGTAGCAACCCATGATGTTACGTGGCTTGCTTTAAAGATATCATGCACATCTTTCTTCTTTTTGTTTTTAGAATTTTAATAGCAAGTTTATAATATTCTCAGATGTTTCCTTACCTGAAAACAGATGACTGTGTATATGGTGAAAACAAAACCACAAAAACGTAAACGTATATGTATGTTATATAGAAAAACAAGTGGTAGTGGATGAATCATTGCAATAGATATAATGTTTCTTTCCAATGATGCAAATGAGTTATTACAGTTAAAAGCCTAATGACCTTATAGGGTATGGATGTCTAGGAATACGAAACGATCAATAACACATATTACAGATAATGAGTAATTTTCTATGTAGTTCAAAAAAATTTTTTAAAAATACCTTAAAATGTGTGAGTTACCATAATTGTTAAAATTGCATTCAAATTTAAGGTTAGGTTATTTTAATATGGCACAAGTACACAAGGGATACATGCCTAAGGACAGGGATACCTTTGTGGAAAACTTTCTAAGGGAAACTAGCTCATATTCATGTTACACATGGAGAAAAACAACCATGCAGCTAAATCATTTGAGTGTGTTCAAACCTGGGTTGAACTACCAGTGTTCAGTGGTCATAACTTCTCAGTGACTGGTGGGACCCATATTTAATGTGTATTAACAATATTTTCCTGCAATGGAAATGGTTCACAATAGGCAATTGGTAAAACTGGGGAGGGTTGTTAGTTCAACCCAGTTTCAAATCCCAGTAAATGGATTGATTGTATGAGAGTTTTGTGGGTTTTTCCATGTGTAACATAGAAGCGAGGAACTTATAAAAAATATTCCACAAAGGCATTCTTCCTCTTAGGCAAATAGCTGTTCAGTCCTTTGTTATAATCTAAATAATGCAGTGTTAATTTGTAAGTATAATTATGATTTAAACAGAACTATATTCAATAATTTAAAAACTTGTAATTTTAGATAAAATAATAGCTTTTTTATAGACTGTACCAATTGCGTTAATAGTACAGAATAATTTCTTTAAAACGCGAGGTATCATATTTCCCTTCAGAGTTTATACTCTATAAACACTAATGTAATAGTAATATTAAATACAGCAAAAGTTACTTAGCAGTACATAACAAATCTCTCCAAGTTTAAGTTATGAACTATCAAACAGAAGTATTTACAGAGAAGATAGTTCATGCATAGTGCAACAAATTTTGAAGAGACTGATTGCCTGTATGATGCAAACTGTTTTGTTATATTATTTGATACAGGCTAGCCAAAACTAGATCACAAAAGGCATGTACAAAATTTGAAGAATTTGAAGTTACAAAATCTACATGGCATGTACAAAATTTGAAGAAATTTTTTATATACCACAAGGCACGTTTTTTCAGAATTTGTGATAGTTAACTATAAATTTTTAAAACCCTAGTCCAACCTTGGCATCAAATTAGCACCATTGCTGTAGAAGTACATGCCGACCATCTTTCAAAGTATATGCCAGTTACCTCATTGCGGTTGCGATGTATGTGTTGCTGTTAGTGATAGTTTATTTGAACAGTTCTTATAAATGTTAAACATTATTCCTTATAAATATTCATTATTAAAATAATATTTTGTTCTCCACACTTTTATTTATTGAGTATTTAAATTTTGAAAAAATTTCATGGATTTATTTTCTGTTTTGTAACTTTGAAAAATTAAAAAGAAAGAGTGAAAATTCTGAAATAGCAAATTATATTATTGATTGGTTTGTTGATTTGTCTATTAAGATATAATTTATGTCCTTTAAAACAATTATTTTCCTGCATGTTTATATATTTTTAGCAATATACCATTGCAAGTATCTTACTTACTAATAATCTTTTTAACTAATGAAACTAATTCCATGTACGCATACCTGAGAATTAAAATAATAGTTTAATACTAAATCAAGTTCAGTGACAGAAATATAGGTAGTAAAGATGAATGCTGAAAACAAAGAAAGTAAGTTGAATGGTTGATATCTGTAGAAAAAAACACATTCCTAGCACTGCTACCTATTATTTCCCAATTTGGCAGAATCTGCATTTAGTTTGTCTTTCGTAAAGAAGCAGCCTATACAATTGATATTCATTTTTTTTTTTTTTAATATTCAGTGTTCGAGAATAAAAGGTACTCATGAAACACAAACACTAAGCTTTAATGGACTGTAGCTTTATTTCTTTTAACTTCTGTTTGGATGGAAACTCTTGCCATCGCATAGATGCACCTCCCAGTACGCAATCAAGCACAATAATGATGGCCGCTAGCTAACCACGTTGTCGTTTTCTCTCATCGTTGTTGCCAGATCACTTCTGCCTTAACATACCACCCGGGTTAGGCATTTGTTACATAGTTAACAATGACCAAAATTAAACAGTTTTAGATCACCATATAGTCCAAATCATATATCACAAAATTTAAATTGATACACATGAACAAAAGCAATAAACATAATTAATCACAGAACATGAAATGTACAACATCTAAATTAAAATACAATGCACATATATAACAATTTTTTGAACTCAGGAAATATACATGAAATTATGTAACATCTACTGGTAGTACAGCTAATTTAGTTATCGGTCTTTTTTAAAAAACCTGACTTGGTTTTTACAATACAAACTCTAACCTTTTTATCCTTACCATAAATTACCTCTTCTATTTTACCCAGTAACCAAGTCGAAGTGGGCATGTTGTCTTCCTTTACTAAAACTATAGTGCCCTTTTTAACGTTATCCTTAGAGAAATACCACTTAAATCGTTGCTGTAAATGACTGATGTAATCATTTTGCCACCTTTTCCACAAATATTGCGTTACTTTAGTAGTGCGCTGCCAGCGCTTTAAAGAACTATCAGAAAAATCAGTTAAATCAGGCTCTGTTATTGATGTTAAAGATCGCCCGACTAGAAAGTGTGCGGGTGTAAGAGCTTCTAAATCATTGGTGTCATTTGACAAAGGGGATATTGGACGTGAATTTAAAATTCCTTCAATCTGGTTTAAAATTGTAAGAAACTCCTCAAATGTAAAAATCAATCTCCCAACTGCATGCTTAAGATAAAACTTAAACGACTTAACACCTGCCTCCCAGATACCTCCAAAGTGAGGAGCCCTGGGAGGGATAAACTTCCAATTAATTCTTTCAGATGTCAGATATTTGGTTAAGAATTCATCAGGGTATTTCAACAAATTGTAGAGTCGCTTCAATTCATTGCTAGCCCCAACAAAATTTCGAGCGTTATCGCTAAATAAGGTTGCGCATTTACCCCTTCCAGAAATAAATCGCTTCAAAGCAGCAATAAATGATTCTGTAGACAAATTTGAAACGATCTCGAGCTGGACTGCACGAGTCAAGAGGCAAACAAAAATTGCAACATAAATCTTGTGCACTATGCTCTTCTTCTGAGTTGTATACTTTATACCAAAAGGGCCACAAAAGTCAACACCAGTATGGTTAAAGGGAAAGGATGGATTTAGTCTCTCTAATGGTAAATTTCCCATCTTTTGATCCAGCAGTACTGGTTTTACTTTGGCACACGTAACACATTCTCTTACTATCTTTCTAGCAAGATTACGCCCACTTATCGGCCAAAATTTTTGTCTAACACTATGCAAGAGCGCTTGTGCTCCAGTATGAATATGGTAGTGTAACATAATTAAATGAGTCAGTTTATGATTTTTTGGCAGGACAGCAGGGTGCTTTGTGTTAAAGGGTAAGTTAGCTTCCTGCAGTCTACCACCTACTCTAATAACTTGAGATTCATCTAGAAAGGGACATAAAAATTTTAACTGACTATTTTTACATACTTCCCTTTTCTTACTTAAGTTCTTGAATTCTTCGGGAAAGTTTTGACGTTGGACTAAGGAAAGTAATTTATTTTCGCTTAACGAAACCTCATATACTGTCAGATGACCTACTTGTTTTTTCTTGGATTTACAATTTCTTATAAATCTTAAAACATAAGCAAAAACATTAATTAATTTAGCATAACAATTAGTAATACTAAAAACATAATCCAAAAGAGAATTTTTAACAGTTACGGTCAAATTTACATTAGAAATAAGTTTCAGTTCGCTCACATAGTTCTCATTTGAATTTTCAAAGTTATTATTAACACTATAATTAATGATGTGTTGATGCAGAAAATTTGGTCCTTGAAACCACAAAGAGTTGTCAGCAATAATTTCCGGGCTCAGACCGCGAGAAATTAGGTCAGCGGGATTGTCTGCGGTTCTGACATGTTGCCAGTAGAAATCCTTAGTTAACTCTTGGATACGAGCTACTCTATTTGACACAAACACTTTTAGAAGATGAGGAGATGTAGCAATCCTGGCTAACACAATTGTTGAATCTGTGTACAGAATAACTTTGTCAGCATATAAACTCAAAGATGTTATTACCTTACACACAAGTTTGGAAAGGAGCTCTGCTGCACACAACTCCAGACGAGGAATGGTTATTACTTTGATAGGCTATACTCGAGATTTGCTGCAAAGTAAAGTCACTTTAATTTCGCCAATTTTAGAGACACGGCGCAAGTAAATTACTCCACCATATCCAAACTTTGAAGCATCAGCAAAACAGTGGAGCTCAATTTCTTTAATTGATTCTATTAGAGCGTAACGAGGGACTTTGATTTGTTTCAACTCTGGTAGGGCCTTTTGAAATGTCTCCCATTCTTGTCGCTCTTTAAAAGGAAGTGGATCATCCCACTCTAGATGTAAAAGCCACAGCCTTTGCAGGAATATCTTAGCACGCATGATTACAGGCTCTAGGAAACCTAAAGGATCAAACAGTTTAGCAATATCTGCCAAAACCGTGCGTTTTGTACAGATTTTTGACGAACTAGACACAGTAAAACTAAAAGAGTCTTCTTCTGGATTCCATCTTAAACCCAGTCTTACGGAGTCTTTACGGTGCTTTGTGAAGATTCTCCAAAACGATACTCTTGTTTTTCGAATGGAACTTGTTCTAAAAGAATTTTTTCGTTTGAGCACCACTTGTGCAATTCCATTTTCGCAGATTGTAGCATGTCTATTAACTGCCGCTGCATTTCTACAGCAGAGGTGACATCTTCTGCACCAGACAAAATGTCATCAACATAAAAATCGTTGAGTGTCCTTTTAGAAGCCAATGGATACTTATCCTTTTCATCTAAGGCTAACTGCTTCAACACTCTTGTTGCTAAAAAAAGGCGCTGATTTTGTTCCATATGTTACCGTAAGTAATTGATAAAGTTTAGATGCATCATTCAACGTATGTTTCCAAAGGATGCCTTGAAGTTTGCGTTGCTCAGGATCTATACGAATCTGCCTATACATTTTACATATATCAGCAGTGAAAGCCACCTTGTGTTTTCTAAATCGTTGCAAGATAGAAAACAGGCCATCTTGAACTACACTTCCATTCATCAAACAGTCGTTTATTGAAAAACTAGATGATGAAGGAGCCGATGCGTCGAATACCACTTTGAATAGTCACCTTTTGAATAGGTTGACCCTTTTTTGCATTAAACACATTAGACGGCTTTGACGACTGCAAAGTTCTAGCATGATTTTTTAGAAATGTAATAAGCTCAGATAATTTAGGTAACTCACTTATTTTTGAATCTCTTTCCCACCAAAGACGAGTGGACACATCCAATTTTTGCAGCAAAATATATGCAAGAAATGTTTCTGCGAATCCCTCTATTTTTTGGTCTAATATTTCCAAAGACCTTACACTTTCATTCACTGTGTCTACTAATTTTAAAATAGACGGGCTTTCATTTTGTATGGGAGAAATTGACATGAAACGCTTTATCTGAGCGAAAACCTGATCACGTTTACTGGAGTATCTCTCTTCTAAAAAATCCCAAGCAATTTTATAGTTATTGTCACAAATTGTGACTGATTGAATAATCCTAGCTGCTTCGCCATGAAGCGATAACTTCAAATACGAGAGCTTTTGGGAATCCGATAATACATTATTATTATGAATGCTTGAAATGAAAAGATCCCGAAAGCTTAACCTTGTGCACTGGTATTTTCAATCTTTACATTACTTGCATCTTTAGCACTAAATTTTGACATTTGTCGTTTAACCTTAACCCACAAAGTATCAATGCTGTCTTGAACAGTTTGTTGTTCAGTTACATATTTGTCAAACTCTTTTTCATCAACTACTACAAATAATTTATCAAAAATCTCTGAACACTCATTATTAAATTTTGCACATTTATTTTCAAAAGGTTGTAATTGAAATTCATCACAAGTATATTTTTCGAAATCTGAAGTTGCTTTCGTTATACTTGACTTTAAAATTCTTTTCTTAATTAAAAATGCTTCCATAATTAACGTTAATTAATAATACCGAACATATATGAGCAAATTCACTTACCTCCGTTTGAGGTAATCCAAATGAAATCAAAATTTGTAAATCCAAACACACACTAATTTTTAATTATCTTGTCGAATGCGAAGTAACATATCACACTTTTTTATCAATTTAACACTTCACCTTTAAGCTTTTTAACCAGCACTTTATTCATAGGCACTAATCTTCCTACCAGGTTGCACGGACCACAATATGTTCGAGAATAAAAGGTACTCATGAAACACAAACAATAAGCTTTAATGGACTGTAGCTTTATTTCTTTTAACTTCTGTTTGGATGGACACTCTTGCCATCGCATAGGTGCACCTCCCAGCACGCAATGAAGCACAATAATGATGGCCGCTAGCTAACCACGTTGTCGTTTTCTCTCATCGTGGTTGCCAGATCACTTCTGCCTTAACATTCAGAAATGCAGGGTTTCATAAAATTATAGCAGAGGCAACATTGCAGAACAAAAGTGTGTTGAGTGCCACATATAAAATCTGATATTTATTAATTTTTTTCAGTTTCACTTGTAATGCATGATAAAAGTACACAAACATTTTAAAAACATACTTATTAGAGAAAAAAAGAGCATAAACTTTTTAATAGGAACATTGTGCAGAATTTTTTTTAACACATGTGAGCTCCTTGTTTGAAAAATATGATAATGATAGAAATAGTATTACAAGATATGTGCCTGAAATTTTGCTCATTTTATATTTTAATTGCATCATATAAAATTTTTACTCAAATGCACCTAATTTCAGCTTGCAATAAAAAAACTGTCATTTTTTTTGTAATTTCTGATTTATGTATCTGTTGGATTTGCGAAGTCAGAGAATAGAAATTGTCTACTTTTTTCTTTTTTTAACTTTATTGAATTGGCAAGGAAATTATTTTAAATTAGGTTAAAAAAAATAGGAGCCTAGATTTTGGATAAAACTAAATTGACTTTGAAAGCGAGGAAACACAAATCCCAGTTTGCCTGCAGCAAAGAAATTCAGTTTCTAGTTGTTTGATATCATTATAAACTGTTATATGAGAGTTGGATATTTATCCACAAGTATGAATGGTGGCATGACAAATATCTGTTATTATGCAAGCATCATAAATCCAATAAAACACACAGATGTTTTAGCAGCAACTATATAAATTTTATTCACAAGTTTGCCCATGATGATGAATGATGTGACATGAGAAAAAAATAGCAAATATATGAAAATGCAGTTGATTGGCATTTTCAAAAACTTAAAATCTATTTTTAAGGTCTGGTTACAAAATAACAGATAACTGTTTATGTATATTTTTTTATTCAAACACAGTTCCATTGTGAATTAAATTATTAATCTTACTGTGAGGTTACCATAATCCCAGTTTTATTCTGAAAATTCTTTGAAAGAGAAATTTATAGACTAAATTTGCCTAGTTTTGCTAAGTTTAGCTTAATCAGTGAACTTGACAAAGCAATCGTATCATGTAAAAATAAGATTAAAAATATCAGATAGTACTAGAATATCTTACTGAAAATTTTTTTTACGTGCACTACATTTTCTATATAAGCCCAATCTAAAAAATAATCACTATTTATTCTTTCGCTTTCTTATACGGAGAAACATAACCAAGCCATTCAGTTGTATAATGCTCGAAATCGTTCAAACATACATATTTACAGATATCCACAAAGACTTATTTCAGATTTCCGAATCAAAGTTGCGAACCATGTTTACATCCAACGAAGTTGTTGATGCTGGGCGGAGTTTCGTTGTGACGTCGGCTTACGCATGAAGCGACGATCACGTGACCTCCCTGCGCATTCGGGGATTTAGCGCTGACCAGTAAATAACAGTAAATACGAGGCGATTACTGCGCATGCCTTCAGGAAAATAACGACATGCGCAGTAATCTGCGCAGATGTTCAGGAAGGAACCAGGAGGAAACTGCGTATTTTTACTTCCTCCCTAGGAAACGCAACCCGCGACTAAATTTCGTGATTTATCAGGTCTTGGCGAAATTGTGACACCGAGCGCTGTCTGTTTATGTTTGAAATTTGTGATGCCTGCCAGTATCTCAAACGATGTGGAAAATGAATTTTATACAATTTTATTTGATGGATATTGCTACGAAGTAGTGTCTTCCAAGTTCGGAGGAAAAGAGGATTTCGACTTTGAAGATCAGATGTGATCTTAATAGTGAATATAGATGATAGAATTGGGAAATACATTTTGAAGCTGTTTCCCACGTGCATTGGATTGTATCTTCCAAAACAAAACAATGCAAATCAGAAACAGCAAAGTTTACTTTTAAGAAAGATTATGTGTGTCAACATGCAAGACTAAATAAGAAAGAGGCTATTTTCAGAAATAAAGAATGTTTAGCTGCTTTGCATATCAGAATTTAAAAAAATAATAAGTATACAAGATGTGATGAGTATGTAAAAAAGAATCTGTGCACTTTGATTAAAGTTTCATCTCGGCATACACATCGATTATCGGCATACACATCCACAGAATTCACAGAATGGTGACGATAAAGGCAGTCTCATAAACATGTATCTGAACATAGAATTGTTCTACCTAATGAACAATATGTTTCATTACTTTTCGTGATATTCAGTACCTCATATTTCGTACAATGAATTTTTCTTAAGCTATCGGCATTATTTTAATTGCCCTAGTTAAGAAGCTTTGAAAGCATTTTTTGCAACAGCTGAAAGCACGTTAGATTGCAATTGTTAAGCATATTAATTCATCCATTACATTATGGAATAATGAATAAATTTATAGTTTCTATATGTATGAAATGCTTCAGAATATAAAATTATTCAGACACGATAGAAGGAAAAATCACTTAACTAATTGATTATTTAATAATAAATTAATTGAATGTTGAAGTAATTAATAACACATGGTAACTTTTGATTTAGTTAAAATCTAAATATAATCACAGATTCCTCTGATAGTAACATCAGAAATGTCTACGAAATCATTGACCAAGAGTGCACTTGGTTATGTCTGTCATTAGGTTAAACCTTGGACACATTATAGGTGACAATATGAATTTGCCCAGCTCTATCTCATTTTGAAACAATGGCCAGAAGATAGATCCAAAGACCATCTACCCCTCTTCCGTTCCCATTAAGTCTTGAGGACTTATTGTTTCATACTATATACCAGGGCTTAATTTCTAAAATTAGAAGTGCCGGAGCCCTATGGAAGACTGTGAGGAAGGAAAGAAAAAATAAATAAATAATTAAAATAGCTAATAATTAAATAATAAATTTTAAATTAATATCAATTAATTTGGTTAAATTAACTAATTTAATTAATTAAATTAAGAAAAATGTAAATAGAAATTTAATAAATTATTAAATTAATTTTAAATAGTTAAATAGAAAAAAAAGTATCTGACCTCGTCTTATTTGAGGCATTTTCCGGAATTACAATTCCACTTAGATACTAAGAAGCAGCTCAGCGAATCTTCGTCTGAGTTTAAGCCCTGATTATACATAAAATGTACTATTCCAAAGGATGACAAGTATCAGTCTTTTTTTTTTTTTTTTTTTTTTTTTTTTTTTCAGCACACCAAGGAAAAAAGATAAAACGATTAAAGCTCCCCTAAGGAGAATAGTGAGAATTCTAGAAAGAGTATGAGGGTATGGAAAGAAATTTAAGTGAAAAGTGTACTTTGAAGATAAAGAGGGAAGAGTTAAAGACTACCTGATCGCGATGCCCTGTCGATATATTTCTAGCCGTCAAGAAGAAATTTTCCCTGAATACAAAGTGAGAATAAATATAAGACTTCTCAGTACAAGTGGCAGCAATGGTCCCGCCGTTTGGTTACATCATTCAGAAAGTCTACACCTCTGCAGAAGGAATTCACTAGCATGGAACGTGCACGACCAAGGTATCACTTTTAGTTCTTTGAGGAATACAAAATTTACCCGCTCTCATAAATTCTTTGCATATCCTGGAGAATAAGCCTTTGACATATAATTGGGGGCTTTTCTTTCCTCAAAAGTCTCAACCTCTGTGCAAGGCTTGAGTGCGATGGAAAGACAGGCTCGCATTCAGAAGTTAGAATCGGATTTTTAAGACATGTTTACTATTAAAACAAAATTTCTCTGTTAAAATTGTGTTTCACTTGCATAAAAAAGTGCCTGAGCCCTTTTATTTAGGGCTCCGGCTGAAATTATAATTTATCTTGAAAACTGAGAAGTAGCAGAGCTAGGCTCCGACGCATTTTAATCTCTGCTTATACACAAATGCCACAAAGTGAAGAAAAATTTAAATGCCACCAACCTGCACCCCTTTAATTCTCGTTCTAAACTTTTCAAAATAAATACATATTTATCATATGAATACAGTACATCAAAACAAAAATATACGTGGTACTCAATTTTTCTTTTGTTCATTCTTCAAAAATCTCTTATGGACCTCAATAATTTGAAAGAAAAAATGAAATTATATCTGAACAACGACAAGTTCTGTATTTTAGTAGAAAGCCCACTCATGGAAATTTATCATTCCCGAATTATATGACTATAATAACTAACTCCTTTATGCCACTTCTCTTTTACAAAGGTCTTAAATTTACTCTCAGAAAGAACTAATGGCTATAAAAGAAAGCATGGATTTTTCATTATTCTGTAATGAAAAAGTGAAATTATTATTTAATATTTTTATTTAATGTAATGACTGCAAAAATGTACGCCTTAATTTTAAGAAAGTATACTGATCTAACACAATTTTTCAAAATGCTTTGATCATGTATAAAACAAATTTTTGTTTATTGAATATACTAATTTTAATATTTTATGCTAACCATAACACAATATAAACCTGAATTGCCAGTGCTGTGAGCAAAAGGCATAGAAATCATAGGAACAGTACACACTCAAGCAATGGTTAAGATACTACTAAATGATTCTCGTTCTTCTTTCCTTTTAAAAAAATTGCATCTCTTACTATCAGATCTTTGACAACTCAGGATACCAGACGTAATCATTACTCAACCACCTGTAAATATAATGCAGTTGCTGGCCTTTTAAATGCTAATTAATAATATATATATTATTAATTAGACTATATATTTATTACATCATTTTATATTTTAGTAATTTTAATTTGTTTAAATATAATTTGAAAGGGTTTTTTTTTCTAATCCGAGAACCTTTTTCCATTTAAATTAATGGTAAATAGTTCTTTGATATATACCATTTTGTTTTTAAATGTTCAATGAAAGATTGCTTTCATTATGTATTAAAAAATCTGATTTTAATTAAAATTTTAAAATTGTTCTGTAATTATATCAGCTTGACACTATTAATTAAAATAATAGCCATAATTTTCAAACTTTAAATTTCAAGATAGTTATTTCTTGTAAGTGCGTAGTGCATATTAATAACACATAACCTAAAATAGCAACAATACGCCAAACGTATGGAGTATATCATCCTTGCTGTGTAATAAAAGGGAAAAAATATTAAAAACAAGTCTTAAAATATTTTCATGCTTTTCAAATGAGATATATTTCTTGCAAGAGAGGTAGCACATAAATTGTCATTCTGCTAATGTAATTAATATTTAAACGCTACAATTGTCAAATTACTTAGCTAACACATTAGAAATAATTTTTCTCTTGCAGTAAATGCTTCTATATTGTAAATTTGATGTCGATTAAGAATTCTCTTAACCTGTTCAGTGACCATACGATTGCTATTAACTCCAATTTGATGGCATGATAAATGCTTCTAGATATTTTTTTAACAATTTTCATAAAAATTAAAATTTGTAGGAAATAATTTCCAATATTTAGGATTGTGCACTGTTGTAGTTTAAATGAGAAATCAACTAGGATTTGATTAAAAAAAAAAAACATTTATTAACAGACGTCAGAAACAAGCATGAGACATACCTAGATATAAAATGGTTAAAAAAATTTCCGCATATAATTGTTCCAATCAACAACTGCATTGCTTATTAAAAACTTAACTGAGGTCAGTCCATGGTACCAATGGTACATAAATTTTACAGCTGTAAGGAAATTTAGATGCGATCCTTCAAACCAAGTGCGAGATCTGACACTTTTTTCTGGGCAAGATCTAAGATTGAAACGTTATTTGGTGTATCGTACTTGGTAAAGCACATCATTTCAGGATTATTTTTACAAAATTTTCAGCTATGAGGAATCCCTTTTTTTCTGTAGTAATTTCATTGCTTCTTCCTCCCTCCCCCCCTTTTTTTTTTTAAATCCCACGCAATTTTGCTATTGAACAAGAATTTCTATCTATAGAATTAAAGAGAAAGTGTTAGCACAAAAAATTTAACAAGTTACATTGAAATAAATGCTTAATAAAGGAAACAAATAAATGAACCTTTCTTTTTTGTACATTTTGATTCCCTTTAGGTCATACATATTTTGGTATTTCATAAATCACCATTTCATATTTTTAATTTTATAATTAACATCTTACTGAATATAAACTTAAGATCTGATATGCAGCAAAATCCCAAATCTGAAATTGCCAATGTCACGAATATTCTAGATCTTTAACTTTGTACTACTTGTATATCTCTAACAGCAGCCAGTATAAAGCCATGCTATACAGGATATAAAAAATTGCAGTGACAGTTTCTTTTTCAAGGATGTTTATGGTCTGAACAACATTTTGTTGTTTCGCAAATGCTGCTTAGCACAGCCAAAAACAAGTCCAGCAGACATTAAAGTAAATCGATGGAATATCGTGCATAATATTTTTAATTTCTGTGGCATATGCTCAGAATGAGAATGTAAAACAGGGCCCGATAAATAGGTTCTGCATGCTTTCATAGAGGTCTTGGAAATGCATCTTCTGTTTTGAAATGACATCAAAAGGAACAATTTCTAGATTTCATTACAAATGCTTTATATATTGCAGTCCAATCCGGTTAGTATTGGAAAAATGCACAACCCAAGCTGTACGGTATGTAAATTATATTTATTTAATGAGAATAAGAAAGTGTAATAAACAAATAATAACACATGAATATTTGACTCAGTTCACTCATAAAACCAAGATGACTTAGCTGATCACATTGTTCCTATCTTCAGCAAGTTATCACGTATTTTAACACTGTCTTTTTGCGGTGCCCATATAACAGAAAAAAGTACCTACATTTCTAATAACAGTTTTTAAATGGAACACTATCATTATGAGTTATAAAATATACTTTTTATGTCTTATTAGGGCAAGTTATTAAATTATAAATTATATAATTTTTTAAAGTGTGAAAACTAACAGTCTCTTATTGAAGAAAAAGTTACAGAAATGAAAAATTACTTGTGCCTAAGTAAGAAAAGATATATTTATAATTTATTTAAATATTTTATTAAAGGGATAGTAATAATCAATTACTCAAGTATATGTTAAAATCTAAAATAAACCTAACACTTATAAATGTAATAATTACTTAACATGATCTTTCAAAATATACTATTACCTAACTATGTTACTTCTGACTAACACTTCTTACATGATAAAATATTTCTCAGATTGAATTTTCCTTTAAAACTTAAATACATATTTTAAATATAAATATAAATGCCACTCATGATATGTCCTCATATATATATATATATGAGCCACTGTATATATATATATATATATATATTGTGGAGATATATATACAGTGGCTCCCAAAAGTGCGAAATAGGGCTCTATCCCTTAATTAAAAGTAAACTTTCTGAATGAGATTTTAATAATAAGATCTATAATCTATTCGCAACAACATTACATGAAATATTTTTAAAATATAGCGAAACTTTATTTTTAAGAAATTAAGAATCAAAAAATGACAAACATTTTATCTCACAAAAGTCTTCGTACACTTCAAAAAAAATCTTGACATATTAGTAAATATTTTCATTTTTCGTTAAATTGATATTAGTAGGATATCCTTTAGCATCCACAACAGCTTTTAAACGTCTGGGAATAGATTTTACTTTTTTTTTTTTTTTTTTTTTTTTTTTTTTTTGTAATATCTGTATCAATGTTCATCCATTCTTCCATCATGGCTGTTTTGAGTTCGCTTTTCTTTTTGATGTTGTGTTTTCGTACTTTAACCTCCAACTCTTTCCAAATATGTTCTATGGGGTCTAAATCTGGTGACTGAGGTGGTGTTTTCAAAACCTGTGGACAATTATAGAGACACTACAGGCGAACGTTGAGAGCCGTATATTTAGGATCTTTATCATGATTAAAAATAAAGTTGTTTCCAATACTCAAATTTTGGGCTGATAATTTTAAATTGTCTCTTAAAATATTTAAATAAAGAAATGATTCATTATGCCATCAATAAATAACAAATTGCCTAATCCTGATGCTGCCATGCCCCCACCCACACACAAGAACACCTCCACCGCCATGCTTAACTGTTCCAACTAAGTTCTTAGAATGAAGTTCCTCATTTTTTCTTCTCCATACAGTTATTCGACCATCGGAACCAAAAATGTCAAATTTGCTTTCGTCAGCAAATAGGACATTATTCCAGTACGTTTCGGGTGTATTTATCATTGATTTTGCGAATAAAGCCTAAGCTTTCTGTTAACAAAAAAATTTTACGGGCAGAACGCCCATATAATCTAGCTTCTCCGAGACCTCGTCAAACAGTTTCAGGTGAAATTGAAATAGAAAACTTTGCATTAAATTCTGCAGAAACTTTTACAGCATTCAGACCTGGGTTTTTCACAAATTTTCTAATAATAAATCTCTCATCACATATAGTTAACGTTCTCGGTCGACCTTTTCTTATCTTGTTTTCAATCCGATTTTCTTCTTTAAAGCGCTTTATCACTTACTGCACTGTAGAATGGGATAAATTAACTAATTTAGCGATATTTCGAATTGATTTACCACTACTATGGTGAAAAATTATCAATTTTTGAATGCTGTTTGTAATTTCTTTACGACTGCGACCCATTTTTCAATAATAAATAGAATATTATGAAGTAAACAATAAAAAATTAAATCAAACGATTTTTTAAATGCCACCACAACGCAAAAATTAAAAAAGCGGCAAACAATAATTCTGATTTTGATTTTATCCAAATATATTTCAGTATACGAAGACTTTTGTGAGATAAAATGTTTATCATTTTTTGATTATTAATTTCTTTAAAATAAAGTTTCGCTATATTTAAAAAATATTTCATGTATTTTGTTACGAATAGATTATAGATTTTATTATTAAAATCTCATTCAGAAAGTTTACTTTTAATTAATGGGTAGAGCCCTATTTCAATGAAAATCATAAGTGTACGAACACTTTTGGGTGCCACTGTATATATATATATATAAAGTAAAATATATCACACTTGGTAAGTGTTTGTATATGTTACAAAATAGACAACGGAAGCAAAGGAAGATGAAATGAGTTAAATAAAAACTGTTAAAATGAATAAATTATTAACTTTTATACATCCACTTGATATTTTATAAGAAACAATAGATATGTTAACAGAATTATTTAATAGGTAAATACATACATGTTATAGTTACAGAGTTATTAATACTGAACTATATAGGCTAAACTAAGAATAGTCATTATTAAATTAGAAAGAATCATTATTATTTTATTGTTCACTTTCAACCAAATATACTCATTATTAAATATCATGGTTTACTAAATCCCAAAAATTTACAGGAAGGATGTAATAACATAGGTGCTGAGACATGGTACGTACAACTCCAGCATTCCATAAGCCGAAACAAAAGCACTTCTACCTACATTGCTATCATATCATATGAGGTCATGCTCAGCCGAAGGAGTTTTTTTTTTTTTTTGTCTTTTTTCGTGTATACCTAATATTTTTCTTTACTGTAATGAGACCCCGCTAACCATACGCAGTGCTAGTAACTGCCAATAGCTCGACACGTAGTCAAGCCATAAAAAAAGGCACCATATGTACACTCTGTTGAAAAATTAACCGCCATTTTTCTGTATTTAATGCCCCCCCCCACTAATCACATATGAAGTTTGCTGCTTCAGTAATTATGTTTGACACATGCACAATATAAACCACCATTACGAAATATCGGCGATCAAGTATCACGCTGCAAAATACGGCATATCATCACGATAGTTCGTCTATCTCTGCGCATGCGCTAGCCACACAATTTCGTCAAGACCTCGTAAATCGCCAAATTTCGTCGCGGGTTGCGTTTCCTAGGGAGGAAGTAAAAATACAAGCGTCTAGATCCTAAACCTCACTTTTACTCATAACCGCTTTTTTCCTTCTCTGGAATATGAGGAAGGGAAAAGAGATTTTGAGTATAAGGAATTTTAGTCCATAGCGTTGTTTAGTATATCGCGTACCTGTGAAATCACTGTACGAAAAATGTACTAACGTATCTTCTAAAATAATAAAACGAACTTTAGAGGGACAAGTAATTTCGCATCGGAAATTCAGCCGATACCCTTGGAAATAATTGAAAGGTCTTTCTCAGGGACGTGCAAAATCAACTGTTGACTCTTCTATGAATTACGAAAAAAGATAGCTGCATGCTCAGAGTTGGCTATTTTATTACCTAGATAAAATTCCACTGCTAAAATTTGAGCTAAACTGTGTTTCATCTATTAGGATCTATTAGTAAACTTGTATGTATAGTTACACTTCGAACATGAAAACAAACTTTCCAGAGAATTAATGCCAGTAGTGCAACACCAAAGTACCTGAGCTATCAAAAAAGTTTTTTTTTTTTTTTTTTTTTTTTTTTTTTTTTTTTTTTTTTGAATGTATATCCTAGAAACAGATCTGTAAGGGACTATGACAAAGTTCCAAGAAAATATGTCAATAAGTAAAACACCCTGAGCCAAAGTATCCGCCAAACATGCACCCCAAAAATAAGCTGGTAGTCCACATTTAAAAAAAAGGTTCTCATAAATACTAGTTATTTACAAAGATTGCCTGTGTGGTATCCATGAGAGGATTTTCTGCATATTACAATATTTTCCACATATATTCCTCTATATACAAAAATGAAAACTATACACCACTTTGTACAATTTTTTTTTATTTAAGATCATAAATCAATCTATTTATATCAGCTATATAAAATGTTTTATTTAAAATATAGCAATTAAATTTATGAATTATAGTAAATTAATAAAGATAAAATAAATTTTAACTGAAAAAGACATGGCAAGTGGTCATACCACAGAATTACATGATTTAAAGCACCGGAAAGAATGTAAATTTAAAAGTTCTAGTTGAATGCGTTGCCAAATACATTTTGTGGATATTATGGGTTGCCTATTTGACAATATAGCACAGTGGCTGGTAAATCCTTTTGCAAATCGGATAGAAAAAGGCTCGAAACAGGCTAAAATTGTATATTACGTCAAATTTCAAACTCACCGTGGTACATTCGTAATAACCGTATCCATTTTGAGCTCAAAATGGACCAGCTTAATACTATATATTGTAAATTAGCAAGGAATTTTTTTGAAAGCCAAAAAATATCCTGCATTAAAATATGTAATTATGACATTAATGATTCTGCACACTGCAAATGCCTTATGGCCATACTTAATGTAAATATTGATTGATGTTTTCTTACTGTTACCTGCATTATTATTCAGCACTTGTGTTATATATTGTATTTATGCTTATTGTATTATGTATGTATCTCCTCTTATATATGCACATATTTTGTATCTTGTTCAGGGGCGTAGCTAGAGGGGGGCAAGAGGGGGCATCTGTCCCCGGGCGCAGAATCCAAGGGACGCCAAACTGATGTCACCACATTTTAGAATTAAATGTTTTCCATCTTTGGCAAGCAGTAGGGGGCGCGAAATCTTCAGTTGTCCCTGGGCGCTGAAAACCCTAGCTACGACTCTGATCTTGTTTGACAGGACCAATGTCAATTTAATATTTCAAATTGCTCAAACTTATCCATTATTTTTACCTGCCTTTTTATTCTTTTCCCCTTTTAAATTTTTCACTGAAAGAGTTACACCTACTTTGCTGTAAATCTCCCTTTCAGGATATTTGTCAACGGCTCGAAAAGCTTGCGCCAGATGTTTCCCCCATTAGCCGACTCTGTTTCATTACACGTTTTAAATTCTTATCTCATATTAACAATGCTTAACTTTATTATCTTTTTATTATAATTTAACAACTTACCTAAAGTTATTTGTGACAAAATTTATTATGTAACTTGTTACTTATATCTCTTCATATAGCTCGATTTCTTTTTTTTTTTTTTTTTAATTTAGAAATTTTCTTTGTGTTAAAACTCACATAATTAGTAATTTTTTTATTTTGTTTGATAGGGGTAGGGCGTTCGGCCCAGGTAACCAAGTATATACACCTTTCCCCTGTGAAACAGGGTGAATTCTTTTTATGGTTGGGTAGATAATCAGATATTTCTTAGTACCAATTTCTTTTTTATTAATAGTTTATCAATGTGTCAATGATTAAAATGCCTGATCTTAGGAAAAACTGTTTTTCCTTTATTCTTACATATCGAAAACTCCCATGAAAATATTAGATGTGACATTTTACTTGTTTTGTGTAACAATCTGTTCTTCATTCCGTCAGGCTTGTGTTTTCCTTCTAGTGCATTATGCAATGCTCCCACAGATTTGCATATGTTATGTAAGTGTTTCAATATTTGTATTTTCTTTTAGTAAAGCATACCATCCCATCATAACTTATTAAGATGCTGTGTAGTTTATTCAGATGTTTATCCTATGTATTATTTATCTACACTATGTTCATGTACTGAATTAAGTCATACCTTTCCTTTCTATACGTAAGATTGTAGGGATTTATATTTATTTTAACTAATAATTTAAAGGGTACTATTCCGTTTTGAGGACCGTAAAAAAATTGCAGTGAAAATGCGCAAAATCTAGCAAACATGCCCATTTAACAGCACGCCAAATCTAGCATACGCGCTGATTTCAGATTGCGTTAGTTTATATAGTTCTATATTTCTTAAGACGCCATTGAAATACTAGTTTAATTTTTAAATTCCTTTTGTGATTTTAAATTAATTTTTTGATATCCTATGGATTTAACAATTTGGGAATTGCCCATGACGAAAAGTGTGCAACAGAATTTTGGTTAAAGTGCAGAATCACCCACTGCTTGATGCGCTTTTAAGAATTGCACATACTCGGTATCCATGTACACATTGACCTATTTTCACTTAAAAAGTAAAAGAAATTGACAAAAAGCCAATTGTTTTTACCAATTGTTGTGTTGCTTGTAAAAAGCGGCAAACAAATAAGTGGGCGATTCTGCACTTTGCCGAGAATTTTTCAAAGAAAAGGCATCAGTCATTGCAGAAAATTATGTTTGAACAACCAACGAGATGAAACTATGCTTTAGCGATAATTCGGTGCCGAAATACTGATGCAGGCATCCATTCAATTATGTTTAGCAATTTTTATATAAATTATAATAATGATCTGAAATGGTTATTTACTCTTATGCTTCCATTCAGTTATGTTTAGCCTTTTTATGCAGTCAAAAATCGTTAATTCAAACACCCATAATCCGAAATGATCTATAATCCGGACCTCAAAGCTACAAACTTTCTGCGCATGCGTCGCTTTGACGCATGCGCGTAAGACCTTTACGGCTGCGCATATGCGTGTGTGCATGCGCATAATACGTTTACACATGCGCGTTTAATCTATAACGGACGGTATAAGCTAAAATTATCTAATTATCTATTTCAGTTAATGTTGCAAACTGCGTTGTTCCTTAATCTTCGAATTGGATCCGGCTTATTATTTTTTGCAGACTGTTAGAGCAATTTTATAAAAGTAAGCTTGAACGTTCTATTATTTCAAATAAAATTTCCGATGCTGGAGCTTCCAAAGGATCTACAAAGCGAAAGTATGCTTCGATGTCCATCAAACAAAAAGAGGAATTGCTGCAAAAAATGGATAAAGGCATATCCTTTGTTTCTCTAACCTTTTCGAAATCTGTTTATCAATTTCACGCTGCTCTGCGGCGGCGGGTGGGGCGGAAGAACGCCGCGGCGCGCAATGAATTGGAAGTTGATCTGTCAGCACTATCCTTATCTTCAGAGCAGATGTTTTTATTTTATTTGGCTTATAATTCCTTACTAAATGTAGTATTTCATCTCCATGTACCCCGTCATTGATATGATTTAAATTAAATTCCTCGTCATTATAATTCGCTTCCGATAGGGAAGAAAGTGACACAGAGGTTATTGAAAACGAAAAAATTTCGATTGACAAATTAGTCGGTATTCTCGACTCAGCAGTTATAGGACTTGAACAGCGGAACTTTGTAACTGAACAAGAAATTATATCTGTTTATAGAATTAAAGAGAAAGTATTATCACATAAAAGGAAGCAACTTAAACAACTTACATTGAAAGAAATGTTTAATAAAGTAAACAAATAAATATTAAGCTTTTTTTTTTTTTTTTTTTTTTTTTGTAAATTTTGATACCCTTTAGATCATAATTGTTCTTTATTTCATAAATTATGGTTTCATATTTTTAATTTTATAATTTCTGCATGCCATCTTACCAGATTTAAACTGATGATTTATAATGCGAAAAAATCGATAATCCGGAATCGACGAAGTACCGACGAGTCCGGATTAACCGGAAGTACCGACGAGTCCGGATTTTGAGTGTATAAATTATAATAATAATAAAGTATTATATGAAATTAACCTTTCGTGTAAATTAAAACATCAATCTTAGATAGTTATTTACTATTATACTTCTTTTCTTGCGTTAGGGTTGCCGCAATTATTTTTGGCAACCCTGGCATCAACAATAGTTTGGGATTTTTTACGGCCCTCAAAACCAAATAGTACCATTTAAAGTTTTATTTGAAACTTTCCTATAAGCCTTCATTCCCTTAATTATCAGTGCCTGAATAGTTAAATGTTGTAGCGCGTGTGAACGAATGCAAAATTTCTATTTTGAAAAAAGTAGTTAAAAGCCGAGTTAAGAGAGCGTTATCGGCTTTAGCTGCCGTCTCTGCCATAGATACGTTTGCTTATTGCTGGTTCAAGTGGCTTATATTACATTGCTTTGCTGCCACTAGTTTAGAAGGGGGTTGAAATTACGGATCTCGCTGAGCTCTGTAGGTTAGTTTTATCACTTGTTAATAATTCAACTTTCAGTTTTAATTATCTGACTTTCAGTTACCGCCCAGGTAAAGTTGAAGTTTGTTAATAAAGGGTACATGAATATATTTATATAGCCATTTCTGCAGATGCAAAAAAATGTGATTTTTCTCGCATAAAAAGCATCACTTAGTCTATTCATATAAATTGTTGCAAATACAAATTTATATATTAGAAGCTACACAACAAATAAAAAATTATAGTTAATGTAAAAAAAAATTGCTGTTGAACTCTTCATAAGGAAAAAGAAAATTGATAGCACTTCAAAATCCATAAAATAATCCTTTCCTGTGTTGAATGCTCCATATATCTTGGGACTATTTTCATTTCTAAATTAACAAGAAAATTACATATTGCATGTGCTCTCACAAAATGCCACCAAAATTCCATCAAGTATTTTAAAAATGCTTGATATCCCATGTTTAAAACATAGCCACTAACTGGATTAAAACATACTGCAGTAGAAGACCTACAAATGGAAGAAGCCTACAATCAAGTTCTATTTCCATATTATTAAACTTCCAGAAACTATGAAATTCTAAACAGTATTTTACAATATTTAACGAATATTGTAAACATATCGTGAAAAATCTGGCACACAGAGAATTTGGAATTTTTATCAAAATATCACCTAGGTCTTTCATACACCATGTAAAAGCTATTTATTTTTTACAAAATATGGATTATAAATAACATTGATTAGATATTATTAAAATGCATATATAAATCTCAAATGTTCAATTTTTCATGAAGGTTTTTTTTTTTTTTTTTTTTTTTTTTTTTTTTTTTTTTTTTTTTACAGATGAGTGAAAATAATATAAAAAATAAATAGAGCGCTAGGAATTGATTTTACACACAATTCATGGACCAACTTTAATATCAATTGTCAAGAAGGCTGATTATTATATTAAATCAATAAAATAAGCAATGTATAATTTTAATTTAAATATAAATTTAAGATGCACTATAATGAATAAATGTCTCTAAGAATGTTGTTTCCCAAAGTAGCATAGATGATGAACTAAAGATCTCACAGCAAATGTTGCCATGCCATGAGCTTTGGATTCTGGCAGCGTAATGGAATGTAACAGCTAGAAAGCATAGGAAGATAACAATATAAATTTTCTCGCGAACGGGCTGGCTGCATGGGCGTTTTCGTGGTTTTCCGCATGTGTTACATGTATACGAGCCAGTTTCCCTTAGAAAGTCCTCCACGAAGGCATCCTTCCCCTTAGGCAGATAGCTCTAGTGGGCTTTGCCATAATTAAATAAACCAAACCAAACAATATAAATATTTCTGATCATAACATTTTATACCTTTTTGTTGCCTTTTCTATCCTCGTCAATATTATAACACATATGCCATTTATTTCTTTGGATACTTTTAATGCAACTGTTTAACTCCTATAATGTTTCTCTCAATTCTTACTTTAGTTATTGCTTGTATACTTTTGTCATTTTTGTTTTGATGTGCACATGTATTAAAATAACATAACAATTTGTATAATGCATGCTTCAGTGGGCCAAAAAAATTAAAATAAAAGTAGTGAAATTTCACTACTTTTATTTTATTATTATTTTTTTTTCTTCAAGTAATGAACAATCATGTGATTTATGTACATGAAATGGTACCAAATAATCTTAGATTTTGGGAGGGATACAATCAGTTACATATTTAACGTTAAAAGATGTTGAGCGTAGGGAAGAAATATCAGATAAATTTCTCCAAACAGGAAAATATTTGAAAAATCTTTCTTTTCATAGAATATGTGTATGCACTTAATAGTTAATAAAATATGAATCATTCTATAAAATGAACTAGCAAATTTTTACGAGAATTTTATTTTTGCAGAATGAAAGTCAATATTAAGTTTGCCAAACCAAACCAAAGATAAGAGGGAAAATAATTTAAAATATAGCCTATTATGCCTCCTTTAAAAAAATCTACTTATTTACAACCAGTTTCAATTTGTTTAGTCATTTTTTTGTGCATAAGGACCACAGCAGCTGATCCGTGCTTGCATGTACCACGCATGTGTTTCAGGAATTAAATAACATGCTTCATTTAACTGTCATTTCGCAGAACAGTACCCACCTGCTCTTAAAATGTAAAAAACAGACATAATGGTTATTCTTTTTCCCATGCAATTTCCTGTTTATTTAAGAACAGAACATTACCTATCAGCCATAAAGTTAGTCACACAATTTTTGCCAATTTACAAAGTTGTCAACTAATTGAATGGATTAAGATAATAAGCGTAAGATAAGAAAAATATTAAATAAAATAAATGCTTGTATAGCTTTGAAAGTTTCAATCTCGTACAGAGAAGGGTTTTTACATTCATAAATCAAAGCTGCTAATGAAAATCAAAACTCTTTATATTCCTCATACAAAAGTCCTATAATGCTCTTTATTTACCGATTATATAGATGAGATTTAAATTAATGTAATTAACAATTAATTAGCAAAAATGCAGTCACCTGCTGGTATGGGATCGCCTGCTCATATTGGATAATATAAATACAGTCAAAAGTCGTTAATTCGGACACCCATAATCCGGAATCATCTATAATCCCGACCTCAAAGCCACAAACTTTCTGCGCATGCGCGTAAGACCTTTACGGCTGCGAATATGCGTGTGCGCAAGCGCATAATACGTTTACGCATGCGCATTTAATGTATAACGGACAGTATAAGCTAAGCTAAAATTATATAATTCAGTTAATGTTGGAGATTGCGTTGTTCCTTAATCTTCGAATTGGATCCGGCTTATTATTTTTTGCAGACTCTTAGAGCAATTTTATAAAAGTAAGCTTGAACTTTCGATTATGTCAAATAGAATTTCCGATATATATTTACTAATATGTAAAGGATCTACAAAGTGAAAGTATGTTTCGAAGTCCATTAAACAAAAAGTGGAATTGCTGCAAAAAATGGATAAAGGCATATCCTACGTTTCTCTAACCATTCCGAAATCTGTTTATCAATTTCACGCTGCTCAGCGGCGGGGGGGGGGGGACGCCGCGGCGCGCAATGAATTGGAAGTTGATCTGTCAGCACTATCCTTATCTTCAGGGCAGATGTTTTTATTTTATTTGGCTTATAATTCCTTACTAAATGTAGTATTTCATCTCGATATACTCCGTCTTTGATATGATTTAAATCAAATTCCTCATCACTATAATTCGCTTCCGATAGTGAAGAAAGAGACACAGAGGTTATTGAAAACGGAAAAATTTCGATTGACAAATCAGTCGGTATTCTCGACACAGCAATTATAGGACTTGAACAGCGGAACTTTGTAACTGAACAAGAAATTATATCTGTTTATAGAATTAAAGAGAAAGTATTATCATATAAAACGAAGCAACTTAAACAACTTACATTGAAAGAAGTACTAATTCAGAAGTCAAACAACAAAAATCAGCGTAATATTTACAAAATTTTCACAGGACTAGTTTCGATGGTTTTACCGAACCACCATCTTCAGCTGCAAAACCGCAAATGAACCAGATAGGAAATTATTTACAAAGTTTTCACAGGACTAGTTTCGATGGTTTTAGCGAACCACCATCTTCAGCTGCAAAACCGCAAATGAACCAGATAGAAAATGTTTCCTATCTGGTATTGTAAATATAACGCTTATTTTTATTGTTTGACTTCTGAATTAGTATTTATTCGGCGTGTTATTGTGTCTTAATTATTGAAAGAAGTGTTTAATAAAGTAAACAAATAAATATGAAGCTTTTTTACTTTTTGTAAATTTCATAAATTACGGTTTCATATTTTTAATTTTATAATTTCTGCATGCCATCTTACCAGATTTAAACTGATGATCTGTAATCCGGAATCGCCGAAGTCCCGACGAGTCCGGATTAACGACTTTTGACTGTATTTGCATTCAAACAAACTTTTGCACTATTTACAAACGGAAATTTTACACACAATTAATGGTACACAGTATATTGAATGAAATTAGCCACTTAATTTTTACGGAAAACTAAGCTAAGTAAATATAGCACCACTAACATATATTCGTTAGTATTTCAAGCGATAGCAACATAAGGAGGCGGTCTTCGAAATGAGCAATTGCGAGCGCTTGGATGCAATCCAAAGTGAGCATTTGGGAGTGCTTGGACGAAATCCCTTTTACCCTCTGTTTATTCCGAAACCGGGTGATGAGCGAAAGTGAGGTTTGCGGTCTAGACGCTTGTAGTAAAAATACGCGAGAAAACTAGCGTCTGAGGGCCTGGACGCTTGTGTATATATGGGGCGCAAGGAACAGAAATGAAGTCAGAATAAAGGGAAAAATCAACTTTCTGTTCGGTCTCTTTTAAAATACTCGGCAACAGAAAATATTAATTTGACTTCTACATGGCTGGTAAAGGTGTTGATTTAGAGCTTAAAAAGGTATTTCGAAAGGCGTATTGGTATTGTTCTGCTATCGGAACCGGATTCAGAAGTGTATGAAGGTGTGTGTGTGTGTGTATATGACTTTTGCAGCAATTGCGCAAGTAGTAGAATAACTCGATTTCGCACTAAGTGAATTTAAGATCATACAACATATATGTATATATGTATACACAGGCATGCATTCGTACTTACACACACACACACACATATATATAGGTGCATACATTTTTGAACCCGGTCTTGATAAAAATTATTTTTAAGATTTATATGTTTAAAATTCTTGTCTATATTAAAACACATTATATGGAAAGTTACTAACTTTAGAACTGAATATTTTTCATTTATATTGATCGGTATAAATTTGTATGATTTCAGATGTATTTTTAGTCCTTTCGAAATGGAAGAATAATATTTTGATTATGTCATTTGTACTCTGATTTTTGAACGCTGTAAAACTGTAGGTTTTTTTACTTCCTTCCTAACTGATTAACGCTTTTTTTTCCTCTCTTTTCTTTTTAAATTAATACCCATAAGTGATACGAAATGAGGTTTGTCAGATGTCTTTTTTTTATTTTTATTTTTTTTTTATGAGATATTTCACTGGTTTGAAATAATATCTTCAAGATGAAAGTTTACTGGTGTTATTTTCTCAAAATAAAATTTGTTGGTTGATAGGAAATGAGGTGGATTCTTCTTTTCTAATTTTGGAAAACATTTTCTTCTGAAATTCTGCCTTTGTTGCAAACCATTTTCTCCATGTCTTTGTGCCATGTGTCATTCTTGTCCACAGCTGGTAGTTTGGCTTCATCTGGTACCTTTCAAGACATTTATTTATCTGGTGACATGTGTGCAGTCATTTTGTCTGTCTTTCAGGCAGAAATTTAGAAGGATTGTCTTGTTTTCCTGAAGTATTTTAAGTTGAATATCATAATGAATGTGCATGGAACATTTTCTTTCGTAGCTAGAAGAGGTGATGCGCCGAAAATGGCATTGTTCATGTAAATGGAACGATTTCTTGTTTTCCTGAAGTGTTGTGAATTGAATATCATGGTGAATATGCATGGGAGGTTTGTGAAACATTATTTTATAAGGGTTAGTGATAGGGATCATTGAGGCAAGTGAGAGTAACAAGATGGTAAATTGATATATGAAGTTAATTTGTGAAGAAAAATGCTTTTTACATTACAGATTATTCAAAGGACTCGCTACAAGATTTCAATAAGTACATGATATTGCTATACTGTCTATACGCTATCGTAACTTTGAAATGAAAAACGAGTATCAAATAAATGATGATGATGGTATTAATTAGAATCAGTTCCTTAGTAAGAGAGAAATATGTTAGAGTTTAATTTCCCAAACAGGGACATGGTGGGACAGTTCTTTTCGACTTAAGCAATTTTTCTATGATAAATCTCTAGAACCAAGTTTCAGATATTGCAATACTATTGTGAACATTCTATACAATTGGTACTGGTAAATGCAAGAAGAGTTTTCTGAATAAAAAATGTTTAAGTACTCAAGACGTATAAATACATATTCTACAGTTAAGAAATACTTCTATTCTGTTTACATTCTGTTTACATACAGCAACTAAAAGCTGTGAAATAGACCTCAGCAATGCCATCAGTGATTGTGCAGACAGAAAAACAAGCAAAATAATTATACATAAGAGACAACTCTCCTGGTTTTACCGGGAGACAGGATCACATAAACTCCTGTTTTTAAATTTTTAGCCTGAACTAAAGAAAATGTTTCCCAACAGTAAATGAAATTTATTAAATTAACAAAAATTATGTATATTCCATTTGTCTGCTCCCCTTCCCAGTGATTTTTAGAATAACTGGTTAAAAATTTTATTTGATCTTAAGTGTCTTTACCTACTGTAAACGTCTGTAAAATTTTGTATGAAGATTCAACAAATGTTTAATTAATTAGTATATGTATTTAATTTTTTTTTTTTTTTTTTTTTTTTTTTTTACATTTATGCAATATAGGGTACATTACTAAATTTATCCACATAATAGTATGTACATGAATTATTAATTTTATTTTCATTATATATAAACATACTTTGGTAAACTAAAGCTTTTCTTTTCTGCTTAGAATTTATTCAGTAGAAATTTATAAAATGAAATTAGCCAGTTTTAAAATTTGTAATGTCTAATTGAATATGAATGTATTTAATTAGATGTTTTAAGTCTTAAATTGGCTGACATTGTTAATTTAGTTCTGATGTAAAATATATTTTAATAAATCTAAATAGTTCAGTGTTAAAAATATATTTATGGGTGCCCCTTGGCGAAAATCTGCGATTTTTGGCGATACATGGATGTCGACTTTGTGCAATTCTTTGACTCCCAAAATCACCGCTACACAAAGACAAGATAACAAGACAAAGAATTGCACAAACTCAGTATCCAGGTACACATCGACCTATTTTCACTTTAAAAAAAAAAAAATCAGAGAATCGCACAAACTTGGCATTGTGCACTCCCTTGACTTTATCCATGTACACATCGATCTATTTTCTCTTTAAAAAAATATCAGAGAATTACACAAATTAGGTATCACACACTCCCTTAATTTTGTCCATGTACACATTGAACTATATTCACTTAAAAAGTCAAAGGAGCAGCCAACAAAAAATATATAATCTGAATAAACTACATTTTAAATCAAACAATGAAATAACATAGAAAAGGAAATTCATCTTTGTACTATACAAGGGAAATATCCACTTACCTTATTTATAAATTAACGTGTCTTCAGACAAACAAAATTCCTTAACGGCATCCAAAAACCTCCTAAAGTTATCTGAATTAGAATCTGTATACTGGCATCGCCACATAAATTCGCTAAAGTAAGAGTAAAAAATATTCTCCTTAGTGACTCCAAAGTTCAATCTTGTGCATTTCCTTTCAACAAACAGGATGCTTAATAATGGCTACTAATTAAACCTTCATTTACACACCAGTCAATTAATGCTGTTTTTCCCTTTCTTTCCAAAAACTAAATATAAATAATTCAGTGGTAAAAATATATTTACGGTTGCCCCTTGGCGAAAATCGGGGATTTTTGGCGATACATGGATAATGACTTTGTGCAATTCTTTGACTCCAAAAATCACTGCTACACAAAGACAAGATAACAAGACAGAGACTTGCAAGAACTCGGTATCCACGTACACATCAACCAATTTTCACTTTAAAAAAAAAAAAAAAACACAAATTCGTGCCCTTGACTTTATCCAAGTACACATCGACCTATTTTCACTTAAAAAACATCAGAGAATTGCAAAAACTAGGCATCGTGCGCTCCCTTGATTTTGCCCATGTACATATCGAACTACATTCACTTATAAAGTCAAAGGAGCAGCCAACAAAAAATATATAATCTGATTAAACTACATTTTAAATCAAACAATGAAATAACAAAAAAAAGGAAATTCATCTTTGCACTATACAAAGGAAATATCCACTTACCTTATTTATGAATTAACGTGTCTTCAGTCAAACAGAATTCCTTAACAGCATTATCTGAATTAGAATCTGTATACTGATGTCGCCACATAAATTCACAAAATTAAGAGTAAAAAATATTCTCCTTAGTGCCATTATTGTCCAAAGTCCGACCTTACACATTTCCTTCCTACAAACAGGACACTTAATAATGGCTATTAAGTAAACCTTCATTTACACTCCAGCTAATTAATGCTCTTTTCCCCTTTCTTTCCAAATTGTACAAAACTTCAAATTACTCTTACCACATTCAGCCATTTTACTGTCTAAACTACAAAATAAGCAATTTACATCCTAACCAACACACACCACAAGCCCTTATAAATCTTTTCCTATAATTCAAAATTTACCGCAATCATGCAACTGATTACGACATAATAGGGTTTCTATAACATTCAACTACTCAGGTTACCATAAATGAAACAGCAACTTCACGATAATACAAGGGGCACCCTTCAATCTACTCCAACCAGTTCAGTAACTTGAATCGTGTTATAAAGCCAATTTAATTCAGTTTGGAGTTCTTTTGAAATGGCACCGCCATGCTCACCTTCCGGTAACTAAGGCTGCATTCATACGGGGGCATAAGTGGTTAAAGCTGAGTTCCGTTGCCAAGGCAACCAGTCTATGATACATCACAAAATGTGGTTTAGGGCGTAACCTCTTGGTGTAAGGTTCTAAGTTTTCAACTTTACGGCGAGTTTGGGATAAGCGTTGACCAATCAGAGCGAAACTAAAATGAAGCGGCTTTCTGCAGACGATTTTCCTGTTACATCGAAGGAGACTTTTTTATTTAATATGGAGCACATCGTATCCGAACGAAATAATGAATTGATCTCGCAGGAAGTCTACGATAATGACATACATTTTTTTAATGAGTTTGCATAATAAATTGAAAAATATGGATGGAACTCGTAAAGCAAAAATTAAGCTCAGAATCGTGCACACTGTGTATGATCCTGTAGGTAGATGATTAATCCCATACATTATTTTTCATTTTATTATGAAAATTCTTTAAAAAATGCATGCTTGCAAAAATTTTATTTTTTATGTGTAAATTATTATTACAGTCAAAAGTCTTTAATCCGGACTCGTCGGGACTTCGGCGATTCCAGATTATTGTTTTTTCTGGATTATAGATCATCAATTTAAATCTGGTAAAATGGCATGCAGAAATTATGCTGCTTCCATTGATGATGGCCAAGCATTCTCTGCTATTACACGCATCCTCTGAGACTAGAACAAAGTTTCTATGATGATTTCTCTAGCAGAAATAATGGCACAAAAATTGAATATTCTGTAGGTTCCTTCCCTTATATCTTCTTCAAAGTGTGCTAGAGAGCTGTGCATTTCACATCATTCACAAAACGCGGCAATGTGCGTCTACCCTGAAATTTCATAATATTCAGGCTGCTCCTTGGTGTTGCGTTTTCAGTGTCGGGTAGTATACTTGCGGACAATAGTTAGACAGTTGTCCTGGTTTGTTAGTCTGAAAAAAAGCGACCCTTTGCCTAAGAGAAGCACTAATTAAGGATTGATAAAATGAACATTTTTAAGTATTCAGATGTCTTGAGTATCATTTTTATTACTGAAATAGTAAACTTTCTTACACTGAAGTAGTATTTATTAAGATCATTAACTTTTTCCCCCACCCCCCAAAAATGTTAAATGTTATTATGTGGTGTATTTTCTTAGTCTTAAATCCATTTTTAAATCATGTATAGAAGAAAATCAGTCCACGTGTGGTTGAATGCGTGGAGGTAATAGTACTGTAACAGTGATTACTAAAGTTTTACTTGTGTTTGTAATGCAAAATGCTAAAAATGTTTATTAATAGGAATTTTTGGTAATTGTGCATCATCCCATTGACAGTTCAGCGATTACTTGCTGTGTTTGTAATGCAAAATACTGAAAATGTTTATTAATTTTTGGTACTTGTGCATCATCCCATTGACAGTGAAATAGTCACCATGCAGCACAATTTGGTGCCAATTATATGGATAAATGTGACGTCAAAATGCACCATAACATCTGTGCTTTTGTTTGGTGCAATCCATCATTTGTTTTTTATGAACAAATATATAAATTAACTATTATTGCTGTATTTTTCGTGCATTAAAAAAAAAGTTAAAATTTAGCACCTGTCCTTTATAGAAAACCAGCATTGGATTATTTTCAAAGCTATGTTATTCTAGCATTAAAAAAAAATTGCATTAATGAACATAATATGATCTGCTGAATAGCAACATAATATATTGGAACAATTACCTGTAGGAGGTTTGTACTCATAGCATTGTGAATTTCCAGTAAAACCAGAGGCCTTAACAAAATAGTAGAAATCAATGAAAACCTTTTTACAAAGTTCAAAAATGCAACTGGTCAAGTATGGATTTTTTATTAAATACAGAAGCATTACTTCCTTCAGAATTCCATCTAAATGATTGGTGTAACTTTTCTGGGATTTCCACCAACTTTCATGGTCAAAGGGATGATATGTAAGCACCAGTTTTTTTAGTGAGTTTTCATTTGAATTTTGTCTGTTCACAAGTTTGTTCTGTAATATTTCTTCATTTCTTAGGATTTGAATAACAGAGAGAGAGAAATAAAAATATCTTTCCAATCACTTTACATTGAGAGGTGGAATTCTGTTGAGAGCCAAAAATTGTATTCACCAGGCTCTTTAATTTTCAGTTTAAGATGGGATATTTTTATCCAGATTTTGGCAGTTGTCAAATTGAAATTGTGTAATCTTGCAACTAACTTTTAAAACCTAACATAATTATCTTTGGAATCCTCCCATTTAGTAGATATATCAATTTAGCTACTGCAAGAAAATCTAAATAACTATGTGTCTGTCACTTATGTTATTTCAGATAGAATTCAATGAACAGTTGATATACAGTCAAAAGTCGTTAATCCGGCTCGTCGGGACTTCGGCGACCCAAAAGTAATACCCAAAATTAATTCCAGTAGGAGAATTCAGGGTTTTTTTAATCAAAAATAAGATTTTACTATTTAAATATTATATAATAATTATACTATTATTTAAACAACAAGTCAGAGACAGAATGCTACAAATATGAATCATAGCTTCTTATAGATCATTATTAAATAGAAGTGCAGTTGCTATGGGTTTACTAAGAAATTACAAAGGTATTACACCTCTACCACCATCTCACATTGAGAAAACCATATAGCTCATATTATGCCATTTGGTAGCAAATGTGTTAATGTACATAAAACTCTATTGTGGCAGCAAACTCTGAAAGTAAGGAATCTTTCTACAAATGTAATTAGCATAATTATTTGTAATTTATTTATCAGGTACAAGTTGATGACTTTTAAAAAAATTGCTAAATTGTTGATATTTATCGCAAGTTGGCAAATGAACATACAGTCAAAAGTCGTTAATTCGGACACCCATAATCCGGACCTCAAAGTTAAAACTTTCTGCGCATGCGCCGCGTTGGTACGCGTGCGCGTAAGACCTTGACTACTGCGCATATGCGTGTGCGCAAGTACAGAATACGTTTTCACCTGCACGTTTAATGTATAACGGACGGTGTAAGCTAAAATTATCTAATTATCTATTTCAGTTAATGTTAATGATTGCATTGTTCCTTAATCTTCGAATTGGATCCCGTTTATTATATTTTGCAGACTGTAAGAGCAATTTTATAAAAGTAAACTTGAACTTTCGATTATGTCAAATAGAATTTCCGATGCTGGAACTTCCAAAGGATCTACAAAACGAAAGTATGTTTCGATGTCCAACAAACAAAAAGTGGAATTGCTGCAAAAAATGGATAAAAACATGAAGAATGGGACAGAGAGGTTAGTGAAAACAAAAAAATTTCGATTGACAAGTTAGTCGGTATTCTCGGCACAGCAATTAACGGGACTTGAACAGCGGAACTTTGTAACTGAACAAGAAATTATGTCTGTTTATAGAATTAAAGAGAAAGTATGATCACATAAAACGAAGCAACTTAAACAACTTACATTGAAAGAAATGTTTAATAAAGTAAACAAATAAATATTAAGCTTTTTTTTTTTTTTTTTTTTTTTTTTTTTTTTTTTTTTTTGTAAATTTTGATACCCTTTAGATCATAATTGTTCTTTATTTCATAAATTACGGTTTCATATTTTTAATTTTAGAATTTCTGCATGGCATATTACGAGATTTAAACTGATGATTTATAATCCGGAAAAATCGATAATCCGGAATCGCCGAAGTCCCGACGAGTCCGGATTAACGACTTTTGACTGTATTTAAAATACAAATTTGAAATCTTAACTAAAGATTATATGATACAGTAAATATTATATATATTATAAGATATGATACATGACTGTTGTTTTCCCTGAGTACAGAATGATCCATTTTTGCTTTAAAAAAAGTCAGAGAATTGCATAAACTAGGCATTGTGCACCAGCTATTATCATCATTGCCTAGCAGTGAAAAAAGTAAGGTTACTAATGCCAATGATTATAAATTACGGAGTACCTATGGTTCAAAACCATGTACCTCCACATCAGAAAAGTATCTAAGCAGTGAGCAGAAATAGGAAAAATGCATAAATGGTTATCATGATGCACACTAGAGGGAGCCACATTAGCTCAAGAAAGTTTAGGGATAGGAAAAATCAAGATTTGTTTGGAAGTTTTGGTTTTAAACTTTTTTATGTTTTTTAATTTTTTTTTTTTTAACTTTTATATTTTTATAACGCATAAATACAACAGTAAAGCAGAAAGCGGATAGGAAAGATTTTGCAGATTAATAGGCTCATTGGCACATGGCACTAACCATAGTGAAGTAAAGTATTAAATTTTCACAAGGAAATATCCAGGGCAGATGGATTTAATACTGAACAGATTGATAACAATGCAGAAGTGGCCACTTTTCAGTAAAATTGGAGTAGAAGATAGCAATTATGGCAAAGCAATTAATGGCAGTACGTCCTTCCTTCATGGGTTGGGTGCTGGAACTGAGAAAAGAACTTTGGAACTTTTGGCCATCAGCAAGGAAACAATATCCTGCTTTTGCCAGTTTCTGATGTAGTCTTGTGTAGGGCCTGACAGCAAAGAAACCTGAATGGAAGGTTCTCTCGTAGAGGTGGAAATGTGTGGTGAGTAATAGGAAAAAGAATCTCCTTGCTCCTGTGCTGGTGCTTTTTAGATGGATTCCGTCGAGCAGACGCTGGAGGGAGGAACTTCGGATGTCTTACGTAGGATAACCAATTACTTCAGATGAGTTATGGAGGTGCAATACACAGTTTTAGAATGTAAGATAAATATTCAAAGTACAGTAATTACTAGCAATAAAATATATACATTAAACAACTCAAAAGTTCAGGGAATGATGCTTGAGCAAATGCAATATGAAATGCACCGGTGTTGCTCAGCCATTCAGCTGCAAGTCCTTAGTATGCAATACACAGATATTTAAAACAAAAATCTTTCATCGAAAATATGTACATATACAGTCAAAAGTCGTTAATCCGGACTCGTCGGGACTTCGGCGATTCCGGATTATGGACCATCAGTTTAAATCTGGTAAGATGGCATGCAGAAATTATACAATTAAAAATATGAAACTGTAATTTATGAAATAAAAAACAATTATGATCTAAAGGGTATCAAAATTTACCAAAAAAAAAAAAAAAAAAAAAGCTTAATATTTATTTGTTTATTTTATTAAACATTTCTTTCAATGTAAGTTGTTTAAGTTGCTTCAATTTATGTCATAATAATTTCTTTTTAATTCTATAAACAGACTTAATTTCTTCTTCAGTTAAAAAGTTCTGCTGTTCAAGTCCTATAATTGCTGTGTCGAGAATACCGACTAATTTTGATTACCCACTACAGATATGGGACTACATTTTTGTCAATTGAAATTTTTTCGTTTTCAATAACCTCTGTGTCACTTTCTTCACTATTGGAAGCGAATTATAATGACGAGGAATTTGATTTAAATCATATCAAAGATGGACTACATCGAGATGAAATACTACATTTAGTAAGGAATTATAAGCCAAATAAAATAAAAACGTGCCCTGAAGATAAGGATAGTGCTGACAGATCAACTTCCAATTCATTGCGCGCCGCGGCGTTGCCCCCTCCCCTGCCCGCCACAGAACAGCGTGAAATTGATAAACAGATTTCGGAATGGTTAGAGAAACGAAGGATATGCCTTTATCCACTTTTTCTTTTACTTCGAAACATACTTTCGCTTTGTAGATCCTTTACATATTAGTAAATATATATCGGAAATTCTGTTTGACATAATCGAAAGTTCAAGCTTACTTTTATAAAATTGCTCTAACAGTTTGCAAAAAATAATAAGCCTGATCCAATTCGAAGATTAAGGAACAACGCAATCTGTAACATTAACTGAATTAGATAATTTTAGCTTAGCTTATACCGCCCGTTATACATTAAATGCGCATGCGCACACGCATATTCGCAGCCGAAAGACATACGCGCGACGCATGCGCAGAAAGTTTGTAGCTTTGAGGTCTGGATTATGGGTGTTCGAATTAACAACTTTTGACTGTATACATTAACCACTCATATTTCTCAGGAAAAAGTGTAGTCCCATATCTGTAGTGGGTAATCAACATTAATTTAAGGTTTAATGTAGAGTGGCTCAACATTAATCTAATTCTTAGCTACTCATTGGTTGGCATCTTCACGTGCCCCGGCATGAGGAGATGTTAGCAGAGTAACAGCAATTTTACCATGAAAGCGTGAAAATATTATTAAAACATGAAGTATTACCACTTAAAATGTTCAGAAATTTAAATCCAAATTAAATTTGATGATAAAAAGGACGTCAGAAACATTTAAGTAGGAAAAACAATGTCACTCTGTATCTGGGTTGTTTCTTGAGATTGTGACGACTTCTGATTGGTCGACGAGATCTGAACTCAAGAGATGGGCGGAAATATTTGTCTTCAGCCCAAGATTTTGTAGATAAGAATATTTGTGAAATTAGCTGGATTTTTGTTGATAATATTGTTGGGAAAGTTGTTGCTTATTCTGCTGAGGTAGTTCTGAATAGTATCCATTTTCAAGTTGGAAAGGAGGTCTTATTCCAAACATAGTGAGAAGCTTTTATGATGATTCATAGCACCTTATTTTGAATCACTTGGAGTTTGCTAATCTCGTTTGCTGTGTAGTTTGCCCAGGCCAGGGAAGCATACGTGAGAATGGGCCGAATTATAGCCTCATATATCCTCTTTTTTAGTCTGAGGAAGAGGTTTTCATCCATTAGAAGAGGGCCTGAAAATGATCCTGTGTGCTTTTTCACGTACTCTAAGTATATGATCCTTCCAATAGTAGTTCTTGTTTAGAGTAACTCCCACATAATTTGCTTTTTCAACTCTAGGGATGATTTTGCCAAAAAGTTTAATCTTAGTTCTGACACATTTACGCTTTCTGCGTTTTCAGATAGTAGAATCTTGGATTTTTCTGGCTGAATACATGTTTTCCAACGACTGCACCACTCCTCAATAGCTGGGATTTCGGCTTGAATTCTCGCCAAGGCATGATCAGGGTTTAGACACTTGGCTAATGCTGTATCATCAGCATAGCTAGCTGTGAGAAGATTCATATTGTCCGGGAAGCATGGGAAATCGTTGGAATAGATGATGTAAAAAAGTGGACCTAAATTTGAACCTTGAGGAATGCTTGCATGAATATTTTTTACACATGAAGTCGCACTTCCAAGTTTAACGGTGAAAGTTCTATTTTCAAGGAAGGACTTGATAATCAATATCAGATTCCTGGAGAATCCGAGATGGATTAGTATATAGATCAGTCCTGGATGCCAGACACGGTCAAAGGCCTTTGCCACGTCTAGCATCAGGATAGCAACACTCATTTTGTTGTGCATAGCTGTGTCGATGAACTCCGTAAGCCTAACTAACTGCGTTGTAGTAGATACTCTTTTCCGAAAACCATGCTGGTGGTCAACGAGAAAATCGAAGTTTTCTTGCATTCTGAGATAAATAATACGTTCCTGGATCTTGCTTATGGAGGACAGCAGGCCTGATGGGTCTAAAGTTTGCTGGATTATCCTGTGCTTTCCCTGGCTTAGGAATAATCAAGATGCTGAATCAGATAAGTGTGAAATAATTTTGATACAAACATGCATTGAAAATGCCTGTTAATTTGCATATGGTCTTAAAGGGCATGTTTTTTAGCATCTGGTTCGTAATCTCGTCCATTTTTGGAGCTAAAATTAAAGATCCTTTGATTAGTCCCTTGATAATGCTCTGCACTTCATGCAGTGTGGTTAGTTTGATAGGAGGTTCCGTTGTAGGGGAGTGCAGTCATTGATTGTTAAGGTAATAAACTTGAATATCCGAACTACAATCTGAAGAGAAGGAGTTGGGAATGAACTGCTCAGAAAGGTTTTCCACAAATAATACAACTTTGTCATGATTGGAGTAAGCAAACCCGTTATCGCATTTGAGCGGTTTTTTAGTAGAACAGGGGCATGTTAGTGTCCTTGAATGACGCTAGATGGTGCCAGGTTCGTTGTTGATCTTTTCCATCTTATCCTTCCATAAGCTGGAACGATGAGCCATGCTTGATTTCCCTATTAAGCATGTTAATTTGAGTTTTGATAGCAAGATCCCAGGTGAGATTGAATTCTTTTCGGCGATGATTTCGCGAATATTGGCTGGAAGCGTGTGCTCATGTCTGATACAGTCAACCTCAGTTGTAGCTAGGGACTTAACAGAATGCAAGTGCGAAGAAAAATTTTTTACATCATATTCAATGTCCGAAGGGCTTTGTAACGAGTCATGATGAAAATCACTGGTCATCAAAATATTATGATAAAGATTCTAATTGGTATACTTAATTGGAGGTAAGTTCTTAGCATTTTCCACTCCAAGGTAAGCAAGCACTACTGGCACATGATCAGAAGATATGTCACATGTTACTGTAAGAGCCATGGGAATATTATATGTTGTAATAAAAATATCCAGAATATCTGGTCGACGATATTAAGCCTAGAAGTAGTTTCATCTAACACATGCAGAAAAACAAGTTGATTACACATAAAATCATGCACGATGTGTCCATTATAATTCGAGTTGCGGCATCCCCTATCAAGATGCTTGGCATTTAAATCACCTCCTAGAAAGGTGGGGGGAGTTCGGGTTTATAAGTCCGTCCAGGATTGCAGAACTGAGTTTTTTCCAGAGCGGTTATACACAGTGACTTCCCCTATTTTGGGTAGATTCACTATCACTTTAACACTTTCCATACCATCACAGTTATCTCCACTTTTCAGATATGAGTCAAAAGTCACATGTACCACCATGATAAACAGCACAGGGATCCGGTGATTGTCTGTCATTTTTATAAGTAACATAATTTGCAAGCTAGGGAACTCTCCCTGGCTGGAGTCTGGTCTCTTAGACAAAGATAATGTCCAAGCCCTTCTCTTTGACATAATCACAAAATTCGTGACATTTACACATACTGCCATTGGTATTCCATTTACATAATTTTAAGTACTTCAAACCTTTCAAAGTATTGAATTTTAATGTGAGGAGGAATCAGAAAATTTGAGAACTACATAGCTCTCAAAAATATAGCATGTGGTGTAAAGCACTATAGGGAGCCACTTGTAGCTGAGGCAAAGCATTTTTGAATGCTAAAAGTAATTTGCTCTGGTCAATGCCAGGCTGGTTTGAAATTTGAATTATAGCCAAAGGGATTTTGGTGCAATTTTGAGTCTGATAAGCTTCTTGAGGAACCGAATAATTTGGAATAGGGGGAGGAGCAACCTGTTGAGTGCATGTTAAGGTATGAAATTCCGGGACAATGTCCGGAGTATGAAACTCTGGGACAAACTTTACTGTCACAGTTAAAAGTTGCAGCCAGACATGGGTTTGAGTTTAAATTTTTGCTGTTGTTGGGGGAAGAATCAATGGTCGAACTGGAATGAGTTGTGGTTCTATTTAGGTTTTTCTTTGCTCCAGGGAAGCGAGGACACGAACGGCAGTTCGCAGCATGAGAACCTTGGCAATTCGTGCACTTCATCAGCTCGTTGTAGGGCTTGGTGCAGTTACTTGAACATCGGTGCTGTGCCAGCACTGATGTTTCCTTCCTTTGAATCTTTCTCCTTGAAAATCGATGCCAAGAAGTTCCGTGATATTGAAGATCTCATCTACTTTCAGACTGTTGTAAATCTGGATGTAGAAAAGTGGCATTGGAGCTTTAGTCTTCCAGCACTTGGGTGTTTAGCTTGAGACTGAATAGTGGGGGCGTGATCTTGTGAACTTTAAACCCAGCGATTTCAATCGCAGTCTGTACGTCATTGATGGGAGTTATAGAGGGTAAACCTCGAACAACGATTTTTAAGGAGCGATCAGCTTTCAAAGTATGTAATTTAAATTCAATTTGGTTCTCTGAGAGGAATCTAATGAAAGTTCTATAATCCTTCATTTGCAGCATTTTATCTGAGAAAATCAATATCCTTTTCAAACTGAATAGTTTTTACGAAGTTGTTGCAAAAGAAAGTACCAATCAGCTCGTGGTTTGATAAATACAGGAGGATGAGTTTGAACTTTAGGAATAGCATTTGCTGCCAGCTGCATTGGATTAGTTTCAGAATTAGTTCTTGCATTATCTAAATTTTCAAATTTATTTGAGGTACTAGGAGTTGCTATTTTGGGTGAATGAGCATTAGAAGATTTTTTGGCTACAAGATGTTTAGGTGGGAGGGCTATCTGATTTCGAATTAGAATATTTTGCTGGGCTAGGTGGTGAAGGTTACTTGGTATTAGGGGTAGCATCATTTTCTTTCTGATTAAGCTTATTGCAATTCGCGAGGCATTCGCTTTCAGTTGTATGGAGAGTAAACAAATTAACCCCTAGGCTCGTACAAAGGATTTTTAAAGAAGTCAAAAGTTTCTCACCTTCGGCACGCATCTGTTTTAGCATGGCGTCCTTGGTTTCCGGTAGGTAATCTTTTTTTCTCAATCTACTGAATCTCAAAGTCATGCTCTGTGGTCCGGTTTTTCAAAGCATAGATTTGGATAGTATTGTTGGACACTTCATTAGGAGAAGTAGCAGGAGGAACAGTTGTATCCATATCCGAGTTCGTTATTATCTGGAGAGAAGGTAGAGGAGCAGTATCCACAAGAGAGGTATTGCCAGCTGGCAGCGCCGTATTCGTGTTAGGAGTTGCCATATTATTGAGCAGAGAGCTCTCTAGCGAGTGACCATCGCTGTCTGCATCCATGACGGGAATGTCAAAGTAAGGTTACCAGATTAAAATCATTATCTAACAGCAAAATTGCCAAATTCAGCATGTACCCATTGTTTCACTTTAGCCTGTTAATTATAATATGGTTAATTATAATATTATTATTAAATATTATAATTATATTATAATATTATAATTATAATTAAATTATAATATGCTCCAAGATAAGATAACCATGCCTTAACTCAGTCAAGATATTATAAAGGCAACTTACTAAAATCTCAGATTTCACTATCAAACTAAAATATTTTATTTACGATTACAAAATTGCATGTCTGATTCTGTCTGATGAGAACAAAGCAGTTTTCATGGAACTTACTATACCAATATGTACTTTCAGTAAAATAGAAATATTACATCAATAATTCTCCATACTGTATTCTTATAAGTTTTATATTAATAAAGCTGAAAAAGCACTTCTTTAAACAAATTGTGTTGATACTTAAAAATTACATATTCCACATTAGGGTAATTAAATTTGTGTTTTCACTGTGATGGCCACTTTAATAAGAAAGTATCACTGAAAATAATCACTTCATCTTTGAAAACAGAAACAACATGTACATGGTTTAAATAAGCTGCTGTTATTTGTAAAAATATAAGTGATATGAACTTTTTTAGTCCTAATTATTAACCTAATAATAATCTGTTTAAATATCAGATTAAAATATCTTTTCAAACAGTAACATTGTTAATTTTTCAGGCTTTTCAAGAGCTGCAAGCCAAAGTGCTTGATACAACTCAGAAATTAAAACTTGCTGATCTGCAGATTGATTCATTAACAAAAGCTATTCAGCATTCTGAACTTACACAAAAAGAATTAAAATCCTTGCCTGAAAACACACCCATGTATAGTGGTGTGGGAAGGATGTAAGTAGTCTTTTTTTGAAATTTTTTAAAATGTGAATTAATTAAATAATTTCTGTCAAATGTGAGGTTAACTGTTTAGAAGGTATGATCTGTTCTTACCTGTGCATTATTAACTGTTTTACCTACCTTTAATCTTGGGTATTGAGTCAGGAAATTATAAAAATGCCTTTGTAAAAACAATATCTCAATATCAAATAGTTTTTATTTTTGTGTGATTTTAATCAGAGTATTAACATGTAGTAGTGCATTGCATAATAATGCCAGTTTTTGCATATGAAGTACAATTATTACTTTGCAATTTTCATTATAAAACTAATTTTTTATAATTAATGCTTTTTGATGTTTGTAATTATTTTGTAAGTTTGATGTATTTAATTTGTGAAACATTATAACTTTTAGAATTTTTTTTTTATTTTTCATTTATTCTTGAATAAATATAGCATACTAGTACATGGACATGACCCATGACAAGTACTATATGTTTTGTAATAACATTCAATATTTATAAGGAAATTAAATCTAAATTACACCAGCAGTTAAGAATATGGCTGTGAATTCAACAACAAAAATGCCTAGTTGTGAGTCATGAACTAAGTGACTGAAAGTTGGCATTTGATGCAGTAAAATTATGGTTTCATATATGTTTCTGCAGCAGAAATTGCATTCAGATAGTTTCAGTAACCTTAAATTTCTTCACATCATCTTATATTTTGTAATAATCCTTGCGGTTTGAATTGTTGTTCTGATTTGATTATGTTGATTTTACTTGTAATAACCCGAAAAGTGCATTTCTAAACATTTCCTATGTTTTGAGTGCATAATGCAGAAAAATTTTGCTAAATGTTAATAAATATGCGACTGAATATAAAAAAGGTTTTTAAGTTAACATTAGTTAAAATTCACAGCTCTCATTTAGAAACCATGGTTTAAAACACAGATCTCAAAATATAATTGTGTTGTACCCAATTATATTTTGCCAAGAACATTTTGAACAGGAGCTGCTGAACACTAATCTTTGTACAAATGGGAGACGTTCAAATTTCTACGCGTCTAATTAAGATAAAATAACAAGCCGAACAAATATTAATTTAGAAGTCAAACAACAAAAATCAGCCTTATATATGCAAATTTTCACAGGACTAGTATCGATGGTTTCCTGAACCATCGTCCTCAGCTGCCAAAGCACAAATGAACAAGATAAAATATAGTCATTAGATAAGATAAGAATGGCTGCACAGGAGTTAAGCTACTGGCACCAATTGATGAAACAAGAACTAAAACATAATTTCCTTAAAGGCTGAAGGCAAAGGTGGATTGGAATTAGGGTCATTAACTAGAACAGAAAGATTTTTTTGAATATGAAACCAAAATATAATTAAAAAGTGGAAGATTTTTTTTTAATAATGTTGGCTGCAGAAAAATTGAAAGTGTGATTTTTTGGACCAACAATGCTGGGCAACAGAGAACTTCTGTGTTTCCTTTTTTCTAACATATGCTTCATGTTCCTTAATGCAAAATTTTAAGGCTCTCTTACTTTGACCAATGTAAATTAAACCACACTGGCAAGAAATCCTGTAAATACAGCAGGAATTCGTATCCGGAATGAGGTCCTTGATTTTTTGTTGATACGAAACTAAACAACTCAAAAGTTAAATTTCTGTAAAATACTTGAAATTTCTAGTTAATTTGTAGTAGGAAAGAAGGGAATGACAACAGAATTCTTACAATCTCCTAAGACGAGAGTATGCCTTTTGGTGTGCTGAGATGAGAATTAACTGCTTGATTAATAATGTTGGGTGAAAAGTCCCTGTCAATAGCTACTGTTTTAAAATAATTTAGTTCTTGATCAGGAATCAGTTTGGAGGAGCAAACTTGAGGTGCACAGAAAACGTAGGAATAAAATTTTTGTACAGAAAACGCAGGAATAAAAGCTAATTTTTGTTTAGTCGGATGATATGACTTGAAGCGTTGTGGAAGGCAAACCGATGAAGGTTTACAGTAAACCGTAGTACAGAAGTTGGATTTGTTATATTTATCTGCTTTCAACAATGAATTCCATTGATCCTTTTATTCAGTTCACTTTTGAATTTGAGACTTGTGCAATTCTCTTCCATTCCTCAACATTTTGGTCACATGTAACACATCCAACTTCATTACTAAGGTTTGCCATAAACCTTCATCGATTTGCCTTCCACCACATTTAAAGTCATGTCATCTGACTAAACAAAAGTTAGCTTTATTTTATTCCTATGTTTTCTGTGCACTTTGTTTTGTGTTTGCAAGTTTGCTCCTCCATAATGTCTCTTAATCAAGAACTAAATTATTTAAAAACAGTAGCTGTTGACAGAGGCTTTTCACCCAGCATTATTAATCAAGCAGGTAAAAAATTCTCATCTCAACACATCAAAAGGTACACTCTTGTTTTAGGAGATTATAAGAATTATGTTGTCATTTCTTTCTTTCCATCAATTAGCTGTAAAATTTTACGTATTTTACAGAAATTTAACTTTTGGGTCTTTTATTCTCCTGTCAATAATATCCTATCATCAAGGACTCCATTCCATATATGAATTCCTGCTGTATTTACAGGATTCCTTACCAATGTGGTTTAATTTACATTGGTGAAACTAAGAGAGCCTTAAAATTTCGCATTAAGGAACATGAGGCGTATGTTAGAAAAAAAGGATACGCAGAAGTCCTCTGTGGTCCAGCATTATTGGTTCGAAAATTGCACTGTCAATATTTCTGCAGCCAAAATTATTCAAAAAACATCTTCCATTTTTGAATTTGAATTTTGAATTTATTTTAAAAAAATCTCTGTTCTAGTTAACGACCCTAATTCCAATCCATTTTTGCCTTCAGAGTTTAAGGAAATTATGTTTTAGTTCTCATTTCATCAGTAGATGGCATTAGTAGCTTAACTTCTGTGCAGCGATTCTTATCTTATTTAATCACTGTATCTTATCTCGTTCATTTGCACTTTGGCAGCAGAGGTGATGGTTCAATAAAACCATAGAAACTAGTCCTGTGAAAATTTGCAAATATAACGCTGATTTTTGTTGTTTGATTTCTAAATTCTCTGTAATCACTTTCATTTAACTTTGAAATGTACTGTGTGATTATTTCATCATTAGTTTTGAAATAGGTATATTTATGATATTTAATTCTGTAATTAAAATCTCTTAGTCTGAGATAACTAATTAAACTGAATAAGCACTGCAGTGTTAAGATTAAATTACAGCAGAATGACGATAGATGGTATGCTAGTTCAGTTCACTGGTAGCCAAAATGCATCATTTGTGAGACTTAACCAGATATCCAACTTATATTTTCTTTTTGTAACATCAAGCCTGATATTAAAAAGAAAAAAAAAAAAAAAAAAAAAGGCACAACTATTAACTGGACACTTAGGTTGTCCAAGAGACATTACTATTTTTTCCTACCTTTTCTGAACAGCAGTATGCCATCAGTACCTTGATTTAACTAAAATATGACCTTCAAATTTTAATTGCTAATTGAGTAAATTATTGTTGTTTCTATAGAGAAATTATCTAATGATGTTTTCCCTCACTTCTTGCAGGTTAGTGATATTTTCAATGACTGTGACTAAAAGTTTTATAGGAAGATATTTTGTCACCTTAGAATTTTCTGTAGAGCAGATCAATCAAGAAAAGGTTTAAAGTGCTATATTTTAATTCTGAATGATCACAAACAGGTTAAACTGTTAACTAATGGTACAATTTTCTCATACTTCCCAGTACTTTGCTATTCTCCTTATTCTTTCTACAGTATTTGTGGGATAATATAAGAACTTTCTTAAAAGATCCAGTTGTAACTGCAAAATTTTATGACTTTCATATATATCATTGTAATGATTCTGCTATAAACTTTGTAACTTGGTGGCCATGACAGAAAGATGGTATGTCTCGCTAAAAATGCCTAATTTAAAACATATCATCTTATACACCCGTGTGCAAAATTAAAAGGATTTGCATATTATATTGAATTTTTAAAAACTAATGGACAAATTTTAATGAAATTTGTTGTGAATATACATTTATAACAAAGAGATGTACTAATACCATGCTCCAGGCTCTCTCCAGATAAATGTGTGCTGAAAATCAGCATCCTGGCTGAATCTTGATTCATCTGTATAAAGCATGGTGCTCCATTGAAGTCTGGTCCAATGCACATGTTGTTTGCACCATGCTAAACATTCTCTCTTGTATTCTTCAGTGAGCGGGATGCGCACATTGAGTAATCCATCATACAGAACGATCTCATCAATCCTTCAGGCAACTGATCTGCATATCAAAAGCTTTAACGTTCTCAGTATTGCTCCCTGGCAAGAAGTGAATATTCACCTACTTAAATATTTTTGTAGAACTAAAGAAGAGCAGTACTAATGATGTTCAATATCAACAAATTTTCCTAGAGCATAGAAGCAGTTATTCTATTCTAATTCTATAAAGCAATTTTTACTGATAACTCAAAGAATCATGATCATGTCGGGGCAGCTTTTGTTTGCAATAAAGAAATCAAGAGTGGTAAACTTCATATGGCTGCATCTGTCTTTACTGCAGAAACTTTTGCCATTTTGAATTCATTAATCTTTATCTCTTGGCAGAATAGCAGAAAGTTCATCATCTACTCTGACTCTCTGACTACTCTTGAATCAATAAATACAACTACCAGCCACCCTTTAGTCTTAGAAATTTTAAAGGCATACCTCCATTTGAGAAACGCAGGTATCCTATTGTGTACTGCTGGGTGTTTGGACATGCTGGCATCAAAGGCAATGAACTCACCAATATTGCAGCAAAATCTGCTGATATTACCTCTGAAAATAGTGTCCCTTTTACAGACATATGGAATTACATCAGAACAAAGATCTTGTCCAGGTGGCAAGAACTATGGGAATGCCAGACTCTGAACAAATTAAGACAGGTAAAACCCAATTTGGAGTATTGGGAGTCGAGAGGGAACCGAAAAGAGGATGTACTACTGATTCGCCTACGAATGGGTCACTGCAAACTGACACATCAGTATTTCTTCAAAGGAGACAATGAGCCTATTTGTGACACTTGCAACATTCCCACTTCAGTCGATCACATTTTAACCTGCTGTCCTGCTTTTAGTCAGAAACATGAATATTATTTTAACTCTATGAATGTTAACAGATCTCATTGGAAAAAACCCTCTTATCAATCTCATAAGATTTTTAAAAGACATCTCTTTATACCATATGATTTGAAGCTTTTTTTTAACTTTTATCCTGCTCTACCTGTTGCTAGAGCATTTCTCAGTCATTTCTCCATGCCTTCATCAGCATTACAGGTTCATTTCAAGAATTCATCTAATACAATGTGTTTGTGCATTTTGGATTTTATTCACCATTCGTCTGGCACATAATAACCTTCAAGGTTTTGTGCCTTCAAGTAAACCAACCAACCTTCGGGCAACTGTGGGCTGCAATACCCGGGTCTTATGGCAGTATAACAACTCACATGAGAGCTGTGAAGCTATAGCAGCTGTGTGTCACCACTCTGAAAGTCCCAAATAACGAGTGTCATTCTGCATTGTGGATCTTGTTCAACCTTATGCAGGTCTTCTTGATATGGATCCAGTGTCCTGAAACTGTTTTCACCAATTGCAGGCAGAAGTGGACATTGCATTGAGCTCTGTAGCTATGTGTGCTTGTGATTGGCTTGCCTCCAACCTACCAACAATTCTTTATCTTATTCCATCATCCATGTGTTCGTGGCTACTCAATTTACCTGATACCTTATATATTTTGCTCAAGAACGAAATACAGAATGTTATGAAGAAGTACGAGCACACAAATTCACGAAAAAAACCCTCGTGTGCTTATATCCCATCCACAGTCACAGCTCCGCAAATATGCACATGCATTCTTACGTAATCAACTCCGAATACTTGCATCTTCCTTCAACGGCATAATTAGTTCTTTTGGTTCAGTGCTTTTCCTAAAAATAGACATAATTTGCTAATTGTCTAAATCTTACCATTATAAAGTACATTAAGATAGTGCATATATAACTTATTGAGATTTGATATGAAAAATATTGTTTGATCATAAGGTACGGCAATTAAAACATTGGTACTTTAGTGTTTTCCCATCAACCATCAAAACTGTCGACTAGCAGCACAATTTAGCTCCAACTGCAGATGAGCATGACGTCATGATACACTCTGTAATCTTGACTGATTCTAGACAGGCCATTTGTTTTTTCTGAGCAAGGATGTAAATTAACTGTTGTTGCTATGTTTTTTCTGCATTTTGAAAAAAAAAAAAAAAAAATCTAGTGCTGTAGAATCCCATTTCTGACTGCACTGTGATTCATTTACAGCTGGTCAAAGTAATCAATGTCTATTGAAGGGGAAATGAGCAAATGGTTTGCCAATGAAATATTAATAGGTTGAAGCAATCACTTGCTGGAACCTAATACTGTTCTGAACAAAGCTTCCAGTAAAATTGGAGTGTGTAACAAAATAGTAGAAGTCAATGAAAGCCTTCCTACAAAGTATGAAAAAGGAAGCAGGGTGAATACTTTCACAACAGTGGCTATTTGGTAGATTGTATAGAGACTGACCAATATTTTATTGTAAGATTTGCAGACAGAAGTGTGATTGAGAATTCTGCAATAATGATTGGTGAAACTTTGGCTAGATTTTTGCCAGCTTTTCATGGTCGGTAAACTAATACATAAGTACTAAACTATTTCAATGTCCTTTATGTAGAAATCTTTCTATCAAGCTCGTATATGATAACGCTGTCTTTTATGTTCACAAGCCTTCTTATTAAAACACCCTTTAAAATTAAATGCCATTTCTTATGTGCTTCTGCTCGTGTTTGGAGTATTGTTTTAATTAAAAATGTAATAGTATAAAATTCGAGCTGAAACTAATGATGTTTTTTTTTTTTTTTTTTTTTTTTTTTTGAAAATTTTTATTGTTGTATGAATTGATTTTAGAGATTCAAGTGACTTTTCTGATTTTTCTCTCAGGTTCGTACTTACAAGTCATGATGATATCAATGGAATGCTTTCTAAGAAAATTCAGACATCACAAGACAAAATAAAAGAACTAGAGGTATTTGTTGCTAATGTTTTTATGTATGTCTGTATATTCAGTATTTAAATTAGCCCTTTTGTTGAATGCTTCAGTTATAGGTGAAGGTTTTTAATATTTTGAACATCTAGTTTGAAAATGCATGTTTTCCATGTTTAGTGTGTTAGTTTCATAGGAGTTTAATTTCACTTCACATAAACAAAATTAATGTTATAACATTAATAAATATTTTTTAAAAATCTAGAAACAAACATATCTAATACACAGACATAAACAAATCTAATTAGCAGATTATAAAACATGCATAGCATTTAAAAAATATTTTCAAAATCACAGTTGTAGTAATAGCCTCAAGGTATAAATGTGGAAACAAAAGCATTGCTTTTAAATTATCCCACTATACTAATGTATTATCTTAGGAGTTATTAACCAAAAGGGAATTCCTTCCTGGGGGGGAATTTCATATTTTCAGAGGAAATGCTGTCGGTCTAATAACAGTTAAGCTGTTAAGTATTTAGTTTTAATTTGTAATTATAAAAATTTTTTAATCACCTTTGGCATTTATCAACATTTTTTCTTGTTTCTTTAATAAAAATACATTAAAAAATAAATCTAATTAATGTATATGTATTTTTTGAGTTTTGAAAAGGAGAGGGGGAATGATCTAGTAATGGTGAAAAGGTGCATGGGACAAAACAGTTGAGGACCAATGTACTATGTGATACTTTAGCCAAATACCATATAATTCTGGCAGTGCAAATTTTTTTTAGATGTTAGCAAACTTTGTTTTGATAGAAATCAGCATCGCAATTTTTTTTTAATTCTTTTGTGTATATCAAAATAAAAATTTTAACAAAAATGCATTATATTCATAGTGTATTTTGAATGAAGGACAAAATTTATTTTGAGGGTATTTAGCATTTCCATCAATCATACGAGAACTTTATAAAAAATATGAATAATGGAATTTTGTAAATTTTTCATTTTAGATAAATCCCTCCTCTTGAATATATAGTATATGTGCAATGATGAATATCTTTAAACTGAAACCTTTTGTTATTCTATGTTCTGTGCTATCAATATTTCTACATCATAATTAGTTCTAAGTTTGTTTCATCATTACATATAGGTATAGTATATATATATATATATATGGACAATGTTAAAAATAAATAATACTTAATTTCTGCATTTGAGCTGCAAAGAATTGAATTTTTAGAAATTATTATTTTTTAATAAAAAGATTAATTCATCCTTAGAAAATATTAAGTTACTAGTACAGCCTCGTGTTTCTCAGGAGTGATATATGAAATTATTAAATTATTAGATAAAATATTAAAGCTGAAAAGAATTTTTCTTAAAACAATAATTTGAAATAGGTAAAAAAGTTTGAAAAAGTATGTATGGAATCAATCATGGAGGTAAGACTAAGAGGAGACGCCATTCTTACGAAATTACAACTTTTGTGCATAGATAGGTGATATTAGTGCAGTTATATGTGAAATTGTTTTATTTTTCTGTGCAATGTAATTTAAGAAAAATCTAAGAGATAAGCTATGCCAAAAAAGTAAGAATACAGGGACAAGTCCATTTAACATTGAGTAAATGGGTATCTTGGTATTTCACGAGATATCGCCAAACTGACAACAGTTTTAGCGACCTATTTTGTTCCCAGATTTGGGGACTATTTTGCACCCTATATCACTGTAATAGGTATTGTATTTGATTACTGTAATAGCTACAACCATAATTCGACCCTCATATTGCTTTTCAGTAATTTCGAGAAGCAGAAAGTACTAGAAATATCTCGACAGCCAGTTGAAAACTATATAAGGCTTGAGAGAGCATCAGCTCTCAGTTAGTAGTTATTGCGAGTTGTTAGTTTAGTGCGAGAGTGGATATATTTCTGGGTTAGCTTTCTCATTAGATGCATTTTGCATTGCTTTGGGTTTATTTTTCTTAGTTTGTGGCGTAACTACTGCTTGTACTCTGTGATACTGTGAATACCTGTATGAGTTTTTATGTCGAAAATTCTAGAACTTTGAAGTGTTTCTGTTGATAAAATAAATTTTATTATACCATCATAGGACCTGTGTGCCTTCAATTTGTTATGAGCCCATATGCATGCAACAGCATGTATGGGATAAACCATGGAGGTGAGAATAAAAGAAGACACTGTTCCTGCACTACGCCTGGCGCAGTGCTGCCGAGCTTTGGTCTTATATGTATACAAAATTCATATTAAGATAAAAACCTACAGAAACTGTACACAAATATTCAAAAACGTTAGTCTAATATATAAATTATGAAAGCATGCAAATTAGTCCTGAAAATAATATGTATAAAATGAAGCTCATTAGAAAATTTTCTAAAATAAAATTTACCAAAATCTCAAGCAATTTCAGAAAAAGATATTCAAGGAAATCAAAATAATGCAAAAACAATCTGAAATAAGACTTATTTTTGCTGGTGTTGGAATATTTTAAGAAACATATAATTCCAGTTGTGCTGGAATACTAGAGATATCAAAATTGCAAAAAGTACTTAAGTTTGCAATCTTGTGTGGCAGTTTATAAAATGGCTAAAAAAATCTGAAGCTTAAATGCTGGTGAAAAGGCAAGTTGTTAAATCATAAAATTCTTAAAACAGTAGAAAAAATAGTGGGGAAGGACCTATCTTATATTCATTACAAAAGGTCTTTGGTGTCTTTTCATTTAAGGGTGCACAATTTGGTGAGTTTCTGGCTGAAAACTGTGATCCAGTAGAAACTGTATTGTGTCCTGGGGCTTGGCTACCACGTACATCGGCAGGTAGTGGGTAGCCGGATGTCCTCTATTATCTGTCAGGATAACTTCAAATATTAAATAAGAAGCTGCAAGTATGTGTGTGTATATGTCATGAAGCAGATTTAGATGTAATAATGTAGGAATGTTGCTTGCTTAAGTATCGAAATGTTGATCTGTAATGAAAAGCAATTTAAGCAGCAAGGCAGATTAAATATTCATTTTTATTTCATCTTACACTTATGACTACAGTTCACTTGGCGCTCTAATTGTACCTATTTCGAGAAGATATACATTTTGATATTCTTACCATAGGAAGTAAAACAGCATGACAGTGTCTTATCGATTTCAGAACCAAAGTGCACAGTTACCCAATATGGCAACTTAAGCGAAAAATTTCAGCTGTTGAAATTTTGAGTTCCATATTAGCTACGTCATCATCGCTGTGTTAAAGTCATGTGATATAGATTAAGTCTGGAAATGATGCAGTCCAGAAAAGTTATTACTATTTTTAAAATAGAGAGGGGAAGTACTCAAATTAAAATGAGGAATTAAGGGGTTGTTGCTAATTTAAATTATAATTTTGGTTCATATGTTTTAGCTTACACACACACACATACATACATATATATATATATATATAATGTATGCAGAGTACTAATTTAAATGTACATGATAGCTGATTATGTACATTTCCCTCAAAAATTAGCTTGTTTATATTCAATACAAATAAGAATACATTACTAAAAATAGTACGTGTGGATTTTTCTTTATCTTCAAGAAAGGAAATTATTGTAAAAAAAAATGGGTTAATAAATAATGAGGAGTTGAAATTAAATAAAATGTTAGTTAGTAAAACAAATTGGCTTAACTTGACTGTGCAATAAATTTTTGAAATCAATAAAGGTATGTTTGTAGAGCAACAAAACAATACCAGAAGAATCATACCTAAGTGGTGGACATTTAGGGACATATACCATGAACTGGAGGTGCAACTTTCCAATGCTTTTGGACACTATAATGTTTGGTGTCCTATCATGTAGAATTTATATGGCAGAAATATAATGGCTATGAAAATTGTTTCCAAGCTGTTCTTGTAGCAGTTGCCGAATTATATGTGCCTAAAATTTCTTGTAGTTAGTTTGGTGCGTTTTTGGCAAATAAGAGCCCCAGAATACCAAAACTGTATAATTGTTAGTATTCCATTAAATCACTGTACTGAGCAATAACTTTGGTACAGAGTATGGTAGTAATAATGTTTTGAATGGAAGAGACAATTTTACTAACTGCAGTGAGGCTTTGTAACAGAGTGCCACATGATTTGTCTCATAATAATTTATGCACAGGTGATCCAGATCAACAAAAAGCCATTTATATGATCTTAAGGCTAGGTCTCCTAACTGAGATAGGCGATACAATATTTTTCAGATTTGAAAAATGTATCTCTTAATTCTAGAGCCATAGCTAGGGTTTTCAGCACCCTGGGACACTTGAAGATTTCGTGCCGTCCTCCTGTTTTCCAAGAAAGGAAAACATTTCATTCTGAAATTTCTTATCATCAATTTAATGCCCCCTGGATGCTGCATCCAGGGACAGATGTTCCCCTACCTACATGCCTCTGCTTAATTCTGCATTTGACAGATATATAATCCATGGATTGGTTGCAAAAACAGATGGTCTTTCTTGAGAGATTTTCGTATCATTTTTCAACGAATAGTGTAATAGTAGTCATAAGTGTAAGACTTTTATATGCAGGTCGCTGAATAAACTTTGGTGATTTGCATATTTTATATTCATGTTTTGATTATTTGTGTACTCCAGACATTCCTCCTTTTCTTCTGATATGCAAAAGCCCTTTCTTTATGTTTAAACATCACTTTTAAAGAATGTTATACTATCAAACGGGAAAATTTGCTTTATTCAGTTTTTTGAAAATTTTATTTTAATGCATATGTATATATCTGTTTTTTTTTTTTTTTTTTTTTTTTTTTTTTTTCCAGACTAGTAAAGCTTACTTGCAACGCAGTATGAAAGAGAGTGAAGAAAATCTTCGTGAACTGGTTGCAACTAAACAAAGGGAACGCTCATAAACTGTGTGAATAAACACATGAATCACTAGTTCATGTTAAAACTTTCTACTTCAAATTGTTTATTATGTGCATTTTTGGTTTATAAATAATCATCATTAAGTGTGTTTTTATCATAAATTCAGGCCTTCATAGTTCCAGCAAGCTAAGATAAAATTCATATTTCATTAAAATTATCCAATTTATTATGTTTTGCAAGTTGCTGTTGTTTTTTTTTTTTTTTTTTTTTTAGTTATTGAATAATTTTAATTTTAATATGTGAATTCCTTAAACCCCATCTCTAACTAAAACCTGGATTGCTTTTGAAACGTGGATTCACATTGTTATAGAAAACTGTCACTGTACAAAATTTATATCCCTTGTGTATTATAAATAAATTCTTTTTGAACAAAATTGTGTTTTATTCCTTTCAGAAAAAAACTGATATGAAGGGAAGTAATATAATATTATCATGTATGCTCAAGATAGGTGAAAATACTGTACTATTTTCCAATTGAAGCTTTGTTTCCTTATAATAATGGCTCCCACCTCTGTAAATGATGGCAAGATTGTTAATATAGACTGCTAAAGATTGTACAATAATTAATATCGTAATTTTTATTATTATGATTATTACTTTTCTTGTGGTTGAATGGCAAAGATTATTATTGTTATTAAGAAAAATATTCTCTTTTTTTTATGTAATGTTTAGAATGCAGTGTTCTCAGCTTTTTTTATGTTGTTTATGTTAGCAATGCTAATATAAGACTGCCTTTTAACTGAATAAATAGTTATTAATTTTTAAAATTATTGTATTCATTCATCTGAAGAACTTTTATTTCATTTGAGTTATTTAAAAGACATCCGTAATTTTTTGTTTGCAGTTCTTCTTTACATTTTCTGGCGTTACATGTCAAGACATTACTTCTGATTTGAAATAATGTTTCAGCCAGCAAAAGGATTTAAGAAAGAGGACTTGTTGTATGTTGTGGAAGAAATTGGTGTGGCATTGCCTCAAAAGGTGGCAATAACAGAACTGAACGGAATTATTTTGAAGAGTAAGTAGTATTTGGAAGATCCGTATTTCATTACAGATGTTTTGGTAACAACTGTTCGTTAATGGAGAAAAAAAGAAGAATGTGAGGAAAAGCTAAAACAAATACAATACGAATAACGGGAAAAGATAAGGCAACATGAGCTGGAGTTGGTGTGAATTCATGCAAAATGACCAACGGCAAGCGAGTCTCAAAACTGTTACTCTTACCGGATCTATAAAGAAATTTAATTTACTGCAATTAGAGATAAGACAGTTTAGTGGTGACATTGAGGATTGGCTACACTTTTGAAGTCAGTTCCAACAGATTCATAATCATGAAGGAATTGCACCTGAAATTAAATTTCAGTACCTCACTCAAGTTACTGTAGGTGGATCCAGAGCAGGAGAAGTTGTAGAAAACTTCCTGCCAACTATACCAAAACAGTTGATAGTCTCAAAACTTGGTTTGGAAGAGATTTATTTTTTCTTAAAACTCATAATTTCAATTCATAAACATGAAAAATTTAAAGGGCATCTCCTTATGATAAATCTAAAACATATCTCTGAGCACTAGAGACACTGGGAGTGACTACTGATAAATGTGCTTCAATGCTTTATCCTATAGTTGAATCTCATTTTCAAGAAGAGTTCCTGAAATCATGGAACAGAAGTGCTTCTTGCATAAGCTCAACTGATGCTAAGAAATTGTTTACTAATTTGATGTTCTTCCTTAAGGCTAAAACTGAAGGGGAAGAAAGAATAAATTGAGCCATGTCTGGTTTTGGTTTATATTCAAGTGAGAATTGCCAATCTTTTAAGAAAAGAGGAGAGCATTTAACCACAGGAAGCGTACCTACAGCTGCCAGTTTACTCACTACAGTTTCAACAATGCTTAAATTGTGCCGGAGTGTGGCTCCAGTTTCTCAGTTTTAAAAATAAATTACAATTCTAACCAGAGCCCTAAATAAGATGAGCTCCAGTCCTTTGTTTATAAAACAACCACAATTTAAAGCGCAACAAATTTAGAATTCCTAACGTTTTAGTTTAGCAATAAGCAGACCTTGTAATACCCCTTTAAGAAGGGCAATAAATTTGGGGGAGTTTGTTTAGGAACGCATAAATTTCTCGCCAATGTTATCGTATGTAGTGTATTTTTATTGATGCTTACAGTTAGTTATCCTCGCTGGAAGGAAAATTTGTGTTCTTAAGTGTGCGTTAAGTGACAGCGAGTACAATAAAAGTAAAATACTGAGGTAAACTGCTCAAGTACATCCTATACATTGTCTTCCCACAGTATTCACTAATGGGGAGGGGGAAAGCGTAACCAGCAACTTTACATTCATTCTTAGTCAGATTCAGGACTCATTTTACCCCTGACACACATCTCCTTGATGGCTATAATTATATCAGCAGAGAGACATGATCAAAGAGAATATTCTCTCTCACCAAGATTCCCCTCAATTTTTGTTTCCACCCACTCATACCCTCACTGTTTCGCCCTGGAATTTTCATCAGCTATACTTTAAGTATATTTAATTTTTGTGATAATAAAAGAACTCCCCCCTCCCCCTACGATCAGAGCTAAAACTGAGATCCAGTGCTTCTTAGTTTTTGTAATAAATAATTCTAGCCGGAAGGCACCAGAGCTCTGAATAAGAAGGCTACAGCACTTCTTTTATATAATTGAATAACAATTTCAGTTGAAATTTTATCTCGAAAATTTTATTTTAGCAATAAAATTATATTAAAAATTGTTTATTAAATTTCAATTTATCACTTTACATTTTATTTAATTACTTCAATCTTTAATTATTTCAACAAATAATAATTAAGTAGCTATTAATTAATTTGATAATAATTAACTATTTAATTTTTAAATTATTAATGAGTTTAATAGTCATTTTATTTATTTATTTACTCTTGCTCCTCTTTGCTAACGATCTTCCGTAGGGCTCCGGCACTTGTAATCGTTTCAAAGGATGTGAAGAAAGCATGCATTTTTTTGTTCAGGGAAACATTCGAGCTCAGACTGTTTTTCTGCTCAAAAGATGAGTTTAACTGAGAAACAAAACATTTTAAGAGATAAACAGTGCTGTTTCGCTTGCCTGACAGCTGGGCATCCAGTTTGTAAGTGGGAAGTGTTTCTGAAATGTGTAGTATGGGGTAAAAAACATGTGCCACTTATGTGTAGTACTTTAGATCAATGGTTCTCAACCTTTTGACTAATACATACCATCTAAGCAAAAACTGAAAAATTTCAGTACCACCAGTACATTTTATAATGATCATTTTTCAATTCTCAATAGAAATATGAATACATATATTACCATTTGCACAACCGATTTGCTATCTGTATGAAATATGCACATGAAATTATTAGATTAAAAATTGGTCCCATTTTAATTGTCAAAATTTAAGTTATGAGACTTTAGTTCTAAAATTTAATGTGAAATTTGAGCCACTTTAACAGAGATCAATTTCTTTGTCTGTTCTTATTTCACTTATTTTTAACCATAAATTAGGATACACATTTGATTTTATTATGTATTTATTTTTCAAGTACAACATGGAAGAAATTTCTTGTTCACACAAATATGGTGTGCAAAAAGGCAATAAAAATTTAATAGTTTCTATTAGTTCTTTTAAAACATTTATGACACATATTGTTATGTATATGGCTAAAAGAATATTTGTGAAAATAAGGGGTGGCTATTGACCTTCAACTAAGCTCAGATCGCATAAATTTACGAGTGTTAGAGAAAAATCTTAAACAGGATGTTAGGCCATTTAATTTTTTAATTCATAGTTAAAAATACTTTTGTTTCTTTGCGTACCGGTTCAGAATCACTGCTGTACACCATTAGTTCTCAACGGGGGCGGTAAGAGAATGCTCAGGGGCGGTGGGCATATTCTGGGCTTTAGGGGAGTGATGAGCATATTTTGGCATTCGAACTTAATTTTAAAACTCCCAAAATGCGCTCTATAACAAAAAAAAAATTGACGCACCAAGGTGTTGTCCGATGGCGACAAAAATTGGTGGATAGGAAGGCTGTGTACAGAATAGAAAATGATTAAAATTTCAGAACAATTGAATGATTTATTTTAGAGTTACAAAGTAGCGAGCTCAACAAGGTGTTGACCCACCTCTAGCCGGGATGCAAGCTGACACACGGAGTGGCATAAACTGGAAGGTCTGTGGTATTTCTTCCCAAATTTGCTCCAATTGTCGGGCTAGGTTATCAACATTCCCTGATAGATGCAGGCGCCTTCCAATCCTATCCCAGACATGCTAGATGGGAGAAAGATCTGGCGATCTGGTTGGCCAAGGAAATGTTTTCCAAGCTGTAAGAGAGTTCATAGCAACACCTGCCGTATGTGATCTGGCATGACCTTGCTCAAAACTAAGGCCAGGTAACTGCAAATGCAAAAGGAACGGTAGCAAAACGGGTCTCAGATGTCGTTGACGTATTGCTGTAGTTGTGCCTCTAATGACGACCGAACGGGGTCCGACTATCAAGGGTATCAAAACTGCTCGTTGAGGGCTTGTAAGGCCAGCAAGAGTGAAAGCAGGATCGGCAAATTGCTCTGGGCGTCTCCAGAGACGTCTTTGATTAGACTTTATCAAGAAACCAGAAAGAAAACTTTGTTAGACATTATCAAGAAAAATTACTCAATCAAGAGATTTCTTTAACAAATGCTATCCTCGTAACTTCCCTTTTAGTAAAAGAAATGGCCATTACTGAAATGTGGAAATTGGATTCCTTAGGGATACAAGATTCTTCAGAACAAAGAACTAAAGAGAAATTTATGATGCCTTTTTAAAACATTTTTATGGACTGTCAAAAGTTGATGAAGATCGATGTTCTTGTTAGTTTACCATGGCTTGACGTTCATTTACGTTTGCCAGACAATTTTAATCTGGCATTAAAAGGTTACAAGTGACCACTCGTAAGCTTAAAATTGAGAAGTTATATAAGAAGTATGGAAAAGTTTTCAAAGAATGGGAGGGAGAAGGCATCCTCAAAGAGGTTCCTAAAGAAGAAATTACGTCATGTTGTCACTATTTGACTCATCGACTACCGACATGAGGTGACGACCAACATTATACCTGTGTATAGCTGTAGGCTTCTTCTAAAGAAAAGCGAATTCGTAGTCTCGATGCTTGTGTTGAAAAGGGATTGAACTTGATAGAATTAATTCCTTCCATATTAACGAGGTTTCACTTGTATCAATTTGGCTTAACAGCAGATATACGTAAAGCGTTTTTGCAAATAAGGGCCCTAGTCTGGACACCGTAGAGATAGAAGAACGGGTCGCTTTTTGCGATCTACTCGACAGAGAGCGAGTCAATGTCTCGATCATTACAGAGATCGACGCGTCGGAAATTTTTCCGTCAGCTGGACAGCTGCCGTTTAAGTTTCTGACTGTCGTTTTAGTGCTAAACTGAGGACGGCGGAGGTCACGGATTGTTTTTGAAAGTGTACGTAATAGATATTTTAATTTCTTAAGATTTGTGAAAAACTCGAGTATTTCGCTATAGAAATAACGCATTTGATGCTGACGATTCTACATTATTTATTTATTTTACATTACCAATGCCTTAATTAAATTTTAGTGAAAATAATATATTTGGTGTTTTCCTATTTCACATATAAAGAAGGGATGCATACTTTTAATTTAAAATTGTAATTTTTAATCTAATGTATATATCAAAGTACTTAATTTCATGTTTTGATGAGTAATTTATAAATTTTGAAATTTTATGTCTTAAATTATAATGTATTTCCCTCTACTTTTATTTGAATTTGTAGTGTATAAAAATGTAATACATTAGACATGCATTAAAGAATATGCAGTATATAATTCAAACTATGCACATCCTAAATTCAACATTTACATTAAATTGCTTTGAGTTAAAAAATTTATTTAAGTAGTTTTAACTGTACCGATATCAATGTCAATTTCCAATAGTTTCTAAAATCTCCTATATAAAACAAGTTAAATTCCTGTGCAATTTTCGGTTAAATTCTTGTCAATATAATAATGCAAGATTTATAATTAATTATCAGATATTTTAATGTGGTCTACTTTTAGATATTACATCAGTTTTGTGTATATTTATTCAAATCAAAAAGTGCTTAGTTTTGGTTTTATGTAATTTCGGCAAAGCCTCGAGGGCTATCTGCCTAAAGTGAGGGTTGCCTTCGTGGAGGACATTCTAAGGAAAACTAGCTCGTATACACGTAACACATGGGGAAAAACACGAAAACGTCCATGCAACCAGCCCGTTCGCAGGATTCCAACCTTGGACCTAACTTCTAGTGTTCAGCGATTTTACCGGCCGTTGGTGGGATCGATTTAAAAAGGGTATAAATATATATGTACTGCAGTTTCTTTCACTGCATCTGTTAATATATTTATACAGTTATATATATATGTATGTATTTAAAACAGATTTTCTGTGCCTTAAACTTCTATGCTTCTGGAAGTTACCAATGATATATCTGTATATTGGTAATGACAGATACATTGGTAATGACGCCCATATGTCCAGCCCGTTAGCGGGATTCGAACTTCGGACCGCACTACCAGTGTTCGGAGATTTTACCGCTCGGCCACTAGTGGGATCGACTTAAAAAGGGCATAAATAGGAATATGTACTGCAATTTCCTTTCACTGCATATATTAATATATTTATAATACATTTATATATACATATAGTTATTTATTTAAAACAGGTTTCGTATGCCTTACTTTTTTATGCTTTTGGAACTTACGAGAAATATGTTGGTAATGACAGACATATTTGTTATCAGAGATATGTTGGTAATGCAACAAACCCATTCGCAGTATTTGGACCTCGGACCGAACTACCAGTGTTCAGCGATTTTACCACACTGTTACTGGTGAGATCGATTTAAAAAGGGTATAAATAGGAATATGTATTGGAATTTCCTTTCACTGCATATGTTAAAATATATATGTATATGTATATCTGTGTGTGTGTGTGTGTGCAAGATAATGTTTTATGATTTAACCTATAGTTATTTATTTTTTTTATTTTTCTTCCTATTACTTTTGTTAAAAGTTTGTTATATTTTTACTCACTGCTTATTGGTATCTGCGATACATAGTCTGTTTGTAGCTTTATGATTTAACCTATAGTTATTTAATATTTTTTATTTTTCTTCCTATTACTTTTGTTAAAAGTTTGTTATATTTTTACTCACTTCTTACTGGTATCTACGATACATAGTATATTTGTTGCTACGTGATAGGTATAATCCCTGAATAAATAAAATTATTGATATAATCATGGGTTGGTAAAAATAAAAATTTTTTTGATTCAAATTCATTAGGAATATTAAACACGCGTACGCGGTGCTATATTTCAATGATTTGACTTATGACGTTGTTGCATAACCTTTTCAGACAAAATAATGTATTTTAATCCTAAAATTCCTGTTAACAAATAGTTTACAAACATGTAACCTTTTAGAAAATTTCCATTTTGTTAAAGATCATATGTAAAATTATGTTTACGTTTCTTCACATACCTGAAGTTTTGAAAAGGCCATTTCTTTCTGCGTTTAAAATATCCATTAACGTTCCTCATTTCTTTTTTTCATACTCTTTACTAAATCCAGCAGCGTATTTTTTCGAAAAATTTCACCATTTACTCGAAGTCGGATTTTTTTTCTACCGCCATCCTCAGTAATAAGCACGTGCGAAACAGCCCCTTTGACAACAAACTACCCCCTTGTCCTGAGCCTGGAGCAATGTGGAGGCGAGATAGACTGGTTGACTGGTTGCTATGCAATAAACGTCACTTCCGCACAGAATTCCACTTCACTTTCCGCTGACGGAATTTGAAGGGGCCAGACTCGCTCTCCCTTCTGCTGTCGAACGGAAAGAGAATCCCGACTGGTTTTCCGATATCGATCTCGACCGGTGTCCAGACTAGACCCGTCTCTATGAAGACAGAGATTTCTTCCGATTTCTGTGGTGCAATGAAGTTGAAAGCTCAAGCATTATCGTCATTGCAGAGTGATTAGCTTTTATGTGGATAATTGCTTGACTAGCGTCAAAAGTGAATCAGACCTGAAGCAATTTATTGAAGTTGCTACCGAAATTATGGCTGAGAGAAAATTTGGTTTACGAAGGTGGGGGTACACTAGCCCATCTGAATCTACAGCCAGTCCAAGAAACGTTCTAGAAATGATGTGGGACAATTATTGTGATGCTCTTTCCATAAACATCCCTGATGTGAAAGAAGTAACGAACGTAGTAAGAATACCACGAAAAGAAATATTTTAGCTGTTTCTCACAAAGATTTCGATCCTCTCGGTCCGTGATACTGCGTCCAAAACTCTGGTTACAAAACTTGTGGAAATTTAAATTTAGTTAGAATGAAGAAGTTGATATAAAAACATATCAAGATTTTTTTTAAATGGCTAAATGAGCTTAAACATTTGGAACATGTTAAGGTGCCAAGATAGTTCCAGTGTGATGAAGGACTCGAGCACATTTCATTATACTTTTTCAGTGATGCGAGCAAACTTGCTTATTCGACTGTAGTTTTTCTGCGAGTTGGTAAGGGAAGCACTGCTCGTGTACAACTGGTACAGAGTAAAATTAGAATTGCTCCTTGTGGTAAAAGACAACTCTTAGGTTGGAATTTCTTGGTACTAATATTTCTGCTCGTCTTTCCTCAGAATTCTTGAAAGAGTTTCAAACAGACAAGGTTTATTTCTGGACTGACTCTACCACCGAGAAGACTCGTGGTGTGTATTTGTTCAGAACCGTGTTACAGAAATTAGGAATCTGACACTCGTTCAAGCATGGAGATACGTGCCTGTAGATTTTTAGACAAACAGATCTCCCGAGTAGGGGTTGTTCAGTGCAGCAGTTGTGTAATTCGAAATGATGCAAAGGTCCTAGCTGGTTGTATCTTCCAACTTGTGAATGGCCAGTTACCGAAACAGAACTAAATGCCAATGAAGATGAAGTGCTTAAAGAAAAAAGAAGAGAAATCGTATCTTGTATGGTAAGTATTCAAGTAACAGAAATCTGGAGTGATTATTTTCCCCCCTATAGTAGAAATATCAGAGTATTGACATGGATTCTGCGTTTCCTCCATAACATTTTACATGAAAACAAGTTAAAAGGAAACTTGAGTTTTGAAGAATAGTAATTGTAGCCTTGGCTACTAATGTTTAAAATTAATTTATGACTAGTAACAGCATGAATTATAAACAAATAGCTAAGCTATTGCATTTTATTTTCCAGCTATCGAAATGCGACGCTACGAGCAACGTTTTGAAACCAAAACCTAGCAATCATGAATCAGAACTAGAACTAGTTGCCATTCAGCATAAAGAAATTTAAATATAAATATGAACTACTTATTGCCATTCAGCATAAAAGAAATATAAATATGAATATTAACAAAATATTAAAGTTAATTTTATAAAATAATTAAATATATGAACAAATATATGAAATAAAAAATAATTATTTCTCATGCAATAACTGGGCCACTACACTACTCCCCCACCAGTAACTAAGTTACGTTACGAAGATGGAGAAATAGGTAGTAACTAGTATTGCAGTGTTAACCACTATCAAAATAATTTAATCAGTCCTTGAATCTAACAGGTAAACGTATAGTTCTGCCTGTGCGAGAATGTTTTTGATTCACATCCGAATTTGAGTCCGGTCTCTGCAAATTAGTGTAGTCAGGTTGTATCAACTGAGAATTTTCCTCAGCTAAAATATATGCTGGTTTCAAGCGATCCAGGGATACATTAACATGTTTTCCTTTTATGCTAATAGTAAAATATTTGTCCTTGCGATCAATAACAGGAAATGGTCCTTCATAAGGAGGTTCCAAAGGTTTTTTTACCCGATCTATTCGCTGAAACACACGAGAACAAGTTTTTAAGTCTTTATGGACAAATATCTGTTCAGATGAATTTTTACGAATTAGTCTCGGTCCAACAACTTCCATCTGTTTCTGGAGTTTATTAGCAAAAGTCTCCGATGCTGTCTGGATACTTGGTTCGCTGAAAAACTCTCCAGGAAGTCTGAGACTCTGCCCATAAACTACTTGCGCAATAGAATGATTGGTATCTTCTTGAATAGCAGTACGCAAACACAAAAGTACTGTTGGTAACGTGTCCGTCCAAGATATGTTGTTGTGGGCTTTTAATGCTGTTTTTAATGTTCGATGAAGGCGCTCAACTTTGCCATTACACGAGGGGTGGTAGGCAGTAGTGTGTTGTAAATTCATGCCACAGATTTTGGACAAAGCTCGTAATGTATCACATTTAAATTGGGATCCACGATCACTAATGAGTTTACTTGGCGTTCCGAAACGCGCAATCCAGTTGCTATAAAAGGCTCTTGCGACGTTCTCAGCGGAAATATTTTCTAAAGGAATTGCTTCCATCCATTTCGAAAATCTATCTATGCAAGTAAGACAATAAATATTCCCTTTAGATGGTGGAAGTGGTCCTATGAGATCGATATGGATGACAGAAAATCTTCCTGGTGGTACTTCAAACTCACCTAATTTTGTTTTGGTGTGCCGACTGATTTTAGCTTTTTGGCAAGGAATGCAGGTTCTTGTCCACAACTGTACATCTTTTTTTATGTTAGGCCAAATGAATTTTGATGTCATTAATTTCATAGTCGATTTTATTCCTGGATGTGATAAACCATGAATTCGTTGAAAGACGTGTTGTCTGAAAGCCTGAGGAATATACGGCCGAACATGTTTAGTTGATGTATCACACCACAAATATTTCCCCGAAGGTAGAGAACATTGCTTGAAATTCAAGGAAGTAGTGGTTTGCAAACTCTTCAGTTCTTCATCGTGAGTTTGTTCATCAGCTATTTTATCATAATCTATCGATGAAATTTCATTAACTCTAGATAATGTATCCGCCACAATATTATTCTCACCTTTTACATATTTGATATCAGTCGAAAACTGGGAGATGTATTGAAGTTGGCGAGCCTGTCTAGGTGTTGCTTTGTCAAGTTTTTGACGAAAGGCGAATATTAAGGGCTTGTGATCTGTATAAATTATAAATACTCTTCCTTCTAGATAATGCTTAAAGTGTCTAACTGAAAGATATATGCTTAATAGTTCTCTATCATAGGTGCTATATTTTTGCTGAGTATCACTTAATTTTTTAGAAAAAAATGCTATTGGCTTCCACGAGGAGTTTTCATATTGTTGCAACACTGAGCCAATCGCCGTATCTGAAGCATCTGTAAATAACGCCAGAGGTAATTCAGAATTGGGAAAAGACAACAGTGCCGTGTTCACCAGGTCATTCTTGCACGTTTCAAACTGTTTTTCAGCTTCTTCAGTCCATTCGATTTTACGTTTGTCCCTCTTTTTAGCTCCCTTGAGATACGCATGTAACAATGCTTGATTCTTCGCTGCATCCTTTATATAACGACGATAAAAGTTAAGTATTCCAAGAAAAGTTCTAAGTTCATGAATTGTTTCTGGTCGTTTGTATTTAGTAATAGCTTGAACTCTTTCTGGCAAAGGACGGGAACCCTTAGGTGTAATTAGGTAGCCTAGAAACTCGATTTGGGAAACAGCAAAGACAGATTTTGAAACATTAATTCTTAACCCAAATGTATGTAATCTTTCGAAAACTAATTTAAGGTGATTTTCGTGTTCTTCATGGGTACTGGATGCAATGAGTATATCGTCTAAATAGGGAAAAACGAATTCTAATCCTCTAAAGACTTCGTGAATAAATCTTTGGAACGTTGCAGGAGCATTTTTTAAACCGAAACTCATTACATTAAATTCGTATAAACCGAAAGGAGTGATGATAGCCGTTTTACATTTGTCTTCTTCTGCAATGGGAATTTGAAAATAAGCTTTGAATAAATCAATTTTAGAAAAAATATTTGTACCTCTTAAAATATGATGAAAATCTTCAATGCGAGGAATTGGGTATCGATCAGGTATCGTCTGAGCATTCAATCGTCGGTAGTCTCTGCAAGGACGATATGAACCATCCTTTTTCGTAACAAGGTGCAAGGGGCTTGACCACTGGGAGTTTGATGGACGAATTATTCCATTGTCAAGCATAAATTTAAATTCCTCTTTAGCTATAGCTAAGCGTTTTGGATCGAGCTGTCGTGCCTTTGAATAAACGGATTGACCATCAGTCGTAATAAAATGTGTAACACCATGTTTAATTTGTGTAGGAAAAAGGTTAGGTTTAGAAATTTCGGGATATTTCGACAGTAAATCGAAAATTTTTATGGATTTATTTAATGTGGTTACTGAGTAATCACTGGAAATAGCAGTGACATCACACTGGACACAAAGCTGTGTTACGCCATCAATTAATTTTTTCTTATTTATATCGACAAGCAATTTATATTTGTGAAGAAAGTCAGCTCCTAAAATACCTTTTGTGACATCAGCAATTATGAATGGAAACTGAAAATCACGACGTAATCCCAAATCAAGAGTTAGCGTTTTTATGCCATAAGTGGAAATATCCGTGCCATTAGCTGCATACAGTTTATATTCAGTTTTACATTTATTCTGTGAAGTAGCAGGAATTATGCTTACGTCAGCTCCGCTATCAATAAGAAAGTGCAAATTTGATCTTCGGTCACGAACGAATAAACGAAATTTGCGACAATCCTTCATATTTTCTGCAGCAGCGTTTGCCGCTGAACCTACTGCAGATTCGAGTTTTCCTGGTTTTTGAAATCGTTTTTTACCCAAGCACACGGAGGTTTGCATTTCTCTGGAATGCATTTTGCTCCAAAACGAAAGTGATAAAAACAAAATTTGCCAGTAGGGTCATATCGTTTACGAGATCGTGAACGTGAATTACGTAAATCCGAGTCCCTGCGTCTTGAGCGAATGGTTATTTGATCAATTTTTTGTTCAAGAAAGGTAATTCTTTGCAACAAATCATTTGCGGGAACGGAAGGAGCATTAGCACTAAATACTTCTGGTTTCCGATTCATATCACTAATTTTATCTGCCATAGACGCTAACTTGGTTACATCTTCATCACTAACTAATAATATATTTTTTATGGAGTCAGGTAGCTTCTCCAGCCATAAAGTTTTGATTAGATTTTCAGACACATCTGTAGTAGCAACTGATCTCAACTTCTGCAAAAGTTGGCTTGGTTTCATGTCTCCAAGTTCGATACCAGTAATCAAACGTTTAATCCGTACATTTTCACTTTCTTTGAATAAATGTAATAACCTAATTTTAGCATCCGAATATTTTGTGGCACTATCGTTCGTTACAATGTCCCAAATATTTTCGACGAACTTGAGTTCAAGCTGTGAAACTAAATAATTAAATTTCGTTTCTTCTGAAACGATATTACTAATTTTGAACTGAGCTTCAACTTGAAAAAACCATATTTCCGGTTTATCAATCCAAAAAGGAGGTATTTTTACACTCACCTTATGAAGCTCCGGTGACTGTATCGTATCTTTCATAGCAGTTTCAGAAGAGTCATTTGTTGACATTTCGAAAATTAATCAGGGTCACCACGATGTAGCCTTGGCTACTAATGTTTAAAATTAATTTATGACTAGTAACAGCATGAATTATAAACAAATAGCTAAGTTATTGCATTTTATTTTCCAGCTATCGAAATGCCACGCTACGAGCAACGTTTTGAAACCAAAACCTAGCAATCATGTATCAGAACTAGAACTAGTTGCAATTCAGCATAAAGAAATTTAAATAAATAAATATATGAACTACTTATTGCCATTCAGCATAAAAGAAATATAAATATGAATATTAACAAAATATTAAAGTTAATTTTATAAAATAATTAAATATATGAACAAATATATGAAATAAAAAATAATTATTTCTCATGCAATAACTGGGCCACTACATAATAATAATTTAAAGAAAAAGAAAAAAAAAAAAAAAAAAAACAGCAGAAGTTCTATTTGTTAGGTCCGTACAGTTAAGGACTTTTCAAGACGCGATGTTTCTTATTAAAATGCAAGCCTTTGGAGATAAAGAAGTGCTTCTGAGAATAAGAACCAAACTTGTGGACAGTCCTGAAAAAGGGGATTTCAGATACCCATTTCTCTTACCTGTCTGTGATGTCATCCTCAAGTTAATCCGCGAAGAGCAGCAAAAAGCAATGCATGCAGGGTTTTCTATTTTACTTGCCAGGCTTAGGGAGCGGTTTTGGATTCTTAAAGCTAAAAATTTAGTAAAGCAAGTTCTTTCTAAATGTGTAACGTCTAAGCGTTACAGATCTAAACCCTTGGAAGTTCCTTTCGCTGCGCTACCTAGAGATAGAGTTACTTTGAGGGATCTGATGCGTATTATGGTGGTGCTCTGCAAGGTCCGTAGAAAGAACAGGTTAGCTCACTTGGAGTAAACAAACGAAAAGCCAGCGACTCGTTCGGCTGTGACGTCACTGAAGTTCACTGTGGCATCTCTTAATAGTAGTTTCGTATTTACTTTTGAAAATATTTTCTGTTTTTCATCGGAAAAGTAAAAATTCGAATATTTGGAGTCGAAACTTAACTACCTAAAATAATCTTTACTGTGTAGAATAAGTCTTAATTACGAAAAGTTCTCTCAGTAATTTATTGTTTCACTGAAAGTCTTTCAAACTTCCTTACAGAATTTGCTATTCAAGGTTCAGCTGTTTATACCGTTACTCATTTTAGCTTCAACAGACTGAAAACCCACATTTCACAAGAACTGGAAAATACGTAGTGATGTTTAAATGTTGCAATAGAAGAAGTTCAAATTAAGAACATTTATTCTATAAAGTTGTACAAACTTGACCCTAATGTTTGGAATCTAATTTGGCTGAAATTTAAATTTATTTCAATTTGCTAAAGCCTACTTTGGGTCCATTTGTTTCTGCAGTACTTTAGAAATCTTAGTTTACTTGTGGATTTTTTTTTTTTTTTTTTTTTTTTTTTTTCAGATTAACTCGCATAAGCTTTTCCTGTAATATATGATTAATTTTAATAGATAAAAAAGAAATTGCAAAAAATTATAAGTCACTAGATTCTAAAGCATGTTTGTAATTTCTTGATGTAAAGCAGCAACAAGAAACATGGACAAATGAACTATTCAAGCTATAACTGAAAGGAAGTGTAATACTTAATCAGCATACTTTTAAATTCAGCAGCTGCATCATGTAATTCTATATAAAAATTGAGACTACATTTAATCCTTTGAATTTTACTTTTTAGCAAGCATAAAAAATAAAATTTTCCAAAAGTATTCAGATAGAAGATGTTAACTTTTTATATTAAAAATATAAGTAAAAGATATTCAAAGAATATTGGCATATCCTCTATTATTTTTTTGTTATTAATACTGTATATTTAGAATTTTATCTTTTAGGTTTCTATATTTATTTCACTTATGTATTATTTAATGTATAAAAATAATAACGAAATGAAGCGTGTAGTCATTTTCTGAATTGTTATCCTCATTTTTTATTTCAGGGAAGTAAATCCTAGATATTAATAGGACTAAATGCTGTATGTGCTTGTTTTGGTATTAAAAAAGAAATTTTTTTATATAATAACTTAAATATTACATTTCATTTAACATATTCAGTTTATCTATTCTATGAATAAGAAAAATTAGAGTTTATCAGTTTAGTTGGGGACAAATATTATTCATACACAGATAAATGCACTCATTAAAACATTATGCAATTTATATTAACATCATTTGACTGTCATTGTACTTTCTGTGAACACATGGAAAAAGGGTGGATGTTTATTTAGTATGATGACCTGTATACAATATCACCTCAGACATAATGATTACATTTGTAGATACCAACAAATATATTTTGCACATTTTGCTGGTAAATTTATATAATTAAATGCAAAAGTCAAAATTGGTACTAAATTTTAAACACTACATTCAACAAAATCTTAGTAAATATGGATCTTAATTTTATAAATGAAATATATCGTGATGCACTGTATAGTCAAGGAATGCATATTTTAAAACTATAATAAATAAAATATTTGCTTAAGTTACATTATTCATTCATAATACAAATCATTACAAAGTATAAATACAGATGGAAAATGAAATTTTATATTTTACAAGAATTTTGGCATATTTGTATTTCAAACTTTTCTATATTCTTAAATTATACATGTAGTCTTTCTTATTACTTACATGTATCCCGTGTATTACTGATATTTTAATTCTGGTATGTACATTATTAACAGTTTAAGCATAATAATACAACTTAATTTGCTTGCCAACTGAATTGTGGACTTCTAATATGTTGTTGTCTGTACTCTGCAATGTTGTTAGTCCTTCTTATTACTTACATGTATCCCGTGTATCACTCATATTTTATTTCTGGTACGTACCTTATTAACAGTACAATAGGCTCAAATTCTAAGTAATTGACGAGGCCCATCAGCTGAACACTGGTGGTTTGACTTCAATTCCTGGAGAATGGGCTGGTTGCATGGCAGTTTTTCCATGTGTAACAAAAGTTAGTTAATGCAGTGAGTTACATACACATTATTTAAAACTATTTAAGCATATTTGGTACTGTGTGTATTTTATGTATATTATTTATATCTACTCTACTCTACATATTTTTATTTACATTCAGTTTAACAACACTCAAGTATAGCTATAGTCTACATGTTACTGTGTACTTTGATTATTATAAAATGAGAAAGGTCTAAACACAAAGAATTATGACTACCTGATACTATACTAATGGTACACAATGTTTACAATTACTTTTTTTAAACACTCAGTGCATTTATGTACATAGCATCACTTGCATTTAATATATTCAAACTCAAGTGTAAAGTTTCTGTACCTGTAATAATGGTATTTATAATATTACAAATTGCATTAGTATATTGCTGTTTGTACATATATAGTAATGCTATATATTAATGCTATTTGCACTTACAAGCAATGCATAATATAACATGCTTGCACATAAGAGTACTGAAGGAATTGTATCAGATATTTTCTTATTTATTGTACATAATTGTACATACGGTATTTTATGTATGGAGTGTTATTACATATACTGTATTTGTAAGTATGTGCAACATCTCACCAATGCCCACTGTGGCCCAGCATTTAACTTGCTAACACTGGTAGGTCAACCCAGGTTCATATCCTGATGAATGGGCTGGCTGCATTTGAGTTTTCATGTTTTTCTTCATGTGTTATAGGGATAAAAGGCAATTTCTCTTAAAAAGGAATACACAAAGGCCTCCATTCTCTCGATGGACACCCTTGTATGCATCGGGGAAAAACATGCAGATTACTAAACTATGTGTATCTTTAATAGATTTGTACTTATACACCCTTGAACTCGCTGTATTTTGTGAATTTTGATTTTAGCCATAGATGCATTTATAACCAGTGTAATTTCAATCAATGCGATACTGTATCTTTAGTATCGCATTAACTAGTCGCATTAATTAGTTGCATTAACTTGTGATCTAGTCAAATTGTAATAAGCTAACATAGATTTAAATTTCCCTGTTATTCATGATATAGTGTTTTCTTTATTATGCGTTTCTAAGCTTATGGTATTTTTGTTTACATTGGATTACTGAAAGTGTATGTGATATTATATAATTATATGTTATGTAATACTGTATTCCTTGCAGTATATGACATGTTTTGATGCTTTTTACCTCCATAAAAACTCTGATCGTAAAATCTAAAATGATATGCATAAAAACTAGGACTTGTATGCCCATGTAACTTTTTTTTTAAATAATTCATTAGCTGCTGTCTGGTCTGCCACTTCAGACCCTGGTCATGGCTTCCATGGAGATATATGTATCACTAAACATTTCTGTTCAACATTATGCAGCCATAGCTGGGAGTTGCTTCAGTAGTAAAAATGTTGTTACTTGATAAGTAATGCTTTATATTTATATGCATTTGTCACAATTCACAACAATATTGAAGACCGTTGGCATTTAAATATACCTAATACAATGCATAAAAGTTGTACATATATTAATGAATCAATTAATTTATGTAACCCGAAAATTCAAAATGAACTTATATCACCACTATTTAAACATTAAATCAAATCAAAACACACTATAAGTTTCTATACCTATGAAATGATACATTTTGCTGATTATTTTTTATTTTGCCTGCATTATTGGTGCATAATGCAATCGCGCAGTGTGTACCAACCATTATACTATATAAATTTAATTATATTTGAGAACGAAAAAAAAAAGAACTAATGAGTTTCCACAGTCGATCATAAGCTTACGTTCAGCTTAATGCGGAAATCTCTGTTGATCTGAGGAGAGAGAACTTCAGTGACGTCACAGCCAATAGACGGCGAGAACGCATTTTCGTTTGTTTACCCCAAGTGAGCTAACCTTTTCTTTCTACGGACCTTGGGTGCTCTGTACCTAAAGTGGGAAGGTAAAGCTTGGATCGTATTCACTTGTTCCATATACCATTTTATTTTAGACCAACCGTTGCATTTTGCACTACGCGTAGAAAGACTTATGAAACAGTGCATCAGTGTTGTGTGCAAGACTCTCCAAGTTCTGTACAGCGTGTTAGTTAACTTCGACGTTTTTAGCATGTTCGCTTTCCTGTTAATAAATATTTCTACTTTGTATTTTAAAAATAAAAAGTATTTGCTGATGTACTTAAAACAAAATTAGGGTAAAGTGCAGAATCACCCACTGCTTGCGCGTTTTTAAGAATTGCTCATACTCGGTATCCATGTACAGATAGACTTTTTCACTTAAAAAAAAATCTCAGAATTGCATAAAAATGGCATTGCGCACTCCCTTGACTTTATCCGTGTACACGTAGACCTATTTTCAGACAAAAATCTAATTCTTCTTACTCTTGTAAAAAGCGCCAAACAAATAAGTGGGCGATTCTGCACTTTAACCCAAAATTGTTGAGTTTGTATGTTAGTTTATAACTGGGGTATTGTGTAGGTTGTTATTTCAGTGAAATACATTGTATTTTAGTTTGTTTAAAAACACTTTTTTTTTTTTTTTCAAAATTTTGTTGTTAATTTATTTAATAGTCGAAAATTTCATATAATATATTTGTGCACTGCAGGAAGTATAGTATTCTAATGGATGAGTATTTGGATAGTAAACTGATGTATTAAAAATTTGAAGTAAGTTGCTAATCTGCTTTACTTCATTACAATAATGATATCAATCAGTTGTTTTAAAAGGATATTTTAGTGTGCAACAAAGTGTACACTCTCCTTAAAAATTAAATATACTGCTAACTTCATGCAAAGCAATTCACCACTCAGATATGTGTAGAGAATTGCTTTGCATGAAACAATGCAATTGTTACTGATCATTATCAAATAATCATTGTGAAAAATCAAGAAAATAAAAGGGCTAATCTTTGAAATATGGTAACAGGTAGTTTGGCGACATTTTGGTAAGGCGATGAAGGTTACTAGCTAGGACGTTATCAGTGTACATGGATAAAGTCAAGAGTGTGCACAATGCCATTTTTGTGCAATTCTGGGATGTTTTTTAAGTGAAAATAGGTCGACGTGTACATGGATACCGTAAGTGCAATTCTTAAAAACGCGGCAAGCAGTTTGTGATTCTGCACTTTCTCCCAATTTCGCCCCTAATCTTCATCATGATTAAGCACTTTTGTTCCATAAAAGTTCTAGCATAAGCGTAATTCGGCTAGCAGATTGTTGGAATGTTGGAAAAAAATGTTGAGTAAAAAAGGTCGCCAAAAAATCGCCAAGTTACCATAATCCAAACATTAACCAATAAAAGTTACATGTAGTATTTAAAATTTAGAACAAAATTTTGCTTTTAGAGATTTAATGCATATATGATCATTACCGTGATACTGAAAAAGGTAATCTGTATTAATAATTGGATTATATTGCATTTAAGCTATCCTTAATCGTATGCAGAGTATGTTTGCATGATTATCACATTCAATTTGGCTTCTCTTAATTAGATTTCTTTTAAATATTTCTTCATTCCATAAAAATGAATTAATTTTACAGGTCACAGTTCTCTTTATATAACATTTTTGTAATGTATTTATCTATTTATATATTAAATTGCACTCTTCATAAAAGTATGTAGAAAGAAGAAAGATTTTCTAAATAGTCTTTCTTAATAGTAAAATAATAGGTCTGTTAACATAAATAAATGTATTAGAAATTTATTGGTATGCTTAGCTATGGAAAAATGAACAATTTTCCTTAATATAATGTATCCTGTAAAGTTTAATTTTTCAAAATTTAGTTTAGTTTAATTTTTTAGCCCAAAGGGCATCAGCTCAGAAGGGCTATTAATTTTGTTTTAGCATTTTGCATTGATTCCCCATAATTATTGGTTCACTTTTCAAATGTTGCCACCAAATATTAAGAGCCCTGCAATATATTTAAAGAAATTAGATAATGAAGAATCTGTATGAATGTATCTATGTTTCTTGCAGAACAACAGTACCAGGAGACATCAAATTTTCAGTAAGTTGTCCTCCAGTAAAATATGGGCATCTGGAAGCCCGAATTTCGAATTTGTTTTATTATCTATTTCATGTTTTGTAAAACTTTAATGAATTTTTGATTAACAAACTCAACGATTTCAAAGCAATCAATGGCAATACTGTATGGGGGGGGGGAGGAAATGTTATTTCCAGTGCATGAGACTTTGTATGAGAAATTCTTAAGATATACTCATTTTAATATTATTGGTACCCCTTGGCGATTTTTGGCAGTACATGGATACCAAGTTTGTGCAATTCTTTGACTTGTATCAATGTACACATCGACCTATTTTCACTTAAACAAACATCAGAGAATTGCACAAACTTGGCATTGCGCACTCCCTTGACTTTGGCCATGTACATATCGATATATTTTCACTTAAAAAGTTGAAGGAGCATCCAATTCTAGGTAAAAGTATATTTACAGAACATTCAACTGCCACAGGTTACTATAAATGAAACACCAATTTGGCCATAAACGAAGCAACAACTTTGTGATAAATGCAACAACTTTGCAATAATACAAGGGGTACCCTTCAGCCTACTGTAAGTAAGTTATTTTACGATATTGCTGTTAAATTTAATTTTATGGCTCAAATGCAAAGAACATATTGGTTGATCTTTACAATATGGTAACTTGTAGTTTGGCGACATTTTGGAGGCGATAAAGGTTACTACCTGGGACTTTGGTAATAATGTGAGCAGTACTCAGTTCCGATTACGCATTATTTTATGTGAGGGAAATGAGAGATCATGGGATATGTCATGTGATATTAATGGATGAATTACGGTTCTTTAATCGGAAAAAGGGGGAAATCGGGAAAAAATCTGGAAATTTTGTATTTGGTTTATTCTGTGTTGTGTGAAACAGTGTTCGTGAATTTTTGGATCCCATGGCCGTAACTAAAGAAAAGTTTATCGGACCCGTAATCAAGATTCTGAAGAAGAATAGGTAAGTTAGTATTTTTAATTATTTGAGGATATTATTTTTATGCATTGTTCTAAATGTAAGGTGGAAGTAAACGAATTTGGTATTATTGGGAAAATTGTTATTAGCAATGATTTAGTTTAAAGTAATTAGGATTGTAAGGTAATTTTTATTAATTTAATGTTTGTGCTCATGTATATTTTAAGTGGTGTTTTTGAATTTAATTATATTTTAATGAAATGATAGTTATTTTGTGAATTTTATACTTGTAGGAATTTGGTGTATGTTTAAGTTGAAATAAATGTGCATGGAAATAATTTAAATATTTGATAATAAATATTTGTAATGCTTCATGTATGAATTCGTTGGTGACGTTTATAATATAATAGATGATTTAGAGGTAAAAGTTTTTGGATATTTTATTTATTTTATATGTGGAAATGTTCATATTTGGAAAGGGTAAATACTTTTTCGCGATCAGGTAATTTCATATATGTTCTTTTTACCGAGTTTAAAGATTGAGAAAATTGTCATGTATTTTCGTGAAATTTTTCTAATTTATGAGAAAAAAGCAGAGTACATGGATATAGTGAAGAGTGTGCGCAATGCCATTTTTGTGCAATTCTGGAATGTTTTTTTAAGTAAAAATAAGTCGGCGTGTACATGGTTTATGTGTATGTGTTATTTTGAAAAACGTGTAAGGAGTATGGTATTGTGCACTTTTTCCCAATTTTGCAGTGAATATTTGTCATGATTAAGCAGTTTTGTTAGATAAAATTTCTAGCATAAGTGTAATTCGGCTAGTAGATTGTTGGAAGAAGTGTTCAGTAGATAAAAAGAAAAGAAACATGTCTTTACTTCGTGAAGACAAAATGGCGGCGGGGAAAAAAAAAATAGAGGGTTGTTGTAGGAGAGTTGGTCGCCAAATTTTCGCCAAAAAAATGCCAAGTTACCATAATGTAAAGATCAACCAACATATTTAATATAAAGGTAACATACAAAACATTAAAAAAAAAAGCCCCTCTGTGTGTAATATAAAATCTGAAACTTATCAGATTTTTTTAAATTATTTTTTTAACTAATTTTTCTTCTTTGAATAACAAATTCTCTGCAGTAAGCGCTGTCCTGTATCCCTTATTTTTTATTTAATTTTTTAATTTACTTTCATTTCAGGTTTGTTTTCCAAATTTTTGCTTCAAATTGCATTTGATTTGTGCCATTCTGTTAGATAGCTTACCTTATTCGTTGATGTATTTTTACAATTGCTTGTTGATGTATTTTCTACTCTTACTGTATATAATTACAAAACAGTGTTTTTTTTTTTTTTTTTAAATACAATATATAATCATGCCTAGTATTTTCATGCATTAAGCAGCTGAAAAGTTATCAGTAAAGACATAAAGTAAGACATTTGGAACCAATTTTCCACAAAGACCAAAAACTGAAATTTATAAGTAATAAATTTCAAATAATCCTATAAATGCAAAAAAGAATTTAATAAATGTTTAAGCGAAAACACCTCAAACAACCAATACCCCAATTAAAAAAAAATCAATGAAATTTAAAGAAAAAGGAACATAATAGAAGATCAATTCAATCAACTTCAATGCTACTTCATCAGGAAGAGGAACATTGAAATCAATTGAAATCTCTCTTCCACAAAAATCCTTGCTTTTCTGTATCCAGAATTAGCCTATGAACCCCTTCAATCTATTTTAATTATAACAGTTCATCCGAAAATTCTGGCCCCTCCCGAAAGCAAGGGGAAAATCAAAGTAAATTCTAATTAAATTTTTTTCCCTTTAAATGGCGAGACCTCTATTCAAAGAATTGAAAACATAAGTGAAATAATAAAATAGTTTAGTGAAAAATTTAAATCAAAATTTTACCTTTTAACAAAGATCACATAATGCAAAGAATTGAAAATGTAACTGAAATTATAAATTAGTAAATAGACTTGAATAGAAACTAAGGAGTAATAAAAAATTTCAAGCACTTACAATTGGAACATACTCGAAACTCTGAATAAGATCATTATAGTAGTGAAGTTTCGGTTTGCCAGTTTGGCTTCATTGGCAAACTAAAACACAGTGGCGAGAAAGTAATCCCTCAAAAAGCTAAAAATTGGAACAAAAAATAGAATTTTGAAACCAAAACAAAAACTTTTTAAAACTTCTATTAATATTTTAATTTAAAATATAAATTTTGAAAAAGAAAAAGATTACTTTACTAATTAAAAGGAAATTTAAGTAAATTCTCACCTTTTTTAAAACAAAAAAGGAATAAAGAATGCCATTCAGTTTAAAACTTTAACTACTAAGGGTGCTCAGGAAGTTTTTATAAATTGTTTTGTAGAAAAATCTGTAATGTTGAATTTTATATTAATTTTTTTTTTTTTTTTTTAAATTTAAAATTACAGAAAAAAGCAGAAAAGAAAGCTTGAAAAAGAAGTAAAGGAACTCTTGTTAGAAAAGTAAAAGGTTTTCATGTTATGGGCTTACCATGACAACTTTGAATGTAGAAGACCCTTGTTTGAATAATAAAATAGTGATTAAGAGGAAAAATAAAATAAAAACCTATAAACCCTTTAAATCATCTTTCTTTATTCTTTTCTTTTGGGGCTTTCAGACAAAAAAATTCATATTTTTAAAAAGTATTATAAGGTGTAGATTACTCCAGATTTTTTTGAAAGACTTTTAATGAATTGTATAGAAATTCTATTTTCTTTTAAAATTTTTGTGAGAATTAGAATTTCTTCTTTTTGTTTTTCTATTTCAGTGTAAACTTTTTAAATTCTGCTAATTTGGGTAATAATAGTATATGCAATAACTTTTTTAGATATGTTGGAGTTCCAATTTATAAGTTTAATAGTAGAACAATTAAATTCTTTTCTTTTATCAAAAAGTTTAATTTCTTTAAGATTATGAATACTTAGATCAAGAAAAACTATTGGTACTATTCCGTTTTGAGGACCGTAAAAAAATTGCAGCGAAAATGTATGCGCGAAAGCACCAAATCTATGAAATGCGTCCATTTAACATGCCACCAAATCTAGCGTATTTGCTGCTTTCAAATTGCATAAGTTTAGATAGTTTTATATTTCTTAAGACGCCAATGCAATACTAGTTTAATTTTTAAATCCTTTTTCAATAACACTGTGGATTTAACAATTTAGGAGTTGTCCAGTGACGAAAAGTCTGCAATAGAATTTTTTCAAAGAAAAGGCATCATTCATTATAGAAAATTGTTTTTGAACAACCAACAAGATGAATTAATGCTTTAGCGATAACTCAGTAGCGAAATAGCGATGCAGGAATCCACTCAGTATTGTTTAGCCTTTTTTTTTTATATATATAAATTATAATTATGATCTGAAATAGTTATTTACTTTTATGCTTCCATTCAGTTATGTTTACCCTTTTTTATATAAATTATAATAATAAAAAAGTATTATATGAAATTAAATCAAAATTGTTGCTGCAATTATGTTTGGCAGTACTTTCATCAACAATAGTTTGGCGATATTTTACGATCCTTGAAACGGAATAGTACTAAACTATTTCTGTTTGGTTTTCATTGGTCTTATTATGTTTTAGACAACTTGGGTAGATGCTGCTATTTTCTATGAGATTATAATTGTTGAAAGTAATAATGTCATCAAAATATCTATAAGTGTGTTCAAATTTACTGAAATCGTTATCAGAAAGGCTTTTTAGGAATTTGAATTCTTTAGAAAATAGAAATAAGTTACAGAGATGAGTTGAATATGAACTTCCCATTGGAAATCCTTGTGTTTGCAGGTAAAGAAATTTGAATGTTTAAAATAGTTATTGTATAGCAAAAAATGTAGAAATTCTTTCCATTTTTGTAAATCCAGAATATTAAGTATTTCAGGAAAAAATTTTGTCATTTCTAAAAGACTTTCATAGATTTCATTGAATGGTAGAGATGTAGAGGTTTTCAAAGTCATTAATATTGTAAATTTTAAGATTTCTAACTTCTTCAATGATTTTCAAATTGTCGTAAATAATCCAGCAGAAGTTTTTGCCAGCTTTAAATTGTTCAAAAACTATAAGTTCTAAGTAGCTTATTAAAAATATTATCAAAATTTTTTTTGAAGTTTCTAGTACTATTGGCTATAAATGTAAATTTGACAGGAGTTTTATGAAATTTTGGTAAGGTAATTTGTAGACAGGAGTTTTATGAAAGGACAGGACTTTTATTTGACAGGAGTTTTATGAAATTTTGGTAAGGTAATTTGTAGCGAAAAGAGAAATTTTCCATGTTTTGTGAAAAGCAGAAATTTTGTTAATAACAGTTCTTTATTTATTTTTGCAGATACTAAAGGTAGAAGAAGTTTTCAGTTCATTTTCAATTATAGATTCGTAGAATTTTTTTTTTTTTTTATAAAATATGGAAATTATCACTTGCTTTATCAATTTTGATTATTGTAACTGCTTTTATAATTGTGAAAACTTCAGAAGTAAATAATTCCAGTTATTAAATCCTTAAATTTTTAAAATTTTCTTTTTGCTTTGAGTAATAATATCATTCTTCCATTCTTTAAATAGATTCTTTAAAGGTATATTACGAGGGCAATCCCCCCCCCAAAAAGGTCTAGATTTTTAGATATACAAAGAACCGTTTATTTTCTATAATTGCTACATCACTTTAAAGATTGCAGAATGCTTTATTTTTCAACATAATCGCCATTTTGGTCGATGCATTTTTGTAGACGCTGTGGCAGTTTTACAATGCCCATGTCATACCAGCTTGCCGCCATGCCCTTCAGGAAGCATTGAGGAGCTTCAGGAGCATCCATATGATCCTCCGATCTTTACACATTTTACGAACTCAACAATTGCGAAACTCAACGAATACGAACTCAACAATCGCGAAAGTTGAGTTGTCTCATCGGCAATTGACGGCCTCCCGCTCCTTTCTTCGTCATGAATTTCAGTACGACCGGCTGTAAACTCTCTACGCCACTTGTGAACGTTTTTGACATTGATGCACGACTGTCCATACACTTCTGTCAATAGGCGGTGAATTTCAACCAGTTTAACGCCTTTTACGTTCAAAAATGGAATAACTGCGCGCACTTCGCACTTGGCGGTAACTTTTATCGGGAGCTCCATTTCAAATGGCTGCCAAGCCAAGACTGAGCATCCGAGAGAGGCGCCTGCGTACTTATGTGGTAGCGGAGAAGGCATCACTCACAACAGTGTTGAAAACAACCATATTAAAACTTTCTCTATGTCCCCCAAAAATAGGAGACCTTTTTTTTGGGATTGCCCTCATATTTTATTAGGTAAACTTAGTTGAGAACTTACTTTCAAGATGAAATTATCAATATCTGTAGAAATACTTTCTAAGCGATGTAATTTATTAATGAATTTAATAGGTCGAAACTTCGTTCCTTTTTTCATAAGCAGTCTAATCGTTTGATCTTGAATTATTTCCAGATTTCGTGTTATAATATGTTTGTGCTCTTCGTCAACAAATGGTACAAATTTTCTTCAGTACAAAATCTTGGTGCTGCTAAATCTTCTTCATTATGGTTAGAAATGAAACTGCTTAGTTTTTTATTGTATTTGAAGCAAACTGAAACTTTAGAATGTATTGCAGGGAATTTTTTAGTTCTTGTTTAAAAAGTCTGCATATAACACACATAAAGGACAGAAATATTTGTATATTAAAATGTATAGTGAAAGTATGTTACATAATGCAAAAGTTTCTGTACCTTTGCCTAGAAAATTTATTGAAATATGGACAATTAATATTTTCTTAGGGCTGACTGTGAATTTAATAACTAATGCTGTTATATCCAGTATGGAATCATTAATTGCTAAATGAATTATTTTTATTTTGTAGTTGCCCTCTGAGGTTTAGGGAAAATTTGAATGCAATATTTAATTTTGTTTCAAAATGTGCATTGAAGGACTGTATAATTAGCAAATTTATTTTCACATATTCCCTCTAAAGGTATGGAAGTTCATGCCTGTAATCCAAGTTAAAGAAATTAAGCATGAAATCACCTTAAAATATAAAAATAAGTTTATTCAAAAGTATGTGCTTTAAATAATTTTGTTTATTTCTGATTTATTTGTAACCTTTTTTTAAACATTTGTGTAGTACTGTTAGTTTTAAAATGAAGTATTCTGTCATTTAATAATTAATTCACTGTTTAGCCTAGGTGAACAGTTCCTAACATTTTTGACTTGAGGAATGCTTTTCAGAATCGGTTTCTGTGGCAGAGCCTCTTAAGCCAACCCTATGTCTTAGTAGTTTATTCCATTTAATAGTGTTACAGGGGAAGGAAGAAGGGATAGAGAATAAAGGAATATAAAATAAAGATATAGCTAAATAGCTTTTCCTCTAGATAATAGATAAAATGTCTATGCAGTGAAATTGTGATTTAAAAATCTCTGAAATTTATCATAATATCTTGGTCTATTCACAACTGTCGCTAATGTGTAAAATATTGTCAACACTTGGTCATACATAAGTTCTTCAGCTTCTGATTGTGATAAATGTGTTTCATTATATTAATAACTAAATGATTTGGTTTTACAAGAGTATGTTATATTTTGATGCAGAAGTGAATATTAAATCACGTAAAATATTATTAATTACAATTATTTTATGAAGACAAAAATATGATAAATTCATTTGTAACAGTATCGGTATATATTTAATGTGGCAGAAATTTTTCTGTATGTTAGATTATGACCATTTCCTGTATTGTTTATGTTTCTTTTTCAAATTCCGACATCCTGTGAACTTTTTTTATTTCACTCGATTTATAACTTCTTGTCCATCAGTTTTATATCTTCATGGATTGCTTTGCCTTTTTTCTGAGAAGCTGCTCTGTGATTTTCTGGAATAACTGTATGTAAATGTTAAAACCAAGTGCTCAGGTTTAGACTGATTAATATAAATTTGCCTAACACTTTCTTTACTCTTCTGCTGTGTAATTTTGTCTGTCTTATTTCATAAAAGAATTTGTTTCTTTCTCTTTATTATGCTAATCCAGGCTTTCTTTATATTCTTTGCTATCATACACAATCTTTTGAATCTAAGGCCTAGTGACAGTTCCTGCATTGATTTTGGCACCAGTTACAAAAAGGAAATTTGCAACAAATACAATTAAAGCAATCATTTCTTTTTAGTGAATCATTTTGTTACTTTTAATATAATGTGAAGTGGCTGCAGTAGAATCTTTTTATGATTCACTAATGGATTGTTTTGAATATTTTTGATCCATGTAATAAGCTTATTTGAGAAGGTACTTTTCTGTTAAAGATATATACTATGCAATTTCAGTGGCAGTTGATGCATTTTGGCTTATTTCTTTCTCCATGATTTTGACTCAGTGTCACATGAAGTGAAACTGTCAGGAACAGCAAAAAGGAAACATTCTCCAATTCTTGAGAAAATCCTCAAAAAACCCATTTTGGGTTTTTCTCCCTTCTGTTTATGTGTGACCTTTCATCAGTTTCCATAATTTTGGATATCCATTGATTTTAATGTTAGGATGAGATTACAAGGAATTGGCACATATCTATCCCACATAGTTATTTAAATCAACCATTGTGTTGCGATTCATTTGAAACAAGTTTTGATTTGTAAAACTCCGACATTTAACTCCTGGTGCCATAAATAAATGAATTAGGAGTAATGAAAAACATTCGGGGTCCAACAAACCACATTTGTGTTGTTTACATAGGCATTTTGACTTTGAATCTCATTTTATGTTGTGGTTACTTGAACACAATCTTTTCCCGTGAAGAATATTTCACTATTGAAGAAAGAGGATAGCTGCTTTTTGATCTCTTGGCAAATCCTAAATTATAAAATCTGTCACAAATTAAAAATAAATAAATAAATGACTTATAAAAAATCTAATTAGATTAAAAAGGTCGCTGAGCAAGTTATGATTATGAAAGCAGTTTTCACTAGGTAAGAAGCCAAACCAAACTGGCAACGCCTAGTGCCGAGGAAATATGTTGAAACAGAAGAAGTTCGAGTTGTATGGTTTTAAGAGAAAAGTGTCATTTGATGCAGCCAATTTTCCTTCTATTCAGTTTTTCCTCTTTTTATCCCAACTGCTAATGTAAAAAGCAGGAATTAATGCATCCAGACTTAAAATCTTGGCACAAATACTACTTGTTAAAAAAAGTAAACATATGAGACTTGTAAAGCTATCATGAAGCATGTTTAGGAGACTGTCGTGAAACATTGGGATTTAGTACCATAAATGATTGAGATTTAGTACCATGATCAAAACCGTAAAAAACAACCTTATATTTAGCGTAGGTATAATGAAACACTCAATCGATTTCGAGGGCAGCTAAAGGTCCCTCCTCATCAGGAGAAAGAAATACATAGAAAGAAGAAAATAGGAATCACAGAAACACGTGGTGCTTATCAGCACTGCACGTCGTTATAACTAGATTTTTAATCAGAGTTGCACTGGCCGCCTACTTTTACTGAGCCAGGCTGTCTGATCAAGCATAAAGAAATATTAGCGAAGTTAAAATAGGGAGCGAGGGGCAAATGCACATTACGCTCAAAATCTGAACTTCAAATAATGGAAAGCAACCACTGAACGGATTTTTATACCCTCTGGTAGTACCAAGTGCGAGGAGGTAACGCCATCTATCGGCAAAAATAATTGAATTAAGACAGTAGAATTTTAAAGGCATTAGGAAAGACTGGATTGGACTTCAAATCATTAACTAAACTTTCTAAATCTTTGTGAATGTGAAAAGCCTCAAGAAAATCCAATTCGCCTATGGAAGAAGCCTTTTGGATGATTTTTGCAGACCCAAAATCAAAATTATGGTTAAAAGTCCAGCTATGATACGCTATTGAAGACTTGTTAATTTCCCCTTTTTTGACATAAGATTCATGTTCCTTGATACGAAACTTCAACGCTCTTTTTGTTTGGCCAATATATCTTAAACCACACTGACACGATATACTATAAATTCCCCAAGAATTCAAGACAGAAACGCAATCTTTTAGAATCGAAGGGTGAATTTTATTAATAGGGGAGAAACCGACTTGAAAATTGAATTTCTGGAGAATCCGTGCAATTTTATAGCTAACAGAAGGATAAAATGGAAGCACGACAAGGTCATTGATATTATTTCTAACAGTGGAATGTCTTCTTTGATGGGAATCTGAAAATTTTTTGACGGCTTTATCAATAATCACGGGAGAAAATCCACGGTCAATCGCAACTGCTCTCAAATAATTATTGCAATTGTTGCGATTGACCGTGGATTTTCTCCCGTGATTATTGATAAAGCCGTCCAAAAAAAAAAAAAAAAAAAAAAAATTTCAGATTCCCATCAAAGAAGACATTCCACTGTTAGAAATAATATCAATGACCTTGTCGTGCTTCCATTTTATCCTTCTGTTCGCTATAAAATTGCACGGATTCTCCAGAAATTCAATTTTCAAGTCGGTTTCTCCCCTATTAATAAAATTCACCCTTCGATTCTAAAAGATTGCGTTTCTGTCTTGAATTCTTGGGGAATTTATAGTATATCATGTCAGTGTGGTTTAAGATATATTGGCCAAACAAAAAGAGCGTTGAAGTTTCATATCAAGGAACATGAATCTTATGTCAAAAAAGGGGAAATTAACAAGTCTTCAATAGCGTATCATAGCTGGACTTTTAACCATAATTTTGATTTTGGGTCTGCAAAAATCATCCAAAAGGCTTCTTCCATAGGCGAATTGGATTTTCTTGAGGCTTTTCACATTCACAGAGATTTAGAAAGTTTAGTTAATGATTTGAAGTCCAATCCAGTCCTTCCTAATGCCTTTAAAATTCTACTGTCTTAATTCAATGTGCATTTGCCCCTCGCTCCCTATTTTAACTTCGCTAATATTTCTTTATGCTTGATCAGACAGCCTGGCTCAGTAAAAGTAGGCGGCCAGTGCAACTCTGATTAAAAATCTAGTTATAACGACGTGCAGTGCTGATAAGCACCACGTGTTTCTGTGATTCCTATTTTCTTCTTTCTATGTATTTCTTTCTCCTGATGAGGAGGGACCTTTAGCTGCCCTCGAAATCGATTGAGTGTTTCATTATACCTACGCTAAATATAAGGTTGTTTTTTACGGTTTTGATTGTCACATTAGCGTGTTTCTCTTCTAGTTTAGTACCATGATATTGCAACACAATCATAAAATAAGCTTATTTTTATGTAAACATGCTTAATTGTCAATATACTGATTTAGTTTTGTATCGAAGATATAAATGTTAAGTGCTATTAATCTGATTTTCCCTTGTAACTTGAGGGAAAAAAAAATGGTTAAAATTTGAAGTATTTTCAAAGTTATGTATCCTGGTATCAAGAATGTGTGATTTTGTTTGAAAACAGATAAACAATGATGATGCAATGTGAAAACTGTGGTAAGTTTTTCATATGCTATATTTGTAACTTGTGTCTGTTAATTATCTAACTAAAGAAATAATGATCTGCTCTTTTAAACTTTTGTTGGAGGTCATTGGTGCAAGTAAGGCAGAATTTCTTTATTGTAATAATGGAATTTACATTATTCAGAAAAATATGTAACCTGATCTTTTTTTCAATTTACTCTCCTTAGTTTGAAAACTGTTCTTTGCAGCAGCAAAATTTTGCTTTTTTATCAACAAACCAGGAAGTTCAACAGTTTTTTGTAGGAGGGGGAGATTTAAATCTTATTCTAAATTGTTGTGTAGTCAAATTAATTCAATTCATTAAAATCATATTTTACAACTACACGCTTTAAATTTGCTAAGTAACCTTTGATTAGGGTTATTAATAATTAAATTGCTTAAACTTAATTTTTTTAAATTTAAATTTTAAACATGCAAATTATTGATTTATGTATTTGAAATTTATACACAGTGTACAGTAAAATTTTGCCTCTCTGGTTAACTTTGTTAGCATAGGTTGATTGAGAAAGTATTTGTGTATATATTTTCATTAGAAATGGCAAGGATTTTTCTGGCTTTCAAAAGCTACTTTTTATCATTGTTTTTAAGCAAGCCGACCCAATTTAAGTAGTTTAAACTGGTTCTCATATTCTGTTCCTGAGGGGTTGGAAAGCTTGTGAAAAGGGTTATATATATATATATATATATATATTGGCTTGGATGGCGTCAAGGATGAAAGGGGTTGAATTTAAATAAAAAAGTAGAACTTTATCAGACAAAGATATCCGTGTATTTTCTGTGTATTTAAGAGTTTTTCGTCCATGACAAATCTTCTGAAACATGCAAAAAATTTCTGTTTTCCATATTTAAGTTTTCTACATTCATGTAAAGAACTGATTAAGATTTTGAGTAAAATTGGATAACTGGAAGTGGCATTTTATAGGAACCCATATAACAGTCTTTGTTACTTCTGTATTAGTGCAACCACCTTGTCTCAGTCTGGTGATTTTTAAAGGTGATTTGGTGAATTTTCAGATTGCAAGTTAGTTTATTGCTAGTTTCAGATTGCAAGTTAGTGCAGATTGTTAGTTACTTTACTTGAAGACCGTAACAGTTTAAAATATAATCCAAAGCTTTTCGATTTTACTACATAAGACTTTTATATCAATGGGAACAGCATATTAGATTTTGGCTAAAATTAATGAAATGAAAGTGATATTTTACTTAAAACTCTGGACTTTTGTAAAAAAATATATTATGAGATAATCCAGAACTTTTCAAACTTAGTATTTAAAATGGGTATGTGATTGACATGACATGATTGACATGTTACATTAATTGGAATTATGCTAAATGTAAAGTCCTGGATCTATGCGGGGGGGGGGCAAGCTGGGGTTTGTGCTCCGGGATGCGAATTCAAGCATGGGGCTGGATTATATTTGGAAGGTTGTCAAATTTTGGTACAACATTAGTAGTTTTAAAGCCAGGTTTAAAACCTCTTTTAAGAATATTTATAATTAATTACTTGTAAACCTTTTAATGGAACAAGCAGTTAAAAGTAAGCTAAGTGCAGCCGAATACGACTCTAAAGATATGATCAGAGAGAGGACAATAGAGGGACTCCAGGCGTCACTGACAATGTCAGATAACCCTGTCCCTCTGCCAACCCAACACGCAAATTTATCAAAAGTACTCCGTAAACGCCTTGGTCTTTGGTCCCTATAAACAAAGCCTAGAGTCCCTGTGTTGTCCTCTCTCTAAGCAGAGATATTCAAATAAGAAACAGAACGATAGCATAGATTTTCATACCGACGCCTCTTGCAAAATAAATGGAACCTTATTTCAGGGAAAATGTAAATTTGATTATTTCAGTGCACCGGAGAAGCAACTGCATTAGAAGGGTTCGCACGGGTTTTTAATTATGTAACTTATGGTATGTATGTTGGGCCACCAGCGGCTGAGAGGTAAAGTCTGAACACTGGTAGTTCGGTTGGGGATTAGAATCAATCGAATTAGCTGGCTGCATGGGTTTTTCCACCGTTTTGCTTATGCATAACTTGCACATGAGCCAATTACTCTTAGAAAGACCTCAGCAAAGACATCTCCCCTCTTATGTTTTGCCATAAATAAAGAAACTAAACCATTTGTTATGCATACTTCTTTTATAACAAAAATAGCATATACAAAATTTCTTACTATAAAATGGATTTTACATTGTATCTCGAAAAACTTTCTATTTCTATGTTTATTAAAAAAATTAAAATTTGTTAGAGAAACTCAAAGGAAGATGGGTGAGGGCGGCAGTTTTAAGTTTTTGCCCCACCTAGGAAAAATGCTAAATCCGGCACTGAGGAGAATAAGCTCATTATGAAGCAATTAAGTGTATTATTCTCAGTCCTCAATTTTGTGTTCATTTTATTTTTTGTGATGAATCCCTTTTCAAACAAATGGTTGCTGCCATCAAATGCTATTATTATGTATTATATTTTGAAGAAAATATAGAAAATAAATTTATGAGAACTCTAAATGCTGTATCAGGAATTCTAGCGATATGTTGCTTTAAAAAGAATTGTGATTATTAGTCATTAATTTGAGAATCCTAAACTCAGTATGACCAGAGGATAGAAACTGGTGTGTGCAGAGCACATATAATTAATTATCCATTGTATAGGAGAATAGAATAATAAAAATTGAGTAGGGTTTATATAACTTAGAGCCATAAAGTTTGTAAACAAATTAGATTTTACTTACAAACAATCAATTGGAAGTGATGGTGTATTTCAAGCTTGTTGCTCTTCCTTCAATTCAATATCTTAACATGAACTGGTAAAAGAACATGTTTTAGCCTCATTTTTTGCACTGTAACCACTGCCATTTCTTATTTATAGCAGTCATTACTAGGTTTTTGTGATTCTCTTGAAACATTTGGGAAAGAAAAGGAACATTTTTGTATTACTTAAGGTCTAGTTGTAGTTATATTTCTTGTGGTGCCATTGGGTCAGTTGGATAGGGAAACATACATTTTAAGCTTTCTTTAAATAGCATTAACATATTAGAGGAATCTCTGTACTAAATGTAGACTAGTAAATTAGTACAGATCAAAACGAGAAAGTGCTTTATTACAACCACATGACAGGTGTTGGCTGGTAAAATAGATTTTATGTTTTTATCTCCGAGTGGTTTGTAAAGATTATTTTTCTGCAAATAAAGCCTGTCAGAATATAACATTAATTAAAATTCCTGTTGACCTTTTCACTGCTAACACATTCAGAGTGTGCAGAAATTTAGAGCCGTCGCTTAGCATTCAGTAGATTTAATTCTGCTGTGGTTTGTCACAGGAATATATATTCAGTGGGAAAAATTTTAAAGGATAATTTCTTAAGTGTATATTTTAATTATCCTACCACAAAAAATAAGATGTATTTGAAAACAACAATAAACTAAATAAAAAGTAACAACAGCCATATAACTCCTGTAGGCAGGGCTTATCTTCTGCTGTTTTTTTTACTATGCTGAAATTGTATGCTGTGTATTTTTAGTGCAGCTGTATTATTTTTATTCATATTATTTAATTTTTTAACAGAATTACTTTCATTTGGTTTTGTTCAGGAAAAAGGTATTTTACAATCAAATATAATTCTTTAAATTTTATCATGTTATAAAAGTTTTTAATCCCTTCCCCCCCCTAGAATAGGGAAACTTTATTTATTGTCACAGTGAACAAATATTAATTAGAATTTCAAATGTTAAATGATGTTATGTGAATAATGACGGATGCTGCATTGTTCACAGAACAGTGCAATAAAAAATTGTTTGGTACTTTCTGATTATCCACATCCTCCTCTGAAAAGTCATCAAGTTGTTGGCAACTAATTTTTTGCCAAGCTAATATGTGAAAGGCAATAGCCATTCTTAAAATGGTGGCACACTAAAAATTTAAAAAAAAAAAAAAAAAAAGAGAGAGCATTGCATCAGTAAAATTAAAAAATTAGAAATCTCCATTAAAACTTAACTTTTTCAAGGTATTATTATGTAATTTTTTTTAGCTATTATGCTCCCCATGTATACAGTAATCTGTTATGTCTTCATAAAGCATCAGATGATTGCCCAAATTCAGTTTCATGTAAAATTTCAATTCGAAAGATTTGATCATTTATATACAACTTTGTGAAATGCAAATTTCTGCATTCTGTGCCTTTGAACAAAATGCCATATTTCTGAAGAAATGCAATGCTTTCCTTCTCATCAGCTGGCAAATTCCACAGCCCTATTACAATTATGTACAAGGAAAAAAAAAAAATTCAGTGCAAAAACAAATACTAATCAGAAAAGTGACTGTCGGATTTAAAGCCAAAAAACACATGCTTGTCTGCTGTGTGCATGCATGCATGTGTTGCAGTGTAAATATATTCTGGTGGCATAATGGGTTGCCTGTTTTGGTGACAGTGTGTTGCTTTGTGAATGCTTTCTGATGAGCTGTTGATAATAAAAAATACCATTTGTCTACTGGAAAAAAATATACTAGTGTAAAATTTAAATTTTTATTAAAAATTTAATTCAGTCTATTTCAAGGATAATTTGACCTAGTTCTCTCTTCAGAAGAAAAAAAAAAAAAAAAAACTTGCCTGAATTTTTTCTTCTGTAGGAATGCCTGAAAAATCATCCTGCAAATTAGGTTTTCAATTAATTAGTTTTATTTAAATCAGCTTTTTTACTCCTCATTTTAAAGGAAAATTGTTTATTTCTTCATTCATTTAGATTAAAAAACATTAATTTTTTAAATATTTCTTTAAATCTTATTGTTCTATCTGGTTTTATCATGCAGTTATTGTAGTCTTTGTTATTTATATTCAGTATTCAGGATGTCAATCCGTCAAGTATTAAAAAAGTGGCCTGGCCAGAGATTTGGAGTTTTCAGATTCTTGCCATTGTTTTTTATATTTGGTGCTGCTTTAGAATTTACAATGATAAAATGGACTTTTAATGGTGTAAATTTTTGTAAGTATGAGTATTTGATTTATTTACTTATTTGTATACTCAACAAACAAACCCCCCCCCCAAAAAAAAAAAAAAATCTGGTAATTGTTTTTGGGCAAGTTAGGCAAAAAAATACAGTTCAATGATAAACCTACCAAACAAACAAAGTATATATACAGTTCTGCACAAAATTAAGTCATTTTATGTAAGCATGAATATTGGTAAAGCTCATAATGCAACAAGTCCAAAATCCGCGTTGTGATATTGAACTGAAAATGAGTCTAATATGGGGTGTGGTACCCTCTCACAGGCACACAAATAGTGCAGTGTGATGACATACTGGACTGGAGGCAGTTGATCTCACTTCTGTAACATGGCAGGTTTCAACTCTGGGATAAGATGAAATTACCCCCCCCCCCCCCGAAGAGCATACCATATGTGCTTTTAGATCAAGAGATCTGGCATCAATCCATGTAGTGAATATCCTCACTTCCTTGTAATTGTTGACCAGCTGAGCCCTATCTGGAGGAGCATTTTGTCCATTAACAGGAATCCAGAACCAGTTGTGCCCCTGAACATATTGCTGTAAGATCTCTCTGTGCCTCATATCAGTAGCCTTTGTCAAACATTTGCAGAGGTATGCAGCCATTCAGCATTATGCCTGTCCAATCCATTACACCTTTACCACTGTAATGATCCTTTTTCTGCTGAGGGAGTTAATGGTATCATGTTCCAGGCTCTTTCCAGATGCAGGTACACCGAGAATCAACATCCAGACTGAATCCTGACTCTTCTATAAAAAGCATGGTGCTCCACTGAAGTGTGGTTCAAGGCGCGTGTTGTCTGTACTATGCTAAATGTGCTGTCTTTTGTGCTACAGTAAGCTGAATGTAAACAGTGAGCTTTCTGGCATTCAGCCTTATCTCAAGAAGTCTTCGGGCAACTGTAGACCATGAAACTCATGTTCCAATAGCAGCATATAGCTCAGGTGAGAGCTGTGAAGCTGTAGCAGTCATGTGTTGCCACCCTGAAAATGCCAAAAAACAATTCTCATTCGTTGTTGTGGATCTTAGTGTACCTTGTCCAAGTCTTCTTGGTGTACATCTTGTGTCCTGAAACTGTTTTCAGAAATTGCAGATGATACTGGGCTTTAATTTACCTTTGTATCCTCCTGCATTTCTGATTGGCTAATCTACCAGAAGTTCTCAATCTTATTGTCATCCATACGTTCGTTGCTAGTCATTTTACCTATCGTATAAAACGTATTTAACTCTTGCGAGAAGCATGGCCAGTGTCAAGAAGGAGTACAAGCAAACAAATCACCGAAAGCCCCTCGTGCACTTATATCCTCTCCATGATCACAGCTCCCCAGTCACGCATATGTACGCTTATGAATTGTACTCTGAATATATGCAAAACTCTTCAGTGCCATAATTAGTACCTTAAGTTCAATACTTTTCATAAAATAGACATAATTTGCAAATTCTCTTAATTTTGCACATGAGTATGTATGTGTGTGTGTGTAAAATAAATACTCTAATTTGCAATAGCTCTTTAACTCTTCATTTTAGTTATTTTCCCTTTCCATTGTTTAAAAAAAAAAAAAAAAAAAAAAAAAAAAAAAAAAAAAAAACACTGTTTAACCCTTTCCGGCACGCTACCTTTTATAGTTGGAGATTTGATTAAAAAAAAAAAAAAGTAAGCAGTGTAATTAGGCCTAAAGGAGTACACAAGTAAAATTTTGTGAAGATAGCACTTATCGTTTAATTCTGTGATTGGGCACACTGATTGGAATAGAGCTTCAAAAAGAGCTGAAATGAGCATTGTTGTCAATGAACTGACCAATGAGATGCAGAGAAACAAAGAATACAGACTTTCAGTTGTCCTAGATTATCGGTGAGCATGGTCTATGCACACCTAGGGTTCGCCGTTTGATTTTAGGCAGGATTTCAAGGTAAAAATTTAAAACTAATATAGAATAAGGAGATTAGCATACAGCCAAAAAAATAACATAGAAATTTCTTTTCAAACAATTCCTTTTATACCCTAAAAAAAATCTTGAAGATTTCTTTGAAAAATGAGGGTCTTAAAAACTAAACATATATGGACTGGTTTGTGTTGAGTTGCCATCTACTATAAATAAAGGAGGTTCAGAGTAACCTATAGTAACCTATAAATCCTTTTTCATTCAATTTTTCTGTGCGTACAGAAGAAAATTTTTAGGTGTGTACAGACCGGACACACTGTGCCGCAAAGGGTTAAACTGCTTAAAACAAATCTCTCTAAATTGCATCATAACAAAAATAATCCATGTCATATGGTACTTGTTTAATGCTAATGACATGAACACTTGAATAACACTTCAGCTAGTAATAATTTCAAATTTTGGTACCCAAACTTAAATTTGGTGAATCAAAGTAAAACTAAACAAAAACTAAATCATTCTGAATCCGGATTTCATCATGAACATGCCACATTCTCTCTCTGTCACTATTCTGCTGCTAACATACTGCTCTTCATTTCTTCAAGTATAGGTACTTATGTATTATTGCAACCATCGTAAATTCTAAATATCTAGTCTTAAACTGTGCTAAATCTGGTAACCATGCATATAAATGTTCTTTATGTACCTGTGCTTATCACAACCCTTCAGTCAAGTAGCTATTTTCGTATGTGTTCTTTATTTTTATTCTAAAATACAACACTTTTGTGGACAAATTGTGATAGTCCTTTATTAACTCTTTCACAGCAAAGGCACTTGAAACTACTTATATAAAAAAATTACAGCTGAAGATTGTGCAATTTTAGAGAAATTTTTGATGAGAATAGTGATCTGTATTACAGTTACTTTCTGGAGCTAGTTTGATAAGCGATTTTCCATAAATATTTATGTTCTTAATTTATCGAGTACTCCATTGCTACACGTGAACTAGTCCAGTGTTATACAAATAATCGAAAACATGTTTAATGCTGTATAAGAATGGGAAAATGTGCTTGGGCATTAAATACATTTTTTATATCAAATGACACGATGAATTTTTAAAATTTTCATGTACCCTTTTTTTTTCAGAAAATATTGTTTTAAAATGATATAATTACATAATCACATTTGGGTATTTATTGCTAATTTATTTACTTCAGCAAATGTAAAACTTTTGTCAGAAGTAGATCAAGTATGTTATTGTTTTATCAGCATGTCTCTTACCCCAGGTTGGGTTGGAAGATGTTACATGAGTTTTAGAAAAACATACAAACAATTTTTGATGAGGTATGTAAAGGCTTTCAAGGTATACGTGGCGTATTCGGAAACTAAGTACCGTTTTGAAAAAAAAAAAAAGAAAAAGAAAAAAAATAGTAAAACAATTTTTTCGAATCCAATTTTATTTTTACATGAAAATACATGTCTTAAACTATTTTTCAACATAGTTTCCGCCAATGATCAAACACTTGTCATAGCGGGTGACCAGTTTCTGTATACCATCGTCAAAGAAACTTCCCGCCAATTTCGATAACCACGACTCCACAGCATTTTTCGTGTCATCGTCAGATCCAAAGCGCTTGCCACCAAGCTCGTGCTTCATGTGCAGGAACAAGTGATAGTCGGACGGCGCCAAGTCCGGGCTGTACGGCGGGTGATGCTCCCAATGAAACTGTCGAATTAATGATTGAGTGACACCAGCAGTATGGGGCCGAGCATTGTCATGGAGCAACACAATTCCTTTACTGAGCATTCCTCTTCGTTTGTTTTGAATGGCACGCCTTAGTTTTGTTAAGTCTCACAATATCGTGCCGCGTTAATGGTTTCATCTCCGAGAAGAAATGCAGTAAGCAAAACGCCTTTCCTATCCCAGAAGGCGGTGCACGATTTTTTGTGATGACATTGTCACTTTGAACTTTTGTTTTTTCGGAGAATGAGTGTGTCTCCTCTCCATCGATTGTTCCCATCGGGAACACAGTTTGCGATAATTCAAGCGGTCAGACACAATTTCGAACAAAACAGTACGTGAAATTTGTGGAAATGCCTCTGAAAGAGTTGTCATTGTGAAGCGTCTGTTCTCATGAATTGCTTCATCAACTTTCCTTACCAAATCATCGGTAACAACAGAAGGCCGACCACTCCAAGCCTCGGTGTGGACATTTGTTCGACCTGCATTAAACATTCTTACCCACTTTCTCACCATTCCATTACTTATCGCGTATTCACCGTAAATTTCTGTCACTTGACGATAAATTTCGGCCGGTTTAACATTCCTCGCGTTCGAAAATTTAATCACGGCACGAATCTCACAGTCAGCGGGAGAACTAATTGTCTTAAACATTTTGAATGTGCACAGCAAACTGAAAACACAACATAGAGCAACCAAAATGGCGACAATTGAAAGTCAGTGAACAAGAAAGACTAGTGCGCATGCGGGGGACGCCTACCACAGCGCTGCGACGGCGCTGTAAGTTTGAGATATTGAGAAGCTTCATTGCCTGGACTGTTTGGCAATAGTACATTGAATGTGAAAAGGTCAAAGTATTCATTTAGGCTTCATATATATCAAACATCAATCCAATCCAACATCTTTGGAATGCATTTCAGCAATGCATTCATTTATTTCAGTTGAGGTGCAAGGCTTACAGGAGTTTCAGAATTTGCTAGTAAAATGCTGGTACTTACATACACAAAGTCCTCAAAGCTGTGATACATTTATGCCTTACCTGGTAGTAGTTGTTATGTCAACAAATACAGGATCAACATTACATTCTACTGGTAATCATAATATTTAGGTCATTTGGTGTATGTGTTCATGTATGTTAAGCTTGATTCTATTTATTACTGTGTGTTACTTTTTTAAGTATTTAAAGTATATTTTATAAATATTATAGCCACCAAGTGTTATAAATCACCAACATTTATTTAAATATTATTAATAAGAGCAGTTATTATTGAATTCTGTTTTAAAAAATATGTTTATAATCAGTTTTTTAATTAATTAGTAAAAGAGCTAGTTCTGAGAGTAACTGAGCAGTCTGATCTTAAATAATCTTAGCTTATAGTAATATTTTTATGTATGTTCCATATGAATTATATAAAATGATTTTGGTGCACTATTCAATATTATTCACAAATTAACTAAGCATTTTCTGTATTTATCTTAGCATTATTTTGTAAGACAGTGGCCTCGTCTTTTTCACTGTATAAAATGTGAACAGTTTTCTGCTGTAGTAAAAAATTCTTTTAAGGATTTATAGTTTCCTTTGATTATTTCAGATTTAATGTATAAATGTGTGTTTTTCATTATATTAATATATGAATTCTGTAAATAATTTTTTCTTCCTCAGACAAAACTTTTAAACGAAGAAAAGCACAAGAAATTGTTGCTGAAGAAGCAGCCAGATTACGACCATAAATGCTCTAGTATCAGTAGGAGATAACAAAATTCAAGTCTTCTTAATGAATTATTTTTGCAATATTTATATTAATGAAGCTTGCAAGTACAGTTTACTAAGTAAATGTAATACTAAAAAGTTTTTTTTTTATTGAGTACAAGCTAAAACTTATAATAAACTCTAAACATGTATTTTTATTGCATTTTCAAGAAATTAATTTCAGTAACACTACTGGTTTAAATGCATTTTATAAACAATGCACTGCTATTAAAAATTCTGATTTTTTTCTAATCTTATTCTGATTTATTAACCTTATATATTGTCCACTATCATTATATATTATAAAAGTAAAAATTAATAAAATAATTTTATATAAAACGTAGAAACTGCATAAATGACAATGCTGTATTTTGATTTCTAGAGATTTTATTTACACCTGGCAATTTACATTTCGTTTTAAATTTTAAAATTCATCATTTGCAAAATGAAAGCAACTGTAATATCCAAAATGTATATTTACCTAAACTGTTTTAAATAAATAGTTTCCATCACATGAAATTGTCTCATTTCTTATTACGATTTAAATATTTTAAAAGGCTTATTTTACATTAAAACTGTAACTGTACATAGAAAGATATAATCTAAAATAAGAATGAATATGTATATACTGTGCTCTGCTGTCCTTCCAAGCATTTGTATATGATTGTAGTTCCAGCTGAAGGTAAATTCTACATGATGTGGATGAAGAGAGAATGCCATTACTTTTTTCTACCTGAATTTCATTACATACACTATGCTGCTGAATTATAGTTACCAACAGAAAAAGAATATTTATTTTATTTACATATACTTACCATTAAAAGGTTAATATTATACATGTAAATTACGTGTATTTTATCATTAAGAATATTTATCACCATAATATGAGCATCACCTCAAGCAAACAAGCAACTCCCCTTAAACAATAACTTTTTTCAAGAATTTCGAATATGCTTTGAAACTAAACTCCTAGCCATTCAAAATGCAACACTATGAAGGAAGCAACCAAACAGTATGAAATTTGCATCATGTGTATACTGCAATGGAATATGCAAATGATCACAATTTCTGTACACAATGTACATCATTGGCAACTACAGTGCTCCTTATAATCCGTATATGAAGGGAGAAAATTTGTCTTTTTGAATAATGTGAATTGTTCTGTTGTGAAATTTTTTTATGTGAAGTAGTTTCAGTATGCCTTGTAGAAAAACGCGAGCATCATCATCAACTATCACAAGCGTCTAGCCCCTCAGGCGCTAGTTTCCTCCCTGAACATCTGCGCAGATTACTGCACATGTCGTCATTTTCCTGAAGGCGCCTCGTATTTACTTTTACTCTTTGCACTGCTGTGGTAGCGTGTGATTGATGATACAGTTCTCTTTTTTATTTTGCTTCGATTATTATATCTTCTGCAGAAAATCAAGAAAAACTGCCCATTTCAGGGCCAAGTACTTCTGTTTCCTCAAAAGGTATTTTTGATTCCGAATCGAATCAAAAACAGGAAGGAGTAATTGTGTGCTATAATTCCAATTCTGGTATGTGTGATAATTCTGATTGTGTTGTGAGTGATATGGTTCATTGTGAAAATGGTTTTAGTATAGCTGATTGTGATTTTGTTTGCCGTGATTGTTTAAAACTTCCAACTATAGATATAATTTGAAACGCCATGCATATAAATTTCTTATATAAATTTATAAATTTCTTTGAAACACTATGCATATAAATTCATATCTGATTGTGTTGTGAGTGATATGGTTCATTGTGCAATGATTTTAGTATAGCTGAGAGTGATTTTGTTTGCTGTGATTGTTTAAAACTTTCAACTATAGATACAATTTGAAATGCCATGCATATAAATTTCTGTACAATAATACTACATTAATTGAGTCTCTGAAAACTAAGTTCTAATAATATGGTTGATTGTGCAAATAATTTTAGTGTGGCTGAGAGTAATTTTGTATGTTCTGATTACTTAAAAACGTACCAAAATAAATGCAGTTTGAAATGCCATACCAACACATTACACTCTAATAATACTACATTAATGATTCTTTAAAAAGTAGTCGATCACCAAGCTACAAATGTGAGGACTTCCATCTGAAATTTAGTGACCTAAAAAATTGGAAATATCATCAAAATAAAATTCATACTTCTAACAGGTAATTGTGTGTGTCCTGTATGTTATGCTAATTTTGAAAAGTGAGAAATTACTTCATTTCAGTAATGTTCATGATAGTGATTTGAATCATACTGAACTAGAATTTAATTCATTTAATGATTTTTTGGTATGGAAGGCAGAAATTGAAAATAATACGAAGTCAAAATTTCTTATGGAGTAAGCATATTTAATATACATGGTGTAATACCACTGTTCAGGAAATTTTATATCAGAAAGTAAAGGTTTGCATCACTTAAAAATCATTGGTAGCAATAAAATAAATACAAATTGCGCAGCTGCATTAAAAGTAACAGAACATACAGATGGCAAATGTGTAGTGTCATATCAGAAAATACATACTGGGCATCGGAATGATTTAGGTCACTTATTTTCAACAACAGATGAAATAAAAAATATTGCATCAAAGATAGCAGCAAAAATTTCTCTGGATGATATTTTAGATGAAATTAGAAATTCTCTATGAGATGCTGGGCTTGAGAGGTTTCATTTACATACAAAACAAGATTTCTATAACATCGAAATATCTTTCAATTTGTCTTCTAATTCTGTTAAACATGAAAATGATAGGGTTTGTGTAGATACGTGGGTACCTGAAATGCAAAATTATCAGCATCGATACATTTCATTTTATAAAACATAGCACGAGTGAATATTGTACGTACACAATATTCATTTCTAAAAGGAAATGATTTTGTTTTGATAATGATGACAGAAGCACAAAGAGAGATACTGAAAAAATTTAATTCTGATTTGTATATGTATTGATGGTACACATGGGGTGAATGCATACAGATTTGATCTCATAACTTTACTTGCAATAGATGATTTGCGGCAAGGATTCCTGGGTGCATTTTTAATTTCTAATCAATGTGACCAACCTGTGCTATCAATTTTTTTTTCATGTATTAAAGAAAAAGTTGTGCGAATACAACCACAAATATTTATGTCTGATATGGCTGAATCTTTTTTTAATGCTTGGAAGTCTGAAATGGGTTTACTACAGAAACGTCTTTTTTTTTGCATGGCATATTGATAGAACCTGGAGAAACAATTTTAAAAAAAAATCAATGGTGTTGAAAAACAGGCAAAAACATGTAAAATTATTGTCGTGTTTGATGGCATAAAAGACGCACTCTTATTTAGACGGCCACACACAAGGGAAAAAAGTTTCAATAGCGTGGTTTCTTTTAGTTCTCACGTTTCGTAAAAGCCAAATAAACAATTATTGAATGCAATTACCTTCATGTATAAAGACTGTGTCCTTCACGTATAAGACACAGGTAACTTTTTGAGCCCAAATTTAGGAAAAAAAGTGTGTCTTATATGCTGTCAAATACGGTAGGTCTCACTTAGAAGAACGACATTCATACTTTTCATACACTGACAGAAGCAGCAATAAAATTATTTAAAGAAGATCCGGACATTATTGAATTTGCAAATTACTTTGAAACATATTATTTACAAAATAAATCTAGCTGGGCATACTGTTATAGACTTCACAGTGGTATTAACACAAAAATGCACATCGAACGAATGCACCGAACATTAAAATATATTTATCTTCATGGGAAAAAATGTTAAGAGATTGGATAACACAATGATTAATCGCTTAATTACAGCAAATAAAGGTAAATTAACAAGTAAGATAAGGAGTTTAAGAATCAAACATAAAACAAATGAAACACTATGTTTATAAGTAGTAGAGAATGAGAATGGGTGGTCTGTTTCATCAACACATAATACAGAAATATGCACTATACATGAAAGTAACAAAACTTGTACATGCCACATACAGTGCATTGATATGCATTCATTGATTGATATGCAGCTGTATTGATTCATCAGTTTGTAGAGATATTAGGTATTTTTTTGGAAGATGAAAAATATGCAATGCCTTTGCCGGGAATCAAACCACGGACCTCTGGATACACATCACACCTTGAAGCCATGCCGAGAAGGTGGAATAATATATACTCCCCCTTTTAAAGGGCGACTGAGGATTTTAGGGGACCTAATTGCCAAATCCTGAGTGTGGAGAACAATCATCTAACACCCTTTAAGTTCGGGCGCTACTCTACAGACATTAGAATTTTACATTGGAAGCAAGAGAGAATGAAAAATTAGCAATGCCATCGCCGGGAATCGAACAGCGGCCTCTGGAATATGTGCCCAGTGTGCAGATCACCACACCAAGAAGGCGGGAGAAATACCTTATAAGTTAGGTAGAGTATGTGCAAGCACACTAGAAATACTGCTGCTTGTTAAATACATTACTGACATCAGCACACTAGAAATACTGCTACTTATACTACAACTACAACAATACATAATGAATTATCCACTTATTATAGATGATGAAAATGAATTTTGAATTAACTTGCCCCCCCCCCCCCCCGAAAAAAAAAATCGCAGACCCTCTCACTGGAACACAGAAAGAATGAAATAAATCAAACATGTTTAGAATTAGTAGATTCATTATCATCTGACAAATAATGTGATGTGTTAGACAGGATTCTAAAATCAGCACCACTACAACTAGAAGCTGCTGATATGTTAAATGCACAAGAAATACAGGTAAAAGTATATTTTAGGGTACCTCTTGGTGAATTTTATCGGTACATGGATACCTATTTTGTGCAATTCTTTGACTCGTTAATTTTGGCTTGTGAAAATCGCCGCTACACGAAGCGAAAATAACAAGACAAACAATTGCACAAACTCGGTATCCATGTACACATCGACTTATTTTCACTTAAAAAAAAAATCTCTGAATTGAACAAAAATGGCATTGCGTACTTCTTTGACTTTATCCATGTACACATCGACCTATTTTCACTTAAAAAAAAAAAATTCCCCGATTTGCAGAAAAATGGCCCTTTTAACTGTATCCATGTACACGTCGACCTATTTTCACTTTAAAAAAAATCCCAGACTTGCACAAACTTGCATTGCGCACTCCCTTTACTTTGCCCATGTACACATCGATATATTTTCACTTAAAAAGTCAAAGGAAGTACCAAATTCTACGATATAGGCAAACAAAAAAGACATAATCTCAATAAAATAAGTTTTAAACCAAACAATAAAATAACATAAAAAAGGAAAAACATGTTATACATTTAAGCCCTACCAAAAGCAAATATTCACTTACCATGATTTTCGAATTTGCTTCCTACACCCAGAACCACGTAAAAATCAATATATCAATCATACTCAAATGACTTTTTTGAAACCAAGTACTCTTTCTGATCGAACGCTTCACATATTGACCATCTGAACCTTTCTTCCTACAAACCCATTCACATCCATCCAAACAGTTTTTACGTTCAACTAGACGCATATCCTTCCTACATACAGGACACTTATAATGGCTACTAAGTAAACCTTCATTTACACACCAGTCAATTAAAGCTCTTTTCCCCTTTCGCTCCAAATCGTACAGAAACTTCAGATTAATCTTACTACATTCGGCCATTCTACCGTCTAAAGAATCAAACCAACACACACCACAAAAACGCTTACAAAACATCCCATGATTCAAAATTTCCCAGAATCATGCATGCACCCGATTACGTCACTATAGGGTTTCCATAACATTCAACTACTCAGTCTACCATAAATGAAACAACAACTTGGCGATAAATCAAACAACTTCGCCATAATACATAATACAAGGGGTACCTTAAAGTCTACTCTACCCGAAATACATTTCCCAATTGCTAATAAAGATATTCCACCTAATAAAAATATAATACCCAAAAGATTCTCAAATACAAAACGAAAGGAAACTGACAAAAAACTTCTACAATAACTTCACAGAATGAAGACAATAATACAATTCTAAAAATTATTTTGGATCACAAAAATTTTACACATAATTCCACTGAAGAAACTTAACACATCTAGTGAAAAATATATATTTTAACAATAGTCATTAGTACCTATTCACAAGTCCTTTTGTCCATTTTTATCATCTAAAACATCTTTCAACTGCCTGTAAGTGTTTTATATGTGTCAGATGATATTTTTTTCTTACTTATATAATACTATCTCTCTCATTCTTCAGAACTTCTCTTTAATAATAAGATAATTCCAACTCTGATCCTTAAAATGATCAGGAACAGATGTAGAAGGTCAGAACAGGGTTTTGAACCTTTATCTCAGGTCCTCGTGATAGGCTGATGTATTCTGTGATTAATGAGTAAGTCTTTTTTTGTTCATCGTCCCTGCATTACTGTCTTCCTTTCCCTCCCCCAAATCCAATAATACCAAATATTGTCCATATAATCAATCATTCATTGACTTTTATACTGTTCAGTCAATAGATTATTACCAAACGTTTTAATGTAGATATATATATATTTTGGTGAAACTGAGTCAATCCCAAATTTGAACAGTAAGCAATATTTTCTACTATTCAATACTTGCTATTGAATATTTGTGAAGTTTTTTATTTTCTAATTATTCAACCCCATGTACATTCACATGTTGTGCACTGGCTATTTTATTATGTGTAGAATTGTTTAAAACTAACTGAACATGGTAACAAACTCATCACAGTTTTGTGAATTGCCACATGCTGTTACATTTTTATTTTGGGGTTTTAATTATTAATAACATTAAATAATAGAAACCTTAAGTTTTTTTTATACCAACTAGCTTTACATACCTGGTGTGTACCTTTAATAAGGTTTACATGTACATTATGTAAACTTGTATTTTATGCCAATCGGTCCCCTTCCTCACACATGTTGATGTCAGCATTTATTCGTATTCCTTACATTTTACAGGAATAATTCAGAAGTTTGTCTTATGGATATCTGAGGTATGAAGGAATATGTGAAGAACACGTTTCCCCCCCTTCGGTGCCAAATTTTGAAAACGTTTGAAATTGGTTTTTAGGTACTCATATTCCATACATTTTAAAGCAAGAATCTTATGTACATCTGTTTCTTCCTTATATGAAAAAACATAAAAACATGTTTTGCCCGCTGAATCTTAAAAAATCGCTTCTTGAACGACATCTTCGGTACAAAAGGAATAAGCTCTTAAGTTTTGATATCTGTATCTCTAATAGCTTTGGGTGATGATCTGTAGGTGAATAAATGAATAAATCAGGATTTCTTCCTTTATGTATAGATTTATAATAAAACATCTGAACAAATAAATATTATACCAATTAAAAAGAGAACTATTTCAGAAAAACTAATAAAAGAAATTAATTTACGTTCAGTAATGCACACCAAGTTCGTAACGTTTTAAACGCGTGGCGTTTTAAAAAAATTGGCTTTGACCACGCCGAGCTGCGTATTTCCAAACCCTACCCCACTTTTCGAATTTTTGACGTCACGGAAATATCGACTAGTTTCACCTGGCAAAACGGCGTACCCCACTTTTGACTACTACGGCGCGCTACTAGCGTCTACATCCCAAAACGGCAGCCTATGAGAGAGGCGATTCTATTATTTTCATCAAGGAGTAGGGGAATTAGAATGGTTTTCTGAGGAATGCAACGGCAGTGGACTTATGTTTGCTTACATTTGAAGTTCAAAAAATTGCTAAAGCGGATTGCCTTAGTTTCTACAGTTACTTACAAGGAAATATTAGGCAGTTTTTTCGGTTTACGAATAGAGGGCAAATAGACAATTTACCTTTTTAATCCGCGCTTATCTATTTAAACTTCAGAAAATTTAAGATGAAGCGAATATATTTAACACAACAGAACACAATCTTAAGACTTGTAAATCGTTTAAAAGACAACAGCAAATTTTTAAGCATTACTGTAAAAAATATCTTCTCTTCTAATTATAATAAATAATGAGATAATGCATGGATGAATTGTTAATTATATGATAACTATGCATTTATAAAAAGTTTTTAATAATGAACTATAAATAATATTTTTAATTATCGATGTATTGTTTTTCAAAAGATTTACAAGCCTTAAGCTTGCGTTCTGTTGTGTTGAATATAATCACTTCATCTTAAATCTTCTGAAGTTTAAATAGATAAACGCGGACTTATAAAGGTAAATTATCTATTTGCTCTCTATCAGCAAACCAAAAAAAACTGCCTAATATTTCGCTGAAAGTAACCGCAGAAACTAAGGCAATCCACCTTTGGAATTTTCTGAACTTCCTAATGTAAGCAAACATCGTGCACTGCCGTTGGCGTTCTTCAGAAAACCATTCTAACTTCCCTACTCCCTGATGAAAATAATAGAATCGCCTCTCTCATAGGCTGCCGTTTTGGGATGTAGACGCTAGTCGGCGCGCTTTCGAAAAAATTGTGGTGCCAATTAGTGTGTTTAGATGGTAATTGTGAGATTTTCGCAATTTAAATTATTATGATAGGAAATTTACGCAAAATCTTTAGTGAATGGTTATTGTTTATCGCCGTAGTATATCTGAGGAAAGAGGAGAATAATTCACTGATAATGTATACATTAACAGTATGAAAAATCTGGAAGGTGATACTCGGCAATAAATGTGATGCATTCATCGCAAAATTCAGCGACGCCAGTAAAACAAACGAGAGTGCTCGAAAAATTTATCCACATCTGAAGTCACTATACAAACATTGTATGTGTGCCAATACAGATATTTTAATAAATAAATAAAAAAAATACTTGCAGAAAACTTCAAATCAAGGAATAAGAAAGAATTGCAGTGCCTCTGTGTGCTTAAAAACTAGGAAGCATTCTGCAGACTTTTATGCCAAAATCAAGGTTGACAAATATATTAATAAATTTTAATGTTTCTTTTAGTGTATATATTTCAAAAGTATTAAAATAACATGGGCAGTTGTTTAATTGTTTAAAACAACAATAAAGTTCATTTATAAAGATATACAAGGAACTTTATAATTATCAAAATATTTCATTGCTTTGGTGAAAAGCTGAAGTTTACTAAATTAACTAACTTTTATAACATTAAATTTGTTCATAACTGTAGTATTATGCTATGCTTTAAAAAAGCTTAAATACTTTATTCATTTGTTATACATTAAAATATTTTCTGATTTATTTACTAAATGTGTAATCAATTATCAGGATTACTAAATGTGCTAAGAATTTCCATATACAGTCAAAAGTCGTTAATTCGGACACCCATAATCCGGAATGATCTATAATCCGGACCTCACATTTTACAGCAATAATTCAAGCTACAAACTTTCTGCGCATGCGTCGCGTTCACGCATGCGCACAGGCGTTTACGAGAACGCGTAAGACCTTTACGACTGCGAATATGTGCGCATGCGCGTTTAATGTGTAACGGAGTTATACGATAAGCTAAAATTATCTAATTCAGTTAATGTTGCAGATTGCGTTGTTCCTTAATCTTCAAATTGGATCCGGCTTATTATTTTTTGCAGACTGTTAGAGCAATTTCATAAAAGTAAGCTTGAACTTTCGATTATGTCAAATAGAATTTCCGATATATATTTACTAATATGTAATTTGTATCTACAAAGCGAAAGTATGTTTTGAAATCCGAAATCTGTTTATCAATTTCACGCCGCGGATTGGAAGCTGATCTGTCAGCACTATCCTTATCTTCAGGGCAGATGTTTTTATTTTATTTGGTTTATAATTCCGTACTAAGTGTAGTATTTCATTTCGATGTACTCCGTCTTCGATATGATTTAAATCAAGTTCCTCGTCATTGTAATTCGCTTCCGATAGTGAAGAAAGTGACCCAGAGGTTATTGAAAACGAAAACATTTCGATTGACAAATTAGTCGGTATTCTCAACACAGCAATTATAGGACTTGAACAGCGGAACTTTGTAACTAAACAAGAAATTATGTCTGTTTAATAGAATTAAAGAGAAAGTATTATCACATGAAACGAAGTAACTTACACTGAAGGAAATGTTTAATAAAGTAAAAAAATAAATATTAAGCTTTTTCTTTTTGTAAATTTTGATACCCTTATTTCAAATAAAGATCAAATCTTATTTCAAATAAAGATGATAGGCATTTCAAATAAAGATCATAATTGTTCTTTATTTCATAAATTACGGTTTCATATTTTTAATTTTGTAATTTCTGCATGCCATCTTACCAGATTTAAACTGATGATCTATAATCCGAAAAAATCGATAATCCGGAATCGCCGAAGTCCCGACGAGTCCGGATTAACGACTTTTGACTGTATGCTTGTGCAGTGTGATTGCATGTTAATTTTCATGAACGATAAAGAAATACAAACTCCGAATAATTACTTTTTCATTTTAAACTACTAGTCTAAACTCATAAAAACAGTTCATCTTATTTGTATCAACTTAACTATTTAATATTATGCACGATTTTGAAAAAATGTATGCTGCTGATCTTTGGAATATGATAACGGGTGATTTTTACAATAGTTGTTATGTGGATTAAGACTGCAAGTTGAGACTTTAAATATGAACAATAGTAATCTGAAAATTTGAGGTAGTAATTTTATATCGAACAATCTCTGCCAAATAACTTCCATATTTTAAGCAATTAAAATATATATTTTTAACCGCTTGTTGTTAATTTTATGAAGTACATTCTATAATTTAAATTTTATTTACTTTCATCTATTTTAATGTTTGCCATTATAAATTTTATACTACTTTTTTAAGATTTCATAGTTGCTAATTAAACTTCCTTTAAAATTTATTTAGTTATTTTATACATACATTTATTATTTATGTAAGAAAGGGATTTATGTGCAATAGATATACAGTGAAAATCATTTAACACAAAACTGAGAGGACTGAAATATTTTTTCGTGTTAAAGAATATTAATATATATATATATATATATATATATTCAACAAAATTAAGCTTATTAGAGTACATTTTATTTACATAGATATGTGTATATGTATGTATTTAATAAAAGTCAATGAAACAAAAACATCCACAAGAACTTAATAGAATTTAATACAAAATTTTCAAGTTTTTTGAAAAACAAAACATTTATTGAGTTTTGGGAAAATAATCTGATATTTTTCTTTGCATTGTCTTTTTTTAGCATCAAATTGTTCAATGTCAAACATTTTGTTATTCATTTCCCCATTGGAATGTGCGTCTGAATAACTGTCCATACCTTTTATGATGTTCCTCATTTCGGATGAGGTGGGAACAGGAACTGCATTATTCATTTTATTTTCGTCACCAGAATCTGCATCAATGATATTTTTTTAGCTTTGAACAAACTCCAAAATAACTTTGTCCGCAATAATTGGGGCTGTACATACATTATCATAAATTACTGCACCAAATTCTTCCGATAGTACAGTACGACAGTTCATTAATACAGAAACTTTCTCAAACATTTTATTAAGGGTCAGTTCAGTTTCACTATCCTACTTCTCTATTTCTTTTGGTGCCAAAGAATCTGATACTTTTGAGAATTGTGTGTAATGAAAATAATTTTCATTCATCCTTGGAGTTGCTGAATTCCATGCAGTGCAACATATGAGCCAAACTCACTAATTTTTACTCGCACTGCCATGTACTCGTCACCGAATTCCAAAGCTGACTGATGAGAGATGAGATGTTTGTGTGGCGTTTGTAGAGGTGGAAAGCGAAAGTAGCGTAGATAAACAAAACTGACTCGTGTCGCAGGCTATTCCGAGGGTATTTCAAAGCCAAATTAGCCTCTTTTCTTTGAAATATGTGAAACCACCTTCTTTTTATTTCACATCCCGCTTAAATCTCGCCCGCTTAAATCTCGCCTGCGATGCCAGTGTTCATTTCCAGAAAGAATATCTTTTCGTGTTATGAGAAACAAAATGCATGAAAATACATAGTAGTTTGTCGGAACCGTTGCATTATTTCGTGTTAACCGATATTTCGCGTTAAACGTATTCCACAGTATACAGATGCGTTTGGACTATGTATATACAAATAATTTTTTAAAAGAAAAATTTATAATCCTTCCAAAAATTTTCATGCATTATGCTGTTAAAAATTGATCAGTAAATATATAAAGAAAGAAATTTAGAACCAATTTTTCAGAAAGAATAAAAGTTGAAATTCAAATTAACTTGATAAAATCCTGTAAATGTCGAATATCAAATATTCTTTTTAGACAAGTAAAATCTTTTTAAATTGTAAGATAATTTTAATGATTTTACTCCCCCCCCCCATTTTTCTTTGCTACTGCTGTTTGATAAGAGGTTCTAGTAAAGTTTTGAGTTAAGATTATTTTGAACTTTCAAAGATTTTCCACTGCAGGATTTTAATTTTTTCTACATTTTTAAGGGCATGTTTCCGTTTTTTTTTTTTTTTTTTTTTTTTTTTTTAAGATTCTTTTTAGATTAGAAAAATATTTTTAAATTGGAAGATATTTTTAATGATTTTCCTTCGCTTTGAGGAGGAGGACTAGAATTTTCGGGTGAACTATTAAGATAAAAAATATATTGAAATGGTTCGTCAACTGATTCTGGATACAGAAAAGCAAGGATTTTGTTTTAGAAGGGGAAATGTAATTAAATTTGACATACCTCGTCTTGATGATATTATGTTGAAGTTGGTTGGATTCCTCGCCTTTCTTGTTCTTTTATACTACTTTTTGGTTTTTCTTGTGATGGTGTTCTTTAACACATTGACTGCCGTGGGGGTCACCGGTGACCAGCACTCCACTTGGCTACAGCGCCGTGGGTGATACCGGATATAATTAGAATAAATATCGATACTGATAAATTTTTAAATAGTACCATTGTTACTATAATGATTTGAAGAATAATAAATTGTAAAAATTTAAATTATAAATCGCAAAAATGGTCTACAGATGTTTGGGGTCTCCGGTGACCCCCAGCATGAAAAATGCATTAAGCACGATTATATATAACATCTGAAGATAAAATTTCAACATAATATATATCGCATAATAAAAATTTCAAGTTGGCATCATGGGCAAATCTTGTAAAATGCGCACGGCAGTCATCGTGTTAATTTTTACATTTTAAAGTATTCTTATTCTACATTTATAGGTTTTTATGAACTTCAATTTTTTAGTCTTTGTGAAAAGTTGGTTCTAAATTTCTTTATATATATATAAGAACTCCTACGCTCCTAGAAAAAAGTAATTTATATATAGTACAAAGTCTTTAATTCGGACTCGTCGGGACTTCGGCGATTTCGGATTATAGATCATCAATTTAAATCTGGTAAGATGGCGTGCAGAAATTATAAAATCAAAAATATGAAACAGTAATTTATGAAATAAAGAGCAATTATGATCTAAAAGGTACCAAGATTTACAACAAGAAAAAGCTTAATATTTATTTGTTTACTTTATTAAACATTTCTTTCAAAGTAAGTTGTTTAAGTTGCTTCGTTTTATGTGCTAATACTTTCTCTTTAATTCTATAAACAGACATAATTTCTTGTTCATTTACAAAGTTCCGCTGTTCAAGTCCTATAATTGCTGTGCCGAGAATACCGACTAACTTGTCAATTGAAATTTTTTCGTTTTCACTAACTTCTCTGTCACTTTCTTCATGCCTTTATCCATTTTTTGCAGCAATTCCACTTTTTATTTGATGGACATCGAAGCATGCTTTCGCTTCGTAAATCCCTCCAGAATCGGAAAGTCTTTTTGACATAATCGAAAGTTCAAGCTTACTTTTTATAAAATTGCTCTAACAGCCTGCAAAAAATAATATGCCTGATCTAATTAGAAAATTAAGGAACAACGCAATCTGCAACATTAACTGAAATAGATAATTTTAGCCTAGCTTATACCATCCGTTATACATTAAACGCGCATGCGTAAATGCTACGCATGTGCAGAAAGTTTGTAGCTTTGAGGTCCAGATTATAGATCATTCCGGATTATGTACATCCGGATTAAATACTTTGTACTGTATTTATTTATTCCACATTTTCATTTTGAAACATTTTAGTACATGCTTTTCCTCAATATTTTAAAAGTTGATTTTTTGTTGAACTGAAATATGTCATATGGAAAAATTCTATCAAAAAACATAATTCAACTCAGAATTGAAACAGGAGATAAACAGAGATAATAATAATGTGGGGTATTTGATCCTCTTCCCCTAATAGTCATTTGAAACATTTTAGCGTGTTTTCCCATTCAGCTGAAACAGTAAAAATATAAAAAAATTCCCACAAAAACATAATTCGGCTGAGAAACAAAACAGGAAAAAAAAAAAAAAAGGGTTGGCATCAGGAAACTGATTGGTCTAAAACAGGGCTTCTTAAACTTTTTTTCAGTCGTGACCCTTTTTTATCATAGATTTTTTTCACGACCCCAAAATATTTACGAAAATTTTGTGGGACCTCATAAGCATTGCAAAAATCCGACACGCACGCGAGTGAAACTGTCAATTTTTTCACTTGTACTGTAAGATAATATTGCAGTTTTAGGTCATTAACTTTAATTTCTCATTTTAAGACATAAAACAGTGTGAAAATTTTAATTAAGTAACAGATGAAATGACAGCGTCATGTGCAAAACAAGTAAAATGAACATTTATATTATAAAAAGAATGCATTGAAACATTTTTGTTTTTCTCTTTGTCTGTATTGTCTTATCTTCATCTATTTTTAGATACACTGTGTAAAAATATTGGGTAATTGTAAAATTATTATATTAAGTTAACCAAAACTTTAATACCAAAACTAATAAAATTTTTTGCGACTCCCTGCTGTAGATGGGGGTTGCGATCTACGGTTTAAGAAAGTCGTCTGAAATAACGTTACAATATTTGATTTTGTTACAACTTTGGATAACTGAAGCCACAGCCAGTGCGGTTGTTGCATCAGGTTCTTCTATTTACAATAAAATTAATGTAAAATTCCTTACCTGCTGCATCTTCAGTGTTCTCGACGCCAGGCTTCTAATAATCACGTTTTCCAGTAAGAGTTTCTATTACTGCTAACAAGCCATCTTGTCTTTTAATTATTTATTGGAATAAAAAGCTAATATACACTATTTACAAGGTAGGTGATAATTATTTTAAGACAGTACATTTTTAGTTCTGAGTCTTTACGCTCCTCAAAGCGGTTCCAATCTCGACTGCTTCTCGGAACTTAATTACAGCAAAAGTAAAGGAAGAGATGCCCGCCACCTAGTGGCAAGAATGTGACATCCTCCCACCTTTTGATTTTACCTCGATAAGATGGGAAAATCAAAACAAAATTTATCAATAATCAAACAAAAATTCAAGTACAACTTTCACAAATATGAAAAGTAACTAATGCTCTAAAATTAATACTTACAAAGAAGGATTACACATCTAAACATTTTCTGCATTACATTCATATCATATCCAGATAACATGTTCCAATTGACTATTGTTAGGACAATTAAATTTCTAAAATACTGAAAAGAAACAAAAATTAGTATAGCAATTTAAAAATATGTAACAGGTTTTACAGGTTTACGTCCATATCTAGTTTGATAATTCATATCACTGTCACACTTATCGGCAGAGTTTTTTCTGTTCATGGTGAAGTCACTAAACAAGTTAGGTCTATCAAGTTCGAGAGGATAAATATGTTTCACAGGTCTTAGGAGTTCACCCGTTGCAGTTTTCACTTTGACAACACGTACTTCGTTGTCTTTCCCAGGATATAGTTCTACAACACGACCTATTGGCCAATCTATTCTCTTCTTGTTGTCGCTGCCGACAAACACCAAGTCATTTTTGTTGATAGTCCGAGTAGATCGTTTAGATGGTTTTTGCACTAGGATAGCTAAATATTCATCACGAAATCTTTTGCGAAAATGTTCTCTTAAGTTCTGCAAGAACTTGTATCTTTTTGTCAGATTGATGGTATCCAGGTAGTCTAAGTCTGGTACTCCGACGTCGTGCACATCTTGTAGAAACATTGAAGGAGTTAGTGCCGTAAGATCATTTGGATCTTCTGAAAGGTACGTAAGGGGTCTTGAGTTGATTACTGATTCGATATCACAAAGTATAGTCAACATTTCCTCGTAAGAGACACAGGACTTGCCGAGAACATTTCTCAACATCTTCTTGACTGTTTGTACCAACCTCTCCCACCAACCGCCCCACCATGAAGCAGTTGGGGGATTAAACTTCCACTGTATTCTCATACTTGAATGACATTCTATTTCTTTCCAATCTATCGATCTTAACAGATTTTCAGTTCCAACGAAATTAGTACCATTGTCGCTGTAAATAATACCTGGACGACCTCTTCTGGCAATAAATCTCCTTAATCCCAAGATGAACGCATTTGTTGATAAACTTTCTATCAGTTCAAGATGTATCGCGCGATAGACCGCGCAAGTAAGGAGCAAGATCCATGCCTTTTTTCCTTTTCGTAAATAAAGAAAACCGGCTACATCGACTCCGGTCACTTCAAACACCAGAGCATCTCTAACTCGATCTTCAGGAAGAGGTGCTGGAACAGTCTCTATATTCTTTGCGCTATATCTTCTACAGCGAACACACTTCATAAGAACTTTACGTACTGTTTTTCTTCCTCTCAGGACCCAGAATTTCTGTCGAATATTGGCTAGTACGAATTGCACACCAGCGTGGGATAGTCGCAAATGGTAATCTAAAATTAACCTATGAACTAAGTCATGATTTGAGGGCAATACAATTGGACAGAGAAAATTTTCTTCTTCCTCTCTTCTAGTAATCTTGGTCTTTAACCGAATAAGGCCATCTGAGTCAAAAAAGGTACAAAGGTTGCTAACTTTAAGTTCTTTGCCAAATGCTTCTATTTGTATTATCTTGCATATTTTCTTTTCTACAGTTTCTATTTCAGGGACCGTGAGTTCTCCTGATTGTTTAGAATCTGGTCTTCTGCAGTTGTTGATAAATCTGCATATCCAAGCAGTTATTCTTAACATTTTATGGTAAGATGAATATTTCTCAAAAAAATGTTCTACCCTTTGCGTATTTAGTGCAGAAATGACTGATTTCCTTTTTTCTGAATTCACTATTTCCATGTCCGGTATTTCTCTTTGTATAGGCCATTCTTCCTGATTTTTCTTCAGCCAGTCGGGGCCCTCCCACCATCTAACTGCTAAAAGTTGTTTAGCGGTGCAACCTCTTGATGGGAGGTCAGCTGGATTTTTTGTTCCAGCAATATGTTTCCACGTTTTTGGATCCGTCAGTTTCCTAATCTCCCTGACTATGTTTTCCACAAAGACAGCCCAGACAATCTCTTCCCTTTGAATCCATGTCAAAACTGTTGTAGAATCCGTCCAAAAATGCGTTTCCACATTTTGCCATTGTAAACCATTTAAAACAGAAGAGCATAGTCTGGCACCTATCGTGGCAGCTATCAATTCCAGACGAGGGATCGTAATAGATTTCACGGGAGCTACCCTAGACTTCGATGCCAACAGATGAACTTCAACTCCAGAATTCGTCACAGTTCTCAAGAAAACTGCAGCAGCATACGCATTACTACTGGCATCACAGAATGTGTGAATGCTGCAGAACTTCCTATTGTCCTTGCTGGAATGTATCCAACGTAGGAGGGATATTTCTTTTAAGAGAAAAAGGCTTTTATGCCAATTCACAAAATTTTGTTTTGTACTCTTGTCGACTTCAGTATCCCAAGAAATTCCTGTTTTCCATAGGTTCTGCAACAATACTTTAGGATACAAGAGAACAGGACTCACAATACCAATAGGATCAAATATTTTGTGTGTTACAGCGAGAATTTTTCTCTTCGTTATTATACCCATTTCAAAATCTTCTAGCCAATTCAGATTCAAAGTTAAATTATCTTTTTGACAGTTCCATAACAGACCCAATACGGATGAAATAGTTTCCTGTTTCAGGTTATCTCCATTATGTAACCAACCTCGAAGATTAAACTTTCCTTCATTCATTATTTCTCGAGATTTTTCGATGAACTGAATTATCTCGGATTCTTTGTCAAAACTGGCAACAACGTTATCTACGTAGAAGCTACGCAAGAGTTTAGCTATTATCTCCGTATCATATGAAGAATTTTTCATGTACTTTTGTAGATGGAATTCTATAACAGCTGCCAAAAGGAAAGGACTACTCTTAACCCCAAATACTACCCTAGTATGACGAAATATTTTCGTTTTCCTTTCTTCCACATCATTCCACCAGAAAAACCGAAGCCAATCTCTATCTTGAGGCCTTACACTGATCTGTAAGAAAGCCTTTTCAATGTCTGCTATAGCAGCAAACTTGCCTTCCCGAAATCTCAACAAAAGAGAAGGAATTAGTTCTATCAAATTTGGTCCACACTCCAAACACTGATTTAGAGAAGGAGACGATTGTTTCCTCGCAGACGCATCAAACACCGGTCGAAATGGTGTTGAGCTATTTTCTTTGATCACCGGTCTATGCGGTAAATAATGTCCATAGTCAACCGCAATATTTTCTTTAACTTCTTCGATCACTCCTAAGTTACACCAGTCATTAAAAACTGCATTGTATGAAGAAAATAAATTTTGAGATAAAAGTTTCTGGGTGGTAGATTGTAGACGTTTCAACGCTAAATCCTTGTGGGTGGAAAGTGGTACATGATTCTCCGCCCACGGAAGTGCGACTTCATAACGCCCCTCTTCGTTTAGAGATACAGAATTTTCGAATTGCAATTTTGCTTGCAAATCCCTTTCCTCTCTAGCCTTTTTTGTAACTGGATCTGTTATTCCGATAACATCAAGCCTCCACAGTTCTGACAACGTGGCATCAGAAATATGTAAAGATAACGAAAGCGTGGAAAAGGAATTTTCTATTACATAATTGTCAGTGTTCGCTTTCCCCATGACTGTCCACCCAAGTCTTGTACTTACAGCAACTAATCTTCCCCAAGGAAGAACTTCGATTTTACCTGTAAATAAATTTGCAGCAACATCTGCCCCTAACAACAAATGAATCTCTTGGGGGTTCTCCTGAAATAGTCTGGAATTTTCAAAAACATCACTGACGTAAATTCCTCTTCTTCTAAGTTCCCTAATCCAGTGTATATTTTTGATTTTAGGGACCGAAGAACATATTTTTCTTTCATCCAATACATTGATTTCGCAATTATACCGTTTATCTACGCTACCCAATTTTATTCTATAACGTTTATGTTTTTCCGAAACTTCTATGCCACCGAAAAGTCCGTGGGTTACACTTTGTTCACCTAAGCTTCTTAATTGTAACCTTTCTGCTGCATACCTGCTTATGTATGAGTTTTGACTTCCGGTGTCAATTATCGCTCGAACAAATTGGTTATTCCCTCTTCCATATATGCGAACAATTAAAGTTTGCAAATATACTTCTGAACATCCTGCTTGATTTGAAAGTACTTTATTTTCTATCTGTTCGTCTTTTTTAATTTCCGAAACCTCGACAGAAGGATTTTGTTTATTACACATAATAGTTGCATGTTGTTTTTTACAAATAGAACAAGTTATTTTTGTTCTGCAGTTTTGAGCCAAATGGTGTAATTTTAGGCATTTATAGCAAGCACATTTTCTTTTTAAAATGTCCCTTTTTTCTTGTAATGATAAGCCGGAAACGAAACTACAGTCATAAGTCTTGTGAAATTGATTACAGAAGACGCAGTTCATATCTTCCTCCCTGCGCGGTCGGAATCTTTGGTTTATTATGTCTATTTGAGAAACCATATGCGCTTTTCGTTGCAGGGGGGAAAGAAGACTGTCGCCGATCGGATACTTTTTGCTGTTGCGAAACCGTTGACCTTGTGCGTTCGCGGGATGAAAGTTCTGCGGTTAAAAATGACATTAAATCTTTTATGTTATAATCTGTGCCAACATTTTGTGTTCTATGAAATTCAAGCGTTAATTCTGAAGGCAATAACTTCAAAATCATCGGACACAGCAAAGCGCTGTAAGATTCCGATACAACATCTAACGCTTCGAGACATCTAATCTGTGTTTGTACTTTATCATACAGGTTACGAAATGTTTTTATGTCATTCGCATTTTTTAATGATTCAATATTCAGCAAATTATTCATGTGCGCATTAATAAGAGTGTCTCTCCTTCCAAAACGGTCGTGTAAGATTTGAATTGCTGAATCATAATGTTTTGGCGATAACGGAAATCCTTGAACGCAGCTAGCAGCTGTTCCTCCTAAATATGCTTTCAGGTAATTAAATTTGTCTACTTTGTTCAATGATTCGTTATTATGTATTGAGGACTCAAAACTATTCCAAAAAGTAAGCCATTGACTACTGTTCCCATAAAATACGGGAATCGAAAGTTTTGGTAATTTAACATTAGGTGTATCTTTTATATTTTGCTGTGTGTTCGGTGCATTTAAGTCATGATTAAGTTCCTTAATCCGTTTCTTAAGCCTGAATTTCCATAACTTTATCTTCTCGCGATATTGTTCTGTAATTTCGAATTCATCTACACTCAGAATTGGTTCAACTTCCACATCGGCATTAGATAGCGTTTCGGTTTTAGCATTAAGCTGTTCTAACAATTCTTCGAGCTCATTAATACTACATTCAGATTTATTTAATTCACTTTCGATTTTCTTAAATAGTTTTGTAACGGCAGTTCTTAAGATACTTCTTTTCTTTTTTAATTTATCTACTTCAGCCATTATCTTTCTTAGATTCAAACACTTACACAAAAAATATACGTCTCATGAAAAACAAATATTTAACTCTTACTTAGAAAACAAAATTATTCTTCTGCTGAATACTTCAAGAACAAGTATTAAAATCTTCAATTTTAATATTCAGCTTTTGAATTCACTTTATTAGAACTTTTCAAAAAACCTGGCGTCCCTGTTCGGGCGCCATAAAAATGTTGCATCAGGTTCTTCTATTTACAATAAAATTAATGTAAAATTCCTTACCTGCTGCATCTTCAGTGTTCTCGACGCCAGGCTTCTAATAATCACGTTTTCCAGTAAGAGTTTCTATTACTGCTAACAAGCCATCTTGTCTTTTAATTATTTATTGGAATAAAAAGCTAATATACACTATTTACAAGGTAGGTGATAATTATTTTAAGACAGTACATTTTTAGTTCTGAGTCTTTACGCTCCTCAAAGCGGTTCCAATCTCGACTGCTTCTCGGAACTTAATTACAGCAAAAGTAAAGCAAGAGATGCCCGCCACCTAGTGGCAAGAATGTGACAGCGGTTATGGCAGGTGTGCAAAATTTTGGAATTTACAGAAATATCAAGTAGCAAAATTTTTGGAATTTAGGAATGGAAAAGTTTTTAGAATTTAGGTCCCACAGAGATTGCACAGCACAACAAAATGTACCTGCTGAAGCTAGGACTCTAGTGCATGGTTATATTCTTGTAAGGAACATATGCCTGAATGCAGAGATGCATTTTGAGTCATCATCGCTAGGTCACCAGCCTACACAGCATTGTGTGATATGTCATTCATGTAAATAAGGAATAAAATTGATTGCACTTTAGTTAAATAACCTAACTTATTCCTCGTAAGTATTATGCGAGAGTACTGTAATTTTTGAATAAGAATAAAACGCTTTCTGTTCATCTGAAATGGAATAGATTTTCTAGCAGTTATTCCAGCAGAAATTTGAAGGAACGGATCATTCTGTATTTAGTTAGATAATCAAAATACACAAGCTATGAACATAACATATTAAACCGTAATTCACTTTTCACATTGGACAGCCAATGTTTATCAATTTTCACATAAGTCGTACTTTCCCGTAATTTTGAAAATACTCCATTGCATGTTGTTCTGTTGAAGACAAGCCCGAAATCAATTTTTTTTTCAAAATGCAATAGATAACTTGCATTGTTTTTTTACAAAATTAAACCTGGGAGTCGTAAACAAATTTGTGGGGGGCACCAAATTCAGAGATATTTATTTGACACTAAAAGGTATATGTAATTTGAAGAGAATTTTGAATGTTTTTTAACATTTTCATATTTTAATTTTGATTTTATTGCTTTCCACTTGATTTGTATGTTATGCTTGATGATTTCCAAACAGCTCGAATCGAATTTCAAAGCAATTGCATACGCGTAGCTAAGATGTAGTTTTTTCGACTACGTTAGTAGTGTCTTGCATATAATTGTATTACGCATCATTTATAAACTATGTTTCTTAATCCTAATCAAATTTGTTGTCAAGTAAGCACATAACATTTCCTAAGTATTGGAAAATTCAGTAGTGTCTCAAAGGATAATAATAACAATTTTGTTTTAGCTGCAATTTTGTTCATGATGGTTAAATGGCCCAAAATAGATACCCAATGTTCACAAGAGAAACGGGATGGATGGACCAACATCAAATAAACTTAGAGAAAAACTATTAATGAAAATGCAAAAAATAATGAATCCACTGGCTCTCTTTCTACTTCTAAAAAAATTGAGTAAATATCAAGAAGAGTTTATTTTATACTGTTTTACATGTTGCATTATTAATGGAAAATGAATATCCATTGTGGGTTAAATGCAGTGAAAACTTGGCACATGGAAAGTATGAAACCTGCGAAATTAAAAACACATTTAGAAACGGTACTTTTCCGTTTTGCCGGTGCAAACGATAAAGTTGCCAACAATGGTACAACTGATGCCAAAAAGAATACCTTTGCTGGCAACCTTTTACGCCTCATTTTCAAACAAGTCGCAGCCATTTCTTATCGGATTGACTGTACTGGCATACAATTACATAGAATTTATACAAGATAGTTAAATTTTATGCTCTAAGACCATTCGCGGTAATTAAGTCAATTAGAATGCAATCACACCGCTCATCTGAAGGCGAAAATATAGAAAAGGCAAAATCACGGGTCAAATTCATCAATTCTAATGAGAATGGACTAGCGAAGTAAAGCACTGTGGTTTTACATAATTTCTGAATAAACTATTCGTACAAATTAAAATAATTCTCGCATTTAAACTTGTATTTCAAATTAAGATTTAACTTGTCATTAATGTAGATAATTACTGAGAGAATTAGATTTTTGTTGCGTAGTTTACGTGAGATGAGATCACGTGATACGAACCGACAAATCAGGATGTTGAAACATGAAAACATAGTAAATTCTTAATGTCTTTTTGCAAATTTATTGTCTTTATTTATTGGCTTTTTTACAAAATTTTAAAAGGTATTAAAATGTTTATGCCTTCAAAATAAAAAATTCTTATAACTAACGTTTGTTAAAAATTTTTATGTGTATATTGTATGTTGTCGACAACAAAGTCTGCTTGGCGAGATTTGCGCCAGTGAAATGGAAGTACCTCAGAAACTAAACATAAAGATTAAGTAAATAAATCTGAAGAATTTTTTTAAGGAATGAGCTTAAGAGTATGAAAAATTTAAAATGTATTTTTGAAAAAATATACAACAGTTCCTGAGAAGGATTTACAGGCATCTTAAAAGTTTCATATTTAATTGCAAAAAATTTAAAACCTCATACAATTGGAAAATCGCTCATTCTTCTTTCAGTAATTAAAATGGCATCATTTATGCATGCAGAAAAATATACTAATGATTTAAAAACAATAGCATTAAAAAAGATACCATTTCTCACCAAATTTCTGTAATATCAGACACTATAGAATACAAAATCCAGTCTGTACTATAAAACTTGATGAAACTACCGACATTATAAAAATGTCTCAATTCATCGTTTATCTGAGATACGTTTTTGAAGACGACGCAGTAGAATATTTTTTATGTTGTAATATTTGGAAAGGAAATGCAACTGGATAGAAAATATTTGAAATTATTAACAGACATTTTGAAACGAATAATCTTACCTAGACACACTGTTTCGCAGTTTGTACTAATGATGTTGCAGCATTAACAGGTAATTATAAAGGACTAAGAGGGTTAATACTGAAAATTGCTCCCCATATAATATTCCATCACTGTATGACACATAGAAAAGCTCTTGTTGCAAATTGATGAAGAATTGCACAAGATATTGCAGGGTTATTACTGCAATTAATTACATTAAAAGGCAAGATTCTAAACAGCTGTCTCTTTTTAATACAATGTAATTAGATAAGTACTGTATATGGGACATAATTACCAAAGTCAGTTGGCTTTCACACAGAAAAATAGCGAGACATATTTTCGATTTGAGAAATACAGTTTACATATTTTCGGAAGAAAAGAAACATACATCAGCAAGTTCATTCATTAATAATGATTAATTAGGAAAACTCAGTTACATAGTAGACATTTTCTAAAAACCTAAGCTTTTTAATACTGAGCACCAATATTGAAGCTTTTAAAACTAAGCTAATACTTTGGCAAGGAGCATTGAACAAAAACAACAGAAACATGGTTTTCAGAATTTATTAAAGAAAATAATACAGATTTCTTGTTTAAAACAACATATGATAAAACTCACAGAAAAGTTTTTGAAAAATTTCCAAATAAGGAATTAGGTTGGATCTGTGACCCATTTTGTCTTTGGTATTTTCAATTCCAGTGTATCTCTAAATGAAAAAGAACAATTAATTGATATTTTAAGTGATGGAATACTGTGTGTTCAAGTTAAGTCTGTAACTTGCCACAAATTTTAGTTATCTATTGGAAACGAATATACCGATTTAAAAGGAATGAAAGTAAATTATTACATTTCTTATATAAAATTGTACAGCAAACCTTTAGCTTATATTTAAAACTTCTAAAATGCTTATGTTACATTTTTCTGTTATATAAGCATTGAAAGTGGATTTCTCATTGAAATAGAAATAATTCTGCTATTGAATTAACATGAGGAACTTTTTTATTGAAATATTTTTTCTCTGTGACATTAGTTGCATCTACCACAAACTAAAGATTAAAGAACTGTTTTTAAAACATTTCGAATTCGTTGTCATATTGATCTATGAAGCACTAGATTAGTGAGTTTTTATTACATTATTGACAAATATAGTTTTTAAACAATAAAAAATTTTCAGCGGAGATAATTATTTGTCAAATATGAACGTGTTTTCAAAGCGGAAATAAATAATAAGTGATAAAAAGAAAATTAAATTAGAACATTCACATTTCTAACAAAGTAATTTAATCTTTATAATACAATATATTTTACAATGATAACGCAAAATACAATGTGAAAGGTTATGCGAAGATTATGATAGTACTTAGAGTATTCAGCATTTCGTATAATCCTATAACCAGATAAAATAAATTTTATCTGAATGAAGTTTTCTTATTACAGAAACAGTAAAATTATGCAATTACATAAACGAATGCACTTTCAGACAATATACTTAATACTGTTTACAAGTGCAAGCCAAAGTTCTGTTTATGTTACTTCTTCTTCAGTGCATGCTCAAGAATTACCATCCAGGCGAAACTAGTCGATTTGTCCATGACGTCAAAAATTCGAAAAGTGGGGTAGGGTTTGGAAATACGCCGCCGAGCTCCTTGGAGTAAACACGCGTAATCTGCACAAACGATCAGGGAGAAAACTAACATCTGAGGGGCTAAACGTTTGTGCAACTATCCAATCGCACCACTCCTCGGAAGACAGGCATATTGTGCGCATGGCATTGATGGAGCGCACTGCCACATCCACTACCATATCGCAACAAATGTAGTATGTAACTTAACAATCAGGGTCCTCACGAACGATTCGATGTCGTTTACAGTAGAATGACTGCCCGCTATGCATGCATTGCTTCGCTTACCTTTAAACCACTTGCATTTGTAATGGTGCACTAAACGGCGGAGATGGACATCCGAACGGGATGACGCTTTTTCGGACGAATAGCAGGGCTGCAGTACCACGACGGTCGGATTGGACTAGCGTCTCAAAACAGGGATGGCTGAGAACGGCTCCCTATGAGAAAATCTTTTGAATGAACTGCGCATGCGCCGTTTATTTTTATCGCCAACAAATGATGGTAAACCTATTGTAATTTCTCGCCAGCGTTTCCCGTTTCATTTGAATTAGCGTAGGTGTTGTTAGTGAGATTAATAACAACGATAATAAAAAAAGTCATTTCAAATGTTTACGCAAGGAAATATTTTTTGCTCTTTTTCACATTATATATGCTATCATCGATAGAATTCAAGAACTTTTAGTAATTAGGTCAAAATTAATTTTAACGTGTAAATTTCAAACTCACAAATTTGAGTACAGATTTTCATCAGATGTCTGAAGGCAGTTCAGTACTGTATTTCAGTACAGCAAATCCTGGAATATAAAAGAAAAAAAAATTAATTGAAGTCTATTCTTCAGCTTCATTCTAATTCCTATCGATACATCTCTCTAAAACAGTTTATTACAGAAGTTTCAGATGTAAAAGAAGTTCATAAAAGTATTGATCAATGAAATTATTTCCAATGGTCAGTGAAAATGGTTGCAGTTTCAGACACTGTTGCAGAAGTTTTCACATGCAATTGCTGTTTATTGTGCAAGTAATATTGAAACTAATTAAAGTGCTTGCATAGATTTCTACATCTTGGCGGAAAAAATGGAACATTAGTGGAAACAAATTATGTATATATTGATACTGTAAAATTTGGGAGGTTTCAGAGGCCCAGCAGAAAATATGGTAGCATTGATATCAGTTGCATATTTTCTTTTCCAGACTATTATATCTGAAAAGTACGAAAAGTATTTCATCTACACCATCTGCTTCTTACAAAAATAACTGAGATGAGCCTCAGTTATTTTTGTAATATAGTATGTACGTATTAGTAAAAGATGCTGTGAATGTAATTTGCTGTACAAGATAATAAACATGAGTGTTGTCAGGATTTCTAAATATATGTTTGAACAATTATGTACAAAACATTCCTTCAAATTCACTTGAAAGAAATGAGGAAACGAAACTGAAAAAATTCAAGAATCAGTAAAAAGCAACTTTTTTTTTAATATTTGGATATGCTATGTTTAAAGTCACAATTTCTTAAACTGTTTGTTTTAAGTATACATTTATACTTCTTGCCGGGTTAAAGTGGCCCTAAATCAACATAATTTATTATATTATAAATAATGAAAATTGTACATTACTTATATAAAGAGAAACATAAAGTGACATAGTATGTTAAGTTAGGTTTGCAAAGGTAATTTAAATATTTTCATTGTGCAAGACTTGTATGCTTAAGAATTTTTAAATCTTGGTGTTATTTATCGTATAAAACATCACAATTCAAATAAAAGTACTATTTTGTGGTATAATTCCATTATAGGGGCCGTAGCAAATTGCAGCAAAAATATATGCGCAAAATCTAACGAAAGCGGCGATTTCACACCACATAAATTTAAATAGTTCTATATTTGTAAGTCACCGCCCACACGATATATTGATTAGGGAAGCTGACTGCGACACTACAAGGCCTGGGCTCGAATTCCGGAGAAGGCATGGTTATAACTGCTGGTTCCTTCATAGATTTTTCCGCACACGCCTATTGGTTTATTAGGTGCCTCCATAATAAAGTGATCACTACCTGGCCTTAGTTGTGGCCAAGCTGAAGGCCCGCCGTTGGGGGGGGGGAATATTTGTAAGTCGCCATTGGAATACTGGTTTATTTTTTTTATTCTTTTTTGATAATGATATGGATCTAACAATTTGGGAATTGCCCAATGACAAAATGTCTGCAATATAATTTTTCCAAAGAAAAGACATCATTCATTATAGAATATTATGATCGAAAAACCACGAGATGAAATTATGCTTTAGCGGTAACTCAATAGCGAAATGGAGGTGCAGGAATGAACCTATATTCTGAAGAAAGGATTAAGAAGTCAGATATTGGATCGAAGGAACAAAAATCCCCTTCCTTATAACTCATGGGCAGGCTCACCTATTTTTGGTATCAAGAGATGACATCTATTGAATTTTGTGAACTCCAACTGAAGACGAACCACAATACAACTGTAGACTGGAAGATATGCATGAGGTGTGTGCCATAGCTTTAATTTCTCAGCCTAAGTTGAAATTCGGCGGATGTGGAAAAAATTATGAAGGAGACAAAAGCCTTTTCAGTAGAAGCAAGAATACAATTGGACGTGTTCTTCGACCACAATGGGTTTTCGGTGGATTGTGCAGAGAATCAAAAGAATGTTTTAGTCGCTATTCCAGATCGATCGGTGAAAACCTTATGGAACATCATAAAGGTTTGGTTTATGTGATTAGAGCAAAGCCTCGAGGGCTATCTCCCTAAGGGAAGAGAGGCCTACGTGGAGGACTTTCTAAGGGAAACTGGCTTGTATACACGTTACACATAGAGAAAACCATTAAATTGTCCATACAGCCAGCCCGTTTGCGGGATTCAAACTTCAGACCGAATTACCAGTGTTCAGCGACTTTATCGCTCGGCCACTGATGTTCGAACATCATAAAGGAAAATGCCACAGAAGGAAGCATTATTTATACTGACTGCTAGAAATCATATAAGTCGGATGAACTGCGATATGCCGGCTTTGAACATTTTACTGTCAACCACAACTAGAATTTTGTGGACCCCGAAACGGGGACCATACGCAAACAATACAGCGACTGTGGGGGCAGTGCTAAATGGCGTAATAAACACCATCGGGGCACATTTCAATTCTTATTTGTCCGAGTTTATGTATAGACATTTGAAAAAAAAAAATAAAAAATAAATAAATAAATAAATAAATAAATAAATAAACTGAAATTTTTTCTGCGATGTTGCAGGATCTTAAAAATTTTATGCCTCCCGTTTAATTTCACTTATTTTTAACCCTTTTTAAATAAATTAAATTAAAAAAAGGTGTAATATATGAAGTTAACCTTCCATCAACTTAAATTAATAATCTTAGATAGCTAGTTACAATAATGCTTTCTTACAGTTACAATTAGCCGTTTGTTTATATTAAATTATAATAATAAAGTGTATTATATGAAAGTAAACTTTCATCTAAATTAAAACAATACTCTTAGATAGTTATTTTTTATTATTATGCTTTTCTTGAGTTAAGGTTACCATAATTATTTTGGCATCAACAATAGTTTTGGCGATTTTTTGGGGTCCCTATAACGGAATTGTACCGTATTTTTAAATGAAAATCTAGTTATTTAAGTCCTTTGTATCTATAAAAATACATACTGCAGTTATTTACTTAAGTCATAAGGCCCTTTTCAAAAGTTTATGTCTAATTTAAAATAATTAGTTAATGTCAACTTAACCATATATATAATTATTGTAAAATCGTGGTGTTTAAGATGCTTTTCGCTACTGAAAAAGAGTGCTTTTGTTATAACTTTATAGAATTAAAAATCCCTCAAAGTAGTATATTTATAGTTTAAAATGTTTGTTAATAAAAATTTATTTATTTACATGATGTTTCTAAGAGTGAAGTAAAAAAAAAAAAAAAAAAAAAAAAAAAAAGATAGCTTGCTTATTTATATTCATGAAGATATATTTCTAATACAAGTAATAATAACTTTTGAAAAATGTTTCATGTTTCGGGTAAACTCTGGATATAAGGGCTTTTATAGCGGTCGCCGCTTTTTCGGATGGCCCAAGCTGTCCTTTTACTATCGATAGGCAGCTTTTTGCCACCGATAATGAAATGGCCGTTGTTTATCGATTACGAAGGTTTTAATGTTTGGATTCGTGTATAAACTTTGTCAGAAGGAAAATTAATATCGCGAAACCTTGCAATTTAAAGGAATACTTTGCAGACACGAAGTAGACTCTGTTAAAAAAATTTGCTTATTATTATAGAAAATCATAACCATTCGATGATAAGAGTATGTTACGAAGTATGTTATATATCATACGAGTTATGAAAGTAAATGTAAAGATAATGTATGTATGTATGTGAAGTAAATAAAATCCTCTAGAACGCAAACACTTTATTTGGTTATCTAGTTGAACGTTTGGCCATTTTGTTCTTAAGTATTTATCAACATAAATTTTTATTAATTTTATTGCCTAAGATCTGGTTGATGTTTCCAGATCTGGTCCAAGTTAAAAAAAGAAAAAAATGTTTATAGACGTTCATATTCATTAATTTTGTTGCATAACGTGTAATAGAACTCTGTTTGATTTTTATTTGGTTTCATTGACAGCTATTGCATGCTTTTTTTTTTTTTTTAAATAGCTGATGCTTTACAAAACCTTCCATACTATATTAAACATTAAACAGGGTATACTATGATAGATTTGAAAATTTTTATTGTTTCTTCAGAAACTCAACAATTGCCTCAATGACTACTGTATTTTTCATCCTGTCTTATTGTATAAATGCAGTCTGTTGATTTGAAATATAATAATTTAACAGTCAGTGTGTAAAGAAAATCCATTCTTTAGTTTTATAACGAGCAACATTTTTCAAAATAATCTTATAATTAAAACAGGTTTTCTGAAGTGTATTTATTTCTTTAGTGATGTATAAGTCAATGCTACTTAGCTTGTATAATATTACATTACTGTCTATTTTGACTGGTACCAGTAGGCAAGCCGATAAGATAGCTGAACATTGGATGTTTGATCCAGGTACAAATACTGGTGAATGGGATAGCTGATTATGTGAATACAAGTCAATTTCTCATAGAAATACCTTCTCAAAAGCATCCTTTACCTAAGGTACATAGCTCTTACTGTAGTTACCTTGTTTTGTGTAACTTAGCATAGCCGTCAAAACCTTAATAATTTTAATACAAAATAACAAAAAAAATTTTTTTTGCTACCATATTACCATAACAAGTTTCACAGGATGCACTAAACTGTGTCAACCATGTGTATGTGCATATAACAATTCTTCAGTTTTTAATAAGCAGCATCACCATTTTTGTATGATTTTTTGTGTGTGTGTGTGTGTGTGTGTATTTATCCAAGTTACAATGATTTTTATAACTCATTTTTATTTTTATAACAAATCATTTATAAACAAATCATATTTTTTTAAATGTGAAATTAATTTTAAAATATGCACTTGTGGAATTTGTCTGCAATGGATGAAATAGTGGTGTGAATAAAATTCTGAAAAATAAAGCTGTATCAAATTATAAAGTTACAGAAGAATGGAATTTGCTATGTTAGTTGAATTTAAATTATTCGGAATCTTTCTCCCTTCGCTGTTGCTATACCACCAAAAGAAAGCCAATTATGAACAGCATCCTGCAAACAAAAACTTGCTTGTAACAAGGTTTATTGATTGATTGGTACAGACTTTAATGGCATATTTGTTACCAAATGAATCTAAAGCAAACCAGTATGAAGGGTAGTTTTACAGGTTAACTTGTTTTCAAATTAGCAACTCTGTAAAAGGGATCATCCAGCTGTACTGACACTACATATTCTTTCTCATAGCTTGTTATTTGGTTGTAACAGGCAGTTAAGATAAAAACACTTGTAACACTGCTTAATTTTTATGTATGGTAGCCTAGTTACATGACTATAACATTTTTCCACTACTTTTTTTACACTGTAATCTTGGTTTAGAAAGTTATTTACCAAGATTTTGGGATGTTGTATAGGAATATCATATGTAACAACTACAGCCAAATGTATTGTTTCAGAAGAGAGTATATACTCTTACTGAATCTTTTCCTGCACTTATTGTTTGATTTGATATTTCCTGTATAGTGGAATGACCATCATGACAACATAGCGTCCTGTAGCTCTTTCTATATAATTCCATTCAGATATTCACACTTTTATTTTTGTAAGTTAATGCAGAAGACAATACATATTTACATCTATTTCTGATACTTCCAATTTTAAGGAATAATCAGGTGTCTATACTGTTACATAGAAGATGCTAAAAAAATACTTAACAGGGAGTTTAACATTATTCATGCAACAAAGGAGCTGAAGTTTATTGCATTTTTAACAATATGTTAAAACTCATACCAGCATTTATTTCTTTTATTATAGATGTAAATCAATGAGCAGTTCCTAAAGTATTGAAAGATAAAAGTCAAGGAAAAAATTCTCAGTTCATAGTGCCAAAGTATTTTGTTAATATTGATAAAATTCAATTAAAAAAAGATTACTCATGTTATTATGTAGAATTGATGCTAAAATTCTATATTAGAAACAAGTATCGATTAATTGTGTTAGGTAGAATTAATAAACAGTCGGGCGGAAATTTATTAAATGCATAAAACATAACAAAAGCCAGGGATGTATTTATTCCTCCATTTAAAAAATTGTGGCTTTTCTATCCAACTGTCTTCAAATCTGTAAATTCAGAAAAAACTCTAAAATTGTAATTTTTTAGAGAGAAGCATTTCCATCCTCAAAAAAATAAATGTTAATAAAGAATTGAAATACAAAATTTGTGCATTTTATGCAGAAAGTGAAAAGAAAATCATTATTTCATTATAATGTTAATCATAAAAACAGATCTGCTTAATATTTTTTGTAACAAAAACTTAAAGAAATATTTTTATTCTATTGCATGTCCAGTGATATTAAAAATAGTTTTAAATTTTGATTTTAACTTGAAGATGCCCCAGAGGAGTTGCACGATATCTAAAATTTCTCTGAAACTTAGTTTGAAAACCTTCAAACTACTTGAAAACTTCAAATTATGTGAAAAAAGAAATGTAGATGTAAACAGCAGTGATTAAAAAGTTTTAATGATCAAAATATTTTCATTCCATCAGATTATTTGTTTATTTTGAAGAAGACATTGTAGAGACATTAGGATTTTTTTGGAAGCTGAGAGACGTGAAAAACGAGCAATGCCCTCTCCGCGACTAGAACCATGGACCTCCCGAATATGTGCCGAGGCATGCTACGAAGGCAGGAGAAATACCTTATAAAACAATCCGATAATGAGATAACAAGTAGAAGATAAGAATTTTTTTCTTCTGGAAAATTTAAAAAAAAATTCATATTGCATATATACAAGCCTATACCATAAATTATAAGTATATAAAATTCTTGGATTATCTAATGGGGGGAAGTAATAAATGTAAATATTAATATATAAGAAGTAATAAATGTAAATATTTCAATAAATGAATAGATAAAAAATGGCCTTGAACAACCTCATGTTTAAATTACTTGGAGAAATTAATGCCAACAAAAACATTATTGAAACAAATGTAGATAATAAACACAAATTGCCTAATGTATTTAATTTGAATATCTGAATCACAGAATTTTCAAATAGAAAGGTTTCACTGAATAATGACCGGGTAAAAGATAAGTTATTATGATGGAATTAGCCTTTGGGTATCGGAAATGGACATGTAGTTGAAGAACGAAAGCTTGCTTTAAATTACAGAGATTTCTAATACATTAATTTAATATATTTTTAAAAATATTTTAATAATATAATACTTTTCTAATACATTTATTTTATTATCCAAAATTATTTTCTAATTAACAGAAAGGTACGGCGTAAGTTTCAGTGATTAATTATCAGAAAGGCTTCTTCTGAATGGTTTAATAATAATAATAATACAAGGAAATAAGCTTATTTTACACATGCCTTATGGCATAAGAAAAGGAACTTTTGAAATATATTAAAAACTAAAAAGATTTACATATACCATAGAAATGATTTTTAACTCTAAACAAAATTACTGGTTATCGTTTCGGAAACAAAATTCAATACTTGCCCATAATAAGACCAACTTGTGAAAGATTTTTTGCCAAACTGCAAATCATTGCGTAAGGAAGAAAATTTCCAAAAGCCATTTTGAAATTTTTAATAATATGACTAATAATCATAAGATACTACTTTTTGATCCATAACATGGGATGTTTGAACTAACTAAGAAAAAACTTTAAATTGCATCAGTATTATAACGAGCTAATAAATTTTAAATCACAAAATACAGTGAACCATATGTAAGACAGCCAGACACAGCTGCTATAAAAATATTTCTACGGAAGTGGTTGTCTTAGGGAGGGGATAATTGATGCCAATGTTGTTAAATTACCACTTTTGTCGTCCTGGTACAGTTTTCTGTCTACACATTTTGAATCTGAAATAATGCATTCAGCACGGCATGCACACTGGGTGTAAGGAAAGAGAAGCAACAGAAAGAAACTGGAGAGTATGGTTAAATGATAAAAACCAAATCCTTAATACCACTATTGACAGAAAGAGACTAAAATGCAAATAAGAAGCAAATTTCCTTAAAAGCTAACAATGAAGAAGGATTAAAATTAGAATCAATGGTTAAAACCATGGGATTTTTATTGATATAAAACATCAAATGCCAAATGAAGTGGTGTCTCCCCCCCCCCCAGTATAATTTTTCGATGTGGAGAAATGGAAAACATGATTTTTTTTTTAACTAGCAATCGTAGGCAATGCAGAATTTATTAATTTTTCTTTGAACATAATTTTGTGTTGTTCAGTACAAAATTTAGGTCACACATCTCTGTTGTTTGGGGAAAACTTAAAAAAGAACTCTGTGAACATAATTAAAAAAAAAAAAAGAAATACGGGTCACTAAAATAAATAAAAATTCAGATTCTTTTCTTGTGTTCTAACATATGTAATTATTACTTCAGTAGATTCTAATATTTATTTTATAATCATGCATTATTACTACTTAGGCAACAATACAGACATATATAAATTTTCACTATTTTTTACTGTCATTACATGCACAATTGCTGTTTTTTATTAACAAGAGAATTGAACAAAGCATATCAATACTTTTGTATCAGCAATATGAGTAAGTTTCTGTTTATTAAGACTTTTAAAGTTCTCAAGATGAATTAATTCGAATAATGGAAATAATTGACTGTAGCATAGAGAGTTATTCATATTGCGTCCACTCTCGCATACAGCAAGAAAAAAAAATTAAATATGAAGAGCGGTCTTTATCAATTCCGCAAGATTTTCCATATACAATCTTACCACAATTCCACATAAAACGTAAACAAAGTATCGAAGCTTCGTAATCGATTACAAAGCTATTTGTCATCGATGGGGAAAGGACAGTCTGGGCCATCCGAAAAAGCGGCGACCCTTTATAGCAGTCGAAACAATGTCGTTTCTTTTCAAATTGTATGTGCCATGTTCAAATGCATGATTTATGTGAATTCAATCACAAATTTGATTCTGCTTTTATTTGATTTTTTGCTGTATTGAAGAAAATTTTTTGGAAATTAGTTAATGGCATTAAGGTTCTTTAAATTAGTGTGTTCAAGATTCGGCGTATATGAATCTATTCATGCACATTATGTTTCTGAGAAAAAAATCAGAAAACTGTTATCCTCCTTATTTATAAATATGTTGGTAATTTCAAATGTAGGTAATAATGGAACTCTGATGTAAATAGAATTATTATAAAAAATGTTGTATGATTCTGACAAAATTTGAATGTAAAGGGTTTTTATATCATTTGACACAAGGCTGCAGTTATTCACTTAAATCAATTAGGCTCTTTTCAGATTGTATCTGCCATGTCCAAATACATAATTGATGTGAATTTAATCACAAGTTTGATTCTAATATATGGAGTTTTTCTAATTTTGAAGAAAGTGTTTTGGATATTGACTAATAGCATTAATACCCTTTCAAATAATGTAGCTATTATTTAATGTAGAGTTTATGTGAATCTATTCATGCATGTTGTTCCTGAAAATGACATCAGAACATTAAATACCTGTTTATTTATATTCATGAAAAAATATTTCAAACCTAGGTAATTATTTATTACTATTGTATGTAGAGCTAATATAAAGTGTTTCGCATTTGTGTTAGAAGTTGGATGTTTGAAGTTTTTGCTTTGAAAATTATTTCAAACCTTAAAAACTATGTCTTTAGTATTACAAAGTTTGTTTTATCTAAGTGTAATCGTATAACAAGTTAGGATATATAATTTAGATCTTTTATGCTTGTTCTCAGCATTAAAAATCAAGTTATGGTTATATGCCAAAAAAAAAAAAAAAAAAAAAAAAAAAGAATCTTTTCAAATTATGTGTCTAACATTCAGATGTTTGATTTAAGTCAGTTTATTTGAAAATGAAACTGAAGAAATTTATTACTTGCTACTATTATTAGTATGCGGTGTAGCTGAAAATCAAGTAAAAACATTTTATGATAAAATTTTTGTATCCGAAACTGCAAGATAATTTTCTTTTTTCCCTTTTGGTAATTTATTATGTACTTTTCTTTATACCATTCTATTAAAACTTGTTATTCAGTTCTTACATTTCCTTATTTTTCAAGTGTTAGAATACTATAGGAAATTTTCTGCAGTATAATTGATTTTTTAGTAAAATAAAAATTTATTTTTGATTTGTGCAATTTTCTTACTTTATGAAATCACAAAACTTGTTTAAGAACTACAAAACTCGTTTAAGAACATCTTATTACAAATAATGTTTAAACATTTAATACTTCTAAAATCTAAATTTATAGGTGATGAAAGCATAAATGAAGAAGTACGTCATACTCAATTAATCACACTACATAAGAGAAACATTTACGAAAGTCAGTAAACATGTATTGCCACTATTTCATTATTATTTTTTTTTTAATTTGCATTTTTAAAATTCTCTAAAATGGGGCATAAATAATATAACGATAGAAATAAAATGACTGCATAATAGGTATATAAAGCGGTTGAAATCTGATGTAAGAAAGTTAATTTTATTATATTATGCAAGATGAATTTCATTCATGAAGTTGGAAGGTTTGTTTAGAAGGAGATTGTGATATAACCCTAGAGCTTCTGTGGAAGTTTCTATTGTTGGTCGTGAGGCATCCCTCCTTAAGGCAGATATCTGTAAAATACTTTTCCATAATCCAAATAATCCTAATCCCTTAGTTCTCAGTGAAGGTATTCCTTCTGTTAGGTAGCTAGCACGCATTTCATCATTCTCAACTAAACTAGCAAACCTCTTTAAATGTAATAGCTTTGATTTCCATAGAACATTTTAAAATTTAGGAAAATATTTTTTTGTAATCTACATGAGCATTAAAGTTATATATGAATGGAAAATACTCAAATAATTATTCCAAAACTAAATAAATATGATTATGGTTATTAGAGAAAAAATTCTGAAATTTGTAGAGGTTTTTTTTTTTTTTTTTTTTTTTTTTTTTTTTAGTTTGTTAAAGATGTCTTCAAATCAATCCATAATAAAATTATTACTTTCAGGTTAGGTTAACTTCATATGGACTATCTGCCTAAGGGAAGGGATGCTTCCATGGAGGACCTTTCTTAGGGAAACTAGCACCCAAAATATTTATTTTTATGACAGGAATTTCTCTTATTTTGTTTTCAGAAGCACTATCATAATATTCGAAAAATGTCTCTTCTGCCTAGTGATGGCTCGGAAACTGAACGTGAATGTTTTCACGGAAAGAATTTTAATATTTAACTGTTCGGTTTTCATTGTTCGCAATGAACTCTGTCTAAATAGCAGATCTTTCATTTTCAGCATTTAAAACAGTTATCATATGCGTGAAAAATATTATTTATATATAAAGTGAAAAAGGAACCACTCTCACATTCGAATTTTCCGATAATTGATAGAAACAACGCCAAGTGGCGCATAATAGCCAAATGTAGTAGCCCAATGATCATTTGAAAATAAATACATTTCACTATGTCCGTGAGCATGCGTATAACAGGCCTTCCGTAAGGAGCCGCTCACAACCATCCCTGTTTTGAGCCGCTAGTTCGGATTGGAGTTTGGAGACGTGGAGACAGCCTGTTCAACTGTTGTGCTAAGCATCGTCATATTTGTCCTGCAGCTGGTGTAATGGTGTGGGGTGATACTGGTTACCACTCCTGCACCCCCTAGTATGCACTTAACTATCCAACGCTTTATCTGTGAGGTTTTGCGCTCAAGGAAATGAAAAATCCAATTCAAGACCTATAAGATCCAGAGTCCCACAAGGAAGTATTCTCGGTCCAGTACTATATCTTTTCTACATATCAGATTTTCCTCACCCTGGTTTGGACAATTACTCTCTGTTAGCATGTTATGCCGACCATACGGCGATTGCAATTAAATCCATTCAAGCTAATCATGCAATAGACAAAATGCAAAATTACCTCTATGCCGTAGAAGACTGGTGCACAAATTGGCGAGTAAAAATCAATGCTAGCAAGTCACAACTTTTAATTCTTAGCAAAACTAAGAAAAACATTGCTTTTAAAGACCTCTACCTTTTTCAGGAAGCTGTTCCTCTGGTCACAAAGGCCAAATACTTAGGAATTATTTTGAACCAAAGGCTCACATGATCTAATCACATTAATAGTGTCAAGAGCAAAGCCATGGGCATAATATGCAGATTTCTCCCGGTCATTGGAAAATATTCAAATCTTAGCTTGCGTACCAAAAACATATATATACCACTTGCATTCGACCGATACTTTGTTATGCTGCTGCTGCTTGGAACACGGTCATTCAAACTCAACTGCATCAATTACAAGTAGTGCAAAACAAATTTCTGCGCATTATTACTGATTCACACTATCTTATCCGCAATAAACTTTTACACAGAGACTTAAAGCTTGAGACGATTCCAGATTACATCAGAAGATCTAATGAAAAATTCTTCAACAAAGCTGTGCAATGTGACTTTGTTAATTACTCCCAAGTCTTTAATTATGAAATTCTCTTCGAAGATAGAAGCGTCAGACCACTTGCAGCTCACACCTTCCTGGGAGGAGATGACAACTTTTTAACTTAGATCCTCAATTGTTAGCTATTTATACTTCCAATGCATCTGATTTTGATTGAAGTTCTTCTGTAGCTTCGTTGAATAATTGTATTCAAATTGTGTTGTATAGTTGTTTTGTATTGTATTGTATTTAGCAGTACTGATTGATGTTATTTAATTGTATTTGAATCTGTCATTGGAACTATTGCTGTAGTGTATCTTCTCGTATTGTTGTCATTGATTTCCATTGTCTTGGGTCCTCCTTGAAAGCTATGATCGCTCGTCACATTTTGCGAACTTGTCCGATTGGATTGTCTTGCTCCTTTTAGTACTTCTCTTCTTCCCCTTATCTCCGTTTTCTCATCTGAGATTTTCTCCACGTCCGGATTTATTTATGTCAAGTGCCCTTGGGCTTTAATTCTGGAACCGGCAACATTGCTCTTCGCAATAGCTCGGTCAATTATAGAGTCTAAGTCTAATGTGAGGTTTTGTAGCCTTTTCTCCTTCCTTACCTCCAGGGCTTACATGTAGCACTATTTCAACAGAAGAAGCATATATTATTATGAATAATACGAGTTGCATATCCGACTCCATTAAAACCATGGTTAAGGTTTCGTTTCAATTTAACAAAATCATTATTTCCCCACGTCTATCAGCTCCTCCAAAGTTAGAATTCGTACAAAGACCAATAACTTTTTTACTTTAAATTATTTTCTTCAAGGCAGGTAGTTAAATAGTTGCTGATAATATCCGATGTTACACCCTATTATAGGTTTAAATTATATAATTTAAATCTAACTACATAACTCCAATTTATAAATCTAATAAGTATTGAAAAAGGTTTTATTTCCTTGTGACTGGCATTATCAGTTGAGATTAAAGCAAACGAACACTTTTCCAAATCATTGTGCTAAGCTCTTAAAGTGTAAGCCATGAAAACAGTATTATTGCTTCGATCTTGGTTCGCGCAAATGTAAATTAACGCTGAAATGCCAGTTAAAAGCAGCTTGGATGTACAATCTTTAGACTTAAGGCTATGAATGTGGCAAATACAAATAGTACGGTAAGCAGAAGTACTTTCACTGCATTTCCACAATTTTAGTTTCCACAATTCCAAATTACTGTGGTCTTCTGCAGAAATGGAGGGATAATGTTCTTTTAAACTGGTGTAACATCTACAAGCTATCCTCAAAAGCGCATTGAAAGAAACATTTCATAGAATACTAATTCAGAAATCAAACAACAAAAATCAGCGTTATATTTACAAAGTTTTCACAGGACTAGTTTCGATGGTTTTACCGAACCACCATCTTCAGCTGCAAAACCGCAAATGAACAAGATAGGAAATAATGATAAGATAAGAAAGCCTGGACAAGAATAAGAAAGTGGCGCCATCTGTTGGTAAAACCAGAACTAAAACATAATTTCTTTAAAGGCCGAAGGCAAATTTGGATTGGAATTAGGATCGTTAACTAGAACAGAAAGATTTTTATGAATGTGAAATGCCTCTAGAAAATCCAGTTCTCCAATGGAAGATGTTTTTTGAATAATTTTGGCAGCAGAAAAACTGAAAGTGTGGTTTTCGGACCAACAATGTTGAGCAACAGAAGACTTCTGTGTTTCCTTTTTTCTAACATATGCCTCATGTTCCTTGACGCGAAATTTTAAGGCTCTCTTAGTTTGGCCAATGTAAATTAAACCACACTGGCAAGGAATCCTATAAATACCCCAGGAATTCATATCCGGAATGGGGTCCTTGAGTATGGAACTCGGAATTTTATTGATGGGAGAATAAACAACCCGAAAGTTAAATTTCTGCAAAATATGTGCAACTTTATAGCTAATTGATGGAAAGAAGGGAATGACAACAGAATTTTTATAATCTCCTAAAACAAGATTGTGCCTTTCAGTGTGTTGAGATGAGAATTTTTTAACTGCTTGATTAATAATGTTGGGTGGACGCTGATTTATATATATAACGCTGAATATAACGCTGATTTTTGTTGTTTGATTTCTGAATTAGTATTTATTCGGCGTGTTATTGTGTCTTAATTTCATAGAATGTTTGTTTTCGCGATATTTGATTAGTCGAATTAAGCAAAAATCAGTTCTTTGGGAAATCATGCGAGGGACAAAGCTTCACGTGAAACGTTTTTACCTCAATTTCAGAAATTCCCATGTAGCTAATCGGGGTACTTCTAACTTGTATTTAGCGTAGGTATAATGAAACACTCAATTGATTTCGAGGGCAGCTAAAGGTCCCTCCTCATCAGGAGAAAGAAATACCTAGAAAGAAGAAAATAAAGGAGAAGGAGTCACAGAAACACGTGGTCCTTATCAGCACTGCACGTGGTTATAACTAGATTTTTAATCAGAGTTGCACTGGCCGCCTACTGCACTGGCCGCCTACTTTTACTGAGCCAGGCTATCTGAACAAGCATAAAGGACAAGAAAAATTAGCGAAGTTAAAATAGGGAGCGAGGGGCAAATGCACCTTACGCTCAAAATCTGAACTTCAAAACTTGTTCAGATTTTGAGCGTAAGGTGCATTTGCCCCTCGCTCCCTATTTTAACTTCGTTAATTTTTCTTGTACTTTATGCTTGATCAGATAGCCTGGCTTAGTAAAAGTAGGCGGCCAGTGGAACTCTGATTAAAAATCTAGTTATAACCACGTGCAGTGCTGATAAGGACCACGTGTTTCTGTGACTCCTTCTCCTTTATTTTCTTCTTTCTAGGTATTTCTTTCTCCTGATGAGGAGGGACTTTTAGCTGCCCTCGAAATCGATTGAGTGTTTCATTATACCTACGCTAAATACAAGGTTGTTTTTACGATTTTTATTGTGATAAACCTTATTATACTCAGAAATACTGCTCATTTTCAGATGGATTATCATAAAAACATTCATCGTTTCTAATAATTCTAATTTAATTTGGAAATGCGTACAACGAACTCTCTCCAAGATGATCATCCACAGTTCTATGAAATTTTGATTTCCTGGAACTGAAGGTAATTGTCCAATACTTTACAGCTAGAGCCCACCATTGGGGGAAGTTGTTCAATGTTTATTATTTATTTTTACTTAATTAGCTGTTTACAAACGAGCAGTACAGTTTGAGTATATCTGACAGGAATATGTAAATATGCATAAAACGTTCTAATTGGGGCACTGATAAATGAAAAGTATGCACTATGCCAGGGTTAATTAAACATTTTTCAGTCGCGATCCCTTTTTATCACTGAGAGTTTTTCACGGCTCCCAGGACCCCATAATATTTACAAGAATTTTGTGGGAACCCCATAAGTATTGCGCAAATCCGACACACGAGTTAGTGAAACTGTCAATTTTTTCACTTTTACTGTAATATACTATTGCAGATTTAGGTCATTAACTTTAATTTCTAATTTTTAGACGTAGAACAATGTGAAAATTTTAAATAAGTAACAGACTAAATGAGAGCGTCACTTGCAAAGCAAGGGAAATGGACGTGTATATTATAAAAAGAATGCGTCAAAATGTTTTCGTTTTTTTCTTTGTCTGATTTATCTTATCTTTATCTATTTTCAGATACATTGTGTAAAAATATTTGGTAATTGTAAAATCATTATAAGTTAAAGAAATATCAAAACTGCTAAAATTTTTGACGACCTCCTGCTGCAAGTCGCGACCCACAGTTTAAGAAACCCTGCACTATGCTATTAAACATAACATCAGTGATCAGTATGAAAACTGATCAGTGAAATGTATGCTTCTGCAGTATTAATAGCAAATTCATAATGAAACAGAGTAAAATGCTCAGGAAAAAAAAAATTGTTATGTAAAGAGGTGTCGGGCGCGCGGGGGGGGGACTCGGGATATTTGTTTCTGGGCGCAGAGTCCAGGGGGCACCATCCTATGGTATTTGGGCAAACAAGAGGGGGCGGGAAATCTTCAGATGTCTCCGGGCGCTAAAATCCCTAGTACGCTACTGATTAGAGGAATTTCTAAGCTTATATTAAACATAATCCATGACATATACATAAAGCAAGCTAAAATAAAAAGAAAAAAGCTAAATTAATAACTGAGCAAAAATAACCCAGAAAGATTAAAACTTAAAGCAAAGTGGGAAAAGATTCTGTACACAACATGAGCATTCTGAAAATAAATCTTTTTGGGAATTTGGCATTATAGTGTATCTATCTATTCTGTATAAGACGCATAAAAAATGCGCTGATTCCCTCAATATCATCTCACTAGCGAAACTGAGCATATAAGTCACTGTAACAACTAAATTGGAAATTATGGTACGATGACTTGTGCTGGCGATGAATAGACGCCGTTACAAACTGAAGCCGCGGTTAACTGCGATGCTTTTAAAAAGTCAGCAGCCTCTGGGCGGATCATATAATGGAGACTGAGGCCTAAGGTATGAAGTTCGTTTTCCCCTTGCTCTATTTCGCTAGAGATTTATTCACCAGTACACTTCTGTTTTCTCATTTATGGTAGTGTTTTCTTATTTTATGCCACCAAATTTTGTTTTTAGACTCGGGATTTTAAATTTCTGTTTTCTGGATTGCCTTTTAGCTGTTCAGAATGATAGCGCTTCGATAGTTCGTGATACGTTTGATGTTAAATACGTCTTTGTGAGGATAAGAAAACTAAAACTCAGCTTTCAACGAGAGATGAATGATTCCAATTATAGGAATTTATAATGATGAATAGGGTTTGTTTTGCAAGGTATTTCTTCCCTTCTTACCGCGTGCATTTGTGCTGGAAGCACAACCGGCTGGCAATCGGGAAGTCCGGAGCTCGAATCCTGGAAAAGAGCGTTGCATATTTTCTCCGTTTCCTGCTTTGAAATAAAATTTAATCACTCTACAAGTGGCCCTCGAATTAAAATGCAGTGGACAATAATTAATTTGCAATTAGGACCCCGACTTCCAACTCGCCCTTTACGTGGGAGAGAATATAAGATATTTTCTCTCTCCTTATCGCCTGCCTTCGAGGTTGAATTGAAAGCAAAACCAGCTGCCAGTCGGTAGGTCCGAAGTTCGAATTCTGGAGAGGGAATTATACATCTTTCATGTTTCCTGCTTCGACAAAAATAATGACTCTACAGCTTGGGTAAAATCATTAAAGACAAGCCTGACTTCCAGAACATTGAAAATGTGAATACTGAAGAGTGAGGACGTCAATGATAATACTCTGTCTGATATGAAATAGGCCTGTGCTGAACTGACGGAATCTCATAGCCCTAAATAAGCGAAAATGTTCTTAACTCTAATATCTTTGCAATTTCAGAGACCGAAAATAACGATGAAACGAATAAGCCCAAATGCTAAGACATTCATTACTGTTAGAACTTGCATAGAACCTGGGCGGGTTCTAAGCAGAGACAACAAGTGTCAAAATCATTCAATCACCAAATATTAATTCGCAAGTTAATAAACTAGGAGAAGAATTACGAAATACCGAGTGGCGTAGCTAGAGCTTTTGCCGCCGTCGTTTGTCGTCTCCTATGATATAAAATTTTTATGTTGCATAGTTGTTGCTGTGACTAATCTCACTTGTTCAACCTAATCAGAAGAAATCTACGAATTTTATAGTGGCAACGAATACAAGATTGCGTCTATCGTAGGCAAGAGCTTTAGTGATAATTCGGTTTTCTCTAGATCCACCCCAGTTTGGAGGGAAAGTACCCGGGGGGCAGTCCTGGGACTACATCCAACCTTCTTCCCCTACCACCAAACTCTTAGAGAAGATTTTCGGCTTGCTATATTTTAGAGTGTTCCCATGCCGCAAAGACACTATACACTTACAACATCCATACTTTCTCTGGAATTCGAACTCGGGCCTTTCAGTGTGGTAGTCAAAGTTACTAACTGTTCAGCCGCTCAAAATTTTTATAAAATTTAAAAGGAAATATAGGAGAATAAACGAAACTTTGTGTTTAGTTTTTAAATAAAACTTTAATTCCAACATATTAGAGTGCTTTGTTGTTAGCAAAATCATCTCCAACATTAAATAAAGTTTGCTTCATTACTACAATTGCTGTTTTGGGGATAGTATAAGGAGATTTCTTAAACACAAGATACTATTTTTAGATCTTAGATGCTTCCTAAAAGATTTATATTTAGAAATTTTTTTTCTTATAATAAGTAATATTTACAGCAATTGTGATGAAGATTCGCAGTACTAGTATTAAAAATATTTGGAACTGCGATCTGGAGATTGTATTTTAGAGTAAAACTGCAGAAGTTCAAAGCCATTTTTCTTCCATTTCTTGGTTTCGTCTTGCCAACCAGTAAGAAAATGTTTTTTGTTAAAATCTTTGAACTTAACAAATGAATGGTTTGTGGGTACAGAACAATCTCCTCGGCTTGCAGGATATAAATTAATATAAAATGCTATTTAAAACCATACGAGTCTTCTTCGGGTAGTGCTGCTCATGCCTATGATTTGGAAATTGGGAAAAGGAATTATTATTATTTTTTTAAACTTTTAGTCATTTTATTTATTTTATTTTTTATCATCTTTTAGTCATGTTCATTTAATCGTATGTATATTTTTTAACTGAATAGTAAGTATTTCTGCATATTTATAGATTTACACTGAGTCATCGATTTTACTTAGAATCAGAAATTTAAAATGAGGTGTGCGCTATCGTGTCTTCTCTAATTCTTCCTCTTCATGCTGTCAAAATGTCAGGCTCATTAACGAAATAATTTTACACAAGTAATTTACATAAGTAAATATTTTTACACAAGTAAATCGAAAGCCTTTTCCCTTCTATCCTTCCGTAACATGAGAGAATTGGCGAATTTTGTGTCTGTCTCCGTGCAGTCTTTTTATCACGTGCAGCTAGAAATAGTGAATGTTCGTGTTTACCACTGCATTTTGTGCAACCTATTATGACGTTTCAAGTATTATTACTACGCTTTTATTATTAGGAAAGGGCTAGTTCTCCACTTCGAAGTTTATAGTACTTACTGTACATTGGCTTTAAAGAGCTTAATTCACCCACTATTTAGATTTTAACAGTCCTGTGAAAATAAAATGCTTAAAAATGATAAAACTAAACGGCATGTGCGGTAGATATAAAGGTAAAAATACGAGACATTCTCAAACTACATAATGAAAAAATAAATAAATAAATAAATAAATAAAAGGGGGGGGGGAACAACTAGATATTCAATAATTTATGAGGTTAAAGAAATTTTTTTCCTTTCCCCCAGTCAGATTCAAGTTTTCAGTTTGTAGTGCTAACTTTATTTTTATAATAGTTATTTTTGTTTTGGAACAAGACTTTTCTTTACCTTCTCATTTCTCACCCACGTTTCTCTACCAGAATGAGTTTTCAGAATTTCAATTTATGTAAATGAGGTAGAAACCAGTATTTAAGCTGACGGTCTGTGAAAACGTACGTGAAACCCGGAAGAAGATATCTCCTGTTCATAGTTTTGAGTCACAACGGGGAAATAAAAATCATTTAAATTCAAGAGATCCGCATAAGTATCACCAGTCTGGAGGAGAAGATAGATATGCCTCTGACAGAAAGGAACATCTCCGGAATCAGGATGAGCGTCAATTTGATATGAGAAGACCACTTAAGTGTTATTCTTGCGGTTCAACCCAACACTTAAGGCATCAATGACCGGAAGTTAAAAAGGACCTCAAAACTCCGTTTATTGTAAATAGAGTCCAGGAGATTGAAGAAGATTGTTTAGCCTCGTATCTAACGATAGCTAAAGTTTTAATCTTCCAGTTTTGAGAGATACCGGGTCATGCATTGACGTTATTTTGAAGAAATATCTCACTCCTTCGATGCTGACGAGCGAGACTGGATAAAATACCTGTTTGAAAAGGCCCCAATTTAGACTAGAAGAGAAACACGCTAATGTGACAATCAAAATCGTAAAAAACAACCTTATATTTGGCGTAGGTATAATGAAACACTCAATCGATTTCGAGGGCAGCTAAAGGTCCCTCCTCATCAGGAGAAAGAAATACATAGAAAAAAGAAAATAGGAGAAGGAGTCACAGAAACACGTAGTGCTTATCAGCACTGCACGTGGTCCTTATCCTTCTGTTAGCTATAAAATTGCACGGATTCTCCAGAAATTCAATTTTCAAGTCGGTTTCTCCCCTATTAATAAAATTCACCCTTCGATTCTAAAAGATTGCGTTTCTGTCTTGAATTCTTGGGGAATTTATAGTATATCATGTCAGTGTGGTTTAAGATATATTGGCCAAACAAAAAGAGCGTTGAAGTTTCGTATCAAGGAACGTGAATCTTATGTCAAAAAAGGCGAAATTAACAAGTCTTCAATAGCGTATCATAGCTGGACTTTTAACCATAATTTTGATTTTGGGTCTGCAAAAATCATCCAAAAGGCTTCTTCCATAGGCGAATTGGATTTTCTTGAGGCTTTTCACATTCACAAAGATTTAGTAAGTTTAGTTAATTATTTGAAGTCCAATCCAGTCCTTCCTAATGCCTTTAAAATTCTACTATCTTAATTCATTATTTTTGCCGATAGATGGCGTTACCTCCTTGCGCTTGGTACTACCAGAGGGTATAAAAATCCGTTCAGTGGTTGCTTTCCATTATTTGAAGTTCAGATTTTGAGCGTAATGTGCATTTGCCCCTCGCTCCCTATTTTAACTTCGCTAATATTTCTTTATGCTTGATCAGACAGCCTGGCTCAGTAAAAGTAGGCGGCCAGTGCAACTCTGATTAAAAATCTAGTTATTACCACGTGCAGTGCTGATAAGCACTACGTGTTTCTGTGACTCCTTCTCCTATTTTCTTCTTTCTATGTATTTCTTTCTCCTGATGAGGAGGGACCTTTAGCTGCCCTCGAAATCGATTGAGTGTTTCATTATACCTACGCTAAATATAAGGTTGTTTTTTACGATTTTGAAGGCCCCAATTTGTTTACTCTTAGGAAACTTTACAATAGAAGGAACTTTTGGCCAAGTAACAACAAAAGCAGCGGTCATTCGAAATGAATTGGACCCAGGCCATTATTTGTTAGGGAACAGAACCGCCGAAAAATTAGCAGTAGATCAAAATGATAAACTTGCTTTCAGGTAAACGCGGTAGAGACTCGAGCTCCGAGTCAATCAAGAAATGAAATCGGGAAAAGTTGTCCACTGAACGCGGCGAACTCGAACCCTCAAGCGAAGTTTCTCCCCTCATTATAGAAAGAGGTGAAGTCTTGTCTCAGACAAAAAGGATGGAGAAAACCAATTTCTCTCTGCCTGAAAGGAAGGTGAATGAACTGTCACTGCCTACAATAAAATATTCTTTTGCAGCGGACCTACAAAAGAAAACTGACGTTGTAAAACCATCTTTTGACTTTGGACGATCGCAATAACGCTTTGGGAAATGTGTACAAGTTAAGAATTTCCTTTTCGGTTCGGCACGAACAAGAACCTGTAGATAAGCTAAATGATGTTTCGTACCAACCAGACTCGGAAGGTTTGGAAATGACTAAAATTTCCGTAGGAGAATTGCCCAAGACATTGAATAGTGTAAATTTACCAAGGAAAGTAGAAGAATCCCCAGTTCATCATTTATCTATACTAGTGCCTGATACTGAAGGGTCAAAGGGGATTAAATATAGCTACTTCAGGAATGATGTAAATCCAACTTGTAATGATTGTAATGAAGTAGTTTTTTATGATGTTAAAGCCAAATTAAATGTACATTTTTATTTTGAGGTCAAATGTAGTAGTTCTCATACAGGTGTTGGGTTACCATTGAGAGATTATCACAAACGGAAATTTAAAAATCTGCAAGGTTTCCCTTTCCAGCCTGGCTAGATATATAATTAATGTTAAACTTAGGAATGTATATTGTATATTACATTTTTCAGAAAATTATACGTTCTTTATTTGTATGTGTATAATTAAGTTTAGTTCTCAGTATTAAGTTGATTATATGTTTTTTTTACTGGCCTCAATATAGTTCTTGTTATGTTTATCCTTGGTACTTAGCCCAGCGTTGTGAAAAAAAGTATTATTGCTAATAATTATTAGTTAGTTTTATTATTAAGACTTGCTGTGGTAAGGTACGAGGAACTAGAGTTCTGAAACCCCCCATCCTCGAGAGGGGAGGAGTTGTGACGTTCAGACATACGCCCCCCTCGGACTTCTAGGTGCTTAATGAGAGCTCTCTGTTGTCAGGGACAGAATGGACAGCAGACCTTAGGAAGGAAGGTGTAGCGGAAATCCCCCCGGTGTGGTTTCCGGACATCCCGGAGGGACTAATCATTTTCTTTCCAGGTTTTAACAAAACGAGGAGAGAGCTTTGTGTAAAAAGCTTTTTATGCTGTAAACGAGTGAAAGCAGACGCATTTTAGCGTCGTTGCCGCGTCAGCGGCCTTTGTACGAATTATGGTTAAAATGATTCAATTATTTTAATATTTATCCAAGAATTTCTTATTAAGTTTTCAAAATAAATATTTTAAAAGACAACCTGTCTTTTCTTGCACCCAACACGGGTGTTCTGACGTTACAATACTAATAAAATTATTTTCTTTGTTTTGTCATCCTGTGGAATGTATAGCGTCCCAAGGATTGTTAGTTTGAATAGCAAAGTGAGGGTTTGAATCCTGTATAAAATTTGCAAGTTTTGCACAGGATTAATCATGATTATTTACGTACCCTTCCGTCTGCTCGCGAGCATAATATCAGACCATCCATAGTCGTTTACATTACATCGTTCTGATGATACGGCTAAATGAATAATAGTTTCGGCTATCCTGACAAAACTGCCTCAAAAATAAGTTTCCGGTTGTTGGGGAAAAAAGGGGAAATGGGAGAACCTGTTTTTTGTCACTTAGTTACTTTTCATGTACTGAATTATTTTGCTTAATTGTTTCAACTCAATTTTAATTTATTACTAATTTACTCATTTTCATTTAATTTTCATAATATTTTAATTCATTACTTGCTTAATTATTAATAACTTAGTTTATTATTATTTTATCCCTTTATATTTCAATTAATTATTCATTATTAGCCCAAAGAGGCAATTTGCCCAGAAAGACTATTAATTTCGTTTTGGCATTTTGCGTTGATTCGCTATAAACGGGAATCACTTTTTAAATTGTTGCCACCAAATATTAGAGCCCTGTATTCTACTTAAAAAAATTAAATAATGAAGAATCTGCATAAATGTATGCATGTTTATCGCTTTGTGATAAAACGACGGTTCCTACAGTCATAAAATTTTGAATAACGTACATCTCCACCCGAATATGGGCATCTGGAAAACTAAATTTGGAATTTGTTTTATCATCTATTTTATAGTTTGTAAAGTATTTCTGAGTTTTTGATTAAGAGACTCAACGATTTCAAAGTGAGCAATAGCAATTGTACGAAAAAAAAAAAAAAAAAAAAAAAAAAAAAGACCGTGTATCGGAAATTCTAAAGATATGCTGTTTTAAACATTTTGTGATATTGTTGTTGAATTTAATTTTATAGTTTAAGTGCGAAGAACATGATATTTAATAAATAAGGGCAACACACAAAACGTTAAAAAAAAAAAAATGCCCTTTTGGTAGTAATATAAAATCTTAAAGCTTTCAGATTTTTTTATTGTTTCATCTATTATTTTATTTATTTACTTTTGTTCCAGCTCCTGACTAGATCCGGATGGACGATCCGCTCCGGAATCGATTCACTTTACGAAACGAATGATCAGAGCTCCGGCGAAAACGGAACGGCAGTTCTTTAATAGTTCACCGAGAGCTGTTGTTGGGAAGCGTGCCAAAAAATGTGATTTCCTCTTAATGTAATATTCATTAGTGATTTTATAATAACTATGGACTTGGTTCGACACTCGACCACAAGCACTAGCTTATCTTATTTATTTATATATTTCTACCTTCTACGTACAGGGTTGGACAAAAATATGGAAACACCTTTAAAAAAACATGTTTCTTTGCTTAATATGGTGTAGGAAACCCGTTGGCATCCAAAACAGCTTGCAGTCTTCTCGGAATGGATAAATACAGTTCCTGTATGTTTGCCAAGGGAATATTATACCATTCTTCCTGCAAAACGGTGGCAAGTTCAGATAACGAAGTTGGCGGTGGATAACGAGAACGCACTTTCCGTTCCAATGTAGACCACAAAGTTTCGATAATATTCAGGTCTGGTGACTGTGGTGGCCAGGGGAGATGGGACAACTCATCCTCGTGCTCAGAAAACCAGTCCTGGACAATGTGAGCTGTGTGAACAGGGGCTTTGTCGTCTTGGAAGACACCATCACCATCGGGGAACAAAGTTTGTACCATGGGATGAACTTGATCGGCCAAAAGGTTCACATAAGTCTTGGCAGTCATGTGCCCTGACACAGTTATCATGGGGCTAGCAGAGAACCACGATATGGCTGCCGAAACCATAACAGAACCCCCGCCATGTTTCACTCTTGGCAACAAGCAGTCTGTATTATAGGCTTGAGATGGCGTTCTCCAGACGTAAACTCGGCCAGAAGTGGGAAACAATGTGAAAGAAGACTCGTCAGACCATATTACTCGCTTCCACTGCTCTATAGTCCAGGCTTTATGACTTAAACACCACTTTTCCTGTTACGGGCATTAGCATCACTGATGAGTGGCTTCTCAATTGCAGCACGGCCAGCAATTCCCTGTTTATGAAGCTCCCTTCTAATTGTTTTGGTACTCACAGGGTTCGGTAACACAATATTAATTTCAGCAGTAACTTTTGCAGTTGTGGTCTTCTTATTTTTCGTCACAATGGCCCTTAATGATCGCCTGTCACGATCACTCAGGACACACTTTCGTTCGCGCTGTGATTTAGCAGATGATGTTTTTCCGCTTTTCAAATATGCGGAATAAATCTTCGATACAGTACCTCTCGAAACACTAAACACCTCGGCTACCTTGCTTACGGAAGCACCTACCATACGTGCTCCAACAATTTGCCCACGTTCGAAGTCTGTTAACTCTGACATAATGCAATAACAACCTCACATAACAGGACTCCGACAACAACTGAACTGTTTAGCACATTTACGAAGTTGTATAGGTGGCGTCAGTAGTCAAAAATGCCAGCGCCACCTACATATTTCATTAAAATCAATCTTTCTTTTCAAACATGCATTTCACAAGGTGTTTCCATATTTTTGTCCAGCCACTGTATTTATCCAAGAATTATAAGTGTAACGTATCATAATTATCCATTCATGTGTCAACGCATCAGCTTCGTATGTAAATAGTGTATATAGTTTGTGATAACTTCTAAGAAAGGACTTAGTGACATTTTTACTAAGACACGGACTTATTTCTAAAACTGGAAAGACTTTGTGATTACATTTACTTAGTATTATCAATTATGTGACTCTCTCGCCAATATGCTTCTTATCATAATAAGAAATTACTCATAAAAACTGCTCACAGTGCCTATTACTCGATTGCATCTTTTATCGTGAACAGTTTAATACCAAATATGCCACTTCATCTGAAAGACTGGGTATGCCAAAACACTTTTTATGTAAATACATGAGCACAAATTAAGATGCTACGAACGGGGTCAGTACTTGGGTGGGTGACCACCCACGTGACTGGTCTCCGCCATTCACGCGCCATCGAGCAGCTTTCTGATGCTTTTCCAACAACGTAACATTACTTGCCTAAGCTTCGCCTTGGTCGGCGGGGCGATTATCGCCTTCTCAAAATGCTCCAACGCTTTAGGGCAAACAGTTAAAGTTGCTTGTTCAACTACATGCTGTGAACACCAAAGAAATGATTTGATTTGATTTGAGGAACTAGTTTCTAGCTGTCTTGGATTCCCAGCACTCCGGCGCTAGTCACTGAGCTGTGTCTTTCGGAGTTGTGATTTTCATCGCTTCTGCTCTATCTGCGAATCTGATTCCGACGAAGTCTTTCGTTTCATTGCTTTTGCTCTAGCTGCAAATTTGGCTCCTGTGGAATCATGATTATTTGCTTTTTCCGTTTCCTCGGTGCTGTTCCTTGGAGTTTCATTCCGATTCTTTCAATACTGTGTCATAATACAGGCTATGTATATTTATTATTAAGGTATTACCTTTTTTATACAATATTACTGTAATATTTATGTAAGATAATAAATTATATTTTTATTTATTTATTTATTTTACTAACGTCTTGTAATCAAGATCTGTGAATTTCTCTTTAATCTTCTTTAGAATTAGTATATATTTATAAACATAAATTTTTCTATCTAATGTAGTTTTTCAAGGTTGCAGAACAAAATGTGGACCCTACAGAATAGAAGAACTTCGAGCGATATTTGGTATCATTTTATCAAATTAAATAAAACAAGGAAAATGCCGGTATTATCAGCAGATAATTTCCTGTTCTTTGGGATCTGCCTCCAATCTAAAAATTAATTTTTCACTGTGCTTAGTAGTAGCTACAAAATATCAATTATAGTAATAAATTACTGTAATATCTTTAACGAAAGTGAGTTTAGTTTTCATTATTTAACCTTTAGCTTTTTTTTTATTCCAGTATTTTATTGTTCTATGCAGAAAGGATTTTTTAGGGAATCTCAAAACTGCAATTGAAAGATATCAGTCCAGAGAGTGAGCGGTTTGGTTGAGTTGATTCCAGCGATGCCACTCCTTGTTCAATTCTATCTGCTTTTCTCTCATCTTTGCACACCACTCTTGATCCACATCTGTTCCGAGCGCATTCATCAAGGTCATTGCTAGTGAGCGGTGAATCGTTAAAAAGAACTGTTTCACTTCAGTGAACGAACAGTTCCGATCTGATCCCTTAAATGAGCGGTTTTGCCCATCTCTACATTTGACGGCATTTTATAGAGACACTTCTAAATTTAGAAATTAAGTTCTATCTGTAATATTAGAATAAGTTTACAGCTTTTCACATATGAGTGATAAAGTAGAGATCTTCAGTAAAATAAGAAAATAAAAATACCTCTGAAACTTTATAAAGATTCCATTAATAAAAACAATAAATATCAAATCAGTTTGTAGCGTTGCGCGCCTCCAACTTGCACGCAACCAAGAGGTGACTGTGAAAACTGGATAAAAGACAGAGTCTTGTTAAGGGTTTAAGTCCCTTTTATTCAACGTAATAAATTACAAGTGCGTGCTCTTGACGCTCCCAAACTGCGCGAGCTCGGCGGTCAAATAAAAATAATAACCTGAAAAGAAACTAAAGACAAGACTCTAACTACGAGGCTCTCTAAAAGTAACTAACTCACCGCGTTTTACAATACCGCTGCTAATTCAGCAAACTTGAAGATCACTTGAACGATTAACACTACTTCCAGGCAAGCACACAGGCCGAAACGCGGGGTTCTTCAATTTCTGGCCAACTACCTCCGCGCTCGTGAAGTAAGAATATCACACCTCGAACTCGTTGCCTTTCTATTTAAATCAGAATACTTCCGCTGATAATTTGAATCCTTGCGCGTTCTACTAAAATTTACATACTCTGGCATTGGCAGTTCCAGGGGAAAGTAAGGCTTGACAGGAAAGATAGTTTAAACTTAAAATAAATGTTAGTTAAAATAAATATAAACCCTACATTTACCGCTGCCAGAATTTGGAAAACTTGGAAGCAGGTCCTACAAACGACCTGTTGTAAGTTTCTCTAATTCTGAACTAACTGTCGAGAACCTCGTTTACACAAAAAAAATCTTATGTAACAAATTGTATACTAAAATTCTGTTGATAGTTATAACTCTCTCTTCTTACAGCAACTTTTCCTGGACTTCATCAATCAATCTTGGTCTTTGCTTCCAGCATCTGGAAGGAATAAGTATCAGTATCTTTCTAAATACATTATAATTTACACTTTCTTGACACAATACATTTTTGTTTTTACACGATTCGTTTTTCTTAGTTATTGCTTACTTTTCATTCATTCAATTTTTAACTTTACCCTGGCTCTCCACCATGTGTGGTGTCAAACGGGAATATTCGTGTTTTAGTCTTACAACACTTCCCCTAACCACCATGATTTGTTAGAATTCAACGACCAAATAGACACACCTTACTCGACATTCTACAACTCAATGAGCTACTTTAACATTCTTAAAAATTCAAGTGTAGGTGGAGAACCCTACAAAACACATTCATTCTAACTTCCCCCTCATTCATCTTTAAACATGCAGGCTTTCGCTCTAAAGCATGATTTTATCTACAGTTTAATACTTAAATTCGAATTCATTGCTTTTAAGCATTCCCTTTTAGCATCTAAAATTTTATGCTTCTAGACTAAATTCTACTTTTACATAACATTCAAGTATTTACGTACATTTACAAAATTTTAATACATATAATTTTTACAATTTACCATACAATGAATAAGAGAAAATAAATTTTTACTTTACTCATTCTTCGCCAAGCTGGCGGCACTGAAACTAAAATTCTTATTAATACAAGAATACGAAGTTATTTTTATCTTCGGCCAAATTTTGGCTTTAACATAACAGAATTAGTCTTTCGACCAACAGAAAATGCTTGTTCTTAGCTTTTATACTTAAAGAAAATAATACTTTTGCCTTAGCTAAATAAAGTAAAACAAAACTAAGTCTCAACCGAGACATATTGACTTTCGTCAAAACATAGAACTTCGTACTTATACATAACATTTCGGAACAAAAGAGAAAAAAAAATTATAGAAGGTTTTAACTTATCTTTGAGTTTTCGATGCTTGAAACTCCGTCATTCTTTTGTGGCAATATTGTTCCCAAGTTATCGGTTTCATGGACGTCAATCTTCTCCTTACTGACCTCCGAGTGTCGTCCACATGAGTTTTTCTTTTGCGTCCTCTGCATGCTGGCCTCTTGGCGGAGTAATCGTCTGGTTGTTGGCATTTCCGTTTTTCCCTGGGACGGCTGGTCTTGACGTCCTCCGGTTTGGAGTCCTTCTTGAATTTCTTCTGTTCCTGATATTTTTGTTCCTCCTGTTGCCGTTTCAGTTTCCGGAACGGCGGCCTTGCTGGCACCTGACTCTGTGGCCGTGTGCGCGTTCTCCTTGATGTAGAATTTCTCCTGCGATCCGTTGTAGGTGGTGTTTTGCTCTTTACCACGGTTTCTTTACGCGGTGCATCTGTATTCTTGTTTTTCTTAAACGCTGGAGTTTGAAAGTTATTTTTTCTTTTTGATACCGACGTCCGGGTTGTAGAAGGGCTAGGTCTCTCTTCAGTTCTCTGCTTCTTGGGTGGTGGAATAGTTGTTGTTATTTCTGGACCTTCTACTTCGTTTAGACTTGAGTCCTGCAAGAAACTTTTAAGGATTTCAAAATCATTTGGATTATAGTATTTTTTCACCTGGTCGGGACTTGCTTTACAGATTTCCCCTCTCTCGTTCTTAAGATATAATACTACTCCTTTGATTTCCTGAATTACATAGGGACCTTCAAATTTTGGAGCTAGTTTTGCCGTAAAATTGTCTGGGGCACTTGATAAAGAAAATTTCCGCTTCAATACTTTATCCCCAACTTTAAAATCTGTTTCACGGCGTTTTCTATCATAATATACTTTCTGCCTATTTCTTGCCGTATCCGAGCTTTTAAGCGCCTGATCAATCAGCTTTTGCACAACTTTTTGTTTAAACTCCTGCTCTCTTTGTTGCACAAAGAATAATTTATCTAAAGGCGTAATTAATTTTCGGCCTAAAATAATTCTGCTGGGGTTTTTTCCGTAGTATCATGATTTGCCGTTCTTAAAGCATAAGCTAATTCATCTATGTAGCCATCCCAGCGCTTGTGATGTGTGCTCACGTAGCTGCGAATTATTTTTACTATGTTTTTATTCACTCTTTCTGCTATGTTTGCCTGTGGTCTATACGGAACCATTTTGATATGGCGTATGCCAAGTCCATTGCATATGTTTTCAAATATTTGACTAATGAATTGTTTTCCGTTATCGCTAATGACTTTTATCGGTGCACCGTATTTTAAAATGTATCTGTGTAAGAATGCATCTGCGACTGTTTTGGCTGACGCGCGTTTAAGTGGAACAATTTCTGTCCATTTTGAAAAATGATCTACTATTACTAAAAGAAAACGATTTTTATTTAACTCGCTCTGGGGGAAGGGACCAAGAAGATCTATGCCTAAAATTTCATTCGGAAATGTAGCGCGAATGCTATTTAAGTACCCGGCCGGGCTGTAATTAATATCATTTATTAACTGACATTGATTGCAGGACCTGACATACGCCGTTACTATTTTGTATAATTGCGGGAAATATACCGCCTCGCGTACCCTTTTTAAAGTCTTTCTGACCCCTAAATGGCCCGCTGTTTTCGCGTCGTGTAATTCCTTCAAAATGCTTAATCGAAGCGAGGCTGGGATGAGATGACTGGTTTGTACTCAAGATTTTCGTTTGTTGTTTTCGTATAAAATAATAAATTATCTATTATTTCATAGTTTTCTGCTCTATTTCTTATCGCATCGATGTCTGTGTGCTCAAAGCTTTCGGGGTCTTTCAAATATGCATAGATATTTCCAAATTCAGGATCAGCTTTCAGTTCAGTAATAATCGTATCTCTAGAATCTAAAATTTTTGAAGTCAACACAGCGCATTTAAGTTCATTTCCTTCATCGTCCAGTTTTATACGAGAAAGTGCGTCAGCTACATTGTTTTCCTTACCCGGTTTATATTTTATTCGGATATTATATTCTTGGAGTTTTAAAGCCCATCTTATTAACCTGGGCGTTAGGTTTTTCCCCGAGTAAAGTCTACCAACAGCCGCATGATCCGAAAAGACTGTTACTGGCGCTTTGCCGAAATAAACTCGAAATTTGTGTACAGCCATTAATACGGCTAATGTTTCTCTTTCTGTAGCTGTATAATTCCTTTGTGTCTGATTCAACGTTTTACTAAAAAATGCCAGAGGATCGTTATTTTGCATAAGAACCGCGCCCACCGCATACTCTGACGCATCTGCTGCAATTTCCAGGTTTTCGTCCCCCTCCGGGAATTTTAAAACAGGGGCATTAATGAGCGCTTCTTTTAATTTTTCAAATGCTGTGTTTGCTTCCGCTGTCCACGTAAAGTTACCCCTTTTTCTTTTGATTACTAAGAGTGGTTCAACAATATTAGCGAAATCTTTTATGAAAGATCAATAGTAAGAACATAACCCAAGGAAAGAAGAAAGTTTCTTGGCGGTGTTGGGCGGTGGGAAATTCTTGATAGCTTTTATTTTTGAATCTTGCGTTTCTATACCCTTTTGCGAAATTTTATAACCGAGATATTTAAGTTCTTTAGTTGCGAACTTGCATTTTGAGGCGTTAATTGTAAGACCGGACTCTTTTAATAATTTAAAAACTTGTCCTAGATCATTAATGTGTTGTTCCAACGTACTACTCGTTATAATTATATCATCTAGATAAATTAAAGTTGATTTTCCTAGGACAGGCTTTAGAACAATGTCCATAGCTCTCTGGAATGTTGATGGGGCCCCACACAACCCAAAGGGCATGCGTAAAAATGCATAAGTGCCCGAATTTGTTATAAACGCGGTTTTATGTATGTCTTCGGGTCTCATAGCTATTTGATAGTAGCCAGACGTTAAGTCCAAAGTAGACATGTATCTTGTCGATTTGATCTGTCTAATAATTTCCTCTATAACCGGCAAAGGGTAAACTGGGAATTTAGTAATACTATTTAGTTTTCTGTAATCAATAGCAAACCTCCAAGCCCTTTTATCCGAAGGAGGAAACTCGTTCTTTTTCCTACATAGTACGACTGGACTCGCGTACTCACTATTTATGGGCGTTATTATTTTGTTCTTTAACATCTCCTGAATATGTTCTTCGATGCTTACGTCTTTTTGTTTGTCGTACCGATAAGGTTTAGTCCTACAAGGTTTTTCGGCATTTAATTGAATCTTATGCGTGACTATTTGACAATTTCCTGGTTTTTCTGAAAACAAATAAGAAAAATTACTCACCACTTGCTGTATTGCTTGCCTGTCATGGTCATTCAGATGGCTAAGGTCCACTTGCGGTGTCTCCACAGGTTTCACCACCCTCTGGTCCATCTCCAACACCACGGAACTGTCTTGAAAATTTAATTTGGCCCTCGCGGCCCTTAAAAACTCCATACCTAAAATAAGAGGATTTTGCAGATTTTTCATTATAAAAATTAATACTTTGAGGCTTTCCTCTTTTACCTGTAAGTTTAATGATAATTTCCCGATGTAGTGACATGTTTTTCCTTGCGCCGCTATAATTTATAATTTATAATAATAATATATAATTTTGGTTTTAAATAATCGTACCCTATAAAAATTCTTTTTGAAGAAAGTTTCACTCATAAAATTTCCTTCTGCTCCTGTATCGATGAGGGCTTCTACTGGTACATCGCCAGCCAGGACTTGTATAATTGGTAGCTGGGAGTTTTTTACGATGACCGTATTTAAATGTCTATTTGAGGGTTTTTTTTTAAACTTCCGGGGTCTGGACCCTCCCTTTCACAGGCCCCTCTACTCGTTTAAAGCTTTCCTTTCAATCTGTGCCTTCTGGGTACGCGGATGTTTATTTTCGAATCTTCTTTTTGGGCCTTGACCTTCGAGTTTCGATGAGTTAGCTTGATAGCTCTTTCCCCCATAAGAGCGATTTCCATTTCTGGTTTCTTCATTTGAAGATTTCCTTCGGGTACTTTGAGAATACGTTGCCCCTCTGGCTTTTTCCGCTATTCTGCGATTTTGAAACTTCACCGCCAATTCGAAGAGCTCCTGCAATGTGCTTGGGTTTCTAATTTCAAAGTAGTCTTGAACAGCGGGTAACAATCTTGGTAAGATTATTTCAATAATCTCCGCATCGGGTTTCTTCCCATACAGCATATCCGTCAGCTTAATTTTTCGTAGAATAAAGTCCGTCAATTCTTCTATATCCCGTTGATAGAAACTATATAGTTCGGCTTCCAGCCTTCCTCGATCTTTCACTATGGGTAAGGCCTTTACTAACGATTTTTTGAAATTTTCAAATGTATATGTCTGGCTTCCAAATTCCCCTAATAAAAATTTGCCTATATTTTTCCACCATAGCGCGGCCTGTCCTCTTAGTGCGGATGTGGCGATGGCAACTTTTTGTCTTTCCGGCACAGGGTAGAGCTGAAACTGATTTTCCAGGCCTTCTAGAAATATCGCCACCGAATTTTTTCCGTCGAAATGGACGTTTGGCTTGATTGACGCTCTCAAAGTCTGGACCAGGTATCCAAATCCTTCCAATTGGCTTGTCATTTCTTGGTGTTGTCCAGCGGCTTCCATTCAATTTTCGGCCATTTCAGTTCGATAAGTGTTCGGGCGGCAATGTAGCGTTGCGCGCCTCCAACTTGCACGCAACCAAGAGGTGACTGTGAAAACTGGATAAAAGACAGAGTCTTGTTAAGGGTTTAAGTCCCTTTTTATTCAACGTAATAAATTACAAGTGCGTGCTCTTGACGCTCACAAACTGCGCCAACTCGGGGGTCAAATAAAAATAATAACCTGAAAAGAAACTAAAGACAAGACTCTAACTACGAGGCTCTCTAAAAGTAACTAACTCACCGCGTTTTACAATACCGCTGCTAATTCAGCAAACTTGAAGATCACTTGAACGATTAACACTACTTCCAGGCAAGCACACAGGCCGAAACGCGGGGTTCTTCAATTTCTGGCCAACTACCTCCGCGCTCGTGAAGTAAGAATATCACACCTCGAACTCGTTGCCTTTCTATTTAAATCAGAATACTTCCGCTGATAATTTGAATCCTTGCGCGTTCTACTAAAATTTACATACTCTGGCATTGGCAGTTCCAGGGGAAAGTAAGGCTTGACAGGAAAGATAGTTTAAACTTAAAATAAATGTTAGTTAAAATAAATATAAACCCTACAAGTTGATAAAATATACATATGCCTTCACAAAGCTTTTTTCGATTTCGAAAGACGACTTCAATACATGATGATTCGAACACGGAAAGCGACTTAACATCGGTGGTTTATTTACAAATTGATCTTGATTTGATGCGAACAAATTTATAGCGACTATATTGTGCTTTTATATTTTAATGAAAAACATCAACAATACACCACAGTAATACAGCAACAACGCAACGGCGCTACAACTGTTACATAATGTAAGCGCATAGAATATTCTCTTTCAGCACAACAGCGCTTGCTTGCTATGAAAAATTGCAACAAAACTAAAACTGTCCTTAGAGGCCTTGAGCAGTTTGCTGATTCTACAAATAGATAAAAATTACATAAATTTGTTAAGTAAGCGTAGAAAATTTAGGCACAGTTTAGCAAATTTAGGCACAGTTTAGCTGTTTTTATTGCTTAGAATGATTTTATGAACTGAAATTAAAAATTACATGAATACCATATAAGGGAAATAGCGATTTCTTTATTTCAGTCTATAAGGTATTTCTCCCTCCTTCTTAGCATGCCTTTGTGGTGTAGTGGTCAGCACGCTCGACGCGTATTCGAGAGGTCCGTGTTTCGAGTCCCGGTGAAAGCATTGCTCATTTTTCATCTTTTCTGCTTCTAAATAACCTAATGTCTCTACAGTGGCGCCTGAATTAAAAAAGGTGGTGGATGATAATTCTCCACCATCAAAATTTCCCAACTGGGTCCCCTAATCTCCAGTTGCACTTTAAAAGGGGGTGTATATAAGGTACTTCTCCCGCCTTCTTAGCATGTCTTCGTGGTGTAGTGGTAAGCACGCTTGACGCGTATTCGAGAGGTCCGTGGTTCGAGTCCCGGAGAGGGCATTTTTCATCTTTCCTGCTTCGAAATAACCTAATGTCTCTACAAGTGAAAAAGCCCAAGTTACGAAAAGCGACAATACGCAAGAAAAAAAAATCTTATTCAAAAAGAATGTATATCGAAAAATGTGAAATCAATTACCTGTATTGTGAGACTGTAATATATCCAAGAAAATATGCGAAAACTTAATTTTAATATTAAGTGAGAATTTACGAGCTTTCTGAACGCATAGAAATTTCCTTAATTCCAGTTTTCTCAAAATTTTAATAGATATATTTAACACTAATCTCGGGAAATTATTTGAACTGAATGTTCTCTATTTTTCTCTTGAGACTAAAAATAAACTTGTACATGAATTTATGTCAGGTATAAATACCAGCAGTATTCTTAATATGATAAGTAAAATTTAAAAGAGAGGATATCTGATTTTGCAAATATCAGCATTAACTGTACTAATGCTCAATTTTATCTGGCACTAATAGGAATTAATAATTTATTAATATAATTTATTTAGAGATTATCGGAATATATTATAACGCAATTTACGTAAATCAAGCAAAACTGAGTTATGACTCTGCCATATAAATTGGTTGTAAACCTTATCCACAAACATTTCCATCTCAGCATTTCAGACTTTAAATCTGGTGAACTAAAAATTTTTACTATATGCATTTCTTTATCTTACATGTTATGCAATATTTAAAAAATTCGCATATTTATATTTGAATTCAAATACTATAGCAAACTTTTGAATACATCTAATTCTAATTTCTGTTCATTAATGCATTTTTTTTTTAAACTTTGGTGTTCAGCTGCATGCCTTTAATGAAAAGTCAGGACACGCAACTATTTAAAATTTGTAGTAATTTAGCGCTGGAGATTCACAAAATCTATCAAGTCTTGGCTGAAACTAATACAATTGTACGAGTAAATTCGGTTCGCAAAAGGTTAATGTCAGTCTAAAGAATTCACAGAGCTGGAAGAGGAAATATCACAACGGTCAACGTCGCTGCCAAAGCACTATTATTAACATTCAAGAATTCTCTTCTTCTATACATGTATGTAATTTGCATCCTGGCGAGAGCTGACGAAATTAGAAGTAACAGTGCAGCTAAACTGGTAAGATAACAGGTTAAGTAACATAACCATTATAAAGTAACATTCGTATTTTCTATTCAGAACTTTCAGTTAACTAGGGAAGGAATGCCAACAACATGATGTTGCTGAAACCTGAATGTGACTTCTCTGAATAATCTTGCAACAAGATTTCGCACAATTTAGCAACTTTAGATTATTCTCATTTATCAGGACAATACTCGAATCTGTCTTTTAATAGAAAATTAACGATTTTTAGTTCAATCGCTTGTATGCGTAGCCATATGTATAACGGTTACGGGCATTCGTGTGTGGACTCTATTACGCATATCTAGGTATCTAGGTGGGCGGCAGTAAAAGATGCAGTTATATAATAAGAAGACTGTAGGTTACCTAGAATAGATCTCTAAAGCTTATTACGAATGCGCATATACAATAATCTACTGGCAATCTAATTCTCAATAATCTACTGGCCCACTAGCGGCCGAGCGGCAAAGTCGCTAAGCATTGATAGTTTGTTCCGAGGTTTGAATCCCGCGAAAGGGCTGGATGGATGGTCGTTTTCATGGCTTTCTCATGCGTAACGCGTATACGAACCTGTTTCTCTTAGAAAGTCCTCCACAAAGGCATCCCTCCTACCTCCCTTTAGGCAGATAGCCCTCGAGTGCTTTGCCGTAATGAAATAGACCAAAACCAATAATTTACTGAGCATAAATAAAAAAAAATCTCGGAATTTATCAAGAGAAGTAATACTAATTTTTCAAGAAAGCCATTGAAACAACACGGCTAATCTTTTACAATCTTTTATTAGCCCAAAGAGGCAATTTGCCCAGAAGGCTTAGCATTTTCCGTTGATTCACTATAAACGGCGAATCACCTTTTTAAATTGTTGCCACCAAATATTAGAGCCCTGTATTATATTTAAAGAAATTAAATGATTAAGAATCTGCATAAATGTATGTATGTTTCTCGCATTGTGATAAAACAACGTTCTAATAGAGCCATCGATTTTTGACTAACGTATGTCTCCACCCTAATATGGGCATCTAGAAGCCCTAATTTGGAATGTGGAATTTGTTTTATTATCTATTTCCTATTTTATCATATTTATGAGTTTTTGATTAAGAAACTCAACAATTTCAAAGCTAACAATGGCAACACTGTACGAAAAAAAAAGACATTTTTATCGTCAGCGCGCTACAATGTGTATCGGAAATTCTAAAAATATGCTCTTTTAAATATTTTGTAATATTGCCGTTGAATTGAATTTTATGGTTTAAGTGCGAGGGACATGATATTTAATAAATAAAGGTAACACATAAAAAGACCATTTGGGCGTAATATATGCAAATCAGGAAGAATTTGAATTGCACAGGTAACGTTTTAGGGCATTGCTGAAACATATTTTCTGTTGAAAAATTTCAAAATTAAGTGAAAACTCGTAACTGCTGAAATGAAAGAATGATGAAGACTATAGGACAGTACCAGATCAAAACATTTTGCAGCAGGAAGAGCTTAAGATGAATGGGAAGAAACGAAAAGATGAATATAAATTATTAAGGATGAGTGACACTGGACGTAAACAAGCTATTAAGGTATGTACATAAACTTAACTAGAATTTAATGCCATCGTAGCTTTGGGCCGCACTCTGCATACTGCTCAAAATAATATTAACAGAGCTTAACTAGAAAAAGGAATATAATACCCTTTCTTCAAGAAAAGAGAACTGATTATCTATTAAGTTTTATTAATATTTCATTTGAATTTTGCCTTAAACAATGTGCTATATATTTCTCCTTTAAAACAAGTTGAAGAGTAATTTCTTTTTAAATGCTTCATTTGGATTATCGTATTTATTCCCTTATCCGTGCTCACACGTGCATTAAATAATCCAGAGTTTCGCGCAGTTTTTGAAGATTTTCGGCATAGCCGTGTAAGATCAATCGTTTTCATAAATGCTCTAATCCACTGGTCTGGCCATAAAGATCTGTATTTTGTCAGATCTTCTTAAGTCCTCTTAAGAACCTTTTTTCTCCATTTGACAAGCAGGAATTCATGTTAACTGAGTATCCCGGAGTTAATTGAGTTCTGCAATTGTTATATTTATGGAGATTGAGGAATCAGACTTGGGCCTTCATTTAGGTTCAGGTGACAGCTAAAAGTAACAATTCTGGCATGCTGTTGTACTGCAATAAATAAAACTTTCTTCCAAATCAGCTGCCTTAATATATTCTGCCAGTTAATGTTTGAAAATATAGTAAGATCTTTTCGAATTTTATTCCTAATATAATCTTTGCACATGCTCTTTCTGATAGTGCTAAAGATTTTCGAAAATACTTAAGTTTGGGTTCTCTTAAGGGGTATCAGCAACCCCTATACCGACAATGCTAAATTGGCCATTTTAGATGTACCATTTCTCAATCTACTGTAGATACACGCTTGAAATTTTTTGTGTAATTAAAGTATGCTCATCTGATTATACTGAAATGAGCTTTTGAAACATTTTTAATTTAAGAGTAATTTACAGAATATTTTGTTAGGCATACTAAAATTTAGCACTTTTCTCACATAAAAAATTTTTTTTCTTAGTTTATCACAAAAATTCGTTTCAGTAAATATTAGGAAACCTAATAAATAAGTCATAAAAGTTTTAGATACCTGTGAGTAGTAGTTCCTGAGGAAAGATACATCGAGTATAAAAAAATCACGTTTGAAGAAAAACGCGTTTTTATAAAAAAACCCTCATTTATCAAAGTATTCGATGAAAAATTAAAACTATATTTTTTAAAGTTCTAATTTTCAAATAGATTAAAGAATGGTATTTTTAGAAAGATAAAAGTGTAGAGAATTTGAAAATGCAAAAATCCGCAATGACCATTTTTTGAAGATTTTTGGGTTCCAACAACCCTCAAATACATTCAGTTGTTCCAATTAAAAAAAATATATGTATTCTAGTCCATTATATTTGATAATTTGCCTTTATTTGTTTGCTTAAAAAGTATCATGCAAAATAAATTTACGTGAGATATTTCTAATTATTTACTCTCTAAAATCAAATTCTCACTCGTGTGATAAAGAACGACTCCGAGAATAAATTAAGATCAGTTTAATTTTACTTCAATAATTTTTAAGATCACTCTTTTCTCTCTATCATTTGTCCAACTGGAGTAGAAATTCTCTCCTTCACCAATTTCTCAATCATTTTGGAAAAAAAAAAAAAAAAAAAAAAAAAAAAAAATTGTATTTGCAGAAAGTAATATTGCAGTGAGTTGAGAGTATGACACAAAACCTGTGACTGGTTAACCACTGTTTTCTCATCATTTTGAGAAGAAAGATAGTAAGAAAGTATAATAGCATAGTATTATCAATAAAGGATTAAACATATCAAAAATGCGTTTCCATGGAAAGTCTAGATGAGGTTTTTAATAAAAAGTAGAAGGTGCTTTACTGCTATGCTCGGATCCTTCACCGGAACACATCTTTACTGGCTATGCAGGGAAAATTAAAATCTATTCAGTGCTTAAAACTCTTTCGCTCGAGTTGTTTCGCTTGTTAGAATGACCCTCATCAAAGACGCTTTTTACCTTTATGTGAATGAAAACTGTCATCTGGATTAAAATTCTGCCATCGATAGCCATTTGAAAATACTCTCTTTTTCCTCCTAATGTTTTTCCTTAAGAAGTCGCAGATAGAAACAAACCGGTCCCGTGGTCATCTGACCTTCAACTTAGCCGCCCGAAGACAAATTTCTCCTAAGCACTCCGATAGTAGCCATGTTCAAGGATCCTCCGATTTTCATTGCTACTGCAGAAATGGTTTAGCATTCAACACGCAAAAATCAACTCTTCACTTTCATCCGCATCAAACTGTAAGTATCCTCTTTGGTTACTATTCAGAATTGTCTGTCGCCCGCTGCGGTTGTAGGGTTAATAACTTTTGAGATGCATCATACAAATCGCAAAGTGAAAAACTGTGAGTAAAATGTTTTTAAGAAGGATGATATTGGTGTGTTAAGGGAAAGTCATATTTAAAACCAGCCGATCTTTCAGCACTTGAAATATTTTTCTGTTCTGGTACCTGCTGTAAACAGTATCTATCCATTCTTAAATCTGCTATAGTAAGTTGAAAACAAAAGAGGAAGATCAGGAAATTCTCAGAAGGGGGTTCAGCTCCATTGGCAAGGAAAAAAAATTATGTAACCGTATGCTATTTTTCTATTTATTTCGGAAAATAATTGAATATTCAGTATGTAAATATTAGGAATTCAGTAGTGATGATGTTCTAGTTATCTGGTATTATTCTTTTATCAATGGTTTATTTAATAAATTGTTAGTTAACAGCAAAATTTATACCACATTAAAAGTTGAGCCTCTGATTTCAGCTTATAATGATGTATAAATTTCCATTTTAAATTTTATCGCTATTTTTGATGAATTTAAACGCTATTTTCGGGATGAATATAATAATGAAATAATATTCATTTAAAAAGTATTATCAAGAATTTTACTATTTAAAAAATATAATTTATTTCGTAACGTTAATTATTAAACAATAAATCAGTTCATTTATGCTAAAGGTTTTAGCTTTGATGTATGCTTTGTGGAAATAAACTGAGTATTACTAAATAGCAACTTTTCCTCAGAGTCTTATACATTAACAAATTAAATAAAATATTATGGTAATTTGTTTCTGTTGCTTTCAGTGTTGAATGATGTTTGATGGGTAATATATTAAAAAATCCGTAGACAAAGTTTTAATACCAGTGTATTGGTATAAATACCAGTGTATTGCAAAAGGCATTCGGCCTTTTTGTCCTTGTTTGTTAACCGATTCAAATTTAAAACTGTTCAAAATCAAATTCTATATTCAGAAAAGCCGGCAGATTTTTCTTTCACTGCGATGTGAAATGGACACAACGGATTTCAGATGCCTTGCTGCGCTAATTAGCTGCACGAATGCATTCTATGGTATTTTTTCTCCAGTCGGTAAAAACTATTCAGCTTAATATGAAAACCTATTTCACTTGTTAAATTTTGTAGCAGTCCTTTTATGAATGCTAAGTTCATATTTTCTTCTGTTTATTTTAGCAAAATAAATTTTAAATGACTACAATTAAGACCGTTTTTATCATTAAAATAACAGTATATATATATATATATATATATATATATAGAGAGAGAGAGAGAGAGAGACAGAGAGAGAGATACAAAAAGAAACATAGTAATAGAAAAAAATTAAAAACAAAATTTTTTAAAGCAGTCTTGCGCTATAGCTGCAGGGTTGAAGTAAATTAAACTTAAAGTATCTAAAGTTAAAATTAATTGGAATTAAAGCAAGGCAATCCCTCAACAATATTAATAATTGCGACCGTGGATAAGAGGTTTAACACTGTATCTAAACATATCAAATTTGAAATAAGAATTCATCAGTAGGAAAAAATCGAAAAATAAAAATGCGAAAGGGAAAAAATATACAAAATTATAATAATATATAAAAAATATATATATACATATATATATGTATCGTCTTACATATATATATTACAAATATACTTTGTGAGATAAAAATATGTAAATCAGCATTACAATATAATATTTAATAATAGCCTTTTAATTCCTCTTTTTAATTTTGGTTATTTCCTCTTTATTCTAAGAAAATTAATAACATTTCAGGACTGCGACATTTCTAGAAAAATCTATATCTCATGACTTGTGTAATGCAGATGACGTAGCTAACTGGGAACCTGAACTCAAAATTTTGAGTACTGAAACCTTTCTACCTAAACCCAAAACTTTCCTCTTTGGTGAGTTGCCATATTGGATAAATGCGCACTTCGCTTCTATCTCTGTGTGCTGCTTGGACGCAATATTGCTGTGCTCTCTTCCTACCGCAATAATATCAAAAATGCAAATGTTTTTTTGAATAGGCACGATTAAAGTGCCAAGTAAATTGGGGCCACAAATGCGAATTTAAGTAAAAATGGAATTTAATACGCATCGACTGTCAAGTTTCCTATTCATTATGGATTAGCATTCTATGCAATCAAAATTCTTTCTCTTCAGTATGGAACTACGATCTGTCCACTGTATGTGTTGCGCAGTCAGTATTTCTACGTTTCTGCATCTCAGTGTTCCCACTTCAGTACTTTTAAAATGTGTTTTTATTACATATATATTACACTGTAAAAAAAAATCTGTAAAGTTACTAAGAAAAGTCGTGGAAACTGGGATGCCATGGATTATTTGAGTAATCAAAACAGGAATTTTCTTAGTAACTTTACAGAGATTACACCTGTAATGGTTACAGATGTTTGACATGTAATGTTACAGGAAGTTATTCTGTAGGCATAACAAAGTTTTTGTATGTTGATTACCGAAGCACATGCCTGTAAAGGTTACAGATCTTTGATCTGTAATGTTACAGGAAATTATCGTGTAAGTATAACATGTTTTTCATATGTGATTTACCACTGTAAACATCTGTAAAGATTACAGGAAATAATAGTGTAAGTAGATCGTAATTTTTGAATGTGAATTACTAAAGGGAATATTTGTAGATTACTAGTGTTCTGCTTGTAAGGTTATTGCAAGTGATTATGTAAGAACATGTATTTTCATGTGAAATTTTAAAGGATATATATGTAAAAGTTGCAGATAATTTACTTAAAAGTTCTTCCAAATAATTATGCATATAGAACATATTTGTCTTATACAAAATACAAAAATGATATATTCCTAAATATTAAATATTTTGATTGTAATATTACTATAAATAATTACACATGTAGAACATATGTTTTATGTGAAATGTCTACAGCTACTGCTTGTAACAAAATATGCTGCATTTATTTATTTGTGGGGAAAGGGAAGTTATGTAACTTTAAATATTAAGTTTTTTTTTTAAGGAAAAATACCTTAGATTTTCTAAAAGATATACAACATTTTCTTTCAAAATATTTCCAATGTTAAAAAGAAGCTCAAATTTTATGTTTTTCTTACATCTGCATTACTTTCCTTTATTGAATTTTAAGACATCTCAAAGTTACATATGCATCACGAAATAGCTGGGAAAAAAACTTGTGTATTAGACTTAATGGTTTTTTGCCAATAAATTAGTAATGTTCTAGAATTCCCCCGCTGAACACTGGTAGTTCGGTCCGAGGTGCAAATCCCGCGAATGGGCTGGTTGTATGGGTATTTTCATGGTTTTCTCCATGTGTAACATGTATATAAGTCAGTTTCCCTTCGAAAGTCCTCCACAAAGGCATTTCTCCACTTAGGCAGATAGTCCTAGTGTGCTTTGCCATACTTAAGTAAACTAAACCAAATCATTCTCCTTATACCCAACAGTGTAATCTAAAGAGACTGCAATTGGATATGATTACAGTAAAAAAATATTTTAATGAAATTGTTTCAATAAACAATTCTAAATATTTTTTCAAATTCTAAAAAAAATTACTTATGTAACTCAACAATGAACTTAAATTCAGTTATCACAAGTTATCCAAAATTATTTTCATGCTTAATTGCATTATTCATTTTAATTACAACATATAATTCTTTTAGGCATAAATGCTTTTTAATCTCTTCTGCTACTGACCATTAATTGAAATAATAGATTAATTAATCGGACAGTTGTACAGGTATTTTCCCAGATTTAAAACTTTATTAATAAATTACATTCTTCTCATTGAATACAAAATTGAAGAGTTAATTAGTCCTAAATTTAATTTTTCAAGTATTCCTTCTACTAAAACATTTATTGCCTACAGGCAGCCAGACAGTATGCTGAACACTAGCATTTGGCTCTAGATTTAAATCCTAGAGAATGGGCTGCCTGTGTAAATGTTTGTGTAACATGAAGTTTTCCTTAAAATATTCCTTTCCTTGGACAGATGGCCCTCTCTGGCTTTGTCATATTTCAAATAATCAATTCAAGCATTTAATGTAGGTATGACTTCACAACTTCGTCCCAAATTCTAACTGAAAAATTGAACAGAATCCCCTGATACTGTGTCTATAATACATGATGAATATAGAATGATCTTAAAAATTTAAGGAAGAAAATATAATGTATTTGGAAATGCCTTGATCCTATAATTATATTTTTATCTGCTATGCCTAGAAAATTAAGAAAAGAATGTAAAAACTGAAGATAAAGAATTCAGCATTAATAATTGATATGATAGTAGTAATAAACTAAAAATTTTTTAATGAAAAATTGATAATGCATAATGGCTCCTTAAAATTTTAATTTTCTATCCTACTATTAATGGAACTAATTTATCACTATAATCAAAATGACTCAGATTTTCTTTCTTTAACTGATGTCAAAAATACGATGATTATTTCAAAGTTCCTGTGGATGATTTAATTGTTCTAAAATGTTTCTATTCATTTATTAAATGGTTCAGATTAATGTTTTTGTTATCATTATTTCAAACGACTTTTTAAATCTTCGGGAAAAATGTTTAAATCTTCATTCAACAAAATTATATTTTTAGATAGATTTTTATGGAATAAAAAATTCTGTAAGATAATATTCATTCACACAAGATATTAACTTAGTATTTGCTCATTACTTTACAAGTATTCGATGAAGCCTTTTAGTGTAACATACAGGTTACATAAGGAACCATTTCATTTTAACGTAATATTCCATAATCATATATTTTATTTCAAAAAATATCATATTTTGAAAATATTGGATATTGCAATGGATTTCGACTCTTTATTCCAATACACAGAATATAGAAACAAAAATAGGTTTATTTTTATTTGAAAACTATCCAAAAGGAAAATAAAATAAAAAATAGGTAAAATTTATATTATTGTTATTTTTAATTAACTAGTTGTGAAGGTGCAGTCCTCTTCTTCTTAGGATTCAAAGCATGGCTCCTAAATAAAGAAAAAATCACATTCGTTAGAAGTACACAACATATTCTAAATTTGTTATGTGACATTTTAATTTAGAATCTCTTCATAATAATTGCATGCACTTGCACATATTCCAAATGATTTAAATCTTTTTTTAAATTAAATAATTAAATTGCAAACAAGATTCCTTTTGGTCCTTTCATGAAATCATAAATTGCATGTATCATCCATTTTTGAAGCAAAAACAGTACAAATTTAAATAATTCAGAAATATTGCAGAAAATAATTTGAGGTTTATTAGATATTTACTATATTTATTTGTAATATAAAATAAATCTGTAAAGTAGTTTTAATAATGATCATATTTTTTTTAAGATTAATTTCTCTAGAAATTGAAATGTATTAAGGTAGCACTTCTCAATCTGTGGATCATACAGCTTGCCCTCATGGTCCTCCGAAGTTTCCAAAGGAGACAAAAAAATTTAGTTGAAAAATCTCAGAGTTTAAAAAGTTACATATGACAATCATCTATCACCTTTTCTCGTAAGATAGACATTTTATGAAATTTATTATTGGTTACCCTACTTACAGACTTCCCACTCAGTCTTAGCAGTAAAAGATGAATTTAAAGCACTATAACTGTGGTACTTACCACCATATATCCAAATATACTATCATATATCCACTAAGACTGTGGTCTTACCATCATATATCCAAATATAGAAGAGCCATGCAAGAATTACAAATCATCCTTCTCATTAATAATCTTGAAATATTAGAAATATAACTTTTCTTCAATGGACTTAATTATGAAATATAACGGATTTTAATTATATATTAAAATATAAGTGTACTAGTAGTAATATATGCTAAAAAATTGCTTTCGAAGGGAACAGCAGCAAGGTGATTCACAAATTATGATAATTCACATAATCTCTATTCGAAAAAAGTTTGAGAAACGCTGAAACAGGAGAATAATTAAATTATGGTTAATACTGGTAATTTCAGCCATATGCTTTAAGCTTGATGATCAACATTAAAAAATTCTCAGAAAGTGTTAGATCAAAAACTACTTTTCCACATAATATGAACTTATACGTAACAGCATTTAATACTTAGCTCACTGGCAAAATATACAAAATTTTGAAATGCAAGTATATATATATATAAGGCCAATAATATAGTTATCAACAATTAATGCATGAACTTCAATACTTACACAATTAACAAACACATGAACAATGATGTTACATGCATTCATCCTCTGAATTAACTAGTCAGTTTGGGTATTTTCTATCTTAGATGTCGCAAAAATTGATCATGGATTTAATATTTTAAATGTTCCTCTCATAGACATTTTAATAATTGTATTTTTTACATAGAGTGTCATCTTTAGTTTTACAGATATTCATTTGTTCACTTATTACGATTAAGTTTTACAGACAGAACAGATGATACCTGATTACATTAAGTGGTATTTAAGACAAACTTACTTATTGGTACTTAACACAGTTGCTAGAAAAATATTACATAGTGAAAGACAGGGTACAAAGTCAGAATCTGAAAACTTATTGACTTACACTAAGCTATTTAATGCTTGAAATATTTATGATTAGATAATATCTTTTACATCATCAATATCTAACAGTGATATGATATACTTTAAGTATACAGTAAAACCACTCTATAACTTTTCCATAATTTTGTACAATTTTGATATTTAATGAAGGTGGTTACTTCACAAAGCATGATTCTCAGTGATAATTAATATCAATGTTTGTATCACCAGAATACTTGACATAATCACTTAAAGAGGTATAGTTGCTAAGGAAGGTTTTTCTATACTTCAAACAATGGTTTACATATTTTAAAAAGTATATTTTTCTGACACTGTTATTTAAAAAGTGTATAACTCCTTCTACTCTTAAGCATAAAAATTTGAAATTTTTATGCTTAAGAGTCATTCATTTAGTTGTAACTTACAGGAAGATATCTTAAATGCCTAAAATGTTTTAATTTATGAAAAACAGCAGTTAGAGTATATTGAAGGGTGCTCCCTGTATTATCAAGGGAGTGCAAGTTTGTGCAATTCTCTGATGTTTTCTTAAGTGAAAATAGGTCGATGTGTACATGGATAAAGTCAAGGGAGTGCGCGATGCCAAATTTGTACAATTCACAGATTTTTTTTAAGTGAAAATAGGTCGATGTGTACATGGATACCGAGTATGTGCAATCTGTCTTCGTGTAGCGGCGGTTTTTGGCACACAAATCGTCGCTACACAAGCCAAAATAACATGGTCAAAGAATTGCACAAACTCGGTATCCATGTACTGCCAAAAATCGCCAAATTTTGCCAAGGGGCACCCATAAATATGCTTTTACCAAAACAAGCTTTAAGGCATACTGTCAATTACATTTTAAATTCCAGTGATTTTTCAACACTAGTTCAAATACTCTAAGCATATGTTTGCATAAGTTACATAACTTTTGCATCAGCAAAATTTATAACTTAGCAAATATGAACTATGAAAAAAAAATATTTGAGCTTACCTTGACCCTTGGATTTACTAAATCTATGACACTTTTAACGCCAAAGAAATTCGATGACCGAAAATACGCGATGATTTATTTAATCTGGTTTTAAAATGGGTCAATTTAAGTTTGGCTATATCAACAACATATTACTCAGTATTGTTGGATAGTGAATTTGTAATTCTTTTTCATTCTTGAAATATATACACATGACAGAATTGGAATAAAAATTTTAGGTTTTTCAGATGAACTCATAGATTGAACTAATTTGCTGAATTTTATCAAGTAGTTCTTAAAAATACAACCAACGATTAATTAAAACCAACTGCAAATGGATACTCTTTGTCAAAAAGGAGCAGTAGAACTTATTTTAAACATTCAGCAATAAATAGTTTTCTGAATATACTTTTTAGCGTAACGGCAGTTTCAAACATAATAAAGAGAACAACATTCATTCTAATGAGGATAATTTTGAAAATAATTCACATTAAAATATATCTGAAAGAGATTTTTAAATGAAAAGATGACACAAAATAATTATTTTCAAAAAATACATGTTATCTCAGATATAGAAGAAATTTGGCATTGAGCTGAGTATTGAAATTAATATATGCAACTGACGTATCATTACTAATATTTCCATGATTTGATAATGAATGCTATAACTATTAAATATTAGCAAATGCATTTTATAATGAACTTTGCACCAAAATTTATAGTAAATTTATATGTAAATTTACATTGTAAGTACTAGAATGAATGTTGTACCATTTTATTAATATTTTACTTTTCAACAAGCATAAAGGAAAAAATAGAATTTTTTTTCTTTAATGTTCCTAGTATGTTACATCATAGTTAAAAATATGTCAAAGTCACGGCATTTCGATTGCCTTTTGTAAATGTTGGTTATAATGTAACTTAATAGATGCTTTATAAGTTGGTAAAGACTGTCCTGGATTAAAACTATCTTTAACACAAAAAATAATATACATTGAATACTTTTACAAATATGTAATTGCTATCCGACTATATAATCTTTTAAGGCGAACTTATCGCATGTATTAATGAAATGATATTCCATTTTTAATGTATGTTAAGTTATTTTGTCGAATTTTTTAAATATATTACATTTATTTTTTCTTTTTCGTTGAGATTAATAATAACATACATAGTGTAATAATGCTCTGAAAAATATTCTAAAGCAGTTCACGCTGGGATTAATGATAACATGTATGGAATAATAATGTTACATCTGTCAACAAAATGAAAAATATGAATATTCTAACGCGATATGTTTTAAAAGATACATAAATATTTAACATGAGAAATTATTAGACTATAGATAGAACATTAATATTAAGCTTATTTGTTTTTAAACTAACATATTAACAAATTTGTTTCTGTTTATAAATATGAGCAGTTTAACTGCAGACACCTGCAGATGTAACGAATAAAAGTTGTTATTTTACTAAATGGAACACAAGCTCTGTGATTTGAACTCTAACAATAATTCAACACAGGTTTATTTAGGAGCATTAGAATTATAAGCTAAACATTAAAAGAATTTAATTATAGATAGTGTAAAGAACATAACAAATACATTACATAAAATTAGTAAAATACACGTCAAACACTATTTCGAACTTACCTCGACCATAGCAAAAATAATGGCTAACATGGCGACTATCGTTGAACTCTCCCGCTAAGACGTTGTTTTTCCACCTTCTTCCTGATTGGTTCTTCTCTCTCAGCCGTTTTAAGCCACGTGATCACACGCTACGGACAAAATCCAAGCAAAACTTCTTGAAAAACTCCTGTAGAGTTTACAGTTTCGTTTGGTTCTGTGTTCGTTACAGGTATTTCCTTCGTAAATGTTCGCATTTCTGTAACTATACAAGACTTTTGTCTGTAAACTTCGAGGTTTTTTTTTACAGTGTATACATATTTCGTCTTACACCCAGACATATATATATATATATATGTGTGTGTGTGTGTGCGTATGTAAGACGAAAAATAATAAAGATTCGTGTTTATATCTGTTATTATAAAGTTTAAAAATGGAGAGAAAGGAAGGGCTAAAAAAAAAGATAAAAAAGTCTCAATACGAAAAGTTCCGTAGAAAGAATGTGTGCATTTAAGCGTAACCAGAAGCATTAAAATTTTATTCGCAATTCCATTTATTTCTCTGCATTACAAAAATACTTCGATCACTAATATACCAAGATTTAAAATTTTTTTTCTTTAACACTTTTCATACTCAGATTTGTTCAAAACAAGAAAAGATTAAAAATTGAACAGTGTTTTGGGAAATAACTTGCCGACTTTCTCCACAAATACTGCCCAAAACTTTTAAGATTCGCAGCTTCGAGACGTTCTATATACTGCTAAAAGTATATATATAAATTCAAATAAAAATGGAATTTAATCCGCCTCGACTGCCAAGTTTCTTGTTCATTGCGGATCGGCATTTCGGTATTCTGCGCAATCAGAATTCTTCCTCATCAATTAGTTATCTATGTGCTTCGCAATCAGTATTTCTGCATTTCTACATCTCAGTGTTCCTACATCATTACTTCAAAATTTGCTTCATTACATACATATATCATAATTTTTTCACATATATGAGTATATATTAAGATATAGATATAGATATAAGACAGAGAGAGAGAGAGAGAGAGAGAGAAATTCAATCTGGACTAAGCTAATTATTCAAGAAATAATTTTTATTTTTATTAGCTTACTGTAGGTTGACTATGTATTGGATTTAAATATTTTTATTTTCATATTACCACCATTTGTAAATTCAGGAAAATTCGAGGGCCAGAACTAGATTTTCCAAAAGATACGAGAAAAAAATTACATCATTTTAAAAGTATGAAACCGGTTTCAAATGTAAAGAAATATCTGATAACTTGAATTAAAATTAATTAATTGCGTTCTTTTGGACACTGAGTAGTTTTAGTTTACCGTATGAACGAGTTCTTCATACAGGTGTAGCTAATACTCTCATGTTCCTCCGTGAAAACTACTGGATAATTAGATCCAGACAAAATGTCAAACGAGTAATAAGAAACTGTGTTTTGTGTCAGCGTTATAACTTCTGATCGATGCAACAAGTCATAGCACCATTACGTTCATCTAAGCAAATACCTTTGATGTTACAGGACTGGATTATGCAGCTCCACTTTTCGTTAAAAATGAAGATACGAAGTCTAATGGCCTTTTGTTTACCTGCGTAGTGACTATAGGTATTCATCTTGAACTAAAAAAAGATCTCACAACTAAATCTTTCCAAAATGCTTTTCGTCGATTAATATCAAGAAGATGGTTGTGCTTTTGAATACACTCAGATAATGCTCGTACGTTCAAGACAGCTGATGGCGGAGCTCAGAAAGATGTGGCAGGTATTAAGCCATCCCCTATGTAAAGAATTATTCCGCAAAGGGCATTCAGTGGAAGTACATCATCGAAAGAGGAGCCCAGTGAGGCGGGTTTTATGACAGATTTACGCGATCCGTTGAAACAATATTAAGGGCACAGGCGACATCGCGACTGGGGAAATGCAACTATTTCGTGACAAAAGTTATTAGGATATAACTTTTATCAAAATAAACTTATACTTCAGATTCTTTTTTCCATTCAAAATAGACAAATTGCATATTATATAAAACACATGAAATATAAATTAAAAGCCTAATGTTTTTAAAAGCAAGTTGTTTAATTTCTCTTGCCTTTGACGAATTTTTTGTGACAGTGCGCTAGTTTGGTACATTAAAAAAAAATACTGCATTAAATTCCTTCAGATGTTGCATGATGGTTAAAAACATACGCTTTAAGAATAATAAGCAGTATTTTAAGTTTTACTTCAAAAAATAAAAATGAATTAGTAAAATGTTTTGAAAATCATAAAAATAACAGTAGTAAATTTTTAATGTACCCAAAACTAATGATCGTAAATTTTATAACCTGCATAGTTTCAAAGAAATATTTAAGATAAACAATTGTGGAAAATTTAACTCTTCCAGGCTAAACAGCTTTCAAGAAAAGTGTAGCGAAAGTTAAAACAACACATTTTGAGAAAAATTGAAAAAAAAAAAAAAAAAAAGTAACACTAAAAGATTATTAAAAAAATTAATATTTTTCTGCACCATAGTCATCTTGAACTGACATTTCTACATGAAAAGTTGTTTTTAATTTATTAATTTATGCTTCGTTCTGGCTATTTTAGAAAGCTTTTGGTAAACGAGATGAGACTCACGAATTCTATCACAGTCTATTTCTGGAAAAAACTTTACCATGTAAAATCCTGGTTTTGTTCCTAATAATTCAATTACTTTATAAGGTATTTTCTCCCTCCTTTCTGCATGCCTTTGTGATGTAAAGGTAGCAAACTCGGCGCGTATTTGAGAGGTCCAGGTTCGAGTCTCGGAGAGGACATTGCATATTTTCACATCTCCCGCATAAAAAAAAAAACCTAATCACTCTACAGTGGCGCCCGAACTGAAAACGGTGGTGGATGATGATTCATCACCTCCAGGATTTGGCGATTGGGTCCGCTAATCCCCAGTCGCACTTTAAAAGGGGAAGTATATAAGGTATTTCTCCCGCCTTCTAGCATGCCTTCGTGGTGTAATGGTCAGCACGATCGACGCGTATTTCGAGAGATCCGAGGCTCGAGTCCCGGCGAGGGCATTGCTCATTTTTCATGATTCCTGCTTAAAACAAATTCCTAATGACTTCTGTAACTTTATTGAGGCTTTGTGCAAGATCATCAAAACATATTATCGTATCTGACAAACCTAATTTTAATGTGATGACACTCACAAAAAGCAGTTTTTGGTATGCGTGTCCAGAAGCAATTATTAAAACTTTCATTCGGGTTTTCAGCTCTTCCATGAATGCAATTTCATAGTAGTTTTTTTTTGTCAGACTTCTAAACACACATTTAACGGCTAATAAAACATATTCTGACAAAGAATATTTATGAACATACTTTTTACCAGCTGATATGACTTTATTGTGGCCACACCAGACATGTGTTCCTTCTAAACCTGTGGGCTTGCTATTGCTTGTTTATATTTTGTAATAAAAGATTTCGGTCTTTAAAATTTTTGAAACACACATAAATTATATATTTTTGGAATTCTCTTAGTCTACTTTATTGTTTTACCCCGAAATTGAAAATTTGTAAATTTGAAAATTTTAATGTCATATGTAAATTTTTGGTCGAACATCATTGGTACCGGAAGAATTGGAAACTGTACTGACTGAAATTGAAGCGGTGATAAATCGTCGACCCTTGACTTACATCCGAGATAATGAGACGCAAGTTCTGTTACTTGCTCATTTTCTGCTAGGACAGAAAATTGCTAATTTGCCGCCTATCAAATACACTGATGAAGTGTGCAGCACTAAAAAAATTCTTTTAAAAGCGCATCTATATCGTGAAAAACTATTAAATAAATTTTAGAAAATCTATGAAGAGTATTTGCTGAATCTGAAATCTGCGAATAGTGTGAACAATCACCATGTAAAACAGGACCTGAAGGTGAATGTGAAGAACACTTACCACGTAAGATGTGGAGATTGGGAAAGATTCTCAAAACTTTTACTGGTAATGGACTAATTCGCAGTTGTAAAATAAAGAATAAAAAAGGCATTATAAAGAGACCTTTAGAGTTATTAGTTAAGTTAGAATGCTAAAAATATTAATATTGTGTAACAGAATATTACTGAATACATAATTTTCATATTACTCAGTGTTTATATGTATAGTTAATATTTAAATTTGAAATGTATATATTTGAAAATTTTAAGGTTGTAGAAATGTATAACTATATTTAAAATTTAATTTAATTTTGAAAAAAGAATGACAGGTTTCTGGAAATAATTCTAGTATTTTAGTTGGATTATTGAAATGTTACTTGTTTAACATTATTTTGAGTTAGAGAAATTTTTGATTAAAATTCCTGACTCTTGAATACAAAATGTTATGACGATGTTCCTTAATATAAATGAAAGTGTGCTTGATAGCCCTGAAACATGCGGTAAGTTTTTACTTGTTATTGATATTTACGTGACATTTTTCTGATTACAAATACAGTAAGACCCCGCTTAACGCGGGGGATACGTTCCATCAAAGTAGAGCGTAATGCGAAACAGCGCTAAACGAGGCTATCTTTACATGTAAATATTGGGGTTAGGGGAAGATGGCTAGGAAATTGGTTAGGTATTAAATTTAAAAAGTATGTTTTTTTAATAAAAATAAAACCAAACATTTATTTCTTAAAGCCCAAATTAATACCACATTATTATTTCTTGCAAAAATAAAAACAAAATATAAATAACAAAACGAATATTCTTAAAAAAAACAAATAAAATTCTCAGTCAGTCATATTTAGTTAGTCATATTAGTCATATTTAGTTAGTATTTAGTCATACTTAGTTATCCTATTTAGTTAGCCGTTTTCAGTGTTCTGCCTTTTTGTGACAAAAGCATCTAATGTTTGCCTTTTTCTTTTGCGTTGTTCTCGTAAAAGTTCTTCATAAACGGATAGAGCATCTCTAACACCACGCCTTACTTTTGAGCTCCTGTCAAAATTCGGATCATTTTCAATGAATTGATCCATTATTTCAGTTATGGTAGACAAACTCCTTTTTACAAACGCCATCGAAAGTTCTTTTTGCTCTTCTTCTGAATCACTGCTGTCAACATTTTTGTTTTCTTCTTGTTCAGTTAATTCCTTGAGCTCATCATTAGAAAGACTAGCCGCTGCTTCTTGAATTATTTCTTCGACATCTTCCACATTTACCCTTTCAAAATATGTCTGTACAATACCGCACCAAACAAGAAATACAAGTACACTCTTTCGGATATGTATTTGAAACCTATCGCTGCATAATATTTCGGGGAATCCCCGTATGCTGCGAGCGATTTCGTGGAATCCCCGGGTTGAAATAAAAGAGCGCTAAACCGAAACAGCGCTAAACGAAACAGCGTTAAGCGGGGTCTTACTGTAGTTGAATGTGTATAAAAATGCGTAATGATTTTTGAAAATAATTCTTGAAGATGTGTCGCTGGTAATCTTGATTGCTCTGAACTACTGTTCAGCCGGGCACAATGTGTAAGAAATTTTGTCTGAAAAATCTATTAAATCTATTTATTTATTGTTTTTTGAATCTGGCAACGCCAGTAAGTAAAATGCGTAATGGAATTGAATAAACTTTGAAGCTTGAAACTTGATATGTATGTTCTTTGCCTTTTAATTATGCTCTATTTTAATTTTAAAATGATATTTCTTGAGCCCTGATCAGATGGAACTTTTAGATTTTATCATTTATTAATGAACAGCATTAACCGTAAATGAAGTTTCAAGTAATCTTTTAACTCTCACAGTGTAGTGGTGTCATTCATTGAAACAATTTGCAATTAATTTCTATTTTGGAATTTCCGCAGTTCACGAAAGCTTCATGTGAGCGATTTTCCAATCACTTCGCAGACAATTATCTTTCCCCATTTTAATTAGTGGACGCTATAATTAACTATAATTATACAACCCTTACTGCATTAGGGTATAGCCGCCTAGACAGGATAGTGGTGAGTGACGTAGATCGCCGCACCGATGGGCACAGGCTTGAGTACCAGATAAGCCATGGATTCTTAAAAGGGTATAGCGTCTGTGCGGCAAGAGGGCACTTAAGGGCCGCTCAGACTGGGATTTATCTGAGCAAACGGAGTCAGTTTCAGGCGCGTAGTTCAGATTTTTCAAATAGCTGTGCTATCGGATAAAACTGGTTTTGGAGATGGGTCGGCTAAGTCAGTTGTCCCCGTTAGCTCAGATAAACCCCGGTCTGAACGGCCCTTTAGATTGAAGGCGAGCCGAAATCCTCTCGAGAAGTTGATGCATAAGGTATTTCTCCCGCCTTTTTAGCATGCCTTCGTGATGTAATGGCTAGCACACTCGGCGCGTATTCGAGAGGTCCGTGGTTTGATTCCCGGGGAGCGCATTGCTCATTTTTCATCTCTCCTGCTTCCAAATACTGCAGTGGCGCCGAACTATAAAAGGTGAAGTGTTTCTGCTCGGAAATACAAATTGAGCCAGAAGCTTAACAAGTTAGCTAGGTACAGCAGTACCTCAATCGCCTATGATCCTAACCGGAACCTGCACTGGGAATTGTGCCTTCGATTTGTGATTCATTTATTGCTTTTAGAATATGTTCAACTTTTGATAATGTGTCAAGGGTTAATAAATTTATGTGTATAAAATGAAAACAGTTTTCAATGAACCCTTTTTTGAAATCAATAGAATATTTATTAAAGGAGGAGGTTGCATTTCCTGGAGTGATCCCTCCTTCGTAACTTTCTAAATTAAATATCCAAATTTAAAAGCCGTACGGTCATATGGAAATTGCCCGTTCTTGCTAAAAGTATATACCGATAATTACAAAGAAAGTTTTAATTAAGAAATTTGTATTCTTGTCAAATTGTGTGTCCATTGCTATTCTTTCGAAAAACTTTTTTTTTTTTTTTCTTAATCATTTTTGCAGTTCTTTTGACGTCTACGATTTGCTTCTGCTAAACACAGTAAACATCTCATCATTTCTGAACAGTTTACTGCAGTACATTAACCGGCCAAATTCAGAAAATGAGCTGCATGATGTATAAATAGCTGTAATTTTAATTCCTCGTAGGAGACCACTATAAGCTCCTGTCTGCCAAATTAGCTACGTTGTCATTAGATTGTCCTCTGCAAACTTATAGATAAATGCCGAAATTCGTAAATACATCCTTCATTCATTTTCCCATTTTTTACCTTATACATCTTATTTTCAATAGATCGAAAGATATATCTACAGAAGTTCCTGTGATGCTTATATACTTAACAGCACTCGTTAGCTCATCAGAATGTGAAACATCCAACTTAATATTAAGTTAAAATTTTGCATGGTAATTATTTTCCAATAAAAATAAGGAAACTTGTTTAGAATGTCAAAACATTAGTTGCAGTTTCCTGCCGGCAAATAAGGATTTGTCTGTTTTCCTTTATTGGGCATTGCAGTAGATGTTGTTGTAACAACGAACTGAATTTTGCTAACAACTCTATTCATTCCAAAATAATTTCCGTTGCTTTTATTTCTGATAATTTGATCGCTTTCCCTAAAAGTTAATCATCTTAATTCAGCAGTTGTTTGCAAAATCCTTTTCCAGTTATTGGTATTATCTTTCAACTCATTTAAGAAAGTATTCATAAAATATTCACATTGGTTGTTCAATCGATTCGGGTATATCCATATACCTTATAGATGTTAAGCAGAGGTTTCGTTCATGCAATTACAATGGTATGTTTCCATTCACTAAAAACATTAATAAAATTCTAAGTTGATGTTATAATTTCGATTATATGGAATAAACCTTTCGTCACAATCTCCCCCCGCCCATTTTTGGCTTTTGATTGAGGATCCATTCAGATACATATCTACTCTGGTTTCCAAAAGTTAAGAAACTAATTAAAAATTTTTGATAAATCGGCTAAAAGTACTTCGAAATTCTTGAAAGTTGGATATGACACAAATAAAAGCAAACTGCACCGAGTAACATTACGCAAAAGAGTGGCTATGTCATCGGTTTTTGTAAATACGATACAACTTAAAGCCAGTTGTTTAGGAGAATATCGCTGTTCAATGGAAGTCGATATATTAAACAGTTTCAAGATAGAAAAGTGTAAAAGTGAGTTCGAGGCGACGTTTGCCAGTAGAATTACGCTATAGCTCCATAGGTCGATTAGAAGCACCTCAAGACAGTGTGGCGTTGCAAAAGGGTTAAACGTCGACCGTTTCGTGGTAAACCAGTTGTGAAACTAATTTCTATCTATTGGTTCTTCCTCTCTTACCCTACCGAAGGTAAGCCAAGAGTTACTACTTCTGCAGATGAATGGTGTTTGAGACTTCGCGCACGTCGCAACAGCACTGCAACTCCATCTCAGCTTAGATCCATGCTTATTTTTGTTACAGGAAACACGACAACACACAGAAAGCTGCTAGAGGTCTATATGCTAGGTAGCCGACATTATGAATCTCGTTCACCGGGAAGAGCGTTTGAATTAAGCACGTGGTATCGTGGTATGAGAAAGTACATCTTGTATGAGAAAAGTATCTTTAGGAGGTTGCATAGACCTGTATGTGCTGCCACATGGAACCCCTTAATGCTCAGAGGTACACAGACGACATACTGGATCCTACTGTCAGACAGTTTGCTGCCCCGAATTGGCGATACCTTCATTTTGCAAGCAGATACTGCTCGCCATCATACTGCTCGTGCACCAATTTTTTGAAGAAGAAACTGTAGTAGCTGCTTATCCGATATTAATCCCACTGAGTATGTGTGGGATGATCTCGGGAGGCGTATTACTGACTAATATGCAACTCGTTGACAACGTCAGAAACAGCATGAGAGATCGCTTTCAGGCCTGTTAGGGTTGATAATACTCACTACTGAGATTAAAAAAAATTTTTTTTTATCAAAACAGAAGAGAAACGCGCCAAAGTGAAACATCAAATTAGAAAAGCAACAACCTTGTGTCTGGCGTAGTTTAGTCAAGATCTCAATCAATTTCAAGGGCCAACAAGTACAGGTCCCTATTAATCAGGAGCTAAGAAATCTGCATGAAAAGCAGCGGGTGCAACGGTCTGTGTTTTGTGCATATTTTACCATTTTGCGCTTTTCCAATATGATTTATTTTTACCCCAAAGGCTCGTTAGCTCGGAAGGGCTATTGGTCTCGAAACGGTATTTTACGCCGAATCACAAAAAAGGGCTGTATTACTTTTCAAATTGTTGCCACCAAATATTATCGCCCTGTATTATATTTAAAGAAATTAAATAATGAAAAATCTGCATGAATGTATGTATGCTTCTCGCATTGTGAAAAAAAAAAGATACCCAGAGCCATCAAATTTTGCATAACGTAGCCCTCCAACCAAATATGGGCACATGGAAGACCGAATTTTCAATTTTGTATTTGTTTTAATATCTATTTCATATTTTTTTAACTTTAACGAATTTTTTATTAAGAAACTCAACGATTTCAAAGCAAAGATATCCTCTATTTAAATATTTTCAGCCCAAAGGGTCATTAGCCCAAATTCTCTCGAAACGTGTATGTATGTGTAAGTGAAAAAATGAACCTTTGGGCGTAATATGAAATCTGAAAGCTTTCAGATATTTTCTTTCTTTTTTTACTTATTAATTTCTTTTTGTTTGATCTTCATATTTTCGTGATTGTTCCCCTTTCGGAATACATCAAAAACTGGAACCGATTTTGTACGTTACGCCTTAAACGTACGAAATGTTTAAACTATCTACATTCTTTTGCTTAAATGCAAACACCAAAATAGCATTCCCAGATTTATACAAGTCAGTATTCTTAAATCTTCTGTTTACGTTTCGAAAATTATGCATAAATTCAAATTGTAATTTCTTCGTCACGTTACATGAAGCATGAGCAAACGTTTATGTAAAAATGTATTACTTTTCAAATTGTTGCCACTAAATGCTATCCCTCATAATATTTGGTGGCAACAATTTGGTAACCACATTTGGCAATTTGGAGCACCAATTTGGTGGCCGCATTTGGCAATTTGGAGCAATAATTTGGCTCATAATATTTGTGGGCAACAATATTATCGCTCATAATATTTGGTGGCAATTAATATTTATCATATTACTTTCATTTAAAAATTGCTAATTTTACTTTAGATCTTTCTTCTTTTGATCACAAATCTTGGTCTAGAATCCATGCCGCTGGTCAACAGCATAAAAAAAATTTCCTTGTTCTTAAATTCCAGAGCCCACCAGCGGCCGAGCGGTAAAGTCGCTGAACACTGATAGTTCGGTCCGAGGTTCGAATCCCGCAAACGGGCTGGCTGCATGGGTGTTTTCGTGGTTTATATATGTGTAATGTGTATACGAGCCAGTTTCCCTTAGAAAGTCCTCCATGAAGGCATCCCTCCCCTTAGACAGATAGCCCTCGAAGCTTTGCCGTAATTAAATAACCTAACCTAAATTCCAGAAGTTCACACCCCAGTTGGCTAGTCTCATCCATATTGTTAATCTTCCCACTGTAAATACTAATCTCATCGTTAATATCTCTAATATTAATTTTTCTCAGGCTCAGATGAAAGTAATTAAAAATAACTTCAACTTTTCGAATTCATCTAAACCTTCAGTTCCTCAAATCATCTCCCCTACTCAAAAAGCTTTTCAGTTTTCTAAAATTCAGGAGCACAGAAGGATACAATCCGCCACTAAATTACTCATAACGTGAATTTTAATAACAAATCATTTGTTTCATCGAAGGGAAAGGGAGGCCTTATATAAAATTCATTCTAATACTAAGGTTAGAATTTTCAAAGCTGATAAGGGTGGACGTATCGTTATTATGGACAGACACATATACGTTGATTAAATCTCGAAACTGATAAATGAAGACCCTTGCTGCTAGATCCCTAAAGATCCTTCAACTTCTGATATCGCAAAAGTAAAAACAGCTGTTTGGTCTTGTCATATAATTCCAACTCAGTTAAAAAAAAAAAGTTTTTTCACCTATTGCTAACTGTGCTAGGTTCTATGCTCTTCCCAAAGTTCACAAAATTAGAATTCCGTTTCGGCCTATAGTTTGCATCTTAGGAAAGGCATCACATCCTTTGGACAAACATTGAGTTTACAGATTTTCTTCTTTGCTTTCTAACAATATTAACACTGTTAAATTATTTTTTTTGAAGTTGTCGGAAATTTTTCTCCCTTGTGTTTCATTCTGGATTCTTTTGATCTTAAATTACTGTTTACTAATGTTCCAGTCGAAGAAGCACTAAATTGTCTTGAACTAAGCTTCGATAGTTCCATTCCACACGTACTGAAATTGAAGAGTTACGAGTAATTTCTCTTACTAAAATCTTTTTGAGTCAAACACGCTTTGTTTTCCAAAATGAATATCATCCCCAAATTGAAGGATTAGCTACGGGTAATCCTCTTAGTCCTGTACTTACTGACATTTACGTGCACTATTTCAAATTTGAGGAACTATCTTTTCGTCTCTGGATTCGCTACATAGACGACACTTTCGCGCTTTTTGAAGGTAATAAAGAAGATTTATCCGAGATTTTATCTATTATAAATTCGATTAATCCAGCCATGTAGTTCACTTTTGAAATTGAATCTTGCTATTCTTTCCCTTCCCTTCCTTGCTATTCTTATAATTTGCAGTGAATCTTATTTCAGCACTATTGCTTACCGTAAACTATTTTCTTTATTGTTTACTTCTTCACGCTAAGTCATGTCACCCGGCTAAGCAAAAAATAACTTCTTTTTCACTATTATGTATTAAGTTTGTTCCTCAGAACTTTTGCTTGCTAATGAACTCAATTATTTGAAATCATCCGTCACTGACCTAGGATTTTCTCCTGTGGTCACTGATAAAGCCTTTAAAAAGTTTCATCTTACCATCCAAGTATACATTCCAGAAATAATATTAATAACCTTGTCATGCTTCTGTCAGTAATAAAATTGCACGGATTTCCCAGAAATTCAATTCTCAAGTCATTTTCTCGCCCGTCAATAAAATCCATGGTTCGATTCTTAAGGATTCCATTTCTGACTTTAATTCTTGGGGAATTTATAGCATGTCATGTCAGTGTTGTTTAAGATATAGCGATCAAACTAATAGAGTAACTATATAACTCGATACGATCATAGTTTCGTATCGAGGAATACGAAGCTTATGTCCAAAAAGGCGAAATTAACAAATCTTCGAACTAAAAATAAATAAAATAAAAAATTTTCACAGCTTGATTCAAAACGATTTTCAGGTTTTCTGGAATTGTTTTGGCTACTAAAACTTCCCGATGAATGGAGCATAGTGTTAGTGATAGTGTTAGGTGCGAATTTCTTTATTTGAGAAATAATACCGGAATGTTTTCCTGTTAAATCCAGAGCTCCCTCATTGATACGGCAATGAACTTATTCCAAGGAATATCATTTTCAGACATAAAATTGTCAATTACTTTGAAAATGTCATTTGCAGTTGCTCTATCATGAAGAGATTCACAAAATAAACGCTCTTCGGCAATTCGTTTATCTTCTTCGAAACGTATAATAATAATTGAACCAATAATCGAACAAAGTTCTTTATATCAGTATTTTCATTCAATTGCAATGCGAAATACTGACTGTGTTTATTTTTTGAATCTGTGTCTGTTTTATGGAATTTGCCATTTCATGAATTCGTCCATTTACTCTATCATTTGATAAAGGAATATTATTAAGTTCATTAGCCGCTTTCTTGTTGAATAATGTTAAAACGATATCTTTAGGTGCTCGCAATTTAAGGTTTTCTCCAATAGTGTGTGCCTGCTCAGTCTTGGAAATTCTTAGGCTTACTAGGTAACTAGCTTCGAAAGCTTTTTCACTTGAAGTAAGAAAAGCCTCCATTACTTTTTTACAATTTTGATAATTTCCTCTTAAAATATTCTTCAGATTTATCCTTTAAACTGGCATGCTTAGATTAAGATGTCTTTTAAGAAGCGATGATTTCATACTTTCATTGGATAAAAGTTCACCGCAAACAACACATTGAGGTTGAGGGTCTATTTCATCTCCATTCCGAGTAAATCCAAATGATAAATAACTTTCATTACATTTTCTATAAAACATTTTCTTTTCCTTCCAATATTCTTAGTGCTAGTAGATTCTGCTGGATCAATTCATAAGTTTTTAAGCCTAACCATTTTTCCATTTTGAAAATCTAGGTTTGTTTTATTATTTTTTCATAAATATTTAAATGCACAATATATCACGAGTACTTCGAAAATAAACGACGATATTCTCAAATTGCGTAGAAAAGTAAGGAATACAAATCAACGAAAAGAAAAAATATCTGCTGTTGGAGATACTAAATTGACGTATAAAAAGATTCTAATTGAAAATAGAGCAATATGAGTCCGGAAATTGTGGCGACGTATAAATTGTAGACATGCTAATGAATCGATCAACTCTAAAAGAACTAATGAGATACTATTATCTTATTATAGGAACTTATTTTTATTTCCTATTAAATACAACATCCATTTCTATTACTCCTTTTAAAAACAGTATTTATGACAAATTTTGTTATGTCTATGGCTAAAAGAATATTTGTGAAAATAAAAGCGGGTTATTTTGCTAAAGTCTATGAGCGGGTATTTGACCTTGAACAAAGCTCAGATCGCACAAATTTACGAGCATTAGAGAAAAAAACTTAAACATGATGTTGGGGTATTTAATGTTTGAATTTAATAGTTAAAAATACTTTGTTTCTTTGCGTACCACTAGTAATACAAGTACCACCGGTTGATAATCACTGATCTATTGTAATAATATTTTTTAGAAGAACCCATTTGATAATTTGTATTACGAAATTCCATTTCATTATTCATTAAATAACAATTAATTATTTCTAAATTTTAAATTATCTTATTATTTTGGGTTGCATTCATTTTCTTTCAACGTATTGAGGGAGAATATATGAGCTTAAAATATCGTCTGAAGTAGATGTTAGTTTATATGTTACACATGAAGAAAATAAGTGAGAGGATTTTAACGTTCTGAATGATTCCGTTCAATTTCTATCTTTTTCTAATTTTAAAGTTTTCAAGCATAATCTTTGCATAATTGTATAATTTATAATGACTTAACATCAGTTTTAAATCTTTACAGCTACTTTATAATTATTTTTTATTAGTATATATCGTATTGTCACTTATATTTCTTTGAAATTGAATTTCAAAAATTTTAAGTGCTTTTTTATATTCTGTGAAGAAAGAAAATGTATATTTTAATGGTGTCCGTACTTTTACAACATTACTATTTTTCGGAATAGACTATTTATTAAAAAAAATCCTTCATTATAATCTTCATTAAATTATATATTATTTATTGCATCAAATAATTTAGGTGCTTCAATATCTTTTCCTTTAATACAAATAAAACTTTTATCAAGTTTATCCGAAGTATCAAGATAGAAAAACATATTTGTACTTTCGGATGTAGAATAATCATGAGCACAATGCATTATTATAATAGTTTGAATCATTAATGAAACATCTATCTACATTATGACGTTCAATTCGTTTACCTGCTATAAAGAGTTCGATTGCATAAATAAATCCTCCATATGGGCTATTTAAGTAATTTTTTTATCCAATATTATCATCTTTATTTTTTGCAATTTTTAGTTCTAACTGAAGAAAGCTACTTGAATATAAAATATTTTTTCTCTTTTTTATAGTAAAATTATAAGCAGCATTTTCATTCTGATCTGCTTCATTTTCATCCTCATTATAGTCTAAAAGTTCTTCACTTTTAGTTTCTTCAGTTCACTTTCAGTTTTCGTGTTATTCAGTCAGCAATTAAATTGCTTTGGTTGGTATTTTCATCAGAAATCTCTGTAGTTCGCAAGGAGGAGTTTAACGGCTCGCCAACATGTTGAAATATTATCCAGCATGAAGACCGGATATTAAAATAAAGAGTGTTCAGTTTTAATTATCAGGAACATATCTATTTGTATAACATTCTGAAGCATTATATAGAAATGCCAAGGTAATCTAAATTTTAACACATATTCTTTTTTATTTAAATTTTTAAAACTTTTTGCTATATTTAAATTACAAAATTCTAAAATGTTACATTGTAGAAGCCATAAGGCATTTTTTAGGAGAAGGAGACCTGAAAAATGTGCAGTGCCCTCTCCTGGGGCTCGAACTTTCCGACTGGATTTTCCGATTGCTAGCCGGAAGTGCTTCTCAATTACACCGCCAAGGCATGCGGTAAATTGGGAGAAAATATCTTATACATCTTTCTTTTTTTCTGTTTAAGTAATTCAAGAATTCAATCCAAATATCTGGCTGACGTTTTAATTACTCTCCCACTTCTAATTCTTTGCTCACTCTGCAATAGTTCTGAGTTACTGAAATTTGGTAGCTAATGTTCTGAACATTTTTGTTGAGAATATCTGGATGTCAAGAGTATGGTAACGTTTTTGTTGGTGTTCCTTTCATATTTTGTTCACGAGGTGAACAATTTTTTTTCGCATCTCTAATCGTTTTTCTATTTTTTGTTTCCCTAATGATCTGGCTGTCTTCACTTTTTCTTGTGCAACTGCTGGTTTCTAGTGATTATTTTGATGTACTTTAACTTTGCGTAATGACGGTAACGTTTTAGTACCGCCATCACAATTTTTGTAAATTTAATAACATTCTTTGAAATTACTGAGATACAAAGGATTTTTTGTTTTGCTGTTTAATGGCCAGTGATCAATTTCAACCGTGATACGTTTGCTGTAAATATATTGCTGAAATCTAAAACTTTCAAAAGTAATTACTAAAAATTATTTTTCTATCTAAGTATAATTTTTTTTACTCTTTGTCAAAAGTCTGGGAGCATAATCAGTTAATAATGGAATCAGTTAATGGATTATCTTGCAGTAAAATAGTATGCAATTCTTTACAGTTTGTATCTGTTAGAAGCGTTATATCATTATTAAAATCGTAGAATTTTATAGGAGGTTTTTACAACCATTTTTTTAAGCTTTTCGAAAGCCTTCTGATGTTTTTCAATAGTCTTAATAGTGCACTAATAGCTGTTAAATTTAGGAATAAATTTGGTCAAGTAATTAATCATTCCTAAGAATCTTTGCACAGAAGGCACATCTTTAGGTTATGGTATTTTATCAATTGCTTCGACTTTAGAGAGATCAGGTTTAACCCTTCTTCACGTAACTCATATCCTATGTAGTTCATACGATTTATTTTATACTATCTTTTTTAAACTACAACAACCGATCATTCTAATGATTCACAGTAATATTCATGATAAAATCCTACTAATAAAAGAAAGGTAAATATCTGGAAAATTGCTACTTGTTTTAATGCTCTTTGCAATAGTCTTTTAAGTAGCAGGTCATGTTATTTTTCAAGAGATCCCCATATTAAGATAGTATCTGTAACACATTTAACTTTTGCTTGACTTTTTATTATTTGGCTCATTTGTTTCGCAAATTTCTGGAGCCAAACGCATGCTCTGTAATCTTTCGAATTTGTACCTGCCAAAATATTGAATGTACACAATTTACTACTATGTTCATCAAAATGACTTTGCCAAAATGCACTCTTAGCGTCTGGAATAGAAAATATTTTTGCTTTTTGGCGCTCCAGTGTCAACTTTGCTTACTTTTAGCATAAGGTATTATTCTCATTTTATTACTTTATTGAAAGCTCTGTAATCTAAGCATGTTCTTATTTTGTTATTTCTGACAACAGTAAATGTTGAATTAGCCCATTCAATTGGTTCTCCATCTTTAATCGTTCTTTCTTTATCACGTATAGCTACTGATGTTTATCTTGGAACTATCTATTTATCTTTATCTGATACTGCATCTTGTTTTAACTGGATCTTGTTAAACAGCTTAATACTTCAATTACATCTCCGTATTCCTCCAGTAAGTTTTTCTGTTTACACACACATTTCATTTTGCATCAAACAAAGTAGCAGACATGATTTTAATCCTAACATAGAAAGTACTTCTTTGTCTATAACCTGAAATCCTAAAATATATTTTCATATCGACATTAAAGTATTCCTTTTCTTTTAATACCTATTTTATTCCCAATGATGTAACCAAAATTTTAATTTCAGACTTCTCTATCGAAATATCCAACATTCAAAATTTTAATTTCAGACTTCTCTATCGAAATATCCAGCATTTTAACTTTGCTTTTAGAAACAGCACCGCAGATTGCTCCGGTGTCTAAGTGTAAATTAAGATTAGTTTTATTTGTATCAACATCAGAAGGGCAGGAAGAAGTGGATGGGACACCAGTGCTTCACTAAACAGTCTCACTGGCACAGACTCATAGCACTAAAACTTATTGTTCCATCCCAATTTTGATGGAGCACATCTCAGGGAACAGATCCGAGGGCTTGCTACCCCTCTTCCCCTATCATCTCTGCCTTCTCCGAGGCTTCAGCCTGGGCTCCATCACACATGTTACATGTTTAAGAGTACATACGTGTCTATATATATGTGTTATAGATTTTACACCGATTTTCAAAATGAACTTTCGTCCTTTTACACTTATGGTAAATTTCGACAGTTCATTTTTTTTCATACACAGGATACTCGGTACTCAGGAAATACTCCTCAGTTAGAACAAACTTTTAGTTCTTGTTTTCCAATGTTTACCGCTTTAGTTGTATTTTTGTTATGTTTACTTAGTTTCTTTTGCACTGTAATGTTCTAACTGGAATAAAGTTCTCTAACTACTAGATCCTAGTAGAACTACGCCGCGACTATTTGTTAAGTTCTTGTTGCGTAAGTAACAGGTCAAAAGAAGGGTTAAAATAACCTTTTATTCTAAATCAATTATATTTACAGATGCCCTTTCTAGAAGCCTACATTTTGGGTTTGAACTTAAAATAGGAAATGTAAAATTAAACTAAGACTAAACAGAACTAAACAGTCTAAGCTGCACAGAGGTATTACCACGCACTTGGTTACTATTTAAAAACCACCGGCGTACACTAACAAGCACATACACTCATGTCCACAAATTAAGGATAATTCGGAGTCACGCGGAAATCGAACTCTAAAATAAATATATCATCTGCAAAATCACTACACACATCTTCAAGAATCATATGCAAATTTCAGGAAGTAACCAGATGACACCGATGGTACGTCACAATGACGAGAGTGTAAGAGAGTGACATATAAGGAATACAGGCAAAGAAGTAAAATTGTTCGCAGGCGCTTTATAAGCATTTCAGTGCAATAACCGAATAGTTATGACACAAAGGACGCATTTGGATGATTTTTTACGTGGTAGAATTATCGGCCGTCTGGAATGTGGGCGTACCCAACTGGAAGTATCAGAAGAACTTGGAATTGCCCAGAGTGTCATCTCCAGGTTTTGGCAACGATTCTAAGATGATGGTAATGTGAGTAGACGTTACAGCACAGGTCGCCCCAGAGTTATAACGCCGAATGAGGACAGGTATTTGGCAGTTACTGCCAAAAGAAACAGGCGGAGCACAGCCTCAGACCTGTCTCATCAGCTCTCTTCAGCCACTGGTACGACAATTTCAAGGCAGACGGTGTACAGACGTTTAGGGCAGATTGGTCTATATGCTCGTAGACCAGTCAGATGCGTTCCACTTACTGCAACTCCCTGTCGTCTGCGGTTAGCCTGGAGTAGAGAGCATGCATTTTGGACACCGCAACAGTGGGATTGTGTGATATTTTCCGACGAGTCCAGGTTTAGCTTGCAGTCTGATTCTCGCCGGACTTTCATATGGAGAGCTCCAGGTACCTGTTACCACCAAGAAAACATCATTGAACGACACCGTTATGGTGGTGTATGAGTGCTCGTTTGGGGTGGAATTATTCTGGGTTTCAGAACTGACCTGCATGTTCAAATTGGAACCATGACAAGCCAAATCTATCGGGACGTCATTCTGGAACAACATGTACGTTTGTTTCGAGGCGCCATGGGCGCACAATTTGTGTTTATGGATGACAACGCCCGTCCTCACCGTGCAAACATCGTAAGCGAATGCCTTCAATCGGAGGATATCACCCGTATGTACTGGCCAGCATTCTCATCGGACTTGAATCCAGTAGAGCAAGTGTGGGACATGCTTGGCCGACGAGTTGCAGCCCGTCAACCTCCTCCTACATGTCGACCGGAACTTCGGAGAGCAGTGCTTTTTGAGTAGTGTAATATCCCCCAAGATCAGATCGATAATTTGATACTCAGCATGCCTAGGCGTTGTACGGACTATATTGCATCTTCTGGGAGACATACAATGTATTAACAATCATACCAACCATGTAATATTGGTTTTTTGTAAATAGGTTTTTTTTTTGTAATTTGCTCCTGGGAGAAAAAATCGCTAATTTTTTTAATAATATCAAACATATAGCATCTTTTTTTGCTCTTTACCTTTTGTTTAATAAATAAGCTTTACAAATAAGTCAAATTTGTTTTGTTTCTAACTTTTGCTTTGCCTGATTTTGCATTATCCTTAATTTATGGACATGAGTGTAATTAACACGGCCGTAAACTAAAAAGCTTTAACTCGCACAATAATATAACCGAAAGGCAGAACACGATCTCTCTCTAACTGAAAGCAGTTTCTTCCTTATTTTTGCATGCGGAAAGCTGAAAACTTATTCTGATTGGAAAATAAGGAAGTAAAGGAAAGCTGTCTTAAAAATAAAAATAACTATTAGTAAAATAAAAGGGAACCCTACAACACTATGTTTACAACAGTATCTTCATCTTTTATTATTTTCACTTGGCGGGTACTTATTTCGCTGATCTGTTTATATAAGGAGCTATTTCTAAAGTTAATTTAGTTTCATTCAATAATCTTGATTGCACTACATCATCTCTAATACAGCAGACAATTTTGTCTTATATTAAATTGTGCGTTAGCTATGCAAACTCACGTGCTCTAACTTCGTTTCGAAGGTCACTTATATAACTATCTATGGTTGTTGGTTATGCTGACTGATTTATGGTAAAAAATAAATGTCTGATATGCAATATTTTTCTTACGATATTCTGTAAATTATTTTTTAGTTTCATCTAATTAAAATTTTTTACTATTTTCTCTATGAGATGTCTTACATATTTAAAGACCGCTAATTCATAATAATTTTTATTTATTCACTACTCTGCCATTATAACACTATACGGCGAAGCGAGGATGCCGCGTAACGGGCTTTTAAGGTAAACTGGTTCGTATCCACGTTACACGTGGGGAAACGCCCATGCAACTTCCATTCTCTAGGACTCGAACCCGGACAATCCACAGCACAATCAAAGAATACTTAGTTTTAGCTACAAAAACTCATTTTTATAACACAGAATTTTAAAATATGAAACACAATTGATAAGCTGATTTAAATTCTAAAGTGTGTTCTTTTTTGCAATTATTATATCTGTTGTCATTTTTAAATTAAAAATTATAAAATGTTACACCACTCATATGTTGGAAAGAACAATATTTCAGAATCCATCCAGAAAGGACGATGTTTTTCGACTTACTTGCTCAACGATATTCTCAGTTCTGTCTCGAGGTCTGTATAAAATAGAATCGCGCGGTACAGCAGGCCGATGCTAATTAAATAATAAACAATAAAATATAACGTCGAAGTTAGAATGATGGGCTCTAGAAAGAAAGAAAATATTGATAAAGGTGTATGTAAAAAGTTAAACTGAGGAATAAAGAAAAATTATACTTTCCACGGATTAGTTAAACTTTGCATTACAAATATATTTCCAAAATACGTAACTATGGGCATAAATTTAATCTCAAAAAAAAAAAAAAAAAGTTAGCCACTACCATGGCTACTATTGTGAATGCAGTTTTATAATTATCAAGATTCTTTGCTTCTTAAAGAAAAGTGACCCCAAGCCTTTCTCTCTTAAAATCGGAAGTGTTCTTCCATAAAGCCATTATCTGTGTAAGGTTGAATTTTGCCTAATTTTATGTTTGAAGCTGACATCTTCCTTTTCCATGTAAATATTAAGAAAGGTCGATTGAATGATACAGGTAAATACTAAGTAAAAATGTTTCAATGTTATGTAAATCTTATCAATAAAAACATTCATAATTTTTTTTTGCAACCATCATAATGAATCATATCAATGAAACAATGATAAGGAGTAAAATAAGAATTGTAAGGATTATGTTAATTTTATTAACAGTTAAATTTTAAGTTAAAATTCCTTTCCTGTCAAATTCTTAACTTCAACTTACTACTTCCGGCCAGAACGTAGTTTTGGAATTTGCTGAATATTTTATGAGAAGGAGCGGTATTTAAACCACGAAGTTACTTACTGAGACAGAGAGAGAAACAGAGATTCTGAACTACGCGCGTCTGCCTATCTGGCCGCTCTCTCTCTGAAAGCTGTTTTACGCTCGGCCGTACTCAGGCCCTTGCTAAGCTTCGTAGAAAATAGGTTAAGGGGCCAACTCTCATTGAACCTTGATAGGTTAATTCTTAGTCTTTTAAGTTCAAGTCCAAAGTGCGGACTTTATTTGTTCACTCCCAGGCGGAATTTTGTTAAATCTTATAGAAATAATAAAGGGTTATTTACCCTTCTCTCTTGTTGTTTCCTGTCTTCGAACTCTAGTGATTATTCGCTTATCAGTTCCTAGGTTCCTCACTTCCAACATTAACTTAGAATTTCAAGTGAGGGACCTTACAGAATAAATTCAAATATTTACAGAATAATTAACAAAAGATAATGAGTAACCGCCAATTGTACATGGAACTTTCAACTATATCTCCGTTATTTTTGATTGTGAACTGTAAAATAAATAAAGTAGATCAAAGTCAAAAATATCAACACAGAGGTCTGAATCTCTACCTTGCCTTGAAATCTTTACCTACAAAATACCTTGCCTTGTGGAACAACGATTCCCTTTCTAGTAGAATGGTGACATGAACGAATGGAAATACTCAGGTAGGCAAGCCAGGTATCCCGGACGTGTTATGGATATCTAACACTTACCAGGAACACTAAATGGTACCAGCAGAAGGTACAATTAATGAGTTCTTTCTCCGCCCACAATGCACACTTGTCATAGTGGATCTAATCGGATTTTCACTAACAGAATGCTCTGCCGTCAATTAATATTCAGCTGAAATCTCGTGAATCTAATCAAGTTACATTTTGTCATTCGTCACCACGTGATATTTTAAACCTAAAGTGGATGCTGTTTGTGATTGGTTTAAGCTGCAGCACACAGTTAGTCCTGCATCTTTAGAAACCCGAATGGCATAGGGACCATTGATAATATATGCTGTGAATGATTTTGTTTCCTTCCTGCATTTAATTCCAACGTGACTTATCCTGGTTTCCTGTTATCTTTAATGGTGCATGCAAGGTTACATAGGTCATGGTTATCAACAACGCGTTTGTTCAAATCTTTCCACTTACTTCCTTCGTGTTAAGAATTTCAATTATTCCTGATAACAGAAGGTTGATTTCTTGATTATCCCGTTAATTGTGAGCACATAATTTTCCCTCTACCAAATCCCGACGCACTTTGGAACCATCATAAAGTTATAAAATTCCCTGAATGACAGATAATAGTGTCCATATCTTACAAATACCCAGTCACTGAAGACTTTTGAGCTGAAAAACACATTGATGACCCATGAAAAGTTTCATTCTTCTATGATTTCGTTGGCATTTTTTTAAAAACATTTTTTGTAACATGATAACAGAACAGACAAAAGTCAGGTTGATATGAGATTTTTTAAAAATTTTCCTCTTGAAGATTTGTAAACATAGTGGTCTTAAGGCTATTTTTGAAAGAGAACAGTTTCCCCTACTGAATTTATTTTGACCAACCAATATTTAGATAATTAAAATATTAAATTATTAGAAAGAGCATGATTTAAGCCTCAGTTCTATGTGATTTGGTATGTCTTAAAAATGTTTTATATATTTTCGCTGCTGCACTTCTGAGCTTAATTAGTTAAGTTACTCTGAGTTAAAATATATCTGAGGTGATATTCTTTTATGCCTTAGAGTACCTTGCATTGCAATATTCTTTTCAGAAGCTGCTTTTTGGCTTATGATGCCTTATACTGCAGTACTTAACATTATGCTGTCCACTGTTTACAAAAGCCTTTTATTCTTTACATTTGTGTGCTCGTAGTTCACACTATAATTACCCATGTTATGCAAGTTTATTATCTGCTGTTAATTGATTATCACATAATATTTATTGTAACTGTTTATTTGGTATTGTATTTATAACGCTGTATATTATTTATTAACAGAGCTGAGGCTTGTGGGACAAACGAAAAGCTGCAACTCTGGGTAATTGTTTAAATGCTCGCATCATCTTTAAATATGAATATATAATTATGAAAATTTCATAAGAGTTTAAGATAGATGTTAGTAACACAAATACGTACTTAGTGATAAGTAATTTAAAAAGTGCCACAGTAAACATATATTTGTTTATATTTTTAATTGAAAATAATTTAGATAACGAACTAAAAATCTTTCACCTTGAAATTATGCCAGAATGCAGAAAATTCTTCTCTTAATTTAATGAATTAATTTTTATTTTAATAGATTTAATTTTTAAATTTATTAGTAAATTAAATATAGATTTTAAGGGTAATTACATTGGCATGAAACACAGCGTACAGAATCGGAAAACAAATCAGGTGAGCTTTAGGAAACCTTAGTTCTTGTGTTTTAAGTAAGAAAGAAGATTAAGCAGGAAATATGGATATAACGTTACTGTTGCATGTTTATTTGTCAACAGTTTCCTTTTAAAGCAATGTGAAAGAAACCTGATTTCTGTGAGTTAAAAAGGTAAATGTTTTCTACTGAGATATTAAAATTATGTTTCTGTACATTTCCGGCCATCAAATTACTTGAAAACAGAGAAGAATTGCCTGCGGAGATAGTGACATGCATGAAAAGGAAAAGTCTCAGTAAAGGAGGAAAACTGTTTACTTTTTATTTCAAGTATATGATAAAGGCCTTCAGATGCCACTGTAACGTCAAATATTTTAAAGTTTCTTGCCAGCGAACTTATTAGATAAACTGTTTTTCTTCTTAATATCTTTATATTTTTAGTGAAGATCGGCAAGAAATCATTTGACCATGTTTTTAAACATGTATGGGAAATTTTAATCAGAGCTCGCGTTCCGTTCTGATTATTTTTTATAGGTCTTATTTTACGACATTTTGCCTTTAACAAATTGAAGTTTTCTGAAAATTACTTTTTCAGTAATAGAGAAAAAACATAAGAGATATTTTTGTGTACGAGCCAATATAAAATCAATAAGAGAAAGTAATATTAAAATCTGTTATTGGAGTTAGTAAAATTGTTTTGGGCCTTAACAAAAGAAGAGATTTTCTTTTCCATTTTCTACTCAATTTTATTTTATTTTCGATTTGCTTCTGCACGTAATCTCTGAGTACAAGAGATTTAAACTAATATTCCAAAAACAGAATTGCAACAGAGGACAAATTAAAAAATAATGATTATTATAACTTAAGTAGTGACATATTTTACCAATTTAAAACAAAATAGTAGTTAGCATTTTATACAGAAAATAATGCTATAAAAATACGCTATATATGTTTCTGTTCAGCTGCGGATGTATTCTCTTCAAAGCCCTATATGAATAATTTCTCTTTCGATTGCAAAACCATCCTAAGAATCTATTCTAATGAAATAATGATCTCAAGAGACTTCGTAGCGTTTTTGTTCTGCTTTGAAATATCAAACCCATAAAAAAGAGAACGGAGAAGGCAAATTAAAAAAAATATTTAATAAATCTAGTCTCTGTTTTTTTAAAAGTAGCTTTCTTTTGCTCTCCTAATACGTCAATCTGATGGCTTGCTAATTACTGGAATACTTCAAGGGAGTCTTTTTAACTTAAATGTGTCAACCACTTCTACATTTTAGCCCGAATGTCGCCTGTGTATTCAACTTGCTAATTTTTAAATTTGGACTTCAAACTGGGCGATTAAAAATTATTATAGGATTTCAGATCTGGAGAGTAGGAGGTTGAGATACAACTAGAAAGTTTGTCTGCACCTAAACGCTGTTATCTTCCAAGATATTGTTACCGCGTTATCGTGTTGAAGTAACCAGTTTCCATCTTTTTACAATCAAGATAAAAACCTCCTCTTTCAGTTGTAACAGTAATAAAACGCGTCAGTCATTGCTTGGTCTGAAGGGACGAATTCTTAGTACGTAATGCCTTTTACGTCCAAATTACAACGCAGGCTTCTTCAACCATCAACAAGTCCTACCTTTATTTCATCTAGGGGAATCTGTGGTCATCCAGTTTGAACTTTTGATTTGAATTATGAATGAAACTCTTATCAAATACCGAGTCGAATCATTCATACGTACAGACACAATACAAAGTACGCTAGATGCACTTACCCTAAAACACTTACAAAGAGCATTCCAGCCACGGCGCAAAAATTGGTTTCATAACGTAAACGTAGAACGAGATTACTTTAGACAAGTAGAGACTTTACTTTTATTAATTTAATCAAGTAGAGACTTGATTTAATTTAGGTACTTTGAAAAATTCTGTTAATGTTTATTACTGAAGCCTTTTTATTACTGAAATTAACGCGAAAAGCTATTTTAATTTTTTCTTCGTTTGAATTCATCAGAAGAAGAAAATTTGATTTAAACTGCTCTAAATTATTTATTAAAGGTACACTTTATAGTTGCAATTTGCATATGTAAACTGTGCAGAAAAAAAAAGGACAGTTCTATGTCTCTCGTTCTACTGGGCCGATTGACGAAATTCAAATTGCGTTTTTCATGTCTAGAAAGCGGGCCCACCAGCGGCCGAGCGGTAAAATCGCTGAACACTGGTAGTTCGGTCCGAGGTTCGAATCCCGCGAACGGGCTGGCTGCATGGGCGTTTTCGTGGTTTTCCCCATGTGTAACGTGTATACGAGCCAGTTTCCCTTAGAAAGTCCTCCACGAAGGCATCCCTCCTCTTAGGCAGATAGACGTCGAGGCTTTGCCATAATCACACACACACATGTCTTGAAAGCGCGACTTAGGATATATATATTATATTTTTCTAATATAGGTATTTTGACACAAAATCGAACTTTTCTGAAATGACATGCCAATTTTTTTCCATATTTCGATTCTACGACTCAAATTATGCCTAACTGCCAAGTTTTGTAAAAATCGCACGAGTAATTTTTAAAAAATTAGCTCTCAAAACTTTAGCTCCTCGATGTTAATTGAATTTGATATAAATTTATTAATATCTCTTATTTTATTAAACTTACTTGATTCTTCCTTTCACTTTTCAAAATTTAGGTTTATTCCAAATAAAATTCGCCAATTTTTTATGATTTATATTTTAAATTTGTATTTTTAGATAACTTTTATAAATTTTTCGAAAAACATTTTAAATAACAACCTATAAAAGTTTTGCCCTCACATTAAAATAGATGCATTTCTAAGCATACCTGATAAAAGTTAGAGTTTTTTATTCAAAATTTCCTAAGATATACGTGAATTTAGATTTTTGCGCGTTTTGAAATTTAGCGTATTTATTATAAGCGATAAAAACGAAAATGTGTTGTACGCATTTTGTTAAAATTATTTGAAAGTATAAACGATGAATTTTTCCCCACTTGTGCACAAAGAAAAAACGCGAAGGAAAATAGGTTGCCATAAATTAAGAAGTTCGCTAAGTGAATTATTCTCGGTGCAAACTAAAAAAATTCGCCAAGGTAAATTTTCAAATTTCTCCATAAATTTCGCACCAAACTTTACAAAATTTAATATTTAGGCATAATTTGAGTTATAGAATCGAAATATGGAAAAAAATTGGCATGTCATTTTAGGAAAAGTGTCCGATTTTGTGGCAAAATACCTATATTAGAACAATGCTATAAATAAATGTAATATATATCCTAAGTCACGCTTTCGAGACATGAAAAACGTAATTTGAATTTCATCAATCGGCCCAGTAGAACTGGAGATATAGAATTGTCCCCCTTTTTTTGGCGCAGTGTACAAATCATCATAATGTATTTTGATGTGTGACTTCTATTTCTAAATTATGTTTATTCTTTTACTTCGTATTTATTATTGAAGTCTTGGTGCAACTTTGTTAAGTTTTATTTTTATATTACAAATGATGAATGATAACTTCATACCTTACAAAATATTCTACCTATATTAATTCTAAATGTTTAACAGGAAGCTATTCACTTTTCTTTCTTTATAAGAATTAAAATGGCTTTAAAGGGCTATTGAAAAGTATAAATATGCAAGTATCATTGGTCAAATCATTAAAGTAGCTTCAAATATCATAAGAAGAAAGATTAAGAAAATAATTCCTGTGTATAAGGAGGTATTAGTGGATATTATAGTGCTTGAAGAGAAAAGGGCACGTATCTCTCCATCGGTCCCAAATTTCAAAGCTTGTAGATAAAAAATGTTCATCGGATGTGAACACTTGTGTTTTAGTTTAATGATAAATATTTTGGACATTATTTGTTAATACAAGTTTCATTCATTCATTAATACAAGTCATAGCTTCCTGTTTCAAATTATAATGTGTAGATTATTATGACGTTTCCTGTTTCAAATTATAATGTGCAGAACGTTGTTTGTATCACCATTTTCTTTTAAGAAAAATTAATATTTTATCAGTTTCTGAGGTGTAACTAATTTAGAATTAGCCTTCTTTTCGTTGCCAGATAAATTGTTCAAACAATCACCTAAAATAATAACTGCATTATTTCAGGTACTATGCCTACCGGCGGGATGGTGGGTTTGGTAATGGAGCGAGTTAAATTCTTGCCGCTGCTGACATCTTCATGCATGTTACTTGCAGTTTCCCTACCTTATCTCGTTGCTGTCACTTTGGAAAAAGTACATATGTTCCTGCCTTATATCAGGTAATTACAGTACTTTTCTAAATATATTTCAGATTTTCTTAAAAACATTTACTTTCACAAACTTCTTAAAATTCAGATTAAAGTACTGTCTTTTATATCCGATGGCAGATTTAGATACAAAATTACAAGTTAGGAAGAGTTTACTTAATAGACAGCCTACAGTTTACTTATTTTTTCAGACAGAGAAATAATCTGACAGTGCTATGCTGAGTATATTTTCCTTTTTCTGGAAGATTGTAAAATTTAAATAGCTTCTTGTCAAACCTACGATGTAACTATAGACAAAAATTATAGCTAAGTAACAACTGAAACTTAAGAAGGGTGTAAAAGATCCTTTATTATAAGTAAATAAGAACAGAAGACACACCTTATGCTTAAAACTCAGCCAACCACTTGTAACGAGATAATTTAAGTTAACAATAAGTCAGATGTAAAATTTTATTTCAAATACATTAGTAACAGAAAACTACACAATCAATTTAATGCGTAATTGGCTCAGAACTTAACCGGCGCGGAATTCACCTTACATCGGCAATTATAATGCAAGGCCGAAGACAAGAAATCTTATCTCAGACGGTGACCTAGTAACGTAGCCACGAGAGGCAGAAAACGTTCTATCTTTCAGTTAGAAAAAGCTAAACTAGAATACACGCGAACTAATTTTGCATTCTGGCTGGAAAACGGAATGGAAGAAGTGACAGTACGGATCCAAAACACAAAATAACTGGTTAATTAACGTAAAAGAGCCTTATATGGTCTTCGGAAATATGTGTTTAATGTTAATGTAAGCATTTGTATGTAAAATCGTGTATTATTGAAGAGAGATATAACTTTATTAAAATAAACTTTGAATTATGAGTTTCTCCTGTGGGAAAGCTATTCATAACTGCGATTCAGCAAAGATTTCTCGAAAAATGTTAAATTAAAAAAAAAAAAATACAACTTGCTCGGTTACGCATTATCAGGGTTTACCGTAATAAACCTTCAAGGTGAAAGCAAATAATGACTCAGAGGTGTTAAAACGGTATTTTTTATTTCTTTCTGAAAACATATGTTATTACTTAGTCACTATGCAAATTACAATGTTACAGAACCTCTCCTTTTATAAAAACGGCTTCTGTGCTACAATTCTCTTTTCAGCTGTGAATGCCAGAAATGAATTAGAAATTTCAGATATGCATTACAAAAAGTTAAATGTTCTCGCAATATGTGTAATCGTTTCTGAAATGTCTAAATAAGTAATTTTAGAAAACTATCTCCTCTTATTTTATCCATACTTTTAAATTTGAAAAATTTAAAAGATGTATTTTTAGTTTTCTAATTATATATCATATTTTAAAAATCTCTTCTGATCAAATTTTAATTCAAACGCAATTTTCTATCATGTAAAAATTACGATTATATACGTCTTAAAAAATTAAAGGATCAGTTTTTTATCTTGTTTTTTTAAAAAAAATATACATGAGATATAGATGCTTGTTTTTTAAACAAATTTCAGTGAATGTCTCTATGTAGTCATGCAAACGTAAACCTTTAGAAAAATTGGCATACAAAATCATTTAGTTTAAGAAAACAAATATAACCTCAAGCTTTTATTGATTTACAAATGCTTCAGCATGCCGAAGTAAAAAACTTAAAATTTGTTATTCTGACAATTTTATATAATATTAATATGCCATGTTGTCTCCCCAAACTACTAAACTATCTAAACATCTAGGTGACATTGAATTTAATAAAGTGATCTAGGAAACTCTCAGTTTGTCTTTTTCAATTTTCAAATAAGACAATATGTAGGAAAGGCCTTAACCGAATAGCAATAGGTTCTTCTTGGATCCAGGTTGGATAAACATGCCAGCACTTTCATATCTTCTAGTCAACCTTTAAAAAGGGGAATATATAAGGTATTTCTCCCGCCTTCCCAGTGTACCTCCGAGGTGTAGTGGTTCCGCACTCTGGGCCGTTAATCCAGAGGTCCGTGGTTCGATTCCCGGCGAAGGTGTTTGCTCATTTTTCATCTTGCCTGCTTCCAAAAATACCTAATGTCTCTACAACTTTACCTAGATTTCATTTTTGGATCTTAAGGCATTCGTTCTGGAGTCTGAAATACATTCTATCATGTTCTTCTTCTAAAATTTCCCTATCCTTTCTTTTTTGTAGTTTGCATAAATTTAATGCCCATCGCTAAGGATCTTTCTAATTAACTACTACCAAGGTTAATTGTATGAGGTGTTTAGTATGTTACGAATCCTTGTTTGTATACAAAGAATATCTGTATTCAAACTGACATTTTTTGATGAGATAAATTTTGGTCTATTATGTAAAATAAAAACGACTATCAGTTTCTCCCGCACATCTACTACGGATGTTTTACTCAAGTCTCTGCTTTTTATTTACTGGCTGATAAATTTATATGTACTGTATTGATCTCCGATGCTTCTAACTTTACTAAAGTATTTTCCAAATACATAATTTCTTCAGAGATTTACTGTCTGAAGGTTGACTTCGAGCGATATGTTTTCTTGCGAGTAGCTTTAAAGAACAGCTGTAGTAATTCTGGCTTAATTAAACTATTAGTATTGAGTACTACAAAAAAGGATACATATTTACAGTTACAAAGTTTCTAAAATATTGGGTACAGAGTTTTATGAAACCTACCTCAATACTGAGAGGAAAGCTTCTATAGGTATAAAATGTAACTTTCCCTGTGGTCACCGTAGAGCAAAATGTTCGATTAATAAAATGCTCATCAAGCTTTAATAAGTTAAAAACAAATAGTTACCTATCTTCATCAAGGACGTTCGCAGAGATACGCATAGTTAAATATTTTCATAGATCAGTTATAAATTCAATAAAATACTATTGCGCACTAAGCCAGCGTTTCCCAAAGTGTGGGTCGCGACCCGGCACTGGGTCGCAGAAAACTTCAGCTGGGTCGTGGCAAAAATTGTAAAAACAAAAAACAAAACAAAACAAAAAAATCTATAACATTTTGCTCTAAATTTAATATTTTTCGAAACTTTTTCAAGTACTGCAGGTAGCAACTCTTTACCGCCGTTTCCTACCAGACCGTTTAAATTCGGGTGCTCTGATTGGCTGATTTCCGATTCGTCATTTAGTGCCTTCTCCGGTACATGCGCCGTAAACTCACGTGTATCAAAACAAGGTTATGCTTTAATTTTGTTACCTATTTTATTTGACAATAGTTATTATTACCTATTATTTAAAATATACACAGATTTAAATGATGATGATCAACCAAGCACAAGCAAAGCTGAACATCATGATCGTGAAGAAACAGTGCCTAAAGCACCTAAATCAGATATACAGTGCCAAAATAAGTGTAAAGCTACTTGGAATCGAAACTATTGTGACGAATATTTACGTTTTGAGTTCAAACAAACGGCAGTCAAATTAATTTGCCACTATGTGTTATTTGCAATGAGCAACTTTTAAATGAAAGTACGAAACCGTTAAAGTTGAAAAGGAATTTAAACACACTCCATTCTGAGTACTCTGATAAGCCAATTAACTTTTCTACCGATAAGAAAAATGAATTGATTGCTGCTAAAAAATACACTCTTACCTCACCAGTCAAATAAAAACCTCACTTTGACATTTTTTTGAAATTTCCAAATTAATAGCTGAAACTGGGTATCCTCATAGTGCTGGAGAAAAATTAATACTTCCCTCTTTGAAAATTGTCGCAAATAATTTATGCGGAATAAAGGAAAAATATTTATTTTCAGCGATACCATTATCAAATAATACAGTTAAACGGAGAATTGATGATCGCGCGAAACATTTAGAAGAAGAACTAGTTGCTCAAGTAAAAAAGAGCAAGTTTTATTTCTTGCAAATAGATGAAATCACAGATATCGAGGATAATGCAAATGTAATGTGTTTTATCAGATATATTGACGAAGACACCATACAAGAAAATTTTTGTTTTGTAAAAGGCTACCGACAAGAACGACCTCAGATGAAATTTTTAAGGCTACCAATTATTTTGTCACTAGTCACGGTATTGATTGGATGAAGTGTGTTGGGCTAAGTAGCGACGGAGCACGTGCAATGGCAGGCTGTCATAAAGGTTTGTTTAAACAAATTCAAGAATTAGCAATTAATTGTGTATGAGTGCACTATAGTATCCATAAACAAGCGTTGGCGGTAAAATGAATACCTTTAAATTTAAACATGACTTTGGAAGAATGTGTCAAGTTTGTAAACTACATAAAGTCTCGTCCATTAAATAGCAGACTTTTAATAGAATTATGCAAGGAAATGGGGAATGATCATAAACACCACCTTTTGTATTGTAATTCACGATGGCTTTCAAAAGAAAACGTTTGAGCTAAAAGACGAAGCCTTGGTATTTCTGAATGAACATCCACCATCTGAAAAAGATGCTATTTTTTCCATTTAAGGATAGATCCCACGATTTCAAGTGGTTAATAAAAGCAGCTTTTTTGCGCGACATGCACAAATTTGTGATTTATGCTACATTCAATGAATTGAATTTAAATTTGCAAGGCTTTAGTTTAAATATTTTCAAAGTATCGGAAAAAGTCGCTGCAATAATTAAAAAAATGACTCTGTGGAAACAACGACTTTCAAAAGGAAATTTTAAATCTTTTGAAACATTACATAAATTTATTGAAACCCATTCAAACTACGATGAAGAAGATTTAAATCTTGAAACACTATCAGTTTCAATTCAAGAACATCTTTTGGAGCTAATAAATAGTTTTAAAGACTATTTTACGGATATTCCTTCAAATAATATGTGGATTAAAGATAATTTTTCTGTCGATATTGAAAAGGAAGAATCTTAGTGAACAAAAAGTTGACAATTTAATTGAAATTTCATGCGACACCGATCTTAAAAAAGTGTTTGAAACTGTACCACTAATTAATTTTTGGTTTCGCTGTCAAAAGGAATATCCAAGCGTAAGCGAAAAAGCGATACAATTTTTAATGCCTTTTGTCACCACTTATACGTGTGAAAATGCGTTATCAGCCTTGGTGTACTTAAAAAATAAGTATTGGATGTCGAACAGATTGGATGTCGAACAGATTGGATGTCGAACCTAATTTGAGAATAAAATTAACATCATTAAGTCCTAATTTGAAATTACTATGTGATGAAAAACAACATCATCCTTCGCACTAAGGTCAAAATATGTAAAACAAAATTTAATTTATTTACTTTAAGTTTTAAATGAAGATAATGGATTGTCTTTAATTACTTATGTTTTTGTTATATAATTATTTTGCAATTTTTGTGTATGAAATAAACAAACAAATAACTTGAATTTTGATTTTTATTAAAAAATAAAATTTGTTTTGTAAATAAATGTTTTTTTATAAGGTGGGTCGCGAAAAAATTTAAAATCTCGTATCGGGCGGCGGTCAAAAAAGTTTGGGAAATGCTGCACTAAGCCATATTGTAGGGAAATTGTTCTTTTCGGCCAAGCACGTCGTCGGTCAGTGGATAAGACGTCGGATTCGGGAATCGAAGGTCCCGAGCTCAAAATCCATCAAAGGCATATCATTTAAAGTTTTTTGCATGCAGGTAGGAAGTAAGATGGAGTGGTCCTAACAGATTTCCCCCATACTCTGCTCTGAAGCACTGGCGATCTCTACGTGGTGACCAAAACATTGAGTAATTTACCATTAAGTTCAATGGGTTTCGAAACGATCGGATGTAAATATATTGTAATTACGTCATAAATAAATAAATGTATATATTTTCTTTTTCTACAGTACTTCAGAGTCCTACGTATATGAGAAGAATACATTTTTAAACAACATTTCATTATGAACGGAATTAAATGCTATACTTTTCACAGAACAGCTTGCTCAGAATGGTTTAATTTGAAAAAAATATTTTCACAAGTTTCCGTTAATTACATTAGAAAAAAAATGTTAAGGTAATTCGATTTTATTCGGTTAAGGATTACTAAAATTTATAAGGTATTTCTCCCGCTTTCCTAGCGTGCCTTCGTGGTGTAGTGGTTCTCCACGTTGGGCCGGTATCCACAGGTCCGTGGTTCGATTCGCGGCGAAGGCATTTGATATTTTTCATCTCTCCGGCCTCAAAATAACCTAATGTCTCTACAACTTAAGATCAAAGTTAATTGTGTTATTAATATTAAAATTATGCATTATTTCTTTTCTATTTATGGAGCTTCTTCCTAAAATACTTTCTCAAATATGACATATTTTATCTTCTAAGGCATCTTTTAAATGAAAAACTAAAAGTCATTTTATAATTAATGCTCTATTCGGTCCATTTCAAATTAGAGCACCTTTTATTTTAATAGCGAAATACTTTAAATAGTGCTTAACTTTCTTTGAATATTTCTGAAAGGGAATAAAATAAGGATTTTTTTTTTTAAATATCATTTAAAACTTCTAACTGAGTTATAAAATGTAAGAGGAAAATTCTTTTAATTATACTTATCAGATTTTTTTTACCCCTAATTTCAACAATACGTATTCCAAATTTCTTCTTTATTACTTACTTATGTACGCATCTCATAGAATTTGCTTCACAGTACCTTTTAACAGATTGCTTTCCAGTACGAACAATTCTTGCTTAAATAGTTTTATAACGTATTTGTCAACAAGATTTCAAGTTATGTTTACAATTCAATGCTAAGTTTATTATATGCTTAGATAATATTTATAATCATTATAAATGTAAATACATTTAATAATTAGATTTCTTTACAGTAACTTTCACTTGTTTGTGAATTAATAAATCCTTCATTTCAAACACATTTATATATAAATAATTTAACATTTATTTATAAATAATTTAATAAATATTTACGCATTTTGTTAAAGGCAGATACATGCTTTTTTCAAGTACATGCATAAATACCCATATATATATTTCATATTTTTCATTTCAGGCATGTGCAAATCTTTAATTTCTGTGCATTCACTACATTTTTCGAGTAAAATAACTTACACTAATTTAACATATATCCGAAAGTTTTACATAAGAAATATGTATAAATGTAATTTGACTGAAAATTACATGCATTATTTTTAATACCCACTCGAAGGTAAGTTTTTCTTCAAAATTCCTCCACGATGGCATCTCTCCCTTTAGGCAGATAGCCCTTGCATGCCTTAATCTATTTAATAAAAACTTAACCTGACCTATGTGCCTAATTACAAATATTTTAACATGCATAATTTTATATTTACATTTAGCCATCAAATTTCAAACTTTTGACTTAAAACACGTTTTAGAATACATTCATCATCAAATTCAAATCTTCTAGTAAATATATTGTTACGAATTTGGTATTTAAAAAGCTAATGTTAGTTCAATTACAAATTAAATGGTTTTATTTCTCGCGCAGTGCAGCGCGTGACGAATATTAAAAGAAAGCTAAGCCGGAAAATTAAAAATACAAGAGCGCGTGCATTAAATAAATAAATATCTCTTTTTGATTTCGAGAAAGTACTGGAAAATTCTAGCGCGTGATTTTAAAATCTTATAAAAGGAGGAAAACATCTCAGTTTGTAGTAGTTGCTTAATTTGTTGTTGTTTAGAAAACTACTGTTGTTGATTGTAGCGAATTCGCGGATTAGCGTTCTTTAGCTGTTTTGAATTACGTTCTATTGGACATTTGAGTAGTTAAAAGAAAACTACTGTGAGATATTGTAATACTGCGTGATAATTTGAGAAAATTTAAGCATTTTGGTTGTGATAATAATAAATTTTTGTTCATTTTTCATCGGACTTGTGCATTCATTTAGTAACGAATCCGTACGCACGCAACAATTTTTGGTGTCAGAAGTGGGATTTGAATGCCAATCACAAGAGCGATGGAAGAACAGTTAAAACAATTCATGGTAGCCTTTGCTTCATTTAAAGAAGAAATGAAAGACTCTGTTAAAGAAGAAATTAGGTCCGTTAAAGAAGAAATGAAGTTGGGCCAGGAATCTGTTAAGGACGAAATGAAAGCCGTTCAAGCAGGTCAAGAAGAAATGAAAAGAGAGATTACCTGCATAATAGAAAATAAATTTGAAGCTATGGAAGGCAGAATTGACACAGTTGAAAATAAAGTTGGACTAATTGAAGAAAGAGTTTCTTCGGTGAAAGAAGAAATAGAAGAAAGAGTTTCTTCTGTAAAAGAACATATAGAAGGGAGAGTTTCTGCTGTGGAGGAACGAATTGAAGGAAGAGTTTGTGCCGTCCAACACAAAATCGAACAACAAATTGATGAGAGAGTTTCTGCAGTTGCCAAAGAAATGGATACTTTAAAGAAATTCGTAGCGTTGGCAGGGAGCAGGAGTGATGATTTTAAATTCTTACCAATGCCTGCTCGTCCACCTCTGAAGCTATCCACATATGATGGGAAGACCTCCTGGCAGGTGTATAAGACACAATTTTCTATCGTGGCGGATGCGAATGGATGGGATTCCCAATCTAAGGCCTGTCATCTCGCCGCTTCTCTAAGAGCCGACGCAGCGGATATCCTTCAGACTCTTCCCGAAAACAAAAGGTTAGATTTCGAAGCTCTGTCCGGCGCCTTGGAGTTGCGCTTTGGGGAGAAGTGTTTAAAAGACTACAGCAGGCTCCAATTAAAATCTCGTCAACAGAAGCCTACCGAAACACTTCAGGAGCTCGCCGCGGATGTTGAAAGGCTGTCCCATCTCGCCTTTTCGGAATGCCCGACAGAAACAAGGGAAATCCTGTCCTTGCAATACTTTATCGACGGCATCCGAGATACTGAAATACAGAAAGATCTACGAATGGCGGATGTAAAAGATTTAAAAAGTGCTCTAGTGTACGCCATGAAATTTGAGGCAGCCCAGCAAGCCACTCGTCGAGACCGCCACCCAGTCAGAGCTGCTCAAGTCCAGGAGCCAGGGGATCAAGTCACCGCTCGACTTGACGATTTATCTAGACAACTGAACGCCTTGAGACGGAATATTGGTGAGAAGAAACCGACCGTTAAGTGCTGGAACTGCGGTGCTGAAGGACACATACGACGAAACTGCAAAACACCCCAGGGTACTGATGTTAAGACCGCTTCTAACAAGCAGCAGGGAAACTAATTAGTGGCCATCTCGCGGAACGGAGGTTGCCAAATAATGAAAAGCCCCCGTTTAAAGCGCTTCAGATTTCTGCAATGAGAGGCGGCAGTAATGGACTTTTCATAATAGGACATATTAATAGAGTTCCGTGCAATATGACTATAGATACAGGAGCCAACGTCACCATCATCCAAAAAGATTTGGCTGAGCAACTAGGAAACAAACTTATCTGGACGCCGCCCTGCGTTACCCTCCAGACTGTGTCCGGTGAGAAGATCGACATCGACGGAAAAGCAAATGTTAACATCACGTTTGGAAGTGCCGCTTACCATCACACGGCATATGTAGCAGAGATCACTGATTCTTGCATACTCGGATTGGACTTTCTAAGGAAATACAATTTTTCCTTGGATTTTAAAAATAACGAATTGCATTCTACATCTGAGGACATAGCGTTATTTCTCGTTAATGATGAAGAAGTTAAATCTGTCCATAAAATCATAGCACAAGACTATATCACAATACCGGCAAGAACATAAATTTTACTTCCTGGATCCATAGCCGAAAATAGAAATTTCCGCTACGGCATCATAGAATATCCCAATAACTGTAATATCCCAAAAGGAGTACTAGTAGCCTCAACACTCGTCGACCTATCCAGAACGGTTATCCCGGTGAGAGTCGCCAATGTAACTGAAAAGTCGAGAGTTATTAAGAAAGGTGTAGTGGTTGCAACATGTACTCCAGTAACCAGCGTTGAAAGAAAGAGTAACATCCCAGAATCCGTGTCCTCAGAGAGCATTACATCGGAGTTATTGCAGAATGCACAATTAAACGATAAAGAGAAAAATGCTGCCGATCGCGTCATTAAAGATCTTCAAGTTGTTTTCTCCCGCTCGTCTTCTGACGTGGGTCGAACTAGTTTGACACAACATAGAATAGATACTGGCGATCATCCCCCGATCAAGCAACATCCAAGACGTCTACCGTTTGCTAAACAGGAAGAGGTGCGAACACTGTTAAAAGATGTGGAAGAAGGCGATGTCATCGAGCCTTCAGCGAGTCCATGGGCATCTCCCATCGTTCTCGTCAGAAAGAAAGACGGCTCAACAAGATTTTGCGTTGACTATCGCCGGTTGAATGAGGTTACGAAGAAAGACAGTTACCCTCTTCCTAGAATTGATGACATTCCAGACACTCTTTCTGGAAGCAAGTGGTTCTCAACACTTGATTTAAAGAGTGGGTATTGGCAGGTAGAAATCCATCCTGATGACCGAGAAAAGACGGCATTTACTACGGACAAGGACTTTGGCAGTTCAAAGTGATGCCGTTTGAACTGTGTAATGCGCCGGCAACATTCGAACGTCTTATGGAGACTGTTTTGAAAGGCCTTTCCTACGAAGCCTGTCTGATATACCTGGACGATATCATCATCATCGGAAAGAGCTTTGAAGAGCATCTAGAAAATCTTAGAAAGGTGCTTCAGAAACTGAAAGAGGCCAATCTGAAGCTGACTCCCGCTAAATGCAAATTGTTTCGAAAGGAAGTGACTTACCTGGGACATGTCATCTCCGCAAAAGGTGTGCGCACGGACCCTGAAAAGGTATCAGCGGTTAAATCCTGGACGCGTCCCGAAAATGTCCATCAGCTGAGAAGCTTCCTAGGGCTTTGCACCTACTATAGGAGATTCGTGAAGAACTTTTCTTCCATCGCAAGACCACTTCACAAGCTGACGGAGAGCAAGCAAAGATTCTTGTGGACAAAGGAATGCGAGGATGCATTTAACAACTTAAAGGAAGCTTTAACATCTGCTCCAATCCTGACGTATCCTCAGCTCGACAGACCATTTATTCTCGACACCGACGCGAGCAATGAAAGTGTCGGTGCTGTTTTGTCCCAAGAAATAGACGGCCAAGAACGTGTAGTAGCTTACTGGAGTAAGTGCCTGTCTAAACCGGAGATGAATTACTGTGTCACAAGGAAAGAGTTGCTCGCCATAGTCAAAGCTGTAGAACATTTCCATCATTATCTATACGGGAGAAAATTCCTCCTCCGCACGGACCATGCCTCATTGGCCTGGCTTTTAAATTTCAAAAATCCTGAGGGTCAAATAGCCAGGTGGATACAGAGACTCCAAGAATATGACATCACTATCCGTCATCGTAAGGGATCATCACACGGAAACGCCGACGCCCTGTCTAGAAGACCTTGCCAAGAAAGCTGCCGATATTGTTCCAGGGTGGAAGCGAAATACGAGCTGCTGACTCCGGTCGCAAGACAAATTACAACATCAACATCGGCTGATCGAGACCCGTGGAGTGATGATGAAGTCAGGAAAGACCAGCTGGAAGACGGCGACATTAAACCCATACTTGATTTAATAGAGTCATCAAACAGAAAACCTACATGGCAGGACATTTCTATCTGTAGTCCTACAACAAAACAATACTGGGCACTCTGGGATTCACTTCACATTCGAAACGGCGTCTTATACCGGAAATTCGAGTCGGATGATGGGAAGACGTTCCGATGGCAACTGATACTTCCAAGATCCCGGATTCCTGATGTCCTCAAAGAAGTACATAACAGCCCTACAGGAGGTCACTTTGGAATTATGAAGACCTTACAGAGAGTTCGTGAGCGCTTTTACTGGAATAATGCAAAGAATGACGTGCAAAAGTGGTGCCGATCTTGCGATGCCTGTGCAGGTCGGAAAGGACCGAGGAAACGCAGCCGAGGCAGACTGCAACGTTACAACGTAGGTGCGCCTTTTGAACGTATCGCCTTTGACATCCTGGGACCTCTGCCACGAACTGCTGATGGCAACAAATACATACTCGTTGTCATTGATTACTTCACCAAGTGGCCTGAAGCTTATCCTATTCCTGATCAAGAGGCAGTCACAGTAGCTGAGGTAATGATACAGCACTGGATTTCCAGGTTCGGAGTGCCTCTTCAGTTACATTCCGATAAGGGAAGGAATTTTGCCTCGGCAGTAATCAAAGAACTATGCAAACTACTCGGCATTGACAAAACTCAAACGACGCCATTGCATCCCCAGTCGGACGGCATGGTAGAGAGGTTCAATCGAACCATCCTTAATAACCTCTCATTAGTGGTTTCCAGAAACCAACAGGACTGGGACAAGAAATTACCACTCTTTTTACTGGCTTACCGCAGTGCTGTCCACGAGACTACCGGCTATTCTCCATCACAGATGCTCTTCGGTCGTGACCTTCGTCTGCCTTGTGATCTATTGTTTGGCCGCCCTCCGGATGCTTCTTCATCGTCTGAGGAATATATTCAAGATCTCCAGGCCCGGTTTGAAGTGATGCACCGTTCTGCACGAAAGCGAGTCAACTTGGCGACGGAGAAAGTGAAGACCAGATACGACACGAGAGCTACTAGACATAGATCCAACAAAGGAGACAAGATATGGTTGTGGAACCCGATTCAACGAAAAGGACTGAGTCCTAAATTACAGTCACCTTCGAATGATCCGTATACAGTGCTGAACAGACTGAATGACGTCATGGTTCGGATTCGTAAGTCTTCGAACTCTAAACGTAAAGTCGTTCATTACGACAGGTTAACTCATTACTATGGCCATAGTACATAATGTAAATAATTGTAAATAGTGTAAGACCATGGTCCTTTTTGTTTATAAATGTGTATTTGATTTGATTTGTATTTAGTATTTGATTTGTATATAGTATTTGATTTGTATTTAGTATTTGTTTTGTATTTAGTATTTGATAGCATTTGATTTGTTTAAGTTAGTTATTGCATTTATTGTTTATGTTGTTTGATACTGTGATGTAATGTTTATGCCTCAGTTGCATTTATGCCACAGTTGTAAGTTTAGCTTCCTGTCCAGGGATTGTACTGCCCGGGACGTGCAGTCCTTGGGAAGGGGGCAGTGTTACGAATTTGGTATTTAAAAAGCTAATGTTAGTTCAATTACAAATTAAATGGTTTTATTTCTCGCGCAGTGCAGCGCGTGACGAATATTAAAAGAAAGCTAAGCCGGAAAATTGAAAATACAAGAGCGCGTGCATTAAATAAATAAATATCTCTTTTTGATTTCGAGAAAGTACTGGAAAATTCTAGCGCGTGATTTTAAAATCTTATAAAAGGAGGAAAACATCTCAGTTTGTAGTAGTTGCTTAATTTGTTGTTGTTTAGAAAACTACTGTTGTTGATTGTAGCGAATTCGCGGATTAGCGTTCTTTAGCTGTTTTGAATTACGTTCTATTGGACATTTGAGTAGTTAAAAGAAAACTACTGTGAGATATTGTAATACTGCGTGATAATTTGAGAAAATTTAAGCATTTTGGTTGTGATAATAATAAATTTTTGTTCATTTTTATCGGACTTGTGCATTCATTTAGTAACGAATCCGTACGCACGCAACAATATTTTGGCAGAGCACTCAATACCTCTTTCATCGATTTTACACAGTTTAATAATTCTTTGATAATATAATAAATAATAATAACTAAGTAAAACGTGTAAGCCCGAAGTGATTATTTTTCAGATATATAAAAATAAAATGATGAGTTTAAAATGAGCAACAGTAAAACCTCTCCTCTATAAAATTTTAAAAATTACATGTTACAATAATATGCAGATGTGAATAAAAATTATTTTATTTAAAACATTTTGGCGTTTGGAACATAAAATAAAAGTAGCGAATACTCTATCAAGGGTATCGAAAGGTGTATACAATTTTAAAGGTACTGTAAGGTATTTTTCATTCTTTAAGCATAACATTTTTGCTAAAATCTATATTTTCGTAGCTCAACAGCTTAGTATTTTATAAAACAAATTCATAATCAAAATCGTTATTGTTAGTTATCGAAAAATAACCAAGATGTGATTTTTGCGTAAATGCCACTAAACTATACAAATTGCTATTATCCATCCCACTATGAATGTTTCTTTCATGTGAAAGTGTCCCTTTTTTGATTTGTATGGAACTGTCGTGTGTCGAAATACTATCAGAACACTGTCAAGCGAGCTTCTGAATGTAAACAAAAAACACCCCATCTGGTGACCGAAGCTTCGAAGCAGTGCTTCACTTCTAGTGCCGGTTTAGCCACTCCTTCCTTTCTTACCTCCATGGTTTTTTGTTTAATTTTGTTTCCTGTTAATATATTTCCTTTATCTTTCATTTATTGGAGAATGTTCTTCCTTTTATAGAGCGTTCCAAGTCTAGAATGTTCCAGCTCGTTCATCAATTGTATATAGGTGGTTACTTATTCAGTTACATACTTATAAAGTCTTGAGTTCAGACTTGAGTACTTTCATCTTCATTTTTACGATTACTTCATCTACTCGTAAATGTTTATAGGGCTGCCCAAAGTTTCTTAAAGCTTCGGGACAAATTGGATTTGAAAAATATGTTTTCCGGAAACTTCCATAATGTCGGCAATGAGGAGAAATGCGCCAAGTGTCGACTTTCACCGTCAGTGGTCATCAGGAGGGTTTCTACCGATATCTCAGTTTAGAATCAAGCTGTCTTGAGAATTCAATACTCGATGGATTTAGAATTGCAAATTATACAGCATAATACATGGGATATATACTTAGAAACAAAATGAATGGTCACAGATTCAATTAAACTAAAATAATTTCATAAAACGCACCAAACAAATAAATAAAAACAATCTATAACATCACTGAAACAGATGAAAACTTAATCAAACGAACACAAGTGTTTGCATATAAATTTGCACCAGTATGCTCTTTTACTCCAATGCTGTACTCAAGAATATTCAGTTTTGCTTTGTGATAGGCAATGATATGTGATCTAAGTCATTAAATTCATTCTCGATTTTTGAGAAATCTCCACATAAAATGATGTGGAGCTTTTTATATTAGAATATAATGTATATTTTGCTAATAAAAATTTTGATCCACCAGTGCCATGCAAAAATTTATATCTCATATTTACAGATCTCTCCCATACTTTGCTATTGCGATTACTTTTTAGTTTTTTAACCTTACTTTGAAAATAGGGTTATAAGGTATTTTCTCCCTCCTTTCTGTAATGTAACGGTAGCACACTTGGCTCGTATTCGAGAGGTCCATGTTCGAGTCCAGGCGAGGGCATTGCTCATTTTTTCTGTCTCCAGCTTCAAAAATCCTAATGTCTGTACAGTGGCCCCCGAACTAAAAGGTGGTGGATGATGATTCTTCACCACCAGGATTTTGGTGACTGGGTTCCCTAATCCCCAGTCGCCCTTTAAAAGGGGGAGTATATAAGGTTATTATTGTTGTTGCAAGGGGTGAAGCCATTGGTCCGCTAGACCGAAACAGGTTAAGCCATCAGGCCATAACAGGGGCCAACAGGTATATCTGTAAAAAGTATATAAGGTTTTTGCCTCCTTTCTGCATGCTCTAGTGGTATAATAGTAGAACGCTCGGCGCGTATTCGAGAGGACCAGATTCAAGTCCCGGCGAGAGCATTTCTCATTTTCCATGTCTGCTGGTTTAAAAATCCTAAAGGCTCTACAGGGTAGCTAGAAGCATACGTCTAGGGTCAACATTTGAAGAAATAAAGCTTTTCTATCCACCTTTTTTTAATACTCTGCGCAAAGCTAATTTCAGAACACCAAGAAAGCGGAAGAGATCAGTTTCCACTTGCTTACAATGTATTTCTTTATGTCGGGTACTGTCTTTGAAATCGCTGTCGCATTTGGATATTTTTTGCCATTTATTTCAATTAGTGATCGCCCCTTGTAGAGTTATTTAGAATTTCTGAAAGCAGGAAACGTGCGAAATTAATTACTTCATGTCTAACCGAATATGCTACAACTTACATCGTGAAAGCATGAAGTAAAGAGAGTGAAAGTATGAATCTTTTTTTGTTTATCTTTGTGCGAAACATTTCCCGCTCTTTAGATCTCTGTTTTAATTCCAAAAGGGGACAAGAGATTATAACTGGATTTCGTGTAGAAATATTAAAAAAGAAATAAAAAAGATTCTTACATGATTGCTGTCACAAATTAGATGCCAAGTGAAGCAATCAAAGTCCGTTTATTGATTGATTTTTTTTAAAATATGAGCTAATACAAAAATTATGTAAAATTATTTAAATAACTTTAACACTGGTTTGTTCATTGTTACTATGTATTATCCTTACCTGATTTCTAATACTTAAGTATTTTTCTTAAAGTATGTCTATAAAATACTATTGGGGTAAAGTACAATATCGCTTGTACTTTATGCTGCGCTTTCAAGCTAATTTTGCCTTGAGTTTAGTTGGTATAAGTACTTAATGATGTAGCCCGATAGACGTGGAAACCATATCCCAATCTACATGAATGAATGAAATGTGTTGTGTCATCAGTGTTTGAGCATTGTCTCTTTTTTGAATCGTGTTTTAAAACTTTGAGCCTTCTTTTGCGTCTGTCGACCATATAGTCAATTTGTTATCAATTTGCAGATTCATGGTGCAAGGTGAGTGAATTCTAAATGTTTTGGATATTTGTTATAATTTAGTGGTTTTTAATGAGTGTTGTAAAAATGCTTGTTTCTGATAAAAAGGTAGGCTATCGAGATTTAATTTATATTGTTCAGTTGGCTTCAACAGCTGATCTGCTTCTCCAGAAAATTGTGATGAAATTTTATATAGTAGTTTGAGTAAGTATTTAATTTAATGCTTTGTATGTAAATATACCTTGCAATAAACAGAAAAAATAAGTTCCACGCCAAATTTTTTTTGGAGAATCTTTTGTCTCAATTTATATTTGGCGGAGCGTGAGATCTAGTAGTTATTTATACATTAACCCTTCAAAAGCTCAATAAGCAAGGAGCACGGCCTTCTTTTTCATTTTAAAGTGAATTATAATTTACCGATTATAGCAGAAGGTTTGGTTCATTCATTAAAGAAGTTTCACTTTTTTAACTCGTCAGTGATTTGACAACGCATTTCATTGGGAAATAATGTTTATCAATCCATAAAAGCGCGAATGAACTAACAGCAGTTCAAAACTTCCTAACAGGAGTATCCCTTTTGAACTAACAGGAGTTCAAAACTGAACTATTAGCTGAAATAAAAACAAATACCAAACAGAATTACAAGTTCGATAAATAAGTAAATAAACGATAAAAAATTTATAATTTGTGCCTCTCTTATTTGCATTAGCATAGCAAAATTATTAGTCGCGTATCAGTTCATTTTATGTATTCATTTTCTTTTAGAGCTTTTCGCAGTGTTTCCTAATATCTTTAATTAATATTTCAGTCATGCTGCTGCTTTTCCACCCGAGTCTGCATTTCTTAGTATATTTATGGCAATTGGGACATTTTTTGGTAAGTAATTTTGTATTTCTCTAAGTCTATAATTTTAACAATATAAAATAGAATCTTCATTTGCCTCGTTTATGATCTTGAATTTCATTAAAATGAGAAAGTATTTTATGTCTTTTCCAAGCTGCGGAACTCCTGTTTTAAATACTTTCATTAATATTCCTTAACTTAATAACTTTAGTTAATATTTCTTATATTTAAAAATTAAACTATACTTCTGATTTTGTAAAAATTAAGGGATTTTCGATTTTCATTTCCTTAAAAGAGAAAATTAATTCTTAAACGACATATATAATTATTTAATCATTTATTTATTCTTGTGAATATTTAGCGTCTATTTGAAATTTATAACGATAATTGTCAAAACGTATTGTCCTCAAAGAATTTCTCTAAAGGTGATAGTACATGACGTTAAAAATACCTATGAAAACTACCGCAGAGAAGAATTTTCTGAATGCATTTCTTGTAAAGAAATTATAAGCTCACCAAACTTTCCTGATTTAAGATTTAACTAGAAGCATGTGAATGCAAGTGCATTTGGTTCAATGTAGAAAATAAAATATTTAACCTATTGAAAACTTAAAAACATATTTATACCTTATTTTATTAAAAACATCTAATTTATTGCTTTGCAATAAGTGCGTTGTATGCACTATTAACCTACATTTTTAAGTTTTTTTTCATGTGTGTGTGAGTGTTTAATTTCAACGTTATAAAACGTCGTTACTTTGATGATAAGACAAAGTGAGATGTTTTGTATGCACGCTTTTATTGCCTGACCTTCGGCGAGATTTATATTCGTTTACAAATTCCAAAAGCATTCCGGTTGTTAAAACTGTTGAGTAAAGAATGTGATATCAAGGAAACCGGTTGCTTAAGAGAAGAGTTTTTATTGCGAAAGTTTGCTTTATGTAATACCTGTATTACTTTAAGAAGAAAAGGTTTCTAGAATCTTGTTGACAAAATCAAATGAAGCTTAATATTTTCCCCTCCACAACTCATTATCTCCTTTGCTTGGAATTTCACCAGGCGCTGTGAGCATATGAAAAAAGCGACGTGGAATATTATCGATTTTAGATAAGTAACCGAATTACCGTATTGGTCGAATATTGGACAGTCTTGCAAGTAAGATGATCCAATATTTTTCAAGGTGTTTCTTTCTTTGAGCGTGAAGGTGCTTGTGCCTCTGGATACTGAATTTCAGGCCGACTACTTTCGCGTGACGACGATTACTGATATTTTTTAAGTTCGTCTGTTTTGAATCTTTGCTACTATAGTACTTCTCCAACACTAAGTATGCTTTAGGTCAGAGAACCCATTAGTGTTCCCCTGAACCTCCTCAGAAAATCCATCGTCATCCATTTAGAGCGTTTGTAGGGTTCCTGACTCCTTTTGTCTAAGATGAACTATGTAGTGACTTATCGCTGAATTCAGAACAACTAAAACGTAGACTCGAGAAGGTTTAAAATACCCTTTTATTCACTCAAACAAGAATAAGAATCGGCCCCTTCTCGGGCTTACAGGAAGCCTCTACTTGGGCTTTAACTCAGAATAAGAAATAAGAAACTAAACTATAATTAACTAAAACGAGACTTACCGAAGCGAAACACAATTATCTAACGCAGTTGGCCTTTAACTTAAACTAGCCGGCGAATAAGGCACGTAATATGCCGCCGAGCGTTAGAGCTTCAAGATTGACTTAGCCAGAAGGCAAACACGCGCTACTAAGGACTCTTAGCTCTCTCTATCGAAGTTAGTTGAACCTTCCTTAAATACTTCTTCTAATTCATTTGCATTCAACGCGATTCTAAAAACTCATTCTGGTATCATCGCGAATTTTGTAAAATTTAAATGGTATCACAATGAGTTTCGCAAATACGATGAAAAAAGTGTTTCTCTAGTGCTTTTGAAAACGTTTCGAAGGATACGATAGCTGCAATTCACGATAGCTGCAAAATCTGAATAAGACAACTAGGTCTTGGCTAAACAAAAATGGTACTCAAGGCGGAGGCAAATGGGAGTTCCATAAATGGATCACTAAAATAATTTTTAAATGCCCAAGCTCTGACTCTGACAGTCAATTAAATACAGTTTCCTTGAGGATAATGTCGAAATATATTCATTTAACAAATTTTGCTGCATTCATTTCTTCTGTCAGTCTCACTACAACAACGTCAGTATTAAAGTAACCGAAGGTAAAATTTCATAAATTATTATATCGAAGCAAAATACCAGCTGGGCTGTTTTATGTGAGAAAAATAACTGAATTAAGAATCAACAACATAGAAAGAGATCTAAAGTCAGATTCCGTTGTAATCGAAGGGTCTTCTGCAAGGTAACTTCTAAAATTCCAAAACGGGAAAGTACCGTTTTATACTTACACACTCAGGGACGAACAAAATGCTAAAGCAGTCATCAAGAAATATTTCCAGAATGATACTAATCATTACCAAATGATACGAATCCAAACTACGTCGCATGCGAACTGAAAGAACTTGGCTTTTCAGTCATTATCTTTAAGAAGTTCACACGTCTGCTTGGACAAGAAAGTGTAAATATTCCAGTTTTCGTGCCTAAACTTCATCAAACAGAAGAAGCGAAAGAAATCTTCAAAGTGTAAGAGACAGCTTTACGAATAACTGAGCTGTAAGAGACACTAAGCTGTAAGTCTTTACTAAGCTGTAAGAGACAGCTTTACGAATATTCACAGTATAGCTAATTACAACAAAATTCCCTGCCTTGTGCTATATTTTGTCTATATATAGTATTACTTAAAAGACGCCGGTAGAGGGGGCAGAATTTAGTAGATGTTATATGTACGTAATTGTGTTAATAAATCAAAATAGGAAAATAAAGTTTGGTGAATGACTACAATCTGCACACTCAATCTAGTAACAACTAATATTTCTGTGAGCAGAAAATCATGAAACAATTAACTGTCCAAACAAGAGCGATATCAAACAAGCTTCCAGATGGACTCTCTGTTCTAAATAACATCTTTCAAATAATTATCCGAAAAAGAACATAAAAATATTCAAGCTGAAAAGCTTAAAAATCAACTTCTTTCAGAGGAGAATTTATCTAGATTCATAGTGCATTGTTAGACAACTCTTCATGGCGCATCGCTAGACAGTTCTTCCAGTTCTGCTTGGAAGAACAAACCTGAAACAAGAAAAAAAAGTGAAGCTTTCTGAAGTGATCAAATCGATTGCTTCTTCTGCAAAATCTTTCATGATAACTTTTCTCTGGATTGGGTGTACCACGTCAGGTGACACATGGTGACACATGACATCTCTCACTGATTTCCATTTTATGAACTTACTTTGCATGATTGCCGACTGATGGGCCAACTGATGGCGAAATTATTTTTATGATTACACTGATCACGATTTTCAATTATTTTCGCTGATTTCCTTTGTTAATGAATTTTATACTCATGTGCTTATTATTTCATTTCAATATGCTTTTGGCGTGATTTTGTACGTATGTGTGCCAAAAGCCAGATAAGCAACAATTCATACAGAAAATAAGTATGAAAGTATTTGCTACGTGAGTTCTTCTATGAAACGTGAGTTTTTCTCATGAAAGATTTGATAGTAGAAAGGGAGGCAGCTATCGTAAGGGTTACCAGGCTGGGTCAAACTTCAACACTCTGGGGTCATAGTTACCACCACTCGGACTACGAGGAGCAAAACAACTGCAATAACGTTCATCCAGCAGCTTTTAATCTCTCCGACGGTATCAGCATAAACGACCAACCAATTCAGAGGAACAGTAATAACCTTTTCACAGATGGCTCCAAAACTGAGAACGGCACGGGAAGCCCCTTCTGTAGACTGGAAAATGAAGTTGTAACATTCGAGTGGAAAAGGAAACTAGTCTTGAACAACTCGGTATACCAAGCAGAGCTTCTAGCTATCAGTGCCGCAATTAGATATGCGAACACATGTCAACAGGATAAATTCTCCATACTCAGTGATTCGGCATCAAGTCTGGCGGCTATGGCAAGTCAAAACAGCCTGAGTCCTTTGGTATACCAAATTCAGAAACAGCTTCTGACAATGCCTATTTCACAAAGACTCACTTCATGTGGTTCTTTGTGAAATATGCATTGGTTATTAAAATGAGTTCCCGCTCACACAGGGATTCAAGGCAATGAAGCCGCTGACCAACTGGCCAAGCAGGCAGCCAACTGCACGGATATATTAGAAAGACCAACTAAACTTCCTTGGTCTCATATTAAGCGAACAATTTTGACAAGTCTGCTACAAAATTGGCAAAGTAGATGGACAGAGGCAGAGGTAGGACTAAAGACATTTCGATTACTGCCAAAAGTTAACATGAAAATAAAAACCCACTGTGCTAGCCCAACACAGTTCTTGACAGGTCATGTACCATTCCCAGTTTACCTGAACAGATTTAAACTTAGGGATACTCCTTTCTACGAATGCGGAGAGGAAGGCGACACGGACCATTATTACTTTCATTGTGTACATACAAGAACCTGGCACTTGAAGAAACCAGCGGACTGTGCCTGGGCAATGTGGACGTCTAACACACTCAAAAACAGAGTAGCCCTTGATAAAATAGAGAAAATCTCAGGACACTGCCTAAGCAGAAACAACCGTGAATAATATTATGTTTCAAATGTTCAGAACTTAAACCAGATAACCAGAATAACGCTTAGTGCCTGCAGTTATCAAACTGTAAAACTGTTATTAATACGTAATATTCAACCTTGTTACTTTGGAGTCTTACCCGCCGTGATGGTATATAATTCCGTTTGGTTCATGTCCGTGGTCGGAAGCCATCATAGCGGTGCACTCACTCACTCTTCTCATTCCTCGTCAATTTCCTTCATGTTCATTTAACGCAGGTAGAACAAGGCAGGTACTGTACACAAGAACTTGCGTACTGCATATCGCGAAGACGATTTTATTTTTAAAGAAAAAAACACTGGTCTAAGATGTAAGATAATCTCATATAATTGTGCATAAACGGTGAAAGTATTTTATAGATCTGAATCAACGGCTCTTAAAATATGAATTGTGACCCAGTAATGGATCGGGAGATAATTTTAGGAGCTGGCGTTTGAAGATTTACTCATTTTGTTACAGTATTATGTGCAATGATTTATCATTATCAATTTTTAATAATTTTTGCTATTTTATTATTACATTATGTACACTGAGCAGTGATCGAAATGATAAAGCTCCGAAACGCCGGTATTTTATCTCAGGACTTAAGTGCTCCAGGTAGTTGAATTGGTCAGCTGCATGACTTTACCTTGATTTTCTGTGTAACTTATATACGAGCCATTTTCCTTGGAAAATTCTGCTTGAAAGCATCTGCTGTCAGAGACCAAAAGCCTAGCGTGATTTGTTATAATTAAATAATCCAATCTATTCTGTTATAATTAAATAATCTAATCTGTCGGAAATAAATAATCTAATCCTTTGAAAATAAATAATCCAAATTATTATTGCGTTACTTTCTACTAGGATAATTTTTCTCTTCCTTTTGTCTTGTTGTCTTGCTGCTGAAGAAGTCCTAAACTTTTGCAATTCTATGGTAGCCTTCAAATTACTTAATTTTCCATTCTTAGAGCTATCTTGAAACACTTGTTCAACGATTCGTTAAATTTCGTCCACTGTAGAACTCGGCCTTCAGCCGGTGTTCAACATCTGTATTCTCAACTACAAGCCATAAATAGAAACTTACGTCGGGGCACTGGCAATAAAGAGACCTTCCGATTTCAAAATGAAAAATTTGAATTCTCACATGGGCAACCATATGGTGTATGCATGCTTGAACGATGATTGTGAAGCGGCACAAATCATCGTCATCAATGGCACGTTCGACTTTGTGTCTTAAATTCCGATTAGAACTCTCGTATTAGCACTGGACACGAAGATTTGATTGTCGACGATTCTTCAGAGGTATTGTGATTCATTAACATATTCACTCGATTTACCTTCTCCGAACTGTTCTTGAACAGTTATGGTATTAGATACAATTAATACAGCTACTAGGGCTTACTTCTTTTAAGTTTCCAGTTATTTAAATTATTTCTGATGAAAATGAGAGTAGCAATCGTGGCACAGTATGCTGTTGCCAACAGTATTTGCTACTTGTATGTTCTTGATACTTATTAATGCATGCATTGGCAAGTATGTAAATCTTGAATTATTTTATGTCGGTGAGTGGCTAATCTGATTTAAAAAGTGAGCCATTATTGAAAGCCTGCGGTCTTGTGTAATTTTTTAGATCTTTTTGAGGTCTTATACTTTATATTTTATAAATGCAAAATCCGTTTTTTAATTCGGAATACATCAGCATGTTTTATTTTTACAATGTTTCATTTGCACTTACGCTATAAAACGACTTTTTTTAAGGTACTGAATTTCTTAACAGGTATACATAAACAATTCGCACCATATTTGACCTTATAATATTTCCCTTAGCTACAATGCTCTCGAAATCTGGTTTAGAATACCAACATGTGATGCATTACGTTTTTACATATAAATATTTAAATGACGATGTGATGAAAATATTTATATGAATTTATTGTTTCCGAAGTAATTTTAAAATATTATAAAGTAAGAACTAATACCAAATTTTAATTTCCAGGTATTCCGACATTTTTCTTACGTTTTGTTGCTGTCGATCAGAAGCGGAACCGTCTCGAACCAAGGAAGATTCGGATCTTGAACATAATTGCGTTGGGAGTTGGCTGCCTTGCAGCTATTGCAATGCTGCTGTCCAGTCATTATCCTGTGGGTTATGTAACGCATGAGAGATATGACTGGGTGAGAACAATAGAATTTTTCCTTTTGCATGGTCAGCAGTTGCATAAAGGTTGTTTTGTAATTTATTGTGTTGTTTACGTAAAGTACCGATAGGGAAAAAATAATTAAAGTCAAAATAAATAAAACATGTTTATAGGCTGGTCATCAAAAATCATGTTTTCAAGTCTTGTGTTCATAAATGGAAACTTTAAACTACGTCACCTAAAAGCAAGGCTTAGTTTCTAAATTAAAAAGTGGATGAATTTTAATCATTTCAACGAGATATAAAAACTGAAAAATGATGAAGTATTTTAATGGTGACGAAGAAGTGTAAAATTTGGCCATTGAAGTGAACAAAATGAAAACGAAAGATAAAAAGCAGCAAAACAAAGTAATATAATCTCAGTTCCCTTTTTTATTTAAATATACTATAATTGATATTTTTTTCGTTATAAAATATAAAAGTAGAGCTTAACGTTCAGTGCAAAACATAAAAATTAGGCAATATTGATTTAAAAATTAGTTTTCTGTTCGTTTATAGCTTAAATAGTATGTATGCCTTAAACATTTGAGAGGACATCATGTCTAATTTTTGATTTTGTTGAGAGTTTCATAGATTTCTTTCAAAACATTATTTACACATAATTTTTTAAGCAACGGTTTTTACTCTTAAAAAAGACTATTTAGTACTTCATGCATAAGAGGACTCAATAAGGTAAGTAAAGTGAAGTAAAGTTTTATCAGATGTAGAATCATTAGTTTTTTTTTTCTAAAGCGGGAGACGTGAAAAATGTGCAGTGCATAGCTGGAATTCCAAATTCCACACGAAGGCACGCGGTAAAGAGAAAGAAAAACCCACTTAAATAGCACTTAATAGTTCTTCACTTATATTGCAACTGGGAAGGAGAGAATCCAATCTCAAATCCTAGCGACGAAATATCGTCCGCCACCTTTTAGTTCGGATGCCACTTTTAAAGTTATCAGGTTTATATCAAAGAAGAAATGGTGTAAAATGTCATCAGGATTCGAACTCCGGACCCACTGACTGCTAGCCGGATGCACTTCCAATCACACCACGAAGGCCCGACAGTAAGGAGGAAGAAAATACCTTATACAGACTGAAGATTTTGATCTCGGATTTCATGATTTTGAAAAGGTTTATTGTTCAGTATGTGCATTTTCCTTTTAAAACAGATTTAAATATAAAATATATTGCTGCAACAATTTCTGACACATATATTACCCAGCATCTTAAAGAAACGTACCAGAAAATAAAATTATAATTCTACAAACTGATCTAATGTTAGAAGCCAGTAAACTCGAGGAAGACTTTTGGAGAGACGTCTGTTGAGGAGATGTAGCCCAATATCAACAAATATAGGGACTATATCTACTTTTGTTTGGAGATACATACTTATGTAAATCAGCTGTTTTATGTTTACAGTTCATTCCTTCACATTAAAAAAAAATTTCATATATTTATATACAGACATTGATTGTCCCTGATATATATAATTCTCTATTTATTTATATAACCTCCATTAGTTTCATTATTTAGAATAATTTAAAAGTTTTTTGCATTTCTTATTTAACTTTAAAGTATTCACTATAATTGTTTTACTGTAATTGTTTACTATAATTCACTATAATGGTTTTTTGTGCTTATTTAAAGTCTAGCGATATCTATTGCAATTTCTTCGTGATGCATGACGGTCGCTTATAATCGAAAGCGATAGATAATATTGTTAAGAATGTACTATTCATTTTGTGTCATTTCAGATGAAATCAGTGGTGATTCCTCATTTCTCTTGCACAGCCTTGCTGATCACACTATATACTGTATACGTTTTGATACAAGCCTACCTCACTTATGTTCAAAGGAAAAAATCAACGAAGAATGTGTTTGTACATGCAACTCTTGCCATGTGTGTCGTAATAACCAATTGGACGTGTATCCTTAACCAAATGTCTATTGTACAAAGAGTAATTATTTAATAAAAGAATAAGTTTCCATAGTTGAGGAAATTTATTCATTCAAAGGTTGAAAAAAGCACGCTATAAGGAAATAATGGGGAAACATTACGTGACAAGAATCCATATACTCAAAGCAAATGATAAAAAATGCTGTAAAATAATGAATTAAATGTAAAGTTTTTCCGCGAGTTTTGTGAACTTAGTTTTTTAAATTTTGATTTTTGTATGAGTTTATTTATAGCCGAAATCGAAGAGAAATCGTGTTTAATTTAGGCATTTTAACACGAATTTATAATTTGTTTTTGCTGTTTCATGACTTCCAAATTAAAATTAGCTGTAAAATTTACAACATTAAAAAATATGTATCTGAGTACGTATTATTTTAAAAAGGACTTAGTTATTTAAAAAATTTCTAACTGAATTCTTAATTAATGAATTAAATTGATTTTCAACTTGCGGTTATTAGAAAAAGCTGAGTAAGTGTTAGACCTTTTTCTTGAAATTCTTTTTCAGCGGTAATTGAAATATGTATTATATTTTCAGCTTTTGAGAAATAATTTAATTTCTATTTCTGCATGCCCTTAATTCAAAATATTTATTTATTAAATAGTATGTTTCTGATTTACATCTTATCCCCATGTTTCCATATGACCACAGTAACTGGTCTTTCCTAGCAATAATTATGATTTTTGAATAGATCAAATATGAGAGATTTGCTCTATGAAAAAAAAATCATACGCAGAAAGTTTGTTTGAAATATGTTTCCGAAAAGATGAAGACTTGAATTATGTTTCAACGTATTATAGTCGCGTGCAGAATAGAACAATAGATAGTACTTCTTAAAATGAAATAAAGATATGAAATCATATGCTTTTAAGACCTTGGAATGCATAGCCAGGGTTAAACAGTGCTTCAAGGCAAGTTCCATCACTTACAGACTGTGAATTCTCTGTTTTTATTTGGTCTTAACTTAAGGATTTCAAAAACGGATGCTATAATTACTTCAAAAGGTTTCCATACAGCTAATGAAATCAGACTAAAATTCTAGATTTATATTAATCAGATCAGTTATTACAATCATGTGTTAGGGAGATAAGTAAAAACAAACACATGGTTTTAAATACAATACTTAAATCGCATAAATTCAATTTGTATTACGTGAAGAACTTTTATGTAATATTCTTACTTATTTCTTTCTATGGCGTGAGATAAAAGATTACTGTATTTAAGCAAAGAAAGTCATTTACTAAATCCCAAACCTAGTAATTTTCGAAATATCGAAAGTCTACAAGTTTTAAAAGAGAGTTACATTTAACCCGCAGATATAAACTTGGGTATTTATACGATAGAAATTCAAAATATTTTAAAATACCGAATTATTATGAATATAATTTTGATTCCCTACAGAAACATTACAACAAAATTCTAAATGATAAATAGACTTTACATGCATGCTTTTGTTGAGTATTTGATCGCTTTCTGTCATAATTGAGCAAGTAATAAACAACTCGCTTACACACCAATAACTGATCAAATTTTAAACACTGAAATTAATTTGCTTTCGCTTTATTTAAATATCAATTAACGGAATATTACAGATATTTTTATAAGCCCACAGAATTCTGTAAACTCAAGCTGATTAGAAATCTCATGATGTTAAAGAACAGTTTTCCCAATCCTATAAATTAAAATAATAATCAACCAATCTAATTAGGATGCAGTGTTACATCGTATAAAGCGTTCTTTCGTGAACAACAATAAATTGTTCAAACAAAGTAGGAATTCTGTCCATGTTTCGAGTTTGTAAGCCAGTCACAAGAACAGCTCTTATGCCAGAAGTCGTTCAAATGATGCATTGCTCATTTCAGACAAGATTTGGCCACTTGCTTCTCGCCTAAAGTTGGCAAGAAACACAGGAAACGGCACCTTCCAAAAAGGCATGCTTCTAGAAAGCCTGACATTTGAAAAATTGAAAAAATTGGAAGAAGATCTGATGAAGTACAGCAAAATCCTAAGAAACGTTATCTTGTTGTAATGTAAATATGACAAGTCCAACAAAAATGTACTCGTGTCATGTTTTGCTTGTCCGCTTCACAATATTTACCAACGTTTTAGGGAACACCCGTTCCTCTTTTTCTTGGTCAAGTAAAGAAATATTTTTACAAATTGTAATTGTCTAAGAAGTGGGCAACACAGGCTAGTAATGTAATAAAAATTATTTAGTCTTACACATGAAATCAGACATGAAATGTAGTCACTGGTCAAATTTTAAAGAGGAAAATAATTTAAGAACCAATATTCAATATGGCAGAATGCTGTTATATGCCTCCCAAACGGGATAGTGGTTAATGACTATGACTACAGTACTGAATGGCTCGAGCTCGAATCCCGGAGAAGGCATGGATGTATATTGTCTGTCCCTTCACTAGAGGAATCCATGGTCCACCTATTATGCGATTCCATAATAAACTGACCGCAGTTTGTATTGGCCAGCGCCTATAAGGGCTAGTGACAGCCATTGAAAAAAAAATCAATGCTATTATTTTAAAAACTCCGTCACTTTCTGTTACGCAGCCTGCAAGTTTGGCAGGCTGCGTTCTGGGCATGGGCAGTTTTACAAAAATGTATTCTTTTTACAGAATACGTTTTGTAAGATTGTGAACTATAAAAGTATTAATTTTGCTTTTATACCAAATTGGAATAATAAAGTAGTTTTGCTTAATCTATGTAAATGTCTGAAAGTAAAAACTTCTGTAATCTTCAGTATACGCAGAGCATCTGCAAAATTTTAGGAGAGAAATTTTTTAGTCTGAGTAATTGATTCACTTTGTTACTTCAAAGTAAAGTATAAGCGAGGGCTGCAGCAAATCCATCGAACAATATCAAACTGCAATGATTGCAATTATCTTAACTTCTTTTCTTAAAACAGCATCTCCGTAAGGTAAGGAGTTTAAATGCTATTTTCTTTCCTTATTCGGTAATCGATATTTGCTCTTGCAGGCTCAAAGGCTGAAAAATTGAAAATTTATAAGGATTTCACGAAAGGCATTGCAGTAAATCTGTATATTTTAAGCAGATCAGTTCTAGATCCCTTTTTAATGAGAGCGATAATAATCTGAAATAATTCGGACAATAAATGGGTAAGAGAAAATTCGCTTCAACTAGTAGAATACTTCGCTTTTAGTAGCTTCAAGGACAGGCAGTGTTGATGACTTTTTTTCTTTCTTTCCCCCTTGAGAAATTCTTACTTGGAGAAGGAGCAGTACTTGTAGATTCCATGGTTTACAAATAAACAACAGACCTTGCTCCTGAAAATAAGTAATGATATTAGACTAGAAAGTCTTGATCAAATATTTTTATTGCCCTTTTGCAGAGTGCAACTGCCATCAAGCTTTCAATCAAACTAACTTATTAATCAGCCCCTTACTCAGATTGGATATCTTATGGCAGTGGAACAGCGTGGCTGGGATGGTAGAGGTGGTCCTCCCCGGCCTCCTCTTTTTGTAGGCGGGAAAATTTCACGATAAGTAATAATATCTTTTAATCCGAACTAAAAATTGGAACCATTTATTTTCATATCTTTATCACACCTACAATTCGGACCGATTAAAATTAGCACGGAACTTTTTATTATTTAATCTGTGATGGACCCGGGGGAATAATGCCCTTTCTTTAAGTGAGTGTAGCGACCTCACTCTAGCGACTGGCAACCCCGTCTGTACTAAACAGTTGCCTTACGGTAAATTCCTAGCTTTTTATTTTGTGCTTGGATTGCTCACGACGAATATTCAGCCAGAATTACTTCTTTCATATAAAAAATAGAGTTCAATATTGTCTAATAACACCTGCAACATCAGTCGTCCAGTTCACATTTACTCAATTAACCAGCTATAATTCACGATTTTCTTTAAGTGCGTGTAGTGATTTGTGATTGTTAAATTATTGAGCTTTGTCGAAAAATTGTATGTAAACTATAAATATATTGTCTACATGTCTTGGTATACGTACAGCCATGTGTGTATTACAGTTTTTATTTCTGTTTACCTGCTGTTAGAAGTATTTGTTTTATACTACACGGTCAATTGTATGAGCAATAACTGACATTTTTTTACCTATACTAATTAGATTAGGTTAGGGTGGTGTATCAACGTATGGTGTATATGAATAGTGAATACTATAATCTGACTTTTATTCACAATTACGCATCCATTTTTTGATAGAAATAACGGATCAGTTACATAATTAAGTAATTTAAATCCATAAATTCGTTAATAATTACATAATTTACATAGCCGTAATTTTGGAAAGTCCAGTTTGTAGTGTAAATACAATCATTGATGGGCAGTGAAGACTAATTACTAGTTGTTTGCAGCTAGGAGGGCGGCGAATAAGACTAGGGGGCAGAGATAAGGGAGCTGTGAATATTAGGGAAAAGCTAATATAAGGGAGCGGCGAATTAGGCATGTGCCCCGGGCGACTGAAACCCACGTTTTTACCTACCTACAATTAATTTCTGTTTCCTGACTTGGAATATTACATTAAAGAATAACACTATTTCAGCATTTCAAAATTTAGTCAAATGTAATAAGATAATGTGAGAGCATTCCAGCAGTTTGCTCCTATGAAAGCGAACCGGCAGTTCTACGGACATATCTAGAGATACAGCGTTAGGAAGAATGCAATAAGTAATAGCAAAGTTGATTTCTTCATATAATTTATTTTTAGACATGCAACCCTAAAATTTTGTAGATGCTCTCTGTTTATTTCAAGAAATGGAAATGTCAACAATATATTTTAAAGTATTATCTGTGTCTGTTAATTACTTCAAATTTTTTCTTAACGAAACTTCTAGCGTGTTTACCCTTTTATGCAGCGATGCGAGAAATGGCTCCTCGTATAGTAGATGCTGAGACTGGAGAGATAACGCTCGAGTCGAAAGAGGTAAGTACTCTATATTTTAATTCTGTTATTTTCATCTAGCATGTGACTGTAATAGACTGAACCACGTTAAGAATATGCGCTTTTGTGCTTGCTTTGAATTATCTGTTTAACTAGGCATTCATTGTTATTTTACTTTTAATAATAAGTAATTGTTTAGAAATTTACTGTAGATGTCAGATTCCAAGCATGCATTTGCAATGCCGATTAACAAGCATGCGAAGTAAGCATCGTTCTATGTAGCAGCTTAGGCTTTTTAGAGACACCACGACAGCAGATCAATATAATATTAATTTGTTCTTGAAAAAAATTTGCGTGTAGCCTTCTGAAATTTTTTCAAAAGATGGAAAAACAATAAAGATAAAATTGCAAGATATTCCGAGAAATTTCTTAAAAAAATGTGAGTGTTTAAAGTGTTGTTAGTTTTTTAAAAATTAAAATTTTTATCATAATTATTTACTATTATTTTGTAGCATTGATCAATAATATTTAATAATTTTTGTTAAATAACATAATATTTTCTTACGCAGTGATATTACTTCATTAAAGTTTTCGGTTGGCAAAATTAAAATCTCATTAGAAAATAATCTGCAAGGGGGACCTTGAGAGTTTAAAGGAGTCTAGAGAATTTTACAGGGTGAGCATTTGTCATTTAAAGCTGTAGCGATAGAATTCAGATATATGTACATCTCAATTATAGAAGTTATAAAGTTCAAGAAAATAAATTTTCAGGTCTTTAGCCAGAGTAACTATCATTCTGTAATTGTTGAATTTATTTAAAAAATAATCTGTATTGCCTTGGTCATGCAGATATAGCCTATAGCCTGGCTCTCTACAGATAGTCAAAGCATTGATACTTAACTTGAAATAAAAGACTTCTCTGTCTCAAAGTATAGCCCATAGAGCAATAAAAATATCCAGTTTTTATTATTCTATTAACTTATCAAACTTCCTGATCCCTCTTGGATATCTAAAATTTGATCTATATATATTTCTGTCATCTGACAGAAGCACGTTTGATAAACAGTTAGAGCCCTTTGCTAAGACGCTCATGTATTTTATTAATTAGTGAGATCTTTTCAATCATCCTAGAGTCATCGCCAGATTAGATAGAAGAAAGAAGAAGATGTTAATCTTGTTTTTATGGTTATTTCGCATAATAGCCTGTGACTGATTCTCGTCGTTCCAGCTAGTTGCAAACACCTAAATTCAGAGTCTTGGTTGATTCAAACTGTTCTGACGGAAAGGGGGGGGATATTGGTTTCGCACTAGTGATGAAAGCTTTGCAGACTTTTGGAATATCTGTTGATGACAATATTTTGCATTATGTTCCTTGCTTGCATTTAATTTCAATGGGAACATGTGTCCCTCTGAGTTAAATTGAGTTATGCTAGAAACTATATAGATTAATACAAGATCTCAAAAATAAAATCATTTACTCGAAACCTACTGGCCAATGTGTTTGTTAAAGTTTTGTCTGACACAAACCATTCCTTTAAGATGTATACCGATTTCTCCCTGAAGTGATGTCAGCATACCAAAAAAAAAAAAAAAAAAAAAAGCTTAAGTGGTGCTTTTTCCTTCTTTATCTAACATGAACAATGTTGACTGACAATGACAAAGACCTTCTCAGAACCAAGTTATGTCAAGTCTCAGAAAGATATAGATGAAATAAAAACGAATTAAACTTTTCAAACTATTTTTCCTTAAACCACTCTTGCGTAACATTAGGAAAGAAGTTTAACGCAGATAAGCAATCTTTTCCTTTTATAAAATATTCAGCGCCAAATTTTCAAATGCAATGAAAGGTAGAATAAAGAATCAGTGCTTGACGGGGAAGAAGCTAATGTTTATTCATTATAATTTTCTCTGATAAAAATCAAATGGAAAACAAGAGAAGGATTTCTACAGGTTCATATAAAAATTATACTTGTTCCTTTTACCTCTTAAAAACCTATTTTAATTTTTCCTTTGGTAACAGAAAACAATTATAATAAAATTTGATGCTTTAAAGGTGTGCAGGGTTATCGAATTTTCTGAAATGGGTTTCAGCATAATGAATGATTTTGAAAAATTCTTTTACTAGCAAATGGTGAAACCATGTGTTGCTTCTGTGCAATTCTACAAATAAAGGGTTAAGCATTAATTGCGCTTAATCTAAATTTTAGGTTTCCTTTCCTCGACTGCCAAGTCGAAGTTCTTCTGTTCTTAACTTAGGGTTGAATAACGTGAAAAGGCAATAACAAATGTAAAACCAACTTTTACTTCTGCTTAAAGTTACAAAACTAAAATCGTTCAACAATTTATCAATCAGTGTGTTCAGCAATGCTATCAGCAATTTGACATCCGCTTCTTTCGAATTCATAATGCAGCAGTATTTCAGTTATTTATTTACAAAACAAATATCCCGTTAGAGACTAAGAATATGCCTCATATTCTAAAGTGCCTTCTAACGTAACTATAAACTTTAAACCAACACTCACCAATAATTAAAACAGCACAATTAGAGGTAAAATATTAGAGTTGCAGCACTTCTTGTTGAAGTTGCCAAAATTTTCTTCTTAATTCAGATTTTCGATCATTATTTAAATCCACTTATTTGCATTTCTGGTGGAGTTAACAGAAAGTAGAAATGTAGGAAAAATTTGACATAAGAAATATAGTGTTAATTAAAATAAATAGCAACAAAATATATTTCCACTACAGGGTAGTCTCCGCATTCCCGGTGTCAGACTGGCTATCAAACTTCTCTAATCACTATACCGTTCAGAGCAGCAACTAACGATAAATATAAAAAGGAGGACATTTTAAATAAAATGTCAAGATAATGGACTAGAAAAGCATTTCTGTAGTGAGTTTTAGAATTCTAGAAGGGAAATAAGAGTTTTTAGGGAAAGAAATTTGTAAACTCAAAAGAGCTTTTGCAAGTAATACGCCTGGAGTAGAAGCACAAGAAAAATACATCACGTATTATTTGTTATAGTTTAATAACAGAAGAGACTGTTATTCTCTCTTTTCGACAGCAGAAAAAGTGCGCTTCCAAAAAGAGAGCCAAAATTATATCTGATAACGGTGTTATCCACTGCACGACTATGAACAGAAAATATACCAATTGTATGGATAATATCTCCCTCGAATAAAACCAATTTCATGGCAAATGTTCTCCTTCCCACCAAACTTCGCAAAATTTTGGCAGCCCTAGAAGGACAATATATGATTATACAAGATAAACTTACAGCATTAAAGTTAAAAGTAAATTGGAGTCAAAGCAATTCCTAAACAATATTAATAATTGCAACCATGTATAAGAGGTTTAACACAATATCTAAGCAAATCAAAATTAAAATAATTGCCTTTCTTTGACTCCAATTTATTTTTAATTTAATGCTTGAAGTTTATTGTATTTCAATCCTGCAGCTATAGTGCAGGACAGGTATAAAAATTTTGTTTTTAATTTTCAACCTCATATTAGGTTTCTTTATGTACTTATTCAAGATACACACAAGATACATACTTGTATATGTAATAAAATTTTAAAATATTTTTGGCAGTTTTCTCATTGTTGTTTAAAATTGGAAATTGCATTGTATGATCGTTTTCTGTTAACCAAGAGAAACTAGCTTTGTCCGGACATATTTTCTTTTCACATATTGCTCTTATTTGTGAAATTCGGACTGGTATGCCACATATTTAAATTATGAGAAATAGCATAAGAATGAAAAACAACAATTATACGAAAAGGTAGAAGAGAGCTGAAAATGTAACTAATTCACATATTTATTGATTTAATTTCAATTAAATCAATATTTATTGATTTAATTTCAATTAAATCAATATTTATTGATTTAATTTTAATTTCAGAAACAGAGCTTTTATGGATTATTTTGTATTGTGAAAACGCCCATTAATAATTGTAATCCATTTTTTATGAATAGATATGAAATGAAATTATACTTCGATGCATTAAAAAAAGCAAGAAAATAAAGAAAAAATATAAATACTAGGACAATGATGAAAAATTAAAGATTTAAAGTGTAAATTTTTTTTGCAGTATCCTCTAAATAAAATTAGCAATTCTTTCCAGTCTATGATGTTTTTAATACTTTGAAGTATAATAAAAATTATAGTATAATTTATTTCAATAAATTTAGCAGATGCCAAAGAATCATTTAATGCGATTTTCATAGCATCTAAAAGACGCAAATAATTAAGTCTGCAAAAAGGCAAGTTGGACTGGCGTAGGTTTTGAATAAAATTATTAATTTCGAGGGTGATCGGGCATAGATCCCTCTTCTTTAACAGAACTTTTATCCATCCTCAAGATCGAGGACTTGTGCCCAATCTAAGTCGAAATTCGTAACGTTTTATTCAAATTTTACGGTAATTTTTTTTGAATTTTACGTCTAATTTTATTTTTTAAATTCGCATCTTTATCTTCCAGCTACATGAAAATAATGATTTCAGTCGTTGAACTGAATATTGCACTTAGAGCAGGATAAATGACACTTTGCAGTAACTACGTTTTTTTTTTCCTTTAGAAAAGAGGGGGGGGGGGAGAATTTAAACATTTTTACAGAAAGGAGCGTAAAATGCAAAACCAGGCTGTAGGTAGATCTACAATTTCTTCTGCTGGAAGAGAATGGTTACGTTTGGTACTGCTCTGACAGGAAAAAATATATAAACAATTATCGGAATTCGCGCAACTTGAATGATTTTGCAGCTAAGAACATGCACAAAATCTTTATTTTTTAATCTGTGGATACCTGGATATCTTCAAATCGCGAAATTGCTTATTTCTGCAAAAAATATAATTAAATAATAATATAGCAAATATGATATAAAGAGGAGTAGGTTTGGTTTGGTTTTATTAGATTACGGCAAAGCACTCGAGGGCTATCTGCCTTAAGAGAGGGATGCCTTCGTGGAGGACTTTCTAAGGGAAACTGGCTCGTATACGCGTTACACATGGGGAAAACCACGAAAACGCCCATGCAGCCAGCCCGTTCGCGGGATTCGAACCTCGGACCGAACTACCAGCGTTCAGCGATGCTACCGCTCGGCCGCTGGTGGGCCGCTAAAGAGGAGTAGGAAAAAGTTGTTTTTATAACATTTTAGAGATTCATAAAAAAGTAAATAAGGTGTGTGGCTCTTAAAATATACAAACTAAAATGCAAGCTTCATAGATGTTTTCCATGCTGTGTATTAGATTGTCCAAGAGGTCTTGCGGTTACAAAGTGTATTCATGCTGAATAATGCATTGAAGCTTCTCCAGAGTGCTAGGTTGGAGTTGTAGTGATCTAAATCGGCGTCTCACACTTCTATTGGATTTCAGACCAGAGAATATTCGGGCTACTCCCTTTTCTGGATTCCTTCGCTCTCAAGACAATCGGTCTCTAGGAGTAGCGCGATGTGAACGAGCATTATCGTCCATTAAGAGGAGCTTATTGCCGATTACACCCTTCAACAACTTGGGATCAGAATCAAGAATCGCATTTCTGTATATTTCATTTTCATACTTGCACTGGTAAAAATGTGTAGGTCTGTGCGTCCATTCAAAAGAATGCCAGCCATATCTTTGTTCACCACCTACATACTAATATCTTTTAAGGAGGATTTCAGACTTAATGAGTGTGTTTTGCTCCTTCAGGATCGTAATAGGTCTGGGATCACTATGCAGACAAAAATGAGGATTATCATTAAAGATAACTCGTCTCCAATCCGTGGTACTCTAATCACGGTCTGCAACTGGCCGCATTTTGAAGCTTGAGCTAGAGAGGAGCCAACCAATATTTGTACCCATTTCTGCGACTTAATGCAGTCACGGGGGGCAGAATCTTCGCGGTGATTCCTCTTATTAAGTGGGAGATCGATCGAGTTAGCCAAAGTATTGCTAGTCGGCTCAAGAATACTGACCCGAAGCCTTTAACGTCCTCTACATAAACCCGTGAAGGTGGACTCAGCAAACCTTACCGGATTTGGAGTATCTGAACTTGGAATTACTGTACTGTTAGGCTACATAACTTAATAAAAGATAATTAGGAACCGGGTTAGCATTTATTTTACTCGCAGTGCCGAGACTGTACACTACAAAACTCAAGCCAGTGCAACAAATGACCCCGTCGGGAAATTTAGTGAGGCAAAAATCAGACTTTTTGTTAGATAGAGCTGTCTTTTGTACAGCCTGCCACACACATTGTATTTGAATAGTCCAGTTTTTGCATCTGCAGCGATCTCCTTTGCAATGCTGGCTGATGTCAGTTGTATATTTTTTAGCAGTCGTTGCCAAGTAACGATCTTGAAATTCTGTTGTGGCAAGTTTTCGACCCTGATCTAGCTGTCTGAATATATCATTAGTGTCTTAAACCATTTTCAAACTCTTGAGATCACGCTTTCGGATTTTCTAAACCTTTACAAGCCTGTGTCAGTATCTGTCCTACTTCCATTTTCCCAATCGAATGCCATTTCTTACAATCAGATGCCTTCTCAGAGACATGTTCCATCTTCTACACGCGAAAATTTTATCCTTGAAATTAAAGTACCCCCATGCACTCCGTTACACATGCCGAAAGAACGAACGCAGAAATTTGCATATTTCTGTATAAAGGTGAATCCTGTTGGACTACGTGATAAAGTTGATCAGCTATCGAAATACCCTTCGCTGGACTTCGCTAAATGGAATTAACATAAATCACTTTTATAGCTGTTCCTTTAATTTTTCCCTCCGGTGTAATTCTTAATTTTATGCAGTTGGTATATGTATAAAAATATCAGAGAGTCGGAAGTAGGTATGTACTGATCGGAATACTATGCGAAGTAATGATAAGTGGAAGAGAGAACCCAAGCATCAGAACTTAAAGAAAACACCTGTTTTCAAACGAAAGCTTAATTTTGAGACAGAGATTAAACTAATAAGCAAAATGCTATGCAAAATTTTAGCGCATTTTTTATTTAATAGAACTTCTAGATATTTTTAATTAATAAATAGTTGAAATAATGAATCATATTGATTTTTAAAATTATTTTTTACCATATGATCTATCAACTAAGTGTTTTTGAATTTTTATAATCATCTGCCATCTAAGTGCAAAAATGTCTTTTCTATCAAGTAATTAAATTTTAAGATTTACTTTTAATAATTTTAAATGCTTTGTTAGAATAAACAGTGATGTCGCATCAAATGTCATTAAATCTAAATTTTTGCTAGCAGTTCACAATTTTCTACCTTATATGCATTATTCTGATATTCTTTGTAACAAAGCAAGGTATCAGAATAGAACAAAACGAAATTGTTTCTTGAAAGCAAAATGATATTTTCACTAACTACAGTAAAAACATCCGGCTGCTTTACCGGCTTTGAGACACATGAGATTCCAATACTGGCTCCAAAAAGACAGTTTTAGAAAAATATTGGGATCTACTAAAGCAGTTTTGAAGGACGCCCTTTCACAATTGCTTTCTTGATACTTGTTGTTCTCTCTGCATATCGTCTTACCTGAAGTCAAATTTTACGGCCTTCGCGACAGAAGGAGGAAAGTTGGAAAGCCAACCTTGTTATTTAGTGACTCCTCACGTGCTATACAGGAAGTTCTTCCTAAAATCGCTAATGCCATGTGCAGCATCTGAAATTAAGTAAACACGCCTTTTTTTTTGTTTTAATCAGGATTAGTTTATTTGATCACTGAAGGTGATATGACTTTGTAGAACTCCTTTTTCCTCTACTTTTCATTTCCTTGTATTTTGAACGTTACGTTCTTACATATATATAAATTTTTACATATATATAAGTTTATATATATATATAAATTATACTCGAGAAAAGTTGAAAATCATACTCAAGCTAAATTAAACCAATATGAGAAAAATCGGAAATTTTGGGACTTATGCTAAATCATCGAATTTCATTAGCTTTGATTTCTTTCAGTTCTTCCGAACGATGGATTAAAAGTCCGCAATCCAAGCTGACTTCGAAATGAAGCATGGTTCTACTTGGATTTGACTGTACTTTATTTTATGATATATTTAGCCCAAAAGGGCTATTAGTCTCGAAATGAGTTTGGTTTATCGTATTACGGCAAAGCATACTAGGGCTATCTGCTTAAGGGAAGGGATGACCTTCGTGGAGGATTTTCTAAGGTAAACTGGCTCGTGCACAGTTTAGACGAAAGCGCCCATGCAGCCAGCCCTTTCGCTTGGAATCGAACTCAGGTTAGAACTATAAACGTTCTGCGATTTAACCGCTGGTGGGCTTTAGTCTTTAAAGGGAATTTTGCGTCGAATCACCATATACGCGTCGTTTCACTTTTCATTTGAGTCTGTTGCCATTCGGTAAAAAAATAAGATATTTATATTTTCTATTGAATCTGTTTGCTGTATATTAACAAACTAAGCTATTTGCAAGTAATAGATGCAGTTATTAAGAATATTCGTTTCTTTTGATTCGGATTGATTTAAATAATAAAAATGCATTTAATTCATGATCTATATAATAAAAAATATACAGTATTTTCATAGTATGATGTTCTATAATTTTTATTAATTATTTCAGATTTTGTAAAACTTTATAATGAATTTTTGATTAATAAACTCAACTATTTGAAAGCGAAAAGTGGCAGCTCCGTACGGAATAAAATACTTATTTATCTCCAGCGAGACTGCCTATCGTAAATTCTAAAAATATATTCTTTTCAAATATTTTGTGGTTTTGCTGTTGAATTAAATTTTACGTGACATAAGCGATATTTAATAAATAAAATTAACACAAACGTTAATAATAAAAAGACAAAAAAAGTTTTATAACCCATCTTGCTAAGAAAACTGAACAATGATATGATGAACTGAAAAAAGATAGGGAAAATATATGACAACACTTAACACTGCATCGGGCATTCTAAGCACATGCTGCTAATCTGTGATTTGCTGTTGAATTGCATATGGTGTAAGTGTGAAGGAAACGATACTTAATGTGAAAGGTAAAACGGAAAAAAAAGGGAGGAGGGGTTAGAGAATAGACTTTAATGAGTTTCGTGGCTCTAATTCAAAGACATTTAAAAATTCTGTGACTACATTATACAGGGTCCGTCAAAAAAAATCTTTACAAACTTTATTGAAAGAAAATTCTTTGTATTTAACTTAATTAAAGGCCAGCATAATCATACATATTATAGGCTGTTATTAGGTTTAATACAATCTTCCTACACCAACATCTGTGCAGTTACTTAATGCTCGAAGTGTCAAAGCGGTGGGAATTAGCGACCAGACACATAGTACAACTGCGAGCAGTTGGTTGAATGTTTTCGTGGAGATTTCGGCATATGCCACTGTGATTTCTTGACAAAGTACTCAAAACCATTTTGTTTCCCAATCATACATCATATTTCAGTCAAGAAGGTGCCTCTATATGTTTAACAGACACGATACTACACACTGTAAAGAAAATTCTGTCCAGCTTTGAAACCAGTACGTAGATACCATCTGTTAGAGTGTGTATACATTTTTTCTGACTAACCCTGTATTTATGTGCAATATTTTTTTTTAAATCTGAGATTGCTGTACTCAAAGATTATTTGACTAACACAGTCAAGGCTGAAAATATTGTTAGGAAATTGCATAATGTGTGAAATATATATATATATATATGTACTGAAGAGCCAAAACATTATAACCACCTACTCAATAACGCGTTGCGCGACCTTTGGCCTTGCCATGGATGCCACGAGTTGTTGGTTGCTGACTGGAGACAGTCTAAGAAGCGGCCATGCAAAGTCGAGATATTCCGACATGGTGGTGTTTAAGCTCTGAGCTGCTGCTCCATGATATCCCAAATGCGCTCTATCGGGTAAGATCCGGCGAATTAGGTGGCCAGGAAATTAATTGGAATTTATCCCTATGCTTCTTGAACCACTTCAACACACTTGTGACATGGAGCGTTGTCCTGCTGGAAGATTCTACTTCCAGATAGGAAGACAAACGCCATGTAAGGGTGCCGCTGATATGCAGTTATGTTCAGTTAGACTGTAGCTTTCATCGTCTATTCGGCGTACCCTGACACGACCATCAACACGATAATTGAAAAATTGTGATTAATCCTGACCAGAGATTGTGATTTTCAACTTATCCATAATGCAGTTGCCAGGCCAGTAAAGGGCCAAGTAAAAGTTTTTTTAACTTGCTGTCCATGAGGTAGAGAATTATATTTTAACCCCATTTCTCATATTAATACGTTTACTGATTGGCATTATTTTCTGCAATAAAAGGAGTGTTTTTAATGGATATTTGATTCACTCATTTGTTTCTTATTGCTTATGAATTATATATGCCTATGTATTCAGACAAAGGAAAATGAAGAGGAATTATTTAATCAAATGTTTCCATTTTCTGCTATATTTAGCAACTTTGTATAGGTGCATATGCGTATATAGGTGCATATGGGTTATATAGGTGCATATGCGTATGCAAGTAAGCCCATATGCACAGTGAAAGAATTTCTTGACTAATTAAAAAATGAATCATTCTCAGGGAGGGAAAAACTTTAGATATAAATATATTTAAATCATTTTTCTTTAATGGTTTTGTTTCTTTATTTTAGAAACTATGCTTTGAAGCTTTGAAAAAATGTCATCAAAGTTCAAATAACGTCATTTAGAAACCCACTCAACAGTGTCGTAAAGAAATTTTGGAGCCGCAGTAAAACGTCGTTTAGTAGTCTACTGTATTCTTACACATTAACATAACTCTGTTTATTAAAATTTTTTTAAACACTTCAAATTAGGTTTATGACAGATATGAAAAACCTAGATTTTGATATGACTCTATCTTTTAATTAAATCCTGAGGATAATGTCATGATGCACTGACGCATGGCAATCAGTTATGAATTATTTCGAATGACAAATAAATGATAAAAGCATAGTTTCTAAGAAAAATGACATAATTCTGACTCAGGGAGCGTGAGTGAAATACATATATAAATGTAAGTGAATCCCATGAGAAAAAAATATGATAATTCGAGAAGTAGTAATTTCTTATAAAATATAATTTATCCTCCTGTTTTCTTTTAAGTAGTACAGATTTTCTTCTCTTGTTATTGAGATCCATGCCGTGAAGATTGATATGAAACTCTAAGCGCATTTTCTAAATCAGTACATATTAGATTACATGAAAATTATTCCTATCGTCTTCTAAACTCTTTCATTTGACATCCGAAATTTCACACTTGCTTATCATTTCGATACATCAAAAAGTCTTGGAGAATAAGCTCACAAGCGAGCGAATAAATTTTCACTTGGATTAATTAGTCTGCAAGAACTGGCTGACGGCAAGGGATATTTCGAAATTTGTCTACACGTATAATGTAAAATAAGCATCTTTCCTGTGCTTTGCTGTCATTTATGACCTTTGACAGAATTCTAGGAATATTATTTGAGCTTTCGATAGTAAACTGTTAAGTTTAGAAAGCTTTACTAAAATTCTCATTTACACTTCCAAACTATTGACAATTCTTTCTTTTCCTAACAGTATAGCTTCTACTACATCATCAGCTCTCTGTCCGAGTGGGCGTTTACATTCTTCAGTATTCTCTTCATCGCAACATTTTACAGAGACTTCAAGCATATGAAACTGAAAGTAGAGATCAACAGAAAACGAATAACATCAATAAATTTGGATAGTGTTCAAGCTGCAACTCATTCCACGGCGAACGGGCACGAGGAAATCACAAAAATGTGATCCGGCGAAACAAGATAGCTGTTTGGACGTTCAAGAAAATCAGTGTTTCTTATGTGTGAAACAGAACTCTTAAAGCAAGTTATAAAAATACTTATTTGTAATTTTATGAATTATTATGTGTGGCAGATAAAAGTCTGGTCATTATATGTCATATCAGAAGAATGCGCTAAGTACTCTTCCATTGCTCTAGAACAGTGGTCTTGAATCTTTAGCGACTCAGGGAACCCATAACTGTAAAACTGTAATTTTCTTTGGAACCCTTAATAAACTCAGAAATGTAACTCTTAAAACTGCATTAAAATGTGTTAATGTTGCCCATATTTAATGTGGTAAATCAAAAGATAACCATTATTTTGTAACATCATAATTTCATCTTGTTAAACCACAAGTTTCATAAATGTAGTTATTAATTTATTAATCACTTGCGCATTATATAAGTTTAATGGCTGGAATGGCACTTCCATTTTTTTCTTAACGGGAAATATGAAAACCTGGCTCTACAGGTGCACTGGTGTTGTCGCTTAGCGTATTCCACATTTAGTGATTTAGAGCTCTGCATGTTCATGTGTTTTGTTTTTGTTGTTTCATATGTTGAAAATGGGCATTTTTTGCTCAAATAACTTGCAGTGAAGGGCATTAGGATGTTTATAGCTTTGTTAGAAATTTCGGTATATGCACGATTGTGTACCCAAAAATCAAGCAGTTTTTCTTGCTGATATTTATTCTTAATTTCGAATCCGATGAAATAAGCATTAATTACTTTCTGGAGCGGAAATTTGATCTCAGTTTTTCCTGTAAAAACTGTATATAACGTTATACATTAATCTCTTTGATATATGACTTACAAATACTCAATTTTAAAGGCAAAAACTTTAATTATACTCATCTGAAGTTTTGACTTCTTTTAACTTAAAACAATATGGTCATGATATTTCCTCGAGACAAACATCTCACTTCTCAATGCAAAATCAAGATTTTATGTTATTGCATAAATTCATTACATAATTAAGTAAATAATCTTGAATTTAAATTTCGCGAAATTTCTTATTTTCTTATTAGTCGCTAAAAATGCATTGACTTTCAAAACAGACAGACAAACAGAAGAATGATTCTTTTCTTTATTAACATCTGATTGAGCGGAGTTTCGTTTAAAAAACAGATTCACATCATATTATTTTAGGCAACAATAAATAATAATAGAAACAAAATATTTTGATTAGTTATTTTAGATATTTAGCTTTGCGGTCTAAGTGTATTTAAAAATTCTTCGGAATTTTAATTTTGACTTGTGGAACCCCAGGGTTCCGTGAAAGAAAATTTTATGACCACTACTTTAGAAACAATGGAATATGTTATTAATCTATGTCACACCTTTCATGCTCTAATGTATGTAAGAAAAGTATCATAATGCCATAGTAAATGTAGATCATTTGAAGGTGTTATGTCTTGTATCAAATATGTCATCTTTTTCATAAAATTTGAATTTTTAATACATATTTTTGTATATTTGTTCTTTGTTTAAAAAATTAAAAATTGGGTATGTATCACTATTAGGTATAAACTCTTAATTTGTTTGTCTGCTCTTTTTAAACCTGAGCTCCGAAAGGAATATTGTATATCAGCAAATTATATTACTTCATTATAAACAGTAAATGAGAAACGTTGGAAAATGTTACTGTATTACTTAGCATATCTAAAAGAGAACAAGAAATGGTGTATGACTCACGACTTAGGGTTAGCAATTTTATTGATAAAATGCGCATAATGTTTTCTCACATGAGGTAAAACGGTTACTAATCCCAGTGATAAAGAAACTTCCTCTCTTATGTAACTTATGCCACTCACAGAGCACGTGATGAATATTTTTTAAACTAATTCATGTTTGCAAGTTTGAAATTTTCTGTGCATTTTTAAGAACCAGAATTATTTTCAAGCATTTATGAAGAATCTTTGCAAAACCTTCTGTGAGTTTTCACTACTCAAGCTACCTCAAAGTTCAGCTTAAGGAGTTTTCGCTGATGACTACGCAACTGAATGCATCCTAGAAGGTCAGAACCAAACTCAAATTTTAAAAATGGACATGTCAAATAAATTTAACCCGAGGAAAATTAAACAGTGACAACAAGAAAATGAGAGTCTTTTTTTTGGGGAGGAGGGCGGGAGTATTAATTTTGAATTTATTGGTTGCTGATAATAATTATAAAAATGAGTTAACTGATTGCTATTTGTCTGAGAGCAAGCCTTAAATTTTAAGTGCAAGCTGTAAATGATTCAGGGAAGGTGTAGAAAGTAGATTTTAATGAATTCTAACTGCACGTAATTGCCAGTAACGATTCAACCAAGATAGAGTAACTTGTTCACTGACAAGCGACCGCGTGTGCACTTCCATATATTTATGTAAAAGATATACGATTAGACAAATCAGAATTGAAGAATTTCTAGAACTCGACTCAAATCAAAATATTTTGTATATAACGAAGACCCCATGTTCGCGAACTTTCTTCACATATTACTTAATGGCTATGCTTATGGTTTATGTGTCCAGATTACTATATCTTTGTTGTTCCTATCGCTTTCTTTCAGCTGTTCACAAGCATTAAATAGCAGATTACTTAGAATGTTTATTCACATTTTGTACACAACTGTAGTAAATGTTATTTTCAGTTATTTTCATGGACGTAGCCAGGATTCGGACCAAAGAATAGCAAACGATCTTAGACTACTTCTTTAAATGCTGTTAAGACTGAAAACAAAATCATTTGAGATAAATAAAGTTTATGACATTATTTTGCATAGAAAACAACGTAAAAATCCTCTTTATGAATTCTTCAATCGTTTCTTAAAATCTGTGAAATTTCAACGTCATCATGACTCCTCCATGAAAGCAAATGTGTTTAGGAATTCGTAAGTTATTTGCCCCTGGACAAACCAAAATCTCTTAAAAAATTGCTGAAACTCTTCATTTAGTAAAACATTTTCCCTTTCCTTACTGCAGGCGTTAGTGGAGTAAGTAAAAAGCATGTCCGGCTAGCAAATGGAAGTTTCGGAGTTCGAATCCCGGTAAGGGCTCTGCACATTCCACCCCCCCCAATCTCCTGTTCTGAAATAAAATGCCAATGGTCCCTACAGTTTAAAGGATTTAACAGATTTAGAAAGAATTGAAATTTATCTAAAATCTTACTTGGAAAGCTGTCACAGCTGTCCTGTATAATACAAATCAGTACTATTAATAATATTAAAATAATCGAAAGCTGGTTGATCCCAAACTTGCAAAAGAACTTTAATAATCATGTAAAGCATCTATTGATTCATAAAAGGTTCAAATAACAAACTTGGCTGCTCGGCACAATGATCTGATGGAAACGAAAAACAAATCTGTATCTGTGGAAGAACAGAAAACGGAGTGTCAGTGGAAAACAGAACTTTATTCTAAAAATAGGAGGAAAACTAGAAATTTCAGTTTGAAATGAGGTATTAATTATCCTCCTTGATAGAATGATCTTTTTTGATCATGGTATAAGTGCAAAGAAAAATTTTAAATGCGAATATAGTACCAACAGTAAAATATAGTGAAAAAGGAGTTATGTAGACATCTTTTGTTAGTCGTTTAAATCGCAATCTGATGTTTATTGATATGGTAATGGATTAGTTGATATTTCAATATGTTGATAATTGAATTGTGAAGTAAAATTATTTTTGTGATTATGAGCCCAGAATAATTCCAAATTCTACCATACTTATGGTGATAAGCATACTGCTAAGAATGTGCAATTCTTGTTGTTGCTTAATTTTCCCAGAGAGATACAGCCAGGTATTATATAATCAGAGTACAGCCAGGTTTAGTCTCTATTGATCGTATCTGGCGAAAAATGCAGTCCAAAATTTAGAAACAAAATATTTTTCTAACAGATAGTAATACAAGATTAGTAAGAAAGGTAATAAACAGTCTGCTCGAATCTATGCCAAAAAAATTTAAAATAGGTTTTAAAAGCTAACAGTACTTAATCCAGTAAAATATTTAAAAATTTTAAGAAATGTTTCTTTTTGATTTTTATTTGATAAAATAATTAATGTTTAGAGACATTAGGCATTTTTTTGGAAGCAGGCAAGATGAAACGTTAGCAATCTCCTTCGCCGGGAATCGAACCACGGATCTCTGGATATCCGCGCAATGTGCAGAACCACTACACCACGAAGGCACGCTAGGAAAGTGGGAGAAATACCTTATATACTCCCCATTTTAAAGGGCGACTGGGGTTTTCAGGGGACCTAGTCGCCAAATCATGGGTGTGGAGATTCATCATCCACGACCCTTTTAGTTCGGGCGCCACTGTAGAGACATTAGGTAATTTTTGGAAGCAGAAGAGGTGAAAAATTAGCAATCGCCTTCACCGGGAATCAAACCACGGACCTCTGGATACCAGCCCAGTGGGCAGAACGACTACACCACAAAGGCACGCTAGGAAAGTGGGAGAAATACCTTATAAATGTGCTTTGTGATTTCCCCATTCGAAAGAAAGATACAAAATTTGAAGCTTACTGCATTATTTTTAAGAAATTATTTAGGACAAGAAGATGACTACTTAAATGAATGTTTAAAAACAGTTTACATTTTATAGTCTCAGTTTACTGCATTTAAATGTTTTCAAGTTAGTTTAGACCGATGGCTTCATTTTCTGAGTATGTAACATTTATGCTACTCTTCTCGAAATGTCTGTTCAATATTTCACCACACGCTTTGATATTTAGAGAAGCTAAGTTTTGAAAATTGCCTTGCTGTGCACTTCATTAAACAGAAGATGAGTGTCACAAAATTATATTGATAGAAATTATCAATGATAACACTTTTCTGTTTTAATTCAATAAATAATGTATACACTTAATCACACAAATTCTTTTTCTGTCATGTGTTAAGTTTACTGAAATGGGCACCTTAATCAGTTTTCTGCAGTGAGTATTCTAGATATATTCTATATAAAAGAAAACTGAATCTTCAGTGTCCTTTTAATGCTTCTAAACTCAAGAGAAATTACTAAAATTCTTGCAGTCCTTTTATTAGTGCAATCAAGCCCAAGCTAGCAATTTATGGCCAAAAAGTGAAATAAAATAATTAATTAAATAAACCAAATAGTATAATGTCTGCACTCTTATATGAAATAAAATCCAGATCAAGTTTGCTTCATAATACAACGCAAGAAATGTGCTAAAGCATGTTCTCGGATATTATATCCAATAAAATAACATAATACATCCAATAAAATAACCGTTGAAGCTGACACAGTTTCAGTATTTTTGGTACAGTAGACGATTATTTCAATTTGTAAATTCCGTATAAATTAAGCGTATTAGTAATTCAAAGTAAAATAGATCTCACATTATTTTATGAATGTCCTGCGACGTTATGTGCTTCAGCATGGTGTTGTGGTTTACACCCTTTTCTGACAGTAGCACCACAGAAAGTCAACGAAATTTATTGTGGCTAGGACTGCGTTTGTCGTTGGCATGGCCGTTAGGTATCTTATAGATGAAAACCAAGACTTTGTTCTGTTCCGTTGATGAAGAGCACCCCGGAGGATGGATTTGAGGAGCTCCAACACCTCTCCTACTACCACCAAACCACTAGAGAGGATTTTCGACTCGACGTGTATTCTAAGTACTCTAATGCCACAAAGACGGTATACACTTACAAACATCTATGCCTTCTTCGAGACTGAAATCTGAGACCTACTATACGTCATCCAGCTACGCTAACTACTATACCGACAGAGGTGGCACTTCAAGCTCATATATTTTATCACAACTCCAACTTTAGTTCCGTCTATCTTTGGAATTTAGGGGGACAAAAATCAGATTTCAGCTATTAGCTAAGAAAAAAATTAAGTTATAGATATAAAATTTGTCATGAAATCATATGTAGAGTTATATAAAATGTGCAAAAATCCTATTCACCAGTGTGTAATCAGAATACGAACCAGTGTTTCTTAGAAAATCCTTCACGAATGTGTTCCTCCTCTTAGTCAGAAAGCCTGGTGGTGCTTTGCCATATTCGTATAACTTAACCTAATCATTTAGGAATGGCACTCCGTGCCTGGTCAATTGTTTGATTGCCAAATGCAAGTTTTTCGTCAATTCATTAATAGTTACTGAGAAGCAAGAGATCAATTACTTGTTCTCTTTTATTATTTTATTGCGTCTGGAATATTTCTTAGTACATTTCATGTGTTTTGTGCCTTTATGTATTTTCTTGAATTCTCTCTGGTATTCTTCTCTGGACTAAGTATGTCGTCCAATAAGCATACTACGCTAGCATTTAAAAACTAAATAATACGATTGATTTTGATTGAACGAATTGCCACTGACCGATGATAATTTTTTTTAATGGAGAGTATTTTTTAATTCAAACGATAAGCTGCAATCAGGAAACTTAATCATATTCTTCATGAAGACTTAAGTATTGAAAATGAATGAAATTTTTTTTATTCATAATAAACTAATGACATTAAAATTATATATTTTGCGAAATAAATTATTATTCAGAATACTTAATTGATGAAAACTTATATTGTTGTCTGCTTTTGTGTCAAAGATTTCTCTTTTCAGATTTTGGAAAACATTGAATACTTTTTTCGATAATAATACACATTGTATATGAACTGAATAAAAGAAGTTGTAGTTATTTATTAACCACCAATGGTTATTTTTCCTACGTATGCATTCCTCGTCGTGGGTAGACTTTGCGTGAGTAACTCAAATAATCCAATCCAATCCAGTGTTAGTGCTACTATGCAACAAGTCAACTAGTGGGTCTGAAAAATTAATTGAACAAGAAATGCATAAAAGATTAGGTTATTTTAATATAACAAAGCACACGAGGGCTATACGTCAAAAGGAAGGGATGCCCTTAGGGCAGACATTCTAAGGGAAATTGGCTCATATTTAAATTAGACATAAGGAGACCATGAAAACCAACTATATAGCCAGCACATTTGCCTGAAATTGAACACGGTCTAATGGTTTCAAGCATGATATACAACGGTCTTAATCGCTCTAAATGCATGAAAGTACTTAATTTGCTATATATTTAATTTCACTCAAGAGTGTCACTCTTAGGCACTAAAGTTCAGATGAGTGTCAGAGTCCAGGAAATTAATATATGATTTTACAGAAATGAAACTAGCAAGGTGTATATTAAAAAAAAGAATTTATTGTTATTTTATATTTAATTTCTTGGTCCCTAGTGTCAAAGCTTACTTAAGTGCATGTTAATTTGTATTTCTTACTATTTTAATATGACCGGAACGTTTGCTCTACATTTTATCGTATTTCTGTTACCGTATTAGTTTTGTGTAACCGTCAGGTTGTAGAGACATTAGGTTAATCGGAAAAGCCGGAGAGATGAAAAATTAGCAATGCCTTCGCCGGTAATCGAACCGCGGACCTCTGGAATACCAGCCCAGTGTGCAGAACCACTATACCACGAAGGCACGCTAGGAAGGCGGGAGAAATAAACTCCCCCTTTTAAAGGGTGACTGGGGGATTTTAGGGGACCCAATCGCCAAATCCTGGGTGCGGAGAATCATCATCCAACACCCTTTTTAGTTCGGGCGCCATTGCAGAGACATTAGGTATTTTTTAAAGCACGCAAGATGAAAAATAAGCAACCGCCTTCGCCGGGAATCGAACTGCGGACCTCTGGAATACCGGCCCAGTGTGCAGAACCATTACACCACAAAGACACGCTAGGAAGACGGCAGAAATACCTTATAAGGTTTACATTCTAATAAATAGCTTTATTTCAAACTTTTGCGATTACCGTAATCAGAAGGTAAGAAGCGACAATAGTCATCTGTCCCAGCAGTTTGGCAGATTATAAGCAGAGCAGAGCCCTAGAAATATTTTGAAGCTTTTAAATTTTTTCTGGAAATCCCAAGTACTGTACTTAGAAAGTATGTTCAGAGCATTATTCAGAAATTCAAGATAACAAAATTAATGGCCCGCATACCAGAAAGAAGATGTAAACAGATCTCGAAATATACGGCTAAGAGCCATGTCATTCGTAGCACGAATAAAAATTTCCATAACTAGTTTATCAAATGTTGCAGTGTGGGCGTAGCCCCTCTGCAACATTTGACAGACAAGTTACGGGTCAAAACTGACATTCTTCGGACAAAATTAGCGCCAGAATCCTTCGAAAGCTGTTTGTTACATACATCGACAAAAAATTTCAACTATAAAGAGACGAGCATTTGAAGAAAAGCCACATTACGATAACTGAAGATTTCTGGAATCGTGTTATTTTCAAAGATACGAGTGTGTTTGGAATTGACGGCTGTTTATATTACGTGAGGCAGAAACCTTAGATCGAACTGGATACAGAAGTTACTATGCCAACAGTAAAATATAAAGATAGTTCTGCACTTTTTTGAGATTGTATAGAGTAGTCATAAAATCTTTCCCGATATATGAATCCCTAGTGGCCTATCATCGAAATGGAATTTCAAATATAGTTATTTTAAGGGATGAGCTCGAGATTGGGGTGATTTAAAGCAACAGAGCTTCCCCGCTTAAGGTGCAGTAAAAAAATTTCGATATTTTCGAATGACAATAGTCATTTTTTTTTTTCCGGCGCGAATTGATCCAACATTTTCCCGCGCAAATTGATTACCGCGTTGAAAACCATAAATGGCATTGGAAGGATACACGTAAGACGAAAATTTAGGACGTAAAATATTTGCAAAGAAAAGCATTGTCAAGGATGAATGACAACATAAGAGGGGAGATGGAAAAAGGACTTTTACTGTAATTAGAAGTTTTCAACGTGCCTGTAATTAGAAGAATTCACGTGAATTCTTGGGGAATTTATAGTATATCGTGTCAGTGTAGTTTAAGATATATAGGCCAAACAAAAAGAGTGTTGAAGTTTCGTATCAAGGAACATGAATCTTATGTCAGAAAAGGCGAAATTAACAAGTCTTCCATAGCGTATCATAGTTGGACATTTAACCACAATTTTGACTTTGGGTCTGCAAAAATTATCCAAAAGGCTTCTTTCATAGGTGAATTGGATTTTCTTGAGGCGTTTCACATTCACAAAGATTTAGCAGGTTTAGTTAATGATTTGAAGTCCAATCCAGTCCTTCCTAATGCCTTTAAAATTCTACTATCTTAATTCAGTTATTTTTGCCGATAGAGGGCGTTACCTCCTCGCGTTTGGTAGTACCAGAGGTATAAAAATCCGTTCAGTGGTTGCTTTCCATTATTTGAAGTTCAGATTTTGAGCGTGAAGGTGCATTTGCCCCTCGCTAACTATTTTAACTTCGCTAATTTTTCTTGTCCTTTATGCTTGATCAGATAGCCTGGCTCAGTAAAAGTAGGCGGCCAGTGCAACTCTGATTAAAAAATCCAGTTATAACCACGTGCAGTGCTGATAAGGACCACGTGTTTCTGAGACTCCTTCTCCTTTATTTTCTTCTTTCTTGGTATTTCTTTCTCCTGATGAGGAGGGACCTTTAGCTGCCCTCGAAATCGATTGAGTGTTTCATTATACTTACGCTAAATACAAGGTTGCTTTTACGATTTTGATACAGTTAAAGCTCTAACATCCTCGTACTTAATATTAACCGTTTTCCGACATACTTACATTCTCCGTTAAAGTTGTCTCTATTCATACGCTAATCAAATTGAGTTAACCACTTGTCGTGAAACGACGTCGAATTTTTTTTTTTTTTTTTTTTTTTTTGTTTTGTTTGTGGTACTTATTTACTTGCAGAATCAGAATCGTTTTTTTCACTAGACATTATTCTGAAAGCATTTAAATAATTTCAAAATACGCACTTGTTTGTAGATAGCTAGCTAACTGCAGACTAAATGAAAGAAGGGATTGAAAATGAGAGGGTGAGGGGAGATGAGGGCGCGTGCGCGCGACACGCCGACATAAAACTACGACTCATCTCGTAAGGCGCTTACTCACCGCTCACCGTAGATCGCTGCCGGAAAGAATATGTTTTGACATAGACGTTCTTTGGCTGCTGCACGTGGTCGTGTGATTTTCGATGCTCTCAACCCTTTCGTCCGTGCACATTATGTCGCTATTTTCGAGAAACTTGATATTCCTGTAGAGTAATGTTTATTTTAAATTCCTTCCGAGAGCCGGGAGATTTTAATTTTCAGGACTCAATTCCGGGAGAATCCAGGAATTCCGGGAGAGGTGGGAACCCTACCTGCAGCTGATTGTTTCGTAGTGTATTTCATTTCACTCAGTTTGTTGTGTCTCTTGCCGGAGAGATCTTTGGCTCCTGTCGTAGCATCGAAAATATATGTTCCCGCGCAATTAATTGCTGATAAAGAAGTTCCACCGGATGCCTTAAATTATAATTTGATGTTTGAACTGTTTTATTTTATTCCAAAGCTAAATCTGCTGACAATAGATTAAGTAATGTAGGTGTTAATAAAGCTCCATATGTTTCTGAGGTCATATTTAATCATTTAAGACATGAATAGTGTGTTTCTGAGTACAACTGAATAACTTGCGGAAGTTTTGAATGCCGTTAGAATCCTTTAAAGGTCTTTTTTTCAGTAATTTACACATTTATGTGCGTTTATCAATATATCTTTGTTTCCAAATCTTTCTGCGAGAAATTTTACGGAAGTTTCATAATTTTCTTCGGTTATATTGAAATTGTCAATAGTATTATAAGCAGTACTGCCTAAAAAGGATTTCAGACTTAAATTTACTTAAAACATCAAGCGTTTTGTTTTGGTGTATGACTGATAAAAAAGTGTTCCAAAACGTGAGCCATTCACAACTATTACCATAAAACTTCGGAATAGTAAGTTTAGCAGTTTTTACATATTGATTTTCCATGTTAATTTTTGCTATCATATTTCCCTTAACTGTTCACTGTTTTTAAAACACACTTAGTTGATCTGTATTAATTTATTTCAATGTTCGGTTAGCTTTGTATTTATATGTGCTTATTGTTTCACAAATATTCGTTGACACCGTTTAATTCCTGGTCTAGATCCGTTATGCTCATTAATTTTTCTATATCGGCATCTGTTTGTTTTAATTCATTTGATTTTTCACTTATGCATATATATTATCTATATCATTGATATCAATTTCAATAGTTTCGATAGTTGACTTTAGGAAAAACAGCAGTCCCTGTTCGGGCGCCATGTTAAATTGTATAAACTTTTAACGTATTTAAAATTTCTTTCTTTAATAGGATAAGCGTAATATTCACTTGCCTTCAAAAGGGCTGCTGGAAACTGTCGCTGCACCTTTCGAAGTCCGTTCCTTTTTGTCTATTGAAATCCATATACTGCCGTACTCTTACTCCCTTTCACATTCCATAGTGAGATGTATATTCTTTCCGCTCTTTATTAAATTAAATTTAATAAAGGTTAATAAATGAAAACTAAGTTTTTCAAAATATACAATACCATTACACAAAACCATTTTTAAAATACACGAATCAACAGTTAAATGTAAACTTTTAAGAGGGGCAAAAATATTAGCTACTTCATCATAAGATATTCAATGACTTATACGCAAATAGCTTTAGAATATCATTTCTATAGTGCTATTTAGGAAAAGCACAACTCTTTTCTTTTTCCACCAGATAGCGAGCGCGGTTGATGCGTGGCAAAGAAAGTAACATCGCAGGAGGAGTGTGTATAACTTCCCGTTTTACAGTCCCTTTCAATTCTGACAAATCTAGTGAATTTGATGTGTACTCCTTAGATTTCAGATAATCTCCAAGCCAGAAATCCATCGCAGTGAGGTTGGGGGGATCGCGATGGTCACGAAACTGCAAAGTTACGGTAGATGACTCTATCTCCAAACCGCTGTTGCAGCACTTGACGAACACATGTGGGGACGTATGGAGGAGCATCATCTAACATTCATACAATGTCATTAATGGCATTTCGCAGCTGCAGTTTTGGGGTAATTCTGGTACATTGTTTTTGATGGAGAACGTTTTTACCTGGGGAAGTGACCTCTTCGAAGAAGTACCGACCGAGAACGAATGCGCTTGCGATGCCACTCTCCACAATCCACTTTAGCTTCGTGCAAAGGCGCTGGGGCCACATCGTGAGGCAGCCCAATTAACGTCATCCTTGTAAGGATAAATGTGCCTTATTCGTCCATATTAACCGAAACGGCCACCTGCTATTGTCATCATATCTGATGAGGAAAAAATTTACAAAGTCGTCAAGCTGTTGCTCGTCTCCAGGTTACAAGATCTGGATGTGTTGGAATCGATAAGGAAACATCTGCAAAATAGAGCTCAGAAGCCATAGAACTGTGGTTTTCGGTACATCCGGGAACTGCAAGGAACACGTCTTGCAGTATGCAGTGGACCTGCAGTTATGGTATTATGCACTTCTACAACAACTTCAACGGACATTTCTAGTTTCTTAAAAGAATTTTTTTTATCAAATCACGTACTGTTTTTATTAAACATGGGCCTGCTCTTAGATTATCATTTCGCCGATAATTTCGCACTACTTCGGCAACATTTTCCATGTTCATATACATATTTGATCAATTCACCTCGTTGTTTCCCTGTACGTATCATCTTGTTAACACTTTCGAACACCTGACTGAAGAAACAACCTTTCCGCACTGCTTATCAAAGGTCTTTCACTTGCATACGGTGTTCTGTTATTGGTGCTTCTATTGTCTATCTCTCTGAATTACACAAAGTGCGTAAAATACTTCCCATCTGAATTGTTATTTTTCCTTTACAAAGCTCTTTTTTGCAAATGTTTAAGCTGGAAATTTTTCTTATATGTGTATCACTCCAACGCCATTTTTGGCTTTTCAATGCGCTAATCAATTTGCGCTGGAAAATGTTGGATGTTGCCTTCCGAAAATTTCGTAATATTTTCACTATAACCAGCACCTTGAGAGTTCTGTTGATTGCTCATATCCTTCAGATAGGATAGCGACTATGGCGTTTGACACTGACTGGCGCTGCGATCATGAAAGCTGGAGGCAGTGTCTAAACATAGCTCCGAAATTTTTAAATAAGTGTTTCAGTAAATGTTTTCAACTCTCTAAAAAAGTTAAATGCACCTTTCCTATGCAATGTCTCATTCATCAAATTGAAAAAGGAAACTTCGCTTCTTCGAAACTTCAAATCGCTGTTCCTATCAACTCGAGAAATCCAAAAGAAACCCTGACACGGAATATTCAGATAAGTAACATTATGTTCTCTATACAATATCTTATTCTCTATCACTAAAGTGCCATTAAATTTCTTTATTTATTATTTTCATAAGATTCTAACATTATACAATAGTTAGTAATAGTAGCAAGTCATGTGGTTCTTTTCTTCGTAACTATTCCGTAGAGACGCCACATTCCTTATCAGTAGTCCGTTCTTATCAGCAATTCACACCCTTCGGAGGCCCCCCTTTTCGTGCTTAGGAATTTCTTGAGAGGGAAAAATGGGGATCTCTTGACCATCCATGAGTATAGATTGTGATTTTTGTAACTAAGATCCCCGATTTTTTTTTTTCAGGTATCAAACTTAGAATTATGAGCAAATATAAATACAGTGTGACGGAATTTGTTAAACTTGCACTATAATAAATTACAACGGTTAAATTAATAAATTAATTTTATATTTAACTAATATTTAAGAAAAATAAATTGTATAATTTATTTTTGCTGAAATGCTCTCACACTGTGTAGAGATTTATGATTTTGTCAATTACTGTTTTTCTGAAATATACATGAATTTTTTGGAAACGGTAATAGTTAATGTTACTTTATTTAAAATATTATGTACATCTCTGTGATGATGTATGTCTTTTCTAGTTAGGTTTCAAGAAAAGGGCATACACATTACCATGTAGGAATTCATTTATTTTTTTTTTAACTTAGCTAAAGTTTGCTTCTTAAAGACACTAATTTTTGCAAATGAAGTCCTTTTAACTACACTCATGGGCACAATCGTATTTTAGGATATTTTCTACTTCTTTTCCTTTTCTTTCTATAGACCCTTTTTTCCCCCTCTATTATTTTTGAGCCATTTATTTTAAATTTTATTTTGTGCCATCTTTTCTTTGTGGCCTTTTGAACTCGTACAAAATGTACGAAGTTCCTTTTTACTCTTCTCAAATACGAAATTGCCCCTCTTTCTATATACCTTTCCTTCGCACCTACGCTTGATTTTTCGCCCATCGGTGCAGAAAGACTTAGCGGGTGCAAAACAAGACATCTGTCTACTTTGTCTGTCTGTCTGTCTGTCTGACCCTTCAGATAACATCTGTTTCATTTCGATTGGTTGAAAGGATAGGCTGCTAGGGGTTCATATATCGGGGGAGATTTTTTATGACCACTCTTTACTTGTATGTCGCCGACAGGAGTAAACGCTTTATGTTGATGCATGTTTTTACAAATAAACTTTAATCCATTGATAGAAAGTCTCAAAGAAGTTGCACAGGAAAAATTTTCATTGTTCAAAGCAAATCTGATTTCACAAAATCATTTCATTTTAAAATATTCATTATTAAAACAAATCTATTTATCTATCTGTCTATCTATACATATATATATGTGTGTGTGTGTGTGTGTATTTTCAATAGCAGACAGTTGACAGGCTGCCGCGTTGCAGTGGTTCAGGTTACAAATGAGGACGCTCATAAGATAATTTAAAAATGAGAGGGAACCCGACCACTCGCAAGACTAAAAATAAAAACATTTTCATAATAAAAACATGAAAGATTAAAAAAAAATAACTGAATAAGTCGGAAAAAATAAATATTCAGAATTTACAATATATGAAGAGTATATTTTCAAAATATAAAAATATACAAAACGCAAGAAATAATCCCAACGGAAACAATGACATGAAAAGATAACAAAGTTCAAACTCTTAGTGCTCTAATATGAAAGTTAGTGTGTAACTTTATAAAAAGTTTCACGTTTATAAAATTGACATTATCGTGAATCAGCATAATGTTCAATTTCATGTCTACAGCCAGTAAACACATGATGCACAGTATCGGCATGAGACCTCATGTTGACAAAATTTTGCCGCATGGCCAAATTACTGATGATTTAAACACTTTTATGACTGATAAACAGCTTCACTGAACACACGGCAACAGTTCCATGATCTAAAAAGGCCAACCTGACGCTTTGGTAATATTCGAAAGACACGATGACTCAAGTAATCATACTTTTATGTCTAATTTCAAAGAAAAAAGTAAACAGCAATGATCCGGACACATTTATATATCATCGCCCGAATGAGATCATCCATTGGTAATTCTTTACACAATAATCTTGGGTGCTACAAATCTTATATACGTCTAGTTTGAATCACACTGTTGCAAAAGTCAATGCTCAGAATGCAGTCCTACTCTTGTAACTTCCTAGCTCGAACCCAGCTTCAAAACCAAATCACCATTATTTCATTCAAAACCACGACTTTCACAGTCCTTGAGAGTCTCATGATGATGTAAGTCCTTAAGTACGTCCAAAGACTTAATACTCTCTTTCACGGGTCTTATGGTGAGTTCGTCCTGACTCCTTCAGGCATCCATGCTTGCCTCTTCTGGATCATGTTGTAGAGTCATTAGATTTTTTTTTTTTTTTTTGAAGCAGGAGAGGTGAAAAATTTGCAATGTCCCTGCCGGGACTCAAACCTGGACCTCTGAAATACTCGCCAAGTGTGCTAACCGTTACACCACGAAAGCATGCGGGAAGGAGGGAGGCAATACCATATATACTCCCTTTTAAAAGGCGACGGAGGATTAGGAACCCAATCGCAAATCTTGTTGGTGGCGAATTATCGTCCACCACCTTTTAGTTCGGGTGCCACTTTAGAATCATTAAATTTTACGAAACAAGAGGCATGAAAAATGAGTCAGGCCCTCGCCGGAACTCGAATCTGGACCTCTCGAATATGCCCTTAGTGACCTTTATACCATGAAGGCATGCTGGAAGGAGGGAGCGTATACCTTATAATGTTCAAGCAAGGGTCTTACAAAATTCCGAATATTACGCACATCATCATGAAGAACATCCAGTTTTCTCATAATATTGGCCTCATAGGAACCCATTAACTGCCAAGAAAATTACAAGACCCCCCCCATCCGACCCAGAAGAAATAAACACATAAAGAAGGAAAAAAATGCAAAAGATAAAACACAGAAAACACATAGACAAAAAGAGACAAGAAAAATAAATTAAGAATTCGAAAAACCGGGTAGCAGATCACGCTAAGACACAGCAGTAGATTAAAAAAAATATTCCAGAAAAATGAAGTACCTTCTTATTCAACAAGCAATATTTAAGGAAAATTCTCAGTCATTTTTGCAGAAGAGCCTAGAAGAGCTTAGTAGAGCGTCTTCTGCCTTCTGGCCACGTCGTTGCTTTAAGCTAAATCTTGTTAGTACAATCGGCCTGTTGTTACGTGGCTGTTAGTATTCGTCGGTGTGGTTTAAATAAGGGCCAACTCTGTTAGTTGTTTCTGTACAGCTTCGGCTAGTTTTTAGTTAGTTATCATTAGTTTAGTTTTCTATTCTCTATCTTAAGATAAAGCCAAGATCGAAAGGGGACAAATGTAAATATTTTTGAGTTAGATAAAAAGGTATTTTAACCCTTCTTTGAAATTGTTACTTCAGCCTTTAGAAAGTCGGCGAATAGTCGCTAGACCCTTCTCAAGTATTCTAGTAGTTAAAGACAACCAAATTTAACTGGAATCTTATAATATATATGTAAGATAAAAAATATGTAAATCAAAATTATAATTTAAACTAACGGTAAAACATTAAGTCTCCCTCTCTGTTTTAAAAATCGCAATAACTTCTCTGGATTGCGTCATTTCTAGATCATTCTATGGCCTGCGCAGCTGTGATGACTTTTTAATTGTGAACTGAAACTTTTAACTCAAACCAAAATCTTTCTCTTCTTGTGCTACTACGCACTTCAGCTTGGATAACTACGCACTTCAGCTTGGATAACTACGCACTTCAGCTTCTGTCTCTGCTATGCTTGGATGTAATTTCGCTATGCTGCTTCTTATTGCAATAATATAAAAAATGTAAATGTTCTTGAATAAGCACACTAGAGTGCCAAGTGAATTGTGACCACAAACGTTAACTGGAAAATAAAAATGGAATTAAAACTACCTCGACTGCCAAGTTCTTTAGATATTACCAAGTCAACATATTAGCATACTACGTAATCAGAATTCTTCCTCTTCGATATGGATCTACGTACGCATCAACAGTGCTCCGTCTTTTCCTTTCTTTTATTATAACAATAACGTTTGAACTGAAAATTTTTAAAAGACTCTAAAATCTTATCAAGGTTTATATTTTGCAATTATGGAAATAATCATTTTGCTCAAAGTCTCAGGATCTGTACTTTTTCAAATTATTTCTCTTTATGAGCTAATGCTTTGTTACTTTCTAGCTAATGCTTTTTCTTCCACCCTGCTGTCCCAACCTTTCTTTTGAAGGAGGGGATAGGTAAGAAAAATAAATAATATGTAAAAGATTAAATTAGCAGCGAAAATTAATTCCCTATTGTATTCTAAAAATAGTAACTTTAATTTGTGCTGCGTCATTTCGAGAAAAATCTAATTCTGATGATGTAAATGGAACTGAAACCCAAAATTTAACCAATAACAGATTAGCTGTACTTTGTGCACCTATCTTTGAAACTAAGTAAGAATAAATTTAGACTTTCTACGTCATAACTGTTCTAGCAAAGGGAAGAAAAAGATGGGATGAGCAGCAGCAAGGTCTTGTAGCAACGGTAGAAGAAAGCAGTCTGACGAAAAATGGCGCGTACTCTGTATTTATACTAGCGGTTATATAACATGCCAGAATGTTCTCGAAAGTACTGGTCTAGGGTGAAGATTCTGAAATTGCGGAAAGTTAATTATAGGTTGCCTGTTCATAAAATATAGTCAGTATAATATACAAAAATAGTTGTATGCAAAAACGCAGAAAAAGTTTTACACATTAAATCGATCCTGAATATTCAATTAAAAGCTTTCAGAAAGTTATATTTTACTAAGAAAATTATCTTAAAATCAATAGTCTTTTTATAAAATTTTGTGGTAAAGTAAGAACTCGGGGATTTCTTTTCAGCATTTTAGCCATTGAGTCATCTAATCTCCGTTTATTCCTTGGAAGAAAAAAAACTATAACACCGTTCGTATTTCAATAAATATCGAATATGTTCTAGTCCAACACCAAGTAGATATTAAGAAGAAACGTTTCAGAGGAATCCTTTGTGCAATTCAGTTTATAAGGTATTTCTCCCGCCTTCTTAGCATGCCTTCCCAGTGTGGTGGTCTGCACGCTGGGTGCGTATTCCAGAGCTCCGTGGTTCGATTCCCGGCGAGGGCGTTGCTCATTTTTCACATCTCTTGCTTCCAAATAACCTAATTTCTGTACAAGTTAATCAATACAGTAAAAGTGTGAAACTCTTTCATATCTTTTTCCAGCCTTTACAAGTAATTTGCTGTTTTAAGTTCGATTAACTGATTTCGTGAACTTCTTATCTTATTTCTTCTAAAATTTACTTAAGAACTCCTTTGAAGTTAACATTTGAAAACTGAACTGGAATTTAAATTTGGATTTCTAATTCTATTAAGAACATTTTTTAGGATAGAAAAACAATATTGAACGTTCTGGGTTTTGATGGTATTTATTGCATTAGAACCATTTACTTTCATTCCAATGTCAACATCTATCCACGTGATCAGCAAAGAGAGGCATTTACTTGTGTACCGCTGCGTACGAAAATACACAGAGGTCTTGCATCCATCTGGGTATAAGTGAAAAGGTACGCTTAGAACTCCCGAGAGCTTGAAGCTGATAAGCCCAAGAAAAAGATCGGGAATTAAATGTCAAATAGTTCAGCAGTTGCAACTCTTATTCATATTAAATATATACTAGATATATTCAGTATGATATAGTAGATATACTAGGTCAAATATATACTAGATATTTTGCTGATTGTAGTGATTAAATTTGGTTTTAAACTGGAAGAATTAAAATATGCTTATTGAATTTAATTATGCTATGTCACAGTCATTACAATAATGCACCTCGATTCAAACGCCGAGAAAACGTGCAACAGCAACAAAAAAAAAAAAAAAAAAATGTTTGTATATCCTGAGGATATTCGTGTTCATTGGTCTTTCTAGAATAGTGAAATCAGAAACCAGTTTGTCGAGTGCCAAGAAAACTGAATCTAATTACAAGAAAAATTTCAGGAAAACAGTCTCATTGAACTTAATGGGTCCGACCTTCAATCTTTGGTATCACAAGATGTGTCAAGGTTGGGAGCTAAAATGTGGGATTTGCTTTAGATGCTCGAGAATGGGCATCACGTTTGAATGTCACATTTCATTTTCTGTACGCTCTATCCAGTTCAAATGTTACACGATGGTCCTAAGATAAGTTAATATTTATTGCCTGTGTCGAGAGAATTGTCAAACTAGTCTTTCGGGGAAGTCATGTGATGATTTTCGCTCGATGTCTCTGCATATGAAAAATGCTTATGGCATTGCTTAGAAGACGAAAGAAAAATAATATTAAAAAGAATATATTAATTCTTTTGGAGCTACGATTTTGTCAGGTGAGCATTGCATAGCTTTCTTACTGCATGTGATTCATTTTTGCTTACAAAGCAAGAACCCGATAATAGTGAAAATTTAGAATAGAGCAAAACAAAATTTTACTTTGTTAAAGTTTCCCAGTTTTAACGAGTATCATTTAAAAGGGGGTTTATTACAGGCATAATCAATAATTTATTTGCAATCAACGAAAATTATTTTTAAGTCACGGAAGAAATTATTAGTTATTAATTTAAAATGTATTACATAATTTTTTGTCAAAATTAAATTTATTTGCATTCTGCGGAAATTCGCCACTTCTCTATATTTTTCTTCAGCTTAAAATTTTAGGGAATCGACTATTTTAGACGCTCTTAGCGTTACTCGTATAGTATAGCAATTCAGAAACTCATGCTAATGCGAAATGAATAATAAATCCAACATTTAATGTCAGGGGCTAAATATTCTGTTTATACAGTGTATCTTCTTTGCTTTCCAGGTTAACTGTTTATGTGTATCTCGATAATGGAAATACCGTATATACCCGCGTATAAGTCGACCCCCCCCACTTCGACATAAAAAATTCGTAGAAAATAAGAAACCCGCGTATAAGTCGACCCCCCACTTCCGAAATTGATCGAAAAACTTCGAAATTTTTTTTAAGTACTACATTTATTCAAAATCATCTGAGAAAAAAAAGTAAATATACGATAAAAAATACCTTGGTAAATAAACAAAATAGAACTCTTCTGTCATCATTGGCTCGTCATCATACATATGTTTCGTACATAAAGATTCGCGTACGTAAAATCTATCTGCATTTCCCCTTTTTAAAAGTTAAAAGAAATATTCAAAAGTGTTCAGTTATTGCGTGGGCTATTTTTTTAAATTTTGACGTGTACGCATGTTAACAAAAGTATTTCATGAATGAACAATAACTATTATAAAGACTTATACGTACATAAAAACTATCTGCATTTCTCTTTTCTTGGCGTGTTGGCGAAACTGTTTTATTGCTCGATATTGATCGGTTGTTCGGGGGCCGAAAATTCTTTGGTTTAATCGAAACTTACTCTAGTTAAAGTATGAAACTCTGTGATTAGTTCGTCACATAATTTAAGTCATGAAATTACTTCAAGTAAGTTACCGATTCTTTTAATTTTTTATGGCCCGCGTATAAGTCGACCTCCCCTTTGAAGTCTTTTTTTTGTCCAAAATATCTCGACTTATACGCGGGTATATACGGTAAGTATTTACGCAGGCCGCCTAGACAGTACAGTGGTTAGGAGAATCTACTGAGGTAGCGAAGGGCCAGGTTCGAACCCCGGAAAAGGCATGGATGTTTGCAAATATTAGTGACTTTGCGGCTTCTAAGTATATGGTGAGCCGAAAGTCCTCTCGAGAGTTTAATGGTAGGGGAAGAGGGGTAGGAAATCCTCTCACCCGTCCTCCGAGGGGCTCTCCATTAAAATTGGGAGCGGAACTGAGCGAAGTTGTACTGCACTCAGATAAACCCTAGTGGGAACGACCATATTGTGTTCGTGGACCCTTATTGTGGCATGGGAGCACTCTAAATATGAGACGACCGAAATTCCTCTCGAGAGGTTGTGGTAGAAGAAGAGGAGGGTCGGAGACCCTCGAACCCATCCCCCCAAGAGGGTCTCTCCATCAAAACTGGGGGCAGAACTGAGCGAAGTCGTACTGTCACCTGTATGGTGCTCAAGGCTCTTGCCAATAACAGGCGCAGTCTTGCTCTCCTTGCCGCGATAAATTTCGTGGGCTTGTTCTGATGTTACTGTCAAACAAGTGTCAAAACAACAACAGTATTTAAGATGTTTAAGCTGTTGAGAGCTACTATTCTTAAGGTGTAGTTAATTGTTTTCTTCAAATACTGTGATTTGAATTCAAACACACAGAAAGTTCTCACTTCGCATCCTATGCCGTTTATCTTTGACTAATATGCAAAAGTACTTGTAAGTCGAGCTGTCCTGCGTCCGAATCACCCTCACAGTGAAGGTAAAACTTAAATATTTGCTGAAATGAAACCAGTTGTACGTTTCAGTTGCAACAATGATTTTAAAACCATGTAAAATTTACAATCGTACATGGGTTAACTTAATTAGCTTTTAAACTGATGTAAAATATATTCTGATAAGGAAAGAAAATTTGTACTGAACGAATACCGGAACTGAATCTAGAACATACTTAAAACTTCTTGCGAGAATGAATAAAATTTTGGAAAATCCTTTGATTAGTGGTATGAAAAACTTCACATTCTTGGAATCTAGCATTTCAGGAATTTTAAATACATATAATTTTCATAACTTTTGCTTATTATTCTTATTGTAATCGAAATTGGCGTTCATTTTTACCTTTTATTACTATCAACGTTACCATTAAAAAGTGTTAACTTTAAATTGGCTTTATAAAAGCAGAATGCTCATTTGCAAACAGCTAAAGCACCACGAAAAGTAAAGCCGCTTAAGTTTGTAAGGATAGTACTGGGTAACTTAACATTTTCAAAGTGGGGCAGATTCTTTTTTAAATGATCTGATGATAAATACGAATCATGCATTATTTACGTCAGTTTATTTTTACGTACTATGTGAATAATTTTCTAGACGTCCACAATTCATAAAATGCAGATGCGTGTCTGCTTACGTCATCTAGCTTTCTGGCGTGTGAGTAGATTTGCTTGCTGTAAGTAAATTGATATGCTCCCTTGTCTAAGCTAACGTTAAAACATATAGCTGTTGGAAGTAATATATCGAATTACGATTATGTATTTCCTCTCTAAGCAGATTATATAAACATATATTTAATTCTGATTCGCTTTAAGAGAACTATAGTTTTCTGTGACATGCATAAGTACAAGTATAGTTGTGGCAGATAGCCCTCGAATGCTTTACCACCTTTAAACAAACCAAATCAAACAGTCAAATATCTAAGTTAAAGCTGGCTCAATGTTTTACCGGCTCGTAAGTTTAAAAAATTGGCTGAAAGAAAAAGCAGAACCAAGATAATCACTTTTAAGCAGAGTTGGAGGAAGTCCAACAGCACGACGCGAGTGCCAGAAACTCTCTGTCTCTAAGAATCAACACCCTCAGCTTATATAATGTAATATGGTGAGGAATACGGAAGGAAGAAGTCATAGTAAAGATCAAAACCATAATAACTGATTAATTAACATTAAGTGCGTACGTCACAAAATAAATTACCATATACAGAGTGAACCAAAATTCGCTCCTATCAAACTTTAAAAAAATTTAGAAATTCCAAAACAGATATTAAGGGCAAATTGTTTTAGTGGACGACACCATATACTTTTGCAAATAATACCACTTGAAATTTCAGCAGCAATTTGTGCTATTAGCTTTAAAAACCGTTTGTTTAGTGCAAAATGGAGGTGGGTTTTCCCCCAAGCACAATGAATTTTTATGATTGAGCATTGCTTCACAACACATAAATTTGATTTCTGTGTCATCTATCTCATACTCTTTGTTGTTAAGTGCAACTTCTTTTCTCCCTGACTTCGTCAATTTTGTCCGAATTCAGAAGAGAAACACGGCTAGTTCTTTTGTTAAAATAAAAATCTTTCAGTTCCTCAAAATTAGGTACCAAGTGAAAAATTATTGTTTTGTTAGGTTCACAAACATATGGGAAGATCTCTTTAAACGTTCCAACAAATTTTACCTAAGAATACATTGTGAAGTAATGCTCAGTCATAGAAGTGCATCGTCATCTCGCACCAAGCAAACAGTTTTAAAAGCTAACACCAGAAACTGCAACAGAAATTTCTAGTGATATATTACTTGCAATAGTATAGGTGTATCATTAAATAAAATAACATTCTATTTATTTTTTGAAAGTTTGTTATGTTCGACATTTTGGATCATTTTGTATTTCCATTTCCGTGTGTAAGCCAAGAAATTTTAACAAATGTTTTTCGGCTGAAGTTTCAGCCTCAGTTTATATATAAATTCAAGGTAATTTACAAATAATATGTTTGCAAAAATTATCTAAGTAATTCAAAAAATATTTTTATTTTATTAAATACTAAATACATATTAAATAAATTTCTCAATAACTGCACCCTACTCGCAATTTTTTAACAGCTGTAGGAAGTCTGCCTTCCATTTGAAAGGTATCAGCCTTCATTTCAGACTAATAACCGTTGTCAGCCCACGTCGTAGAAATATCATCCTCGGTTCCGTCCATAGTATTACTAATGCAATATTTTCTGAACAACCGGACGATCATTTCCAGCCTACTTTTTGAATAGGTAGAGAAATGGCGCTTATCTTCAGTTAGTCTGATATATCTAGCTAAATTAGTTAGACGACCAATTAATTATTCCCACATTTGGCTCGATTTTCAGGCAAATTTTAATTCGTCTTATACATAGCTTTCTAAGTTTGGCCGAAATTCTGAAACATAATTTTCTCTCTCATCTTCTACTCGGAAAGGTTATATTCAGAAATATACGATAAATGCTTCTGCGTGAAAAATCATCGTGTCTGTCAGTATGTATATATGTATGTGGGTAAGAGCAATGCATGTGCAATTTCAAATCTTTTTATCAATTGATTTTTTCCACCCTTCATGAATATTTTTCACTCTAATAGCTTTCGTCTGAAAATGAAGAATCAGATATCGTTATTCTGTAAATAATTGTCTCAGACCTCACTGTCGGAAGTTTTAGACACAAAACATTACGCACAGGCGTAATGAATAGTAACACAATAATATAAATAGTAACACAAAATAATAAGTACAAATTTGTTTTGCAGTGAAGTTTTTCCAATATTTTTTAATTTGTAAGAAAAATATGCAGTTTTTTTCCATTTGTAAAAAGTTTTCGTCATTCATATCTTGAGAAACATTGTAAAATGAACTGAATTTTTTTTCCTTCAAGGAAAGTTCATAATACGTCTTGCAATTAAAAAAAATACACACACATGCTAAGAAAAAAGATTTTCCACTTGAACATTGAATCTCGACATTGCTTAATGAATCTTAAAGGCACGGAAATTCTTAAAAGCATTCTTAAAGAATTCTATTTGTTTTGATGACCCTGAAAAATGCTTGTTTGTATCTTAATAGTATGCTTGATCTTCGATTCTTGTGCAAAGTGTTTCAGCGCTATACTATTGAATATATTTCAAGGCGTAGCTCATTTTTCGTTCGTTGAACTTTCACACCGTTTACAAACTTGTGTTAGCGCTTGAACTGTGTGGCCTTTGATACTTCTGGTGAAAGTGTTGGAAGGACACTTAGCGGTCTAAATTAGGCCACGACAACTTCTTCGCATCATTTCGCATCGAGCTGTAGGATCTCAATAAGAACTTCTGTTAAAGAGAGATTTCACTCCTGATAGCAACACTGACTTCTACTCCGGGAAAGAACTCCGCAGTTTTTGGATGTAAAGTAAGTGCTGTTTTTATGTTCAGATCTTAAAAAAGTTTTATCGGATCACAATGTATATTAATTCATGTATGAAGAAAAGAAGTTTTTAATATTTTATATGACAAAAATGGAATTAATGTAATTCATCAACTGAAACCTAAGAAATGATGTAAAATATCTGGGTTATATTATTCTCCGTCTGTTTTTATATAGTATGCAGCAGATCATTTGGTTACTATCTTTTTTTAATCCCTTATTCTTTAGTTAAGTAAGCTGAAAAACATGCGAAATCGAAAACGCGGAATGCTTAAACCGATAGAAAAAAACTAACCGTTGCTGAATATTCTCAATAAAATCTTCATTTTGGTATTTTCTCAAAGCATCAGCGACCAGATGTACTAAAATGAAACATTTGTTTTGATATTTTAAAAACATTTTCCTATTCCTTTATGGCTCTTATTGGAAAATTTTTATATTTTTATAGCATTTTTGCATTGCAGGAAAATAAAACTGTAATAATTCAGCACAACCGAATTACTAAACGTATCACTGAATAAAATTTCAGTTCTATTTGGTAGCAAATATCAAATAAATATTAAAGAATTATTTATGGCATTATTATTAGTAGTAAATTATTTAAGTTTAAATTACAAGATTGCATAATTCAGGTTTAACGGGTTCAAGTTAAAGAGTTTGGTGTTTTGCACCCATCGTGCTCAAAATTCTGTTGTCTCCTAAGATTCTTTCACAATTTATATAAAGGAATCCGAACTTAAATTATAGGGATTCAAAGTGATTAAAAAGAAATTGAGGGCAACAAAAGAAGTAAAAATGCTGCGAAAATGATTCTTAACACCTAAAGAAAAAACTGTGAAATACAGTTCGAAATTAAAATAAATTCCTTTCCAGTATCTCAGATCGTAATCGCATTTTGTTATCTTGAGTATGTTTTGTTGATAAACCCTCTTGAAAATCTATTTGTATATTCTGTGCTTCATGTTTATTTTCATCTTAACCGTTTCCTTCATTTATGTCTATTTCTCTCAGTGTTTTGTTGTACTGAATCAATAACTGTTTATAATAAATCGCTGGAATTACTGTTATCAGTACTGTTTTGCAATCACTGGCCTTTTTCAGAATTTCCGAATGCCTTTATCTATTTCTTCTTAGAAGTCAAAGTGAATTGCCACAGTTCTATATTGTTCTAAATGAAGGCAAAAAATGTGATCTATTTCTGTTGATTATACAGGTATACTAGTGACATGAAGAAAACAAATTTAATAACATTTGGTATTGAAAATAATCTATACATCTAAAATTTCACTTTCCACTGAAACTTTCCACTTCCTTAAAAGGCACGAAAATACACTTTTTATCGAAGAAAGACGCTTTTACTAGTATAGATTATATTCTAGTAATTACATATATTCTAAAAATATACATATTAATTATATAAATATTCTAGGAAATTATATGTAACTGTTAATATATTTTATGTATGTATAGTTTTATTTTACATACCTGTTACTAGTATATATCCTATTTTTTAAAAATCAGGAACTTAGTTTGTCGAGTTCATATGCTTTCTTGATGAAAGACAAATATATTTATTCAATTGTGCTTTCAAAATCGTAGAATTAAATTCTTTACTGAGAAAATAAACACGTTTCCAAAGTATATGTTGTGTTATAAGTGAGGTGCAATTAATTAACAGCTGCTTATATAGATAGTGCGTAATGTGTTAATAATGCTTGAGCACTCTCTTCTCCTTTATTGTAGTTTTCTGTATTGTTTATAATATTATATTCTAAATCTAAACCTGTGTGTGATTCATTGCTGGCATATTAAAAAAATTCTAGTAAAATATTTACGAATTGTACAAAATAACACTGCATGTAGCAATTACGCAGCTGGCGTAATTCGATACTTTAGAATTTGAGACATTCTGTGAATGACTACATTTGCCCATGTGAAACTACAAAGAGTAATTTTTTAAGGTAAATCATAACACACAAAGGTTACTGCCTGAACATCTAGGGACTTGCACGAATATGAATATTGTGTGTAAATCACATGAAGAAATCAAGGTCCAATTAAGGAATAAAAATCATGCAGGATAAATAGAGATTGTAGAGTTACCATTCTTCTTGATTTGTGGCCTTCTAGGAAAAATGAAAGTACATATTTACTATTCGTTTTAACTAAATATCATATTTATCAGTGTTAAAAGTTCTTGGTCATTTTCGTGCAGGGAAGCAGTAACAGTAAAGGAATTCATCTGAATCGCGTCCACTTTGCTGTACTAGTCCACAAATAACACAATGAACAGTGCACATAAAATCAAAGAATCACAGTTCGATTTCATTTTCGTATACATCATTCTTATATTTTCTGTTTGTATATAACTAATACATTTTCACAATGAACTTCGAAAAATGCTCTTTTGATTACGGATTTTAAATTAATAAAATTGTGCAAAAAATACTTTGTTTTTATGAAAAGTTTTGATCTTTAATTTATGAAAAATAAATTAATTTTGTTCGTGAAAAATAATATTGCACTCATTTTTTTGGTTCTTATAAATTATTTAACTTTATTATGTATGTATCATATCTATAGAATGACAACCGAAAAATATATTTGAAAAAATATATAAGAAACTTCTTAAGTATGTACTTGAAATGAAAAATCCATCAGTTAATGAGAATTCAAAATGAATGCTTCCAGAGGAAGGCCTCAAATACTTTCTAAAATTAGTATAGACAGCTTTATATGATCAAATGCTTTTCGGTCCATTCTTATTGAAATAACTGTGACTACCACTCGATACGCAGCTGTTCTAGGAAAGAAACTTTTTCAAAGATTCAACAATTTGATTGATGGTTATTAGTTCCAACCTCTCACAAGAAGAGGAGATGCCTCCTCATAGCATGCGGATTGTTTCTGGTATGATCTGTTCGATATTCAGGAAAAAATTTACAGCTTTGCTCTCCAAATCTCTTTATCTCGTCAGAATGCATTGGTTTCGATGCTCCCCGGATTTGAACCTACTTGATTGTTTTTGTTTATTTGAAGGTATGTTAAGGATAACATTTATACGAAACTTCAAAATCAATTAAAAACCTCAAAACAGCCAGCGTTATTACTTTTGATGACCTCCATAGCAATATGTTGCCAAAGATCATCGATAACTATGAGCCGCTTCTTGCAGCAGTCATTCCGAAGACCTTATCAATTTATTGCCTTACGCTGTATTCTTCTATCTCTTATCGTTATTTTTAAAGAAAAATTTAGTCTAAAAATGATTGTCACCTTTAATTTTCTAAATACGTATGACAACAGAAATATCCAAAAACTTTTATAGAATACACACTGAAAATTCCAAGGAAGGAGAAATTGCGTTAGTGAGAAATTTTGAATTAATACGTGTGGGAAGTGAAGCTCAACAGTAGTTACCCAGGGGTCGATACTCAAGTATCGCCATTTCGATTTCTGGGAACAGAAGGTTATACGGTAGGCTTAAAATAGAATATACAGGTTGCGGTTGATTAAAAAGTGTTTAATGCTGTATTAGTAACAGGAAATATACTATTCGCCGTCTACATTTGCTTCTTTGATTTAATAATATTTTACAAATTTTTATAACTATATTCTCACATGCTCTCCTTGTGTTTACTATCATTGTCCACACATTTTTGGAACCTGTCCTACGTAGCTTGCAAATCACGGGTACGTATGCCTTATAGTGTCTATGACAGTTACACTTTTACGTAGATCGTCTGTGACAGTTTAAAGCCTTTATGCAGATCTTTCACGCAAATTTTTGGGATACGGAATTCCATTCTGTCATCGGATTTGAGGTTTAATATGCTCAGAGAAAGTTTCGTTGCTTCATAACGCACTTTACCTGTCTCATAATTAATTATATGGTTTTCTATTTCATGTTTGGGGCCAAATTGAAAAGCGAAAGCATGCTCAGAAGAAATTTCGCTGATACTACCCATTTTGTCAATGGCAAGATCTTTTCTCAAGTTAAAAATCTAAATACTGCTCCTTGTTAAGAATTATTAGTAAACATAAATGGTTGCTCTTACTTATGAAATACTTAATTGAACTTTTCTTTAATTCTACTTCTTTTGGATGGTACATTATTGTAAATATTAAACCAGGCTATCTACATTTATGACTTTAATTCTAGCGCTTTGCTGCATTTGAATGTTAAGAATTATAGCACAAATTCTAATGAATTAAAGGCGTTCTTCCGATATGTCTTCGAAGTGTAGCGGTTAACATACCCAGCTAGCGATCTACATGTCTGGGTTTCGATTTCTGGTAGGAGCGAAGTTAACTTTTTAAGGGTTTCTCTCCAAGAACCTTAATTGTTCTAAAAAATTAGTAGTTAAGAATACCATAGTATTGTCTTACAATTTTTATTGTGGTGCTTCCAATTTGTTTATTTCTTTGAATGCATTTTATTTGTTTCCCCCCATTTAATATTTCAGTTGCTGCTTATTATCGTTTGACTTTTTATCATTTTATCATAAAACATCTCAGTTTCATGATGACAGGAGTTCTAGCTCTAATCTGAATTCAGATTATTGTCCTTTATATAGACCTAACAACTATTCAAGAAATTTGTGGTACAACGAAACTGTAGGAAAGAATAAAATTTTTGAATTTGCAGTTAATTGGATCTATACGGTATATAATGAATGATTATTATATTGTATGGTGAGATATAGTTTATGAAAAACGCTTTTTGTTTTAATTACTCTACCGAAAACTTTATACTGAATGTTGGCTGATCGCCAGAAATAAACAGCTAGAAGAGGTGCCTGGCGTGGTATAAAGTTTGTTTTTGTATTCTACGTATTGCTCATGGGGACACATATTTCTACTTCAGGTGATGAAATATCCAGGCACAATTCTGTCATCGAAGCCGGTTTATTTTTTAGAGATGCGTTATATTCAGAAGCGTCGTGTCAAGGCATGCGATGCATGTGGCACATGCCTCTAAATTTGAAACTTCGTAAAAAGAATTATTATGTTTTAACTCATTCGTATATAAAATATGTTTTAATTATTTTAAATGTACCGTTTTGCATTGCGTCAACGAATTTATTTAAAATCAGGAATTTAAAAGAACGAATTGTAGAGAAATAGAATGTCATACGGCGATAGCAGCGCCCTCACCTGAAGTAGAAAAGTTCAGTTCTAGACGGAAATGGCGCGTTAAGCCATATCCTTTGATTTGTAGAATTTTCCATATTCCACTTATTAACTTATATAGTTAGTGTAAAAATAAATATTTAACCTTTCTTTGAGTCAATCATAGATATAGAAACATAGATCTTAGATACCCTAGAATTTTTGACTTAGAATTAGGCTTTCGCGTTACCAATTGCGGGTTGTTGTGTCTTCTAATTCTGCTTCTGTATGCTATCTACGTATATGCCAACATCATTAATGAAATAACATATTTCGCGAGGACAAAGGGAAACTTTATCTCTCCTTTTCTCTATAGTAAGATTAGTTGCATGCCTGCTCGGCATAGCATTTAAAGTAGGAAGAAATGTTTGTTTGTTGATTAGTACTGAATTTAGCGCAATTTATATCACGTTTTAGGGATTACTATTATGCAAAGGCGAGTTTTTTTTTTTTGCTTCGATATTTACACTTACATTTATAGTAGTTTAGTTTTGTTTAAAATCGTTTAATTAAAGTTAACTTATTTATATAGATAATTATTCGTATTTCTGGGCTTTTATGAGAATTCTGCCTCATAATGCATTAAACATGTAATATTAAATGAAGCATTTTTTTTTAATTTGAAGCATAGCTGAAGATGAAACAGAGGAGCACTGACTGATTAAAGACTTAGACTGAGGAGACTGATTAAAGACTTAATTCAAAGGATATTTCGATTTTGATTATGCTCTGAAAATTAAAAATTATTTTAAAATGATAAAACGTAACGGGCATGTGCAGCAAATATAAAGGTAAAAATACGAGACATATTCAAGGTACAAAGTGAAAGTAAACTACTTAATTAATAGTTTCTGATGGTAAAGAAAGGTTGTCTTTTGTCATGATAATTTGTAAGTTATGAATTGAACAAGTTCAGTGTAATATTAATATCTATGTTAAGAAATGAAAAATTTCTCTTATATCAAGATTTTAACTTAGTCAATGTCCGGATTTGATGCTTTTAAATTTTTCGAGTGAAATCCTAATTCTAACCAGAGCTCACAGGAACTTCAAATCAAACAAACTCCGTTGTACTATAATGTATTAACGGAGAATGCTGTTAACGGAAAATATCAATATCACATTTTATTTAACAGTTAATAAAACTCATATTAGTACTAGAAAACTGAATCTTCATGAGACGACCAAAATGCTCTGGAATAACTTCATAGCTGAGGAATAAAGTACGCCTTGTCAAAATACGAACCCAAAAAAGAAATTTTTACGAGCTATATTCCTTTGGTCAGAATGTAGTTATATAAATTAGAAACCAAAATAAAAATACACATATGTCTCAGTGCGAAGAAAAATATTTCCATCCCACTGAGATATGAGTGCATTTCTGTTTTCATCTGAACAAAATTTGTGTTATCGTCCCCTCAACTGTATAGCGATTATACTGATGCTGATTACTAGTCTGAATGGCGAGGTAAGGGTATGAATCCCATGTAAGGATTATTTATGTATTCTTACGTCCTCTTGCGAGCGTAATATCAGGCCATACCTAGGGGTGTACCCTGCATAACTTTCTCAGTGATGAGATGGCTGTATAACTGATTGGTTCGGCTGTTCTCAACAAATATGCTGAAGTGTGTCTGGCTATTAAAAAAAGAGAGAAGGAGAAAGAAAATTGACTTTTCATTTTTTGTATCATGTCTTTTACTTTTCATTTTTTTAATGATTTCGTTTAATGTTTTGTAATTTAGGGTAATTTATTATTAATTTACTACTCTTTTTCATTTAGTTTTAACATATTTTAACCCATCATTTACTTAATTAATATTTTCATCCCAGTATATTTTATTTAATTTTTAATTATTTATAGCTCTATGTATTATTTATTTATTTTTCGTTTCTGTTTCTATCGGCATTATACAGAATTCCAGCACTTCTAATTTTATAAATTAAGTTCTGGCTGTAGTATTAGAACAGATTTAGGGCTTTTCATATAAGAGCGATAAAAATCAGATCTTTAGTAAATTAAGCAAACGAAAATATCTCTAAAGATACGATAATAAAAGAAATAAAATATTAAACCGATTCTTAAATTACATACATGCCTTCATAAAACAAGAACTGCCCTGATCAGTCTGCTGGTTACGCAAACAGGTAAAAATTACAGAAAATTGATAAATTAAGTAGGAAATGTAGGCATGATTTAGTATGAATATTTCTTTTCCTTGAACTAAAGGATTTTATAAATTGCAATTAAAAAATCACATGAATACCATATAAAGGAAATAGCGATTTCTTAGTTTATTTCAGTAAAAAAGTACAGTTTCAGATCACAAAAAGCCAATACACAAAAGAAACAATTTTCACCATATAAGCAGAATATATATCGCAAAATGTGAAATCAATTATCTGTATTGAGAAACTGTAATGTGTCCAAGAAAATGAGCGAAAAGCTTGATTAAGCGAATCTGAGAACTTTTGTGAACGCAGGGAAATTTCTTCTAATTTCAGTTTATCCGAAATTTTAGTAAATATCTCTAATTCTGGTTTTACGAACTATTTGATTTGAATGTTTTTTGCTTTGCTCTTGAGATTGAAAAGAAACTTGCGCGTAAATTTATACCATGCGTAAATACCATCGGTATTCGTAATATAGTAAGTGAAATTGGAGTCGTTGATTTTGACAGTATCGATATTAAGTATACCAGTTTTCAACTTTTATCTGGTACTAGGATGAATTAATAATTGATTAGCCTAATTTATTTACTAATAATACATCATAACAAATTATTGTGTGATATGCATCAATCAAGTAAAATTGAATTCTGAAAACTGTTCGCAAGCTTTATTTGAAAAAAATTCCATATCAGCATTTCAAACCTTAAATCTGATGAAATTTTAATTTTTATTGTGCGCGTTTAATTATTTTGCATGCTGTGCAATATTTAATTATATATTAATATACAAACATTATAGTCAGCTTTCGAATATATGTAATTCTAACTTACATTCATAAATACATTTTTTTAATTTGGTGTTCAGCAGCATGCCCAATATGAAAACTCAGGATATGCCCCTGATTATATTTCATTTTGATTTATAGAACGGAACATTAAAATAGTTTAAGGAATCATTGCTTCCCGAATCGGCATTTTATCCTTACTCACAGTAAATTTTCCTATCTTATAAATATAATTAATGTACTTATAACAGTAGTATTTTTGATCTGCTTCAGAAAACGTATTATACTATATAGAACTATACATTAAATCTATCAAGAGCTGCGTATTTAAATTCCTTATTCATGTTCAGGGATACGATCCATGAATATTAACATCCTTTACGATTTTAAAGGCGTATTATTGTTTTTTTATGACAAATTTTATATGCAGCAAAGATAAATCTCATTGCAGTAATTTAATTAATATTAGCAACTGACAGTTATTATTATTAATATTGGTATTAATTACGTGTTCCACCCTAAGGCACTACACGGAAGGGATGCATGCCTTCGTGAAGGACTTTCTAAGGAACTGGCTCGTATTAAAACATTACACATAGGAAAAACCACAAACATGTCCATGCAGCCAGCCCGTTCGCGTGATTCTAACCTCGGACTGAATTACCAGTGTTCAGGAACTTTAACGCTTCGCCGCTGGTGGGCCAACTGACAGTTAATCATGGAATTTTTATGCTTCGTATAACTGCATGCAGATTTGCCAGCCACTAGTATTAAACAACTCTTTGACTGCAGAAGGAATGTTTGAGTTTTGAAGAGCAACTTTTTGAATTCTGAAGTTTTGGGAATTCTGAAGATGGAGCAAATCATAATCTGCCCATAACATATTTTTTTTCTTTTACATTTGTTGTTCTAACAGTATGATTAAATTTTTCTTGTTTAGCACAACAGCAAATTGGGAAATGATGTTCAGAAAAGGGAAAGCTACCCTCAAATATGCACTTCTAATTACAATATTTCTGAAACTAAGATAGTAAATTTTATGAGGACACTATTGGTGGCAAATTTTTATAAGTGTAATTTAAATTTTTATGGTGTCAACGCAGAGCAAAAATTCTAATTTGTAGCACATTCATTATGTTGTAATGAGTTAGAAACAAAATATTCCGTACTTTTGGGAATAAAACTTTGCGGTGGTATTCGGAGAAAATTTAATAGACTTAGATTATTTCTGATGTATATATTGGACGAAATTCAGCGCTATTTTCAGCGGATTTGGGGAAGAGCTAAAAAAATTGCCAGTTTTGCCGATTAACAGTTCTCTATTAGGTGAAGGAGTTCTCTTGGTTAAATTCGTAGCTAATCAGAAGAAAATATTAACCGTATATATCTTTACGAATTATGGATGTATAGGTGGGAAACTTCTTGCATTTAATGTATTAAAGAATAATGTATATGTAAGATAAAAATATGGTAAAGCAAACTTCTAATTTCATTTGGCAATATCTCCCTTTATCCTTCTTTTTAATTTGGGTTTTTCTCCCAATTATAGTCTTATGTCTAAAAATAGGAACTGTTTATAATCTAAACTGCGTCATTTCTAAATTAATCCTCATTGAGTTGCCTTATATAACGCTGCAATTAAGGAGTATCGAAACGTTTTAACTTTCTTCCAGGCATCTTTTGAATTGCGGCGTCATATTTCGTTTCGCTCTTGCAACTTGCCGCAGCCTGCTCTCTTCAAAAATATGTTTCGTAAATCTATCGGTACCGATGTAGAACTTGTTTAAGAACAATAGCGCTATAGCGTTCATTTTATTTGTACTGGATTAACCAAAAATGTATGTCAGCCATGAATAAAAAGGAAATTATTGAATTCGCCCACGTCTTCAAGTTTCTTCTTCTTTATACATCTTTTTACGCCATCAAGCTTTTCCAAGATCTTAGATGTATTTTACAAACTGGAATTTTATTTTGTTTTCCTTTTGTAACTGGAAGGAGATATTCAATATTTAAAAAAATAAACCTTCTAACCAACTCTTCCGAATACTTTGCATATTTTAATGCAGTGACGTATATTTTATGTTTTTAATGTCATTTGTTTTCATTGCAGTTTTTCTATAGAATATTCTCATCATGGAAAAATTTCGTAGTGCATCTGTTCCACATATCAAATTTGACTTACCTAGGAAACAGTTTTCTCGTAAGTGTTCTTCTCAAGCATTATTATTTAATATTTCACCTTCTTTTTTGTATTCCTTTCTAAGTATTTTTTTGTCTTAATTTTATAATATTGCATGAAAAAGTTATGAACTGTGTATTATCACAATCTCTTTATGTACTTATTTTTTTAACAGATTTCTCTATTCATACACGGGCTATGCAATGTGGATGGGAACACAGCGGCAAGTTTGCTCTTTTTTTCACAATCCTGCTTATGATAGCTATTTTAGTTCCATATACAATAGGTCTGGCTAATGGAAATATCAGGCCCTTGTTACCACTTATAAGGTATGAAAAAAAATACATAGTGAGTTGTAGCGTAATTCTAAATTTAAATAGTTATTTGTATAAAACTTATGACATAACATTCATCTTATGAAACTTATCGTGTTCACATATAGAAAATAATATATAAAAAGTTATTTATTTTCAAATTTATTTTAACATTTCTTAGAAAGCAGATCAGTGATTAATGTAGGATTTCCTCTGATCATATGGAACTTATTTCGGTTCGTTTTGCTTTAAAATTAATGTGAATATAACTACCCGATAATATTATTCTTTAAAATGAAGCTTGTGAACTTTTCCGAAATAAAATGCAAAACAATAGTAATAAAAAAATGTTAAGTTGTATCTAAAATTATTTTTACTCATTTTGAATATAGTTAAGCTTTAGCACGATCCTCAACAAATATTGCATACACATTAAACCACACATGTTTATAATTTAGTGCGTTATTTCTGTAATTAATTGGTTCCATCTGTATTTACATAACACTGTTGACAAACATATTTAAGTAGCACTACAGAATAAATTCGCAATCTAGTAACAGAAGTCAGATGAAAACTCTTATTACTCAAAAACAAAATAAAAGTGAGTCTGTCTCTAGAGAATATAAAATAGTGAAACGTAATTCTTCTCAGTTCCTTTTTTTTCTCCTTTGATTTCATACAACAAAACTGCAGTCTTTAATGCTCTAAAATATGCTTATGTGGGCCGCTCCCCATTGTTAAATTTGACCCTGTCACCCTTTCTGTTCTGTCCCGAACTACGTTTCTTTTATTAAATGCACATTTTTTAATGTGTAAAATAGGCTAAAAATATAATGTTTTTCTGCAATAAATTGTGTGTGGTAATACTTAGCGCTGCATCATCATTTGCATATACGTGTATATATATATACAATAAGTTAAATGTATGTGTTATGAATGTTACCTTGTTATGCCAACATGAAAATTTAAAAGTGACTCAAGAGATGAAAGTTATTAAAGTCAACACTTCAGATTAATCCATCTGACTGTATGTAGCTTTTGTACCTTTACGTGAATATAACGCATGTATAGTTAACATCAGAAAAGTAAGGAAAAGCAATCAACTGTTTAAAGTAATGTTTAAAAGAATTTCGTGATGGGTTAAAATGAAGTTAAAATCAAGCTTAATTTTTTTTTTTTTTTCAAAATCATAATAAAACTGCATGTTTCATTAAAGGTTCCTAATGCTCCATACCTGTAGGGAAAAAAGATACAAAACGAGGAAAGATGCAAAAATTGATTTAAGATGCTGAGAAACTTAGTTGAAACTTAACACATATATCATACAAATTGATGAAATAACTTTTACCACAGTTAACAATGGGATTTGTGGTGCCATTTTTTGACTAAAATAATTTTGTATTCTAGCTAATTTTTTATTTAAAAACTGGTGTAAGGGATGCAGCAGAAAGGAAAAAAAAAAGCTGGAGTTGGAATATGATCGTTAAAAGGATTTCTGCTATAAATTTGTAGCAATGTTACAATAAAGGGTTAAATGAAGTAAGTAAAGCTCATCTAAATTGCGTTTTTAGGGCATTCAAAATTGGTCTCAAAAAAGGTTAAATGAAATTTTCAAAAACGCGTAATGCTAAATTTATTCTTCAGAAGCAATTTATTTTTAGAAAAAGGAGATGATGTTATGTTTCTTTCTCTATGCACCTAATCATTTTAATTCATCGCTATATAAAGATGAATTTGTGACATTACACTCAATTTGACATATATCTATTGCATTCTCTTTCTTTCTAGTTCAAAGGGCGCAAAAATAATTTAAAATATAATTTTTAAACAATGGCACAATAAAAAGAAAATATTATAACAGCAAGTTGGGAAAGCAGACATAATAAATATACAAAAGGGAAAACTATCTATTCCCTGTCGAGAAGCAGCTTATGACTGCACACATTGAATCAAATAGCATGATCCAGCTGTGCTGGTTAATCATATATACGAAAGGAAATCTTGCAAGTTCTGGCAAATACCTTAAAATACATAAACTTTTCTTACAATGCCGAGGTAACACAGAAATCAGTTATCAGCATAGTTGCTTTCTAAATTAATAAACGTTTTAATATTTTTTCGACTAACGCAGAATATTATAGTTTAAAATTGCAATAAAATTATATAAAAAATGAACATAAATTCCCCGTGCAACGGACGCAGTAACCGTTTATTCACCCAATTATTTACATTAAACATTTTTACAATAAAAATGTATTATTTGTCAAGAACGCATAAAAATATTTAACCTGAATTCTTTCATTACTTTCATCCTTGAGTGGTTAATGATTGTGTAATGCTTGTTTATAACTGAATGTGTGCAATTAAATCGTTCTTCTTGTTCGCTGTTTAGGTGCAAGAGGATTGTCTATGTCTGGAATGAGAGAGTCTACTCGAATGTCTACCTGCTTATAAGATGCCTGATTTAATGTGGTGTTTAATCATCTAGACATCTAAGCTAGATGACTGTGATTTTCCTTCATTTTTCTTTTTAGCTGTCACATATATTTTTGAATGTGATTACATTTAAATTTATATACTTAAGTGTGCTCTTTGCTATAAAAGTCAAGCTACTTACGCCTTGTAATTGAACTAACTCTCTTTACCAAAGTCCCATAAAGAAAGTAAAACCGGGTCGTGCATTGTTCAAAAGATGCTGAATCTATTTTTATTGAAACTGACTTTAATTTATCAGTTTATTAACCTGTGGAAGAAGTGTCTTGTGTTTGAATCCAGACTTTAAAAATACTAACCCCGTTGAAATGGTTTAAGCTTATGTATTTTATTTGAGCTATTTCATTAAAATCTAAGAATAATGTCGCTTATTTTTAAAATATTCAAACATGTGTATTTCTTTTATTTGTAACCCTAATTAAAATAAATGCATTTATTTTTTCAACGTTAGATATATTGCGAAAAGGTTTTTTAAATGTTCAGATAATAATGATTATATTTAAACTATCGAAAAATTAAAGAATGTTCTTGATTGCTTTGATGCACTGTGAGATAATTTAGCTTTATCTATAGACAATAACATTTCTGGTTGATAAATGGATAGCTATCCTCATTATTCTAAGTGCGCTTTATTTTTATGAAGTGCATTATACTTTTGTTAAAAAGTAATTTAATTCTTTAAATAATCTTTGGTTGAAGAACTCAAATTTTTCAATATTAGAACATGCTTCGTTTATAGAAGTCTTATGCTATGGATTAAATTTATTATATACGAATTCGCAATATAATTTCTATGTATATTATAATATTTTATTTATAATTTTTATAGGCTGATTTTCAATTTATGCATTTTAAAATATTCTCTCAGCAAATGTGCTCTAAAAATTATCTTTATTTCTTCATATAACCATGAAGATCTCATATAATATAGAAATAAGGAAAAAATATTTATTTATTTTTTCGAATCTCAGTCTGATAGAAGAAAGATCTTTAGAATACAGTTTGCGTTAAAATTCTTCAAATTCTCGTTATTCCTTAACTTCGATTTTCTTTTAGGTCCACTAGTGGCCGACTGACTGAAACTAGAACATTGATAATAGCATCACGGGTCGACTTCCGGAAGTAAAACATGTAGGACTCCACACTGTGTAATTTTAAGTTACAGTTGAATGTGAAGAATCTTAAGAACAAGTAAGAGAATAATCGCTTGAGTTCGTGATGTAGAAAACAACAAGTGAGAAGGGTGAAATAACCCTTTATTAATCCAACTAAAGTTTAACAGAACTCCGTCTTTGGAGTTTTACAATAAAGCCGACACTCGGGCTTGAACTTAGGAAACTAAGAACTAAACTAAACTAATCTTAACTAAAATGATATCTCCGAAGCTATCAAGATTCTAACGGAGTTGGCCCCTTAACGCTACTTGACTGCGAAGCTATTAAGGGCCTAAAGTACTGCAGAGCTTAACATTTATTTTTTCAACTTAAGAGAGACAGCTTAAGAGAGAGTAGCCTAAAAAGGCGGACGCGTGCTTTCCAGAATATCTAGTATCTCTCTGACTAAGACACTAGAACTTCACGGTTAAATACCACTCTTTCTCAATTTATATTCAGACGTGATTCTAAAACTACGTTCTGGCCGGAAGTAGTAAGTTGAAATTAAGAAGCGATAGGAAAGGAAGTTTAATTCAAAATTTAACTGTTAATAAAATTAACATAATCCTTACAAACAGATTGGCTGCACGGTTGTTTTCTCCATGGAAAACACAGCCGCTTTCCTCAAAAAGCTCTCATTGAAGGAGTTCTTTTCAAGGCAGACTTTGTTCATACACTTCTCCATAACTCAAGCAACCAAGCTTTATAATTATTGATTAAAGCAATGTGATCATAACTGGCGAATAAAAATGTTAAAATATTCAGCTAAGTGTTCGGAGAATTTTTTAGAAAAATCAAAGTGTAAAGATCGGGGAAAGAATCAAAAGTGTGCTACAAATATTATAATGATCTGCTCACAAAATTTTAATTTATAGTTGCTTTCATCAAAATGCTTCACTCATTCATGTTTTTGTTCCGCGTTTTATAATAATAAAACAGATTTCAAGTATACTTAACATTGGTATTATTTAAAAGTACTAGTGGTAATTACTCTAATTTTCACAGTGCTAAGAAGCAATCAAAGCTCAACATCTTGCCGTAATTTGACACATATTATTTCCAGTAAAAATATATTTCAGTGGCCTATAATGCTTTAAACAGCAAACTATATCCAGCATTTCCAGCAATAACTTTTCAGCCCTGAGTGGGGTTGAAATGTTGCTGCTGGAACTGCCGGATTTCATACCCTTAAAGTTGCAGAAAATTTGGAACACTATCGATCATTGTGGGAGATTCTATTGAATTAACATGCTCATAACCAATAACGCTTTTCCATTCTTAGTAAAATTCCTTGCAAAATGTATCTTCTGCACTTCCATAGCTTACCTTTACTTGACTTTGAAACGTGTGACTGTTATCTACTTTTTTTTAAATCTGTCAGTTAGTGTTGTGTTTATTCATTATTACTTCCTCACAGAAAGAATGTAATTAATTGATGACATTTAGATTTGGAGTTGTAGCTGAGCAGATAAATTCATGGAATAATTTTTGTTTTTGACGTTAATTTGCTATCTAAGTGAACAGGCTGGTTGATTGGAGGTGATCGTGAGCATTTCTAATGTCCAATGTAACTGCGAATCAGTATCGAATACCATTTGTGTGCTTTCTCATAATCTGTTGCTATTCCTACAGTACTACGCAAAAGTATTAAAGCTGTGTCCTTTTTTCCGTTTATTGAAGTTGTGTAAAAAGAGATTAGAAACATTACGTATAAGAAAACGTTTATTAATTTCTTTTTAAACTGTAATAATGAGTTGAATTATCAGAAATTTATAATATAAATGATATTTAGTAGAAAATTAGTATTTTGCGTGAAACAAGTTTTGTTTCTCTCTGGCCTATTTCAACTAATGTTTCAGATCGAATATTTTTCAGCCTGATGGTATTTACTGCCCCAGGACGTCATCACAGCTATGACCAGCGTAGGATTTGTAGCACTCTAGCTGCGTCAGTTTTTTCTACATATTTTTAGACAGCTTTGACACGTGTCTTGAGTCATTACTTTCTTTACAGTAACATCTACGTTTAATAACAGAAATTAACTAGGGTAGGCTATGAATAAGAAGTATTGAGATATATTTATGTTTTTGTACAGATTTTCTTCTAATTTATCAGTAAAATACTGTCAGTGACGATACACCCGAAAAATATATAATATTAAATTTACTTAACTTTAAATAACAGAAAAAGCAAAGGATGTAAATCCTGTCTTTCAAAAAATCTGACCTCAAAATCACTTGCAGTCTAAAAAAAGACAAACTTGGAACCAAATAAAATTTCAGAGAAAAGTATAACAGAAAGATTATTTTTCACTTTAACATATTTTGGTGTTGAAACAATATTATCAAAAAAAGCGTAAACATTAATAGCGTACAGATACAATAGATTCTGTTATTGCAAGACATAAAAAGTGACATCGTTATAATACATTTGTACAGTATTTTATGTAATGCTTAAGTGGAATGTGATCATGTAAAGTGTTTTTTGTATTTTCAGGTAATGCTTTACTACTTTCTGTTTCTTCTTTATCATTTTTCATTTTAAAACAGTTGCTTAAACAAATGTTTGTTTTATTCTTATTTATATGAATTCCTTCATATAAATAAATCCTTCAAATTTTGTATCTTTCCATTTAAATACAGAAAAACTAATGAGGCTTACAAGAACCATAAAAAAAGTTTAACAAGGAATTTCAAATTTATTAGTAAAATTTTCATACTTTTATGCAGTTTATGAATGTATCTCAAATAGCATGGAAAATATGAAAATACGAATATGAATTAAATGGTTCTTGAATTCGGTAATGATTTTCTCGTCTCATGTTAGAGTTGAAAAACGTTTCTTTAATTCCCTGATTCTTTCGTTCAGTAAATTCTTAGTTATTTAATAATTAAAACACTTTCAAGGAAGTCAAAGCACTTATGGAATCAGAATGGTTTGCTAATGCAAACGTAAACTTCTTTCAAAGGTTTGTTGTAGTTATCAAATTACTGCAATTAACTTCATTACTTTTATTTGAAGACTTAACAATGCATCAAATGATTACATTTTTAAGTCTTCAAATGGCGGAAAACTTAAATGAATTTCATGATTGAACTTTTTAAGGCTTGAAAGCATAAAAATATCTTTTTAAATATGTAATAATGATTTATATTGATTTTTTTTCAGTCAAGCAAGTGCAGAACCTTCGCAGAATGGAATTTTTAACATCATGCTGTACATTACTGCCATCATTGGTAAGAACTAATGACAGAAATTTCCTAAACAATTTGAACTAATAATGTATGTAACAGAAGCTCATAATCTTAAAAATTAAAAAGAATTTAACATTTCAGTTGAAAAATTTAAAATAATTCAAAGTTTTATTTGTATCAATGCATCTTAAGAAGCAGTCTGACGCTGGCGCTCTTCGTCTAGACAGATTGCATTCCTTTGCATAGATTACATAGTTAGAAGATATAGTTAATTAAGGAGAAGGAAGGTTATCCACTGATGAATAGGTATGTGTTATAAATAGTAGTCTTTAGTCCGGTCTAAAAGTGTCCAGATCTTGAGGTAGTTAACTTTACCGATATATAAATTATTTCTGAAACGCTGCATGGCTGAATAGCACTTGAAAAACAATCGGTCGTAGATCCATGGTTCCCGTTTAAGACATGTATCAAATAAGATTAACTTTCAGACTACCGTCAGTCGTTGATGGTAATATGAAAACATTTAATAAAAATATAAAATGCTTAATATTTTTTCCAGCCCTCCAAAAAGAAAATTCAACTTAGTACTTAGAATTTTCTTTTTTCAAGACCTGCTCTTTAAGAAATTGCCTTTGCTTTTTATCTTTTTGAAATTATTTAGAAAAAAACTAGTACTGTAAGGCATCACTGAAAGTTATTAGATCTGGCAACACGGAAATGTTGCCAAATTTGTAAAAGGAAAGAAGCAAGCCTGACGTTGTTGTGCAGTATGGGCGCGCCAGTGGCTTGTCAAAGAAAAGTCCAGCTGAGTGTTTGTGGTGCATTTGGAATGAGGGAAATTGCGTTAATATATCATCAGAAAAAAAATGTGATAACGCGAAAGAATATCCAAATGATTATTTTGCCCGATTTTCGAGAAGGTTGTAGTCATAACAAATTGTTGGACGTTTCCGACTTTAGGCAGAAGCTCCATATTTTGTTGGTATTTTTAATTGGTTATGTTACGGCAAAAACCAGCCGACGAATAGTGTAACGATAGTCCTGCGGTTGCGATAACACGGTGTTTTTTTATTTATTTATTTATTTATTTATTTTTATTTTGAATAAGACAGATGTCTCTAAGCAATTGCCTAGCTTCCTATTGAAAAAATGTACCCTACATATTAGAAGTTCACTCCAGAGAGAATATGTATAGGTGCAGTTAAATTTTCCTTTTGTTTGAATAAACTATAGCATAGAGCAAATCTAAAAGATTTCTTCTGTGTGAATATGAATATGCAAATGCATTCATATAAAATGCTCGATATAAAAGCTATGTTACGCACATTGCAAACATAAGGATTTTTCCTGAAGAGAACATATAAATGGCATTCTAAATAATCCAGTAGTATGAAACGGGGATTCACGGGCAGGAGGCTGAGCAAATACGCTGACGAGGTGAAGAAACAGCTAGCAGATAAGGGAAAGGACCGAGATAAGAGTAATAATTTGATAAGAGATAAAATGTATGAAAGTCTTTAAAACCTGCAGCTAAAACTAAAAAAATGTCGGCTATACAATTTGAAAATATATTAATTATGTTAAAATTAATACTATATTGGAAATTATGAAGGTTAAAATGTATGAAAGAAATTAAATTTTACAACTAAATTTAACTGGAGGTCACGTATATGATCAGAAAATATAAGACATATGTTAAAATTCAGAATATTGTTAAGATTGCAAACGTTAAAATGTACGAAAATGTTAAAAATTACATTTAAATTAAATAATATAATAAATAAAAACGCGTGTTTTAGTAATTACGTTGGTAAAACATAACAAAGAAGTTAAAATAAAAGTATTGGCTAAAACGTATGACAAAAAATTCTGTGTAAAATGAAATAAATAGTAAAAATTAGTAATGTAATTAAGATTACGAAAAGTAAATGCTGTATTATGAAAAAGGTTTAAGAAATAAAGTAAAATTCAGTATATAGGAAGTTGAAAATCTTAAAATATACCTTAAAAATTAAAAATTTACATCTAAAACTCAAGGCATTGTGAATCAGTCATTGAATTCGAAAATAAGTGGTAATGTTACATAAGAATTAATCATTATATATGCAGTAAGGTAGCTGGCATACGAAGAAAAAATAAAGGCTAAAAAGATTAACTCCGGAAAATCAATACAAGATAATCTCTTATCAAATTATAACGCTTATCTCGGTCTTTCCGTTATCAGCTAGCTGACTCCGCGCCTCCGCCTGCGAACTTCTGACCCTGAACCCCCGTTTCATACTACATCACTGTTGTGTGAGGAATTTTTAACATATGACAGTCGTACTGCGATTGCGACAACACAGAGTGTGTCGTATGATTGAAAAGGACAAACTGATACTTCTATCCTTGAACATCTGCATAAGTTAAGTTCAGACGATCCCGTACGGCCATTTCCACTGCTCAATAACTTAGTTATAGATGCATCCGGACAATCTGACAACGGCACAAAAGCCAGAACTCGTGCAGGGTAATGACTGAAAGATTTCTTCAAGAGCAGTTTAACGCAGTGTAAAGCATAGCAATATGTGATTAACATTTTCTGTCGTATTATGAGTTCCAAACAAAATCGGATTGGAGACAGTAGATCTTTCCAGATGAGCAAACACCAAACGCAGAAACGGAGATGCAGAGTTAGCAAGTAAATAGATACCATGTTCTCCAATCGAGCAGTTTGCAATGCGACGGGGCCGCTAAAGGGTCTTATTATTACTATCGAATGAATCATAGTTATTTGTCTGTCAGCGAGCGTCCGGGAAGTGGAATCGCTGTTCATCACGAAAATGCCCTAAACTGCACTGTAACACGGACAGTGGAATCTTTCTACCCCTTAATCATCTGTGAAATCACTCATCCTGCTTACAATCCTGACCTTGCCCAGCGTAAATTTTTTCATACCCTAAAATTCAAGGAACGGTTGCGCTGAGCATTATTTTCTGCCTCCGACACAGCATTTGCTGCCTTCGCCCAGTGCACTAAGCATATGTCTTTCGACATGTGGACCCACAGTTTTGAGGAATGGTTTGAGTAGATGAGAAAGTGTATCAGTTATAATAAGATATATTTTGAAAAAATATATTTTGTATACTTCATGCCTACCATGTTTCATTTTTGTCTGCTTAAAATCTTTCTATATTACCGAATACTTTGAAAACAGTTGCTTGAAAAAAGTTTCCGAAAGTACATGATTCTAATGATTTTCACCCGAAGAAAATAAAGGTAAATGGGTCGCTTTTAACTCATGTCAAACTTATATGGTTCAAATCAATTTCACTCGAAAAACTAAAGATAGATATATGGACAGTGAGAGTCATATAAAAATTTAATTCCATTACATGAAAAAGAACTTTGTTTACTTTTATTTGCGGTTTTAGTAAAAACTGAAGCCCCTGAATCTGTATTCTCATTTTACTGCCGCAAAGGATATTTTTCACAAAACACACTTCCTTTCGCTAGCTGTTGCTTATTTCTGTACAAATTTTAAGATTTTTAACACTTTTTCCAACATGGCAAATGAGCAAATTGCTGAAGTTTCCTGCTGAAGAACAATTGCTTATACCAGATCATTAAAGTCGGAGCATAAAGCCCTCAAAATATTATTTCGCTGTGCTATCGTTTTGAAAAACCCTGTGTAAAGCATATTGCCCAGAGTACACGCATCAAACTCTGTTTGAAATAATGCAAAGTCTTATATATATATGCCTGTTTAAAAGAAATTCATGACTATAAATAGAAATGCTATAATGATTTATTTACTCTCGCTTAAATGAAACTCATAACTATAAACAGAAATTATATAAGGCTTTATTTATACTCGCTTAAAAGGAATTCATAACTATATATTTTTCAAAACCAATCTTTAGCTGCAACTCAGTAAATAATAAAGAGCTTTCTTCTTTCTAAGAATTACAAAAAGTTTTCCCTTGTGTAAAAACACAATTTATCAAATAAAAACCAAGAAACAAAAGAAAACCAATTTACAAAAATAAAAACTAAGAAAGCCTCATAAATTAGTTCAAAAAAAGTCATAAAGCCTCTGTTTAATTCATATCAATCAAAAGCCGACTTTTTTTCTTTTTTGTAGGGCATATTTGTGTACTCAAAACTTTAGTACTGTGAAAATGCTTTGCTAAGGTTTTACTCACAGTTTTAAATATAATGAATTAAAAGGTCAGGAATTAAGACGTAAACGATTAACGGATTTCATTTTTAAGTAATGCAGCTGAAAATCAAAATCCAAGCAGACTTAACCATTTAAAGAAACATCAGTGACATTTTATTTTATATTCAAAGAATTATAATTTTCAGTGTTATATATTATTAATCTTTTACGCTATTTATGATACTGCTTTGTTTTTTTATTAAACTTAAGATATTTTTGAAATATTATTTAACAGGAAATACTTGTTAAAGTTTCTATTCTTTATTCTATACTGAAGTTCTATTTTCTTCCTATTTAAGGAGGTGTAATGGTCAGCGTGCGGTATGTACATGTTTCTAGTCAAAATGAGTCCAGAAACTGGCGACTTAATGTACTAAATAAACTAGGACTGACGTCTGGTTTTGTGTCCTTTGGCGGTTTGATAGTTGTTGCTTCATTTCCTGTATCTATTCGTCCTGTGGAGCAAGAACAGTGGGTAAGTAATTTCCTAACAACTTGTACTGTCTGTACTGAAGTGTAAGACATCTCAACTGTCTCGAGAAATTATTTATTACTTAACCTACTTGTTTTTAACTATAATATATCTTACTGATGCTGGTAATATTTTAGAAGATTGAATAATAAATAACTATAAAAACTTTTCTAACTTGTACATTTTAAAACTAATTTTAATAAAATTTTATATGGTTATATACTGCAATGTCCTCTTGAATGCCGCACAGTTAGCTTTATATATATTTACACTATTTAAAATAACACAATATATAGATTTTATGGGAAATAAAAGAAATTAATAATGCTTTCTCGTTATTGCTTTTTTATAAAGCAGAGATAAATAATTCAGACTATTTCTTTAGTTTAATTTCTTTCCATACATAAGTTTCTGTACCGTGTAATGCGAGGCAACTGACAAATAAAGTTGGTCAATTTTTTTTTCCGCAGAGCACGTACCGTACTGTCTCTAGGGTGTTTTTTTCCTCCTCCTGTAACTATTTTTGTCATTATGTGTTTTTAAATCTCCTGACAGTTTTCCAAGAGATCATATTTTGGTGGCTTTGGTATCGTAGCAGAAAACTGGCTTGGCCGAGTATCCTACGTTGAAAATACTCGGAAGAATGGCAGTTCGTAAGTTTCCTTGCAATGGTGTGCTGAAATTTTTTAGAAATATGCTTTCAATGTTAGATAGATTTCAGAAGTATTTTAATGGCGTCTCACGTATTTTAATGATCGATATATGATCTTTAATGGAGTAACCAAGCTTTTAATGTCATACTATGATAACTAATACAATAATTCTTAAACGATCACCTATTAAAATAAAAATATAAATAAACATTGATATTGACAAATCGAAATAATAACAAATAGTGTAGTATTTTCTGGGTCAAAGACTCTAACTTGTCCGAAATCATTAAATATGCAGCGCAGCGACCACCAAAGGTTTACCACACTAAAGTATTTTATTTGCTAAAACTGCGTATGTACTGTAATACTACATACATGATGTAAATACGTAAATCAAAGAGTTACAGCTCGGGTTCTTATTGTAAAATTTTTATGGAACAAAACAGCTAATTATAAATTTATTCTGATGTGTTTGCGTGAGCGATTGTATAACTTATTAAGAATTAATGTTTAAATGGTAAAAGCTAACCGGTCAAGAACTCTGTTGAAATATTATGTTAGATAGTTGAAATTTATGTTTTATTTAGTTTAAATAATTAGATTAATTACCATAAGCAGCGGTAGATAATTTTTATTGTTTATAAATTCTGTGAAGTTTGTGAGTTGTAGACAGGGCCTTATTTCTGCAGGGGCTGACGGAGTACGCATCCCTGGCCTTCATTTCAATGAGGCTTCCAAATACTTCTAAACAATTTTAAATACATAAAATTCCATGTACGTTTTTCAATTCTAGGTTTTAAAAATGTGAAATTATGAGCAGAACCCATCAACATAAATGATTTCTTACATGCCTGAAAAAGACTTAATTTTTTAATTCTACATTTTAACCATAAACTTGATTATTGAATTGATGAAAAATTTAATTGCATTAGTTTGCTCGTATCTCCGTAACTTAAGCAAGGTTTACGGTAAAATCAGTAAGAGTTCCTTAGTCCCATTTTTCAGTTTCTTTCAGCGAAAAAGAAAACGATCTTGTATTTTATGTATCACATACTAATGAGTGAAATATACTTTTTTTTTGTTTATATAAGATTAAATAATGTGAAAAGGTGAAATATATATTAAAAAATGTGAAAAAAGGGTTAACTAAGGCGAAAAAGGTGAAATATACTTTTTTTGTTTATATAAGGTTAAATAATGTGAAAAGATGAAATATATATTAAAAAATGTGAAAAAAGGCTTAAATAAGGCAAAAAAGGTGAAATATACGTTTCCATTCAGATAACGTAGAATGAAAAATATGAAATTATTATAATATGTTCCGAAATACTTTATATGAAATTTATTTTATGTGAAAAAAATATTGCATCAGTGGCATGTTCAACGTCGGAAAGCTAGATGGGGTGGATCTCTGTAACAGATTTTGCCTCGGTTTGTCAGTTTTATAAGTCAGGTCCTGGCTGTAACAATAAATAATTCATTAGTTTCTACTCTTGAGTATTGGTTGGTATTCTAAGATCTGTTACTTTAAAATAGACGCTTCAAGGTCGTATATGTATACACTGCCCTCCAAAAGTTAAGGAAGAGCATGTTTCTCAAAGCTCATCATTACAAAAATGTCAGTAACATTTAAATTCACAAATTATATGCATGATAGTAACAAAGTTTAAGAAAATATATGCAAAAACAATAGCTTGCACTTTTGTTTTATAGAAATCAATACTTATGTAAGAGTTGGAGAAAAAATTCAAAGATTGTAAGTTTTGTTCACTAGTGCTGATAGTTAATTGTTATTAGTACTTTCGTTGACAATATCTAGGAAAAGTTTTTTGCCCGGTTTGTTGAGGTAGCGGACGATCTGATGGATAGAAATGGGAATATTACAAGCCTGATGCTCCTAGATGTGTCAATCTCTCTCGCACTGTAGTCCAACGACCATGGAATTAGTTCGAATCCGAGGATTTTGTGTCAAGAACATATGTTCCAGGCAAACTAAGTGTTACAACACCTGTGGTAGACCGTTATTTAGCTTTTCTGCCCGAAGAAGAAGCGACATTACTGTGCCTGAGCTCATAGCAGATCATTTAGTGTTCACAAGAACGGGAATCTCAGCTACTACCGCCTGCACTATACAAGCCTGTATGTTAGACGACCAGTTGTTTGTGTCCCCTTGCCCCGAGGGGACACAGAGCTGCCCGTTTATGTTGGGCAGGAGAACACGTCTGGACCGCTCAACAATGAGCTTCTGTTCTCTTCACAGAAGAGTCCAGGTCACATGGGAGAATATTTCAGGTCGTCAGCTGATCTGGAAAGAACAGAGCATCAGATACAACCAATTTCACATTGTGAAATGACACAGGTACAGAGGTGGTGGAAAAATAGTTTGAGCTGGGATCTCTCTCGTTGCTTACACTGACCTGTGTGTGTTCCATGAAAGAACTTTGACCGGTGTGAGCTATAGAGACGAGATCCTCGATCAATATATCCGCCCATGCTATTGGTCCTGGATTTCTTCTGATGGATAACAATGCGCGACCGCATCGCGCTCGGGTTGATGAAGAATGTCTTGAGAGTCACATTACGGAGCGGGTAGAATGGCCAGCTCAATCCTCAGACATGAATCCAATAGAGCATCTTTGGGACTACCTTGGGAGACAGGTTGCTGCTTTGAATCCTCCTCCAAGGTGTTAGATGAGCTTGAACAAAGTGTTACTCTATGTCTGGTCGTTGCTTCCCATTTCACTGCCCGACAACTTAATTGGCAGCATGGAACATCGCTGCCGCCAATGTACTGCAGCTAGGGGTGAACACATTCCTTATTAGAACCCATTTTTGTAATGTTACCACTCCATTTTTCCACGAAAAACTGTGATATACTGTTTTTTCCAAGACTGGATTTCTCTGCCAAGAGTGCAATGTTTTGTTGTAATTCATGTTTATATTGATCATAAGAAGCATTCTACGTCACATTCATTAAAGAACTGTTTAGTGAACATGTCCGCTAAATTTCTTATTTCTATGTTGCCTTATTCTCAGACTCCCAAAACATGTTGTTCCTTAACTTTTGGAGGGAAGTGTGTGTGTGTTATATATATATACGTATATATAAGTAGTAAAGTAGTAAAATCTAATGTAATAGCGAAAGTTTGCCCGAATGAGAAAAACAGCTGAGATCTAATTTGTGAAGTTTAGGCCTTATAAAATGATAATGCATAACATTAGGCACAGCATTTGGGTAGTAGTTTAGATGTATATACTATATTAAGTGCGAAAATTATGTGCTGTGAATATAAATAAATTATTTGTGAACGTGGTTTTTAGTATTGAACTAAAAACCTTTGAACATGTTTTTAAATACATTTTTTATTTAATTTAACTGTGTAATTATTCAAATTATTGTAATCCCTTTTCTTAACGGTCTATGTTACAGAGAAATAAACATGTTTTTGGAAATTTAGATGTTAAAAAATACTATAATCATATTTATTTAATCAAACAAAAATGTGTGTAATATGAAAATTGTTTCATTCTAGGAATCATCCGTGTTTGTGCCTCATATGATGGGTGCATTCTTCGCCTTCTTCTTTGGAGCTTTGTATCTGCTGTTTCAAACCTGCCTGTCTCTTTTTTTCTACGAAGGAAATGGACGTCTTGTTCTCTTGCGATTCACACTCTTCTTGTTGTGCGCTGTCTGCTTTGTGGCTTGTATCCTTTTAACTCATCGGCTGTTGCGAGATTAAACAATTCTTTCTTCACAAATACGTGCGATATCTGTTAGTCGTAAATTTGTAATCCGAGTTGTGTTCGTATGCTCCCACTGCGGTGCGTAACTGGAATGTGTGCTGAGCTCGTTGATGACCATCAAAAGATTAATATAAATTAGGTTTCGATACCTTTATTAGATTACTTTCATTTAGTGAATTAAAGTAAGCGTTATTTATGCAGTGGTATTACATGAATATTACGAAATAACTTCAAAGTACTATTCAGAAGCCCGAAATAAAGTTGTCATTTAGCTTCTTACAAGAAATGGGTGAAAGATATCATTTTATGAATTGTCTGATCTTTTTGTCAAATTAGTATATTTTATTTTAAAATGTCTTTTATAAATGTCAAACGAAAGCGAATGTGGGGCAGTTATAAAAGAATTTAACGGTAATGTACATCATTAATTATTTAATTTCTATAGGTTCAGCGTCTGTTGTCAAGTAAATTTTTAATATATCGACAAATTTTAATTCTCGGAAAATTTTATCAGTCTCATGTTAGATAATCATTCACTTTCGGTTTTTGAACTAACATGAAAACTATAAAACAAATAAATTTAAGACCACTTTTAATAGCTTTTCTTTCACAATTTACTATGAAGCTTTTTTTCTAAAATTTTTCAATATAACTTAAGTACCTTTGTCAAAGGATGTACAGTCTAAAATGTTGTTTAATTTAAATTAAAATTCTGAAAATCTCCTATCTTTCCTGCTTAATCACACTTTCAATTACCAGTAACTTTTCTGTCAATCTTTTCCTAAGATTTTCTATTTATATTAAGCGTATATTTAACACACAGAAAACATGTGTTAGTATTTTTTAAATTTCCAATTGAGAAATTAAACTTTCATACTCAAAGATGAAAATGTGATGCAAGAATCGGTGAATGATTAATAGGTACCAATTTTTCCACATATATAAATTATTGCTGTTTTTTTAATAAACATAATACAGCCCTATTTCAAAAAGGAGCGGGAGGACAGATTTTCTGTAACTCTAGTCAGCACACCAACACATGCAATCTGTCCTTGACCAAGATACCCTTCGAGGTTTCTGGATGATGTCTTCTATGAGTGTGCCAAAAGGTTGCAATCTGTCCTTGACCAAGATACCCTTCGAGGATTTTGGATGATGTCTTCTATGATTGTGCCAAAAGGTTGCGAAGTTCACGTTAAATCATGTCATTGATGGATTGGAAGGAACCAACATAATTTGAACTTGTTTTAACGAAAGAAAAAATGAGCGTCCAGACTCAGCTTGTAGGCGTTAATGTATACTTATTCCTGCTAAACTTACTTATTGAACAACAAACATTTAACTTCTTTTAATGAATAACAGCAATTAAAAATTCCCTGTCCCTACCCATAATTTTTGTATTACCATTAGTGAGTAATTAGTTAATGACACTAGTTGTACATTCTATTTAGGAGGTAGTTAATCTCTTTATTGACTTAAATATGTGTACGAAATTATGAAGGTCTTCTTTCCATTAAATGCGAATCTTATGTATTCGATAGACTTCAAGAATTTTTTCGAATGTGATGTCTTCGTAGATTTAATTTTTATTAACATGATTTTTATTAACATGCTAATTTTTATTATGCTAATTTTTATTAACATGAAACTATAACTCTGTGGGTGGGAGTAACTCTGTGGTGGGAGTAAGTATATGTGGGGAAATAATGCACAATGCTATTTCCACCTTTCGGTGTATCATTCTCCTTAACGATTATTTTATTGCAAACACAAGTACAGAAATCAAAATCCAAATAAAATTAATAAAACTACTCCTGGTGTTTTATAATTAAGAATTACTATTTAAACTGAACCGATAATTCATCGTATAAAAGTATTAAAAGATAAGGCTGCTTGTTCTGTATCTTAAGTTCAGATACTTGTAAAACAAAATTCTAATTCAAAGCTGAGCACCTGCTCAGTCTACACGACAACTAAAAGCTGAAGTAGAGCACCAGAAACATAGCTACTGTTCAGTTTATGGCCATTAGTAAGAATGAGTAGTTATTTAGTATTTTAGTTTCTCGATTTACTAGGAATTATTTCTCAGTTACACATTAGCAATGACACCAACGCTCTAATAGGCCACTTATAAGCGTAAACTCCTTTTAAACTATGCAGCATAGCTTTAAATCTGCATAATTCTCCGGTCTGAGTGAAAATTGTGACGTGAGCCAAGGATTAATAGGATAGGATCTAGCTCAAAATGTAACTGTTTGTAAAATTTAGTGACACAAATTCCCCAAACTTAAGTTAATTTCCATCATAATTAATGATGCCTGTTCTTATTTGAATACTCTTTATGAATTGCTCATAGTGCCAAATTAAAATATATTAAATTGTTTATATCCTTGTAAAAATTTAATTATAAATATTTTTTCATAATTGAAAAAGCTTTTACAGCATTCATCTTACTAAAATCAAGGTTTCACAAGATCAAAGTATTTTGTTTTCCAGCATATTTTATTTTCATTATTTTTATCGTTCATCCGAAACGAAATCGGGCAAAGTTGAGCTTTAAAAGCATATCATTAAATATATTCTGTAGATGAGAAAGTATATTAGTTATTAAACTTCAAACTAATTCCTTTTTCACAATTAAGATTCCATTAATAATGATTAGCAGTTATACTTTTATAATGAAATCAAATTTATTGTTCTTTCTTGACACAACCACATTTTTTTCAATATTTCTTTTAACTGTATTGAAATAAAATTACGTTTTGTGTTTATCATACTTTCAATTTTCTTTAACTTTTTAATTAGCTACTTTGAGTACGATTTCCAGCGATAATGCCCAACAGACAGCGGACATTTATTTGCAGGCGGATGTCATTACGAAGCCTCTAAAGGTGCGCTAATGATCATTTTCATTGTTTGTAATTTTAGTACATGGTATTTACATCTATAGATATAATAAGTGTAATAAAATCACACGTAAGTGTATCTGGGATATGTATGCACTGTAGTACTACGTAAAGAACCATACTAAATGGCTAACTGTCATATTCGAAAAAATCTCAATAGTTTCTTTTTTTCTATAGGTTAAATGCGTGCTTATTATGCCAAGAAAATGAATTTTACTTCTTAATCATTCAAAAATTTATACAATTGCAAAAAGTAAAACACTTTAATTTCTGTATTTGACTTCTATTTGTTTTTGTTTTTGGTGCAACATGCATCTATTAAAATCACGAAACCTAGCTTTCCATCAAAAATTAAACTTTTTTTTTTTTTTCTAAAGATACGAGTCATTTAAACTGCAGTTAATAAAATACGGAAGTTATTTTTTATGCGTTTAGTCTGTATTTAGGAACTTGTTTCTAAGCAAAGATCTACGCGTAAAGGAGTAAAAGAAGAACAGTGGGTTTACGTAATTGCTTTTTCATTAATACTTATAGTCCACATTTTTACTTAAAGTTCTGTCATTTGTATGATAATTATCTCTGTGTCGATTGATTATTTTATTGATCATGTTAACGTATGTGAAGTCCTCAGGAAAGATGTATTTGTGGACTACTTTTCAATGGAAACCAGTTCCTATTTTTATTTCATATCTAAAGAAAGCCTATGCAGCCAATACAGCGAGCCCGTTTGTAAAATATGAAAGCTTTTAGATTTTTTATTTTTTTCCAGATAACGTTATTGAATTGCTTCAAAAATATGGATGGCTATGCAATATATTATAGATATCCGAAGTTATCTTTTAATGGTTCTATTGAAGTTTCATTCTTTTGGCCGTTTTCTAGGTCAGTTCTTAAGAGTGGTAATTGATACGCAGATTGAGTAAAAAAGTATGATGTCAACATTTATTTAGAATATCATTCATCAGAGTTATACAAATGGCATGGCATTTTTTCATTCGTAATGAAAATAAAATTACCTCGCTTTCTTATTAAAAGCTGCCATCAAACGTATTTTCCCCAAATTTAAAATGAGAAGTGGAAGTTACACCAGGAAAATCTGAAGAAAAATACGCTACACCATTTAGTGATCCGCTGCTGTTACATTATCATTATAAAATGCCGTTAATGATATTTGCACGCTTGTTTGGCTAAATAGAGGTTAAAAGAATATAGTTAATGTCTTACAAAATTCTAAAAAGAACTTCATAAGAATGTGAAATAATAATGTATTAAAACATTAAACTCGCTTGCTTTTAGAATATTAGAAACCTTCAATGAACACATTCAGATTTTTCCTGTTACGGAGTACTAATTTAGAAGAATTTTCCGGACTGCTTTTCCGTAAGCATTTAAACCACGGACTTGCACGTTTTTGCGTGCGTTGTTTTCTGCGCAGTAGTAAAACATAATCACCAATGAACTGGGCGATGCGCGAACTTCCCCTCACTTTTGTGAAATTTGCGTTACGACGCGCAGGTGATTTTGCTCCCTACATATACTGATAGCAGTAACACAGCAGCATGCAAAGTATATAATCTAAATAATTGTACACAAAGTAACTATAATTTTGCTTTACGGAACTGAATAATAAGAAAAAGTAGAGAGAGCATTTACGTATTTTAGATATCGAGTATTTCACTCACATTATACAACAGGCATGTCAAACTAGCGGACCTTGATTCATTTTTCTGCCTCCCTCAGTTCACCATGGGAAAATAGCATAAAATATATAATTTAAATATATTAATAAGAAATGGAATTCTGCCTAATATCAAGGAGTATATAAAACCACGGGTGATAAAATGGTCTATTTACAAAAATATTGTATCAACCGACGTTGAGAATGCGTTAGCCTATTTGCAGATAGAATTAACAGAAATTCAATGCGACTGAACTATGCCGAAAAAATATTTTTTTTTTAAATTCAGTGAAATGGGCATTCCCGAATTTAACTGTCCTTCTCTTCGTTAGTATGTATCAGTGAGAATAACTTTTCTCACTTACCGATAGGAACAAGCTCCAGACAGGTTAATAGGTCTGATCTTTGTTCTGAAAATCGCTTGTGCGAGCAGCAGTCTTCAAACATTCGAAAGCTGGTATTAAAAAAAAAAAAAAAAAAAAAAAAAAAAAAAAAAAAAAAGCCAGGTTGTTGAGAAAGAAATAATAGGTATCGATTTACAACCAAGATTTCCTTATATTCCTTCTGGTTTTTAAGGAATTACAGTATTAGGTACAGTTTTATGCATTCTCTCTTTTTTAAATGCATCACTAAGTATGAAAATGGCTTACCCCCTTTGCGGCCCGCACTACTGTATACTGATGACTATTTGGCCTACTTGAGGTATTGAGTTTAATATGCTTGCTATGCATGATTTTCGGAAAAAGTAACCACAGGCGTCTAATTCTTGCTACAAAATTTAATGGTGGAGAATTTTTGGAGAATAGTTGCAGCACTAAGGGTAGGATTGATCTGGAAATGAAAAATGCAATTTTTATATGCTTCTTGTACAGTAAAAAGCCCGCTCAAAAATGTCTGTTATGTTTCAGTTAATTAAATATAAAAAGTTTCATACTTACGTTATTTTTGTAAGTATTAGAAATCTTCTGGCTTGCATCTCTTCAAAGCCTATTTCCGACCAAAATTGAATATTCGTCTAAAAATGTTCCCTAAGTAAACTCCGTAAATAAACTTAAGTAATCTTTAGGGAGCAACTGCAAAATAAAAGTGGCTCGTTTGATGATTAAAGTTTCTTCTGTTATTCTGAGTAACAACTTTCGCTTTGCATCTGATCCCTAGAAAATACTAATTACGATTATCTCAACGAATTTTGCTAAATAATAAAAAAAAAAAAAAAAAAAAAAAAAATTTGTAAAAATAGGTTATATGACTCAGTTAAATCACAAAGAACACTTTTCTAATCGGGATTTTGCGCAACGGGATCATAAAACGCGGTTAAATTTTCTGATTTCAAAAACATTTTACCCCGAGTACTGAAACTATTCTCCTGAAGTTCCTTACCTTAATTAGCAACTGAAAGTAATATGCTAAATGAAATTGCAACAGAATATGTAGCTGCCCTTTACGATCCCTCTGTGTATTGGTTGTTACTTGTATATTGACTTTTTCATTTTTCAATAATTAATTGAAAGTTCAGCAAGAATAAAGTTGCCTTTAAAAGGATAAAAATGCTACTATGTAATTGTAACTGATTTAAAAATGCTTTTTTGATTGCAGGAACCCAGCGTGGTAAGAAGCGTATGCGAATGGATGATGGTATTCTTTTTTGCTGTTTACTTTTTAACATTTGTGAAAGAAAGTCAGAAGATCTCTGTGGTCATTACCTTTCGACATCTTATCACAGGAAGACGAATTTCCATTGCCTCTTTAACTAACATGAGTAAGATTTGATTCGTTTACGCAATTCTGGTTATGAATTGCTCAAACTATTACGAACATGAGCAGCTATTCTATGGCTGCAAATTTTTCGCAAGTTTTTACTTGTGGGAAATAAATACTGCCATCTTTAAAATATACATCTGGCCAATGAAACGAAATGGATCTCTTATGAAATTTCTGCAACGAACTCTGCATTTTCTTTCAAATATTCAAAGAAATTATTTTGAAGTTTTTTTCCGTCCACCTTCTTCGAATGTATGTTATTTAATTCTTGTCTCATCGTAAATGTATAAAATAGCACTACTGCAGAAATATGTTAAACTGGAATACCTGAAATGAAAGTCAATTTTATTGGGTGAAATTTGCCCGTTCCGCAGTGTAACTATTTTAATGTTAGTGCATTAATGTGGAAGGTTCAGTTTTAGAACAGAATATGTATGTTATTGACTAATGATCTCATCTTTTGTCTTTGAGCAAATGAATCACTTTGGAATGTTTTTCTAGTCATTACTATGAAACAAAACAAATGTTCAATCTTTTCACACCATTTCTCACACCGTTTTTGTATTTGATACTTGTTTTTTTATCGAAGTTTGATGATATTTATGTAATACATACTGGTTTAGTCGTCATAATGTAAAAACACCTATCAAGCGAATTATTTATTTGAGTTTCTGCTCAATTTTAGTAGGTGCAAATAATTTCAATTGTTCATTATTTTTTCTCTCCCTAGAAAAATTTTATGCAAATTTTCATTCATAGTTCAAAATCATAATATAATATTCAATGTCATAATTCATAATTCAAAATCATTTATAGTTCCTCCTTTTAGTTTTTACTCATAAATTTTCTTTGTGCTAATAGTTTATGAAAACCTCACCGGTATTAAAAGGTATAAGCATTTTCGTGTTCTTGATCTCTGGAACTCAAAAGTTTTCCTAGAATAAATTGTTGTGTCTTAATTTCCATTAATATATCTATATGCATAAAATCTACGTAATGTGGAAAGAGCAGATTTTCATTTTTTAATGTAAGCACATACAGATATCTGATAAATCCTATTTAAAATACAAAATTTTTTAACATACATGCTCGTATAGATATATACATCCAATCTGATTTAACTGTATAGTGCAAACGCTTCATTGCATTGTCTTCTGAAAATATTTGTTTGTATTATATCCTAAGCTATTTTCATGCTTGGACATCTCTGCAAATGTATGATATGCTGTTCGAAACGAAAGTCCACATTATTTTATATACTGTGTACACAAAGGTGTACTTTTTTGTAAATAATTGTTTTCTTGTTAATAAAACTGTTTTATTCTCCTTCTATTTTCTCCACTTATTTTTTACAACAAAGCACTACTCATTTAGATGATGCTATCAAATGTACAACCAGCCCCTGTTTATTGTAAATCTAATATCCGAATTCGTGAATATAAGAGACTTAGTAATGATTACCACTTAAGTTTAAAATGAGTAATGTCATCACAATTAATGTCAAATTCTTTCACTTTTGTTATGAAATTTGATACTTTGAGCTCCGCTTTGATCTGTATAGTGATTAGCCAAGCTAGCTGCCGTATCGGCAGGCCAGCTGGTATGGGAAGTTACCACTTTCTTTTTTATGGATGAATCAGTCCCATTTAGTTTATAAAAACAATTGCAAACAAATGAGATAGCTATAAAGTCTCGTTGAACAGTTATATCACATTTCCGACAGAACGCAATAACTGAAACAACGGTTAACGTAGCAGTATGAAAGTCAGTTTTATAAAAAGGTGAGGGATAAATACAAGGCATTCTGTGCCTGAGAACCTCTAATTTGAAGCCATTTGAGCATTAGTAGATCACCGTAAGCATGCAACTTGGTTAAAAATGAAGTACGTAATTCAATGTACTCTTCAAAGTGAATGAAGGTTTGCCGTAAATTCTACTAATCAATGTGTAAAGGAATGAAGAGAACAAGATCCCTCAAATTTCATGTATGCGTGTGAGTTAGGTGGCTTTAAAATTTGTGTTAATTAAAATACACAAGAACTTGGTTCCTTAATGTTTCCATAAACTTCTTAAGATTGCTAAATTTAGTTTTCATACCAAACAGGCGTTCAGATTTTGACTATCTCAATGAAATGAATAATGATTATAATTATGACTGTTTTCCTCGAAGTAAAGTGAGTGTTAAGAGTTTAATAGTGGCAAGTGGAGAGCCGGATATATTTTAGGATTTCGAAGAGCCCTGGAAATCTTTGAACATTGCGTGAGAATCTGCACTGCAGTAGTGGGTCCAGAGTGTCGCTGCAACAGTGGGAAGTATTCGTTTGGGCGATGTAAGCAATGTAATTGCACAAAGTAATGTGCAATTACATTGCTTATATCTTAATTCTTAATAGTGTAAAGAAAAATATTTATTAGTAATGATGACACTTTGGGACTACATATACTCAATAATAGAGGGTTAAGGTGTTCCTTGCGTCTGTTCTCGGCCTGCCATGTTATAGATTAATAAATTTTGAATAAGATGGTAAAAAATAAATAAGTGTATAGTAGCCAATATGATATTCTTATGTGAATGGGGAACTATCACAAGTAAAAATAAGAACGAGAAGATTCATGAGTGTAATCAGAAAGAAGAAAGAAAAAGAATGCAAGAAGTTTGTTGTAAAAGTTGTGCGGGTTACGTTAAATTTCTAACAGTTATTTTAAGTTTAAACATCCTTTACTGTCTATTCTCGTTTCCCATCTACTATTCCGTACCAGAATGAGTTTTTAATATCGCATTTTATGCAAATGAGTTAGAAGGAGTTTTTAAGGAAAGTTCCACTTACTTCGAGAGAGAGCGCCAGTGGCGGCAAGGAGGGGCATCTGTCCCCGGGCGCAGCATCCAGGGGCGCCTAATTAATGTTATGAAATTTTAGAATGAAACTTTTTTCATTCTGGGCACACAGAAAGGGGTGCAAGATCTTCAGCTGTCCCCGGGCGCTGAAAAACCTAGCTACGCGTCTGGAGAGCGCTTAGGGGTCCTTGGTGGCGTGTTTTTGCTTTCTGGCTGCTGCGTTCTTGAATCTATTCTTGAATCTACTACGCTCGGCCTTATTGTACGTGCCTGTTGATAATCGCCGGCTAGGTTAAATTAAGGGCCTACTACATTAGGTATTTGTGTATAGCTTCAGCTAAGTTTATTTAGTTTAGTATTAGATTCGTTCTTATTTTCTTATCTTATTTTCTTATCTTGATTTTAAAGCCCGAGAAGGGGCCACCTGTTATTATTTTTTTGAGTGAATAAAAGGGTATTTTAACCCTTCTCGGGAATTTGTCGTAATTAGTTGAACTCAGCGACAATTCACTACTTAGTTCACTAGGTTCCTTGACATTTTAACATAGACGAAGTAGTGAAGAACATTACAAAGTAAAATTTATAAATGGAGAACTGTTACTTTACTTCATCAGAAATGACAGAAGTTAATTTATATCACTGAGACATTTGATCTGTGTTTTGCTACAAATCTAGGGTCATATTGTTGAATATGAAGTAGTAGAAAACTGGGAAAAAGTTAAGGAAATTAATTAAAAAAAAATTAAACTTTGAATAATTTACAAAATAAGCAAGGTGATATGATCATACAATTTACTGTCTTTTATTAGCGAAGAAAAACAAATATTAATAAAAAATCGGTGTCAGATGGAGAACAGAACTGTAAAAATTGAAAAATAATTTTTTTAATTGCTACAAGATAAGAATAAAATAAATCCTTCATGACCTTTTAAAAGATGCTCTAAGATTGTGACTGTTTATTCCAAACAGAATGATCTGAATTGGATTGACTACGTGGAAATGTGATGATTCACAGGTGATGGATCCAGGACGGACAATCTACTAGCACTAGGGATATTGGACAGGAAAGAAAAATTGTTTATAGAAAATATAATGAAAGTTTTTTATCATTTGAGTTTACTTGGAATAGAGATGAAATGGACCCTCAGCCTCAGTGTGCTGCTTGCGATGAACTATTATCCAATCAGAGTATGAAACCATCCTTTCTTAAAAGACGTCTTTAATCCAAACCCGCCAGTTTAAAGGATAAATCTGAAGAATATTTTAAGAGAAAATTATGAAAGTTCAAAAATAGTAAACATGGAATGAAAGGTTTTGTTACTTCAAGCGAAAAAGCTTTGGAAGCTAGTTACCTAGTAAGCCTAAGAATTGTTAAGACTGGGCAGGCTCACACTATTTGAGAAAACCTTATATTACCCGCAGCTAAAGCTTAACTAAAGCTAAAGCAGATCGTTTTAACATCACTGAATGAAACATCGGCCAGTGAGCTTAATAATATTTCGTTATCAAATGATACTGTAAGTCGACGAATTCATGAAATGACAAATTCCACAAAAGATTATTCAAAATTCCACAAAAGATTCCACAAAAACTATTCAAAAAATAAAACACAATGAGTATTTTGCATTGCAGTTGGATGAAAGTATACATACAACGAACTCTGTTCAGTTATTAGGTTAAAAACGTTTCGAAGGATATAAATTGCCGAAGAGAATTTATTTTGTGAATCTCTTCGTGATAGAGCAACTGCAAATGAAATTTTCAACGTAATTGACAATTCTGTGTCTGAGAATTATATTCCTTTGTTTAAGTGCATTGTCGTATGCAGTGACGGAGCTCGGGATTTTAACAGAAAAACAATCAGGTGTTATGTTTCAAATAAAGAAATTCGCACCCGAAACAAAATTTACTCACTGCTCCATTCATCATAAAGCTTTACTAGCCAAAACAATGCCCGAAAACCTGAAAATCGTTTTGAATCAAACTCTGAAAATCGTTAATTTTATTAAAAGCCGAGTTTTAAATTCAAGAATATTTACGATTTTATGCCAAGAGATGGGCAGTGAACATGAAACGCCTTTGTTACATTCCGAAGTAAGGGGGTCATCCACAGGCAAAGTTTTAAATCGTCTTTTCGATCTTTGATCAGAAACTCAAATTTTCCTCTTTGATTCAAAAATTTGAATTGCAAAAATATTTAGTTAGTGAATTATGGTTTGCGCGTTTAGCATATTTAGCTGATATTTTTGTAAAGTCGAATCAAATTTAGGATTACAAGGACAGAGTTTTAATTTGTTTACCATTACAGATAAAATAAATTCAATGCTAAAAAACACTCGAGCTAATAATCAAAGAATTGGATAATTATATTTAAGCTTTTTACCGCTTTTAGAAGATTTTCTAACCGAAAATAATTTGAAAGTAAAAGGAGAATCAGCATCCGACATTAAAAAATTTCAAGATGTATTTTCCCGAGGACCCTGAAATTAAGATTGGATTAGAAATCCATTTTGTTCAAATGTACCTGAAATTTCTTCTGGTGAAGGAAAAGGCAACTGGCAGAAATTTCCCGTGACCGAACTCTAACTGAAGGTTTCAAAAATAATACACTTGTTAACTTTTGAATGGTCCGAAATAAGTAATTAAAGTAATTTTATAACTTAAATTCTGATAATTAAAATGGTAACCAATTTTTAATCTAATATTTTTATGTATGCATATTTAATGCAAATAACCAATAGGTTGTGCAAATGGCAAAATATGTTTTTTTAATATTTCCATTGAGAAACTGTAAAATAATCTTCCTAAAATGTATTTGTGGTACTAAAGTTTTTCAATTTTTGTTTAGATGATACGCGTTAGTTAAAAGGTTGAGAACCGCTTGTTTATACATTGCGTTAAGCTTTTTCACGCTGTTTCGCTCTCAATGTCCATTTACAATACGAACCTGATACACTAATTGAAAATTCTTTTAAAAAATATATAGAATATACTCCCCCCCTCCGATTTTTTTAAAATTTAACTGGTGTTATGAGTTTTTCACCACTTTTTACAACATTGTATCTTGATAGTCGTTGGTTGCCTTCTAGTGATCTGCCGAAAATCTTCTCATTGTTCTCTTAAACTTTCTTCAAAAATGATTAAAATGCTTCTCTTGTAAATTGCTGATGATTTCCCTCCCCTATTTTTTTCTCCTATTTCAGCATGTTAAGATGATCGTTCAATCGTGTATTATCTTCCAAAGCATCAATTATATGTAAAGTAAAATTAGCGCAAATATAGAAACAACTATGGAGGTATTAACAACTTTTAACATCAAACTGACACCACAACGCATCTAAAATAATTTAAGTTGTCGAACGCGCTGATGCAATAGTATTTACTGCTATACGCAGGAGCAATGACGAGTATCAAACTGAAAGCATTAAAAATTATTGCATTTATATTTTATAGTCGCAGATTGTTAATAATCACTCTTTCTTTGAAAGATCCGGGGATTATTAGTATCTTTAGTAAAATAAGGAGCATAATAATATAGGTTGTTGTTTTCAAATTGTTGGACTCTCAACTTAATGCATTCGTGGGTACTGGGCAGTACCCATTTGTCATTTAGCCGTCTCATCACCAAAAGTTGCCCAATGTGCACCACAGGGTGTGGCAGATTTTACGTACACAAGAACATAAATATACGGTTTCAGTACAAATGATTGCAAAAGAATTACAATTACGTCTACATTTTTTATACAATTTGAGAAAATCAGGTAACTAACCTGATTTTCTCAAATTTAGTAATTAATTGTTCAAACATTTGACTTACAATAAATAAGTGGGTGTATATGTTAAATAATTAATATTACCTTCCATTCATTAATAACAATACACCTACGATCTGGTGTATTGTTAAATAATAAACACGCCTTCGATTTGGTGTGTTCTTAAATAATTTTTGAATACATTTAATTTCTATTTTACCTCAGTAACGACACTGCTAACTTTTCACAGTGATAACGTTAATAATCACTGTCAAAGAAGCTTTATCATCAAACGATTGCAGTAATGATACTGCTAACTCTTCACAGTGATAACATTAATTATCACTGTGAAATAAGCTTTATCACAAACGATTACAACCAAATAAGGATCATATAATAGCTTCTTAATGGCCTATCTAATGACGTATAGTTTACCTTTCAAGTGTTTCGTTCAGCCAGATCAAAGCGTTTCGTTGAGCCAGACCATTAGGCCTTCCTTATACTGCTGAAAAATGCAAACTGCAGCCTAATCGCTTCCTAAACAGATATACTAATGAGCCTCTCTCAGTACTAAATGAGCTGATGATATATAATGTCATGTGTTGATTAATTATAAGAATAGATTTACTACTGTTCAAGTCATCACTTTACCTGTTTCAACTTATCTATTGAAACATTCCTTAATTTTTGTATATAACTCATATTAGTAAATCTGTTACTGTCAGAAGAATTCAGAAATTTAATTAATTAATAATTTTTTCAATGAATTAATACTATAAATATTGTGCAGAATGTTGAGAAATTAATTAATTAAAAAAGTGATAAAATATGTAAATTTAATATAAACCAAGAGTGACAAACCATATAACAGGAAAGCACAAATGAAAAACAGTGTGAAGCAAAAACTTGGAGAACAAAATTTGGGGATAAAAGCAAATTAAAGCAAAAACGAAACAATAATCATTAAATATTTAATAATAATTAATAGTTGATAATTTCTTGGTTTTTGTCAAAAAGCAGCCGAAGGAATTAAAAAAAGTCACGTTTCTGAATTATAACTGAATGAATATGTGATAATAATTAAAGAAATTCTATTTTTAATTTAAAATAAAATTAATTAAATGAGAATACATTATACACAATTTAATGTTTTTTAAAAGAAGAATTTTAAGAAATTTTAAAAGGCAATTACGAAGATATAACCTGCCTTGATGCAACTGGAATGAAAATACGTACCTAACAATAGTTTTATTTTCGTGAAACGCAACAAAAAGTACCTTCCCTCCCTTTCTTTTTTGGGAGCGGAGGTCGGGTATAGACTAGAGCAGTGATGGCGAACCTATAGCACGCGTGCAGCAGTCGGCACGCAGAGCCTCATCAGCCGTACACGACTAAAATATTGCTTCCTTAATCAATAATCACAATTAAATGATACTATGTAATTTAAATAGATGTTTTAGTCTGTTCTTGAACGATTCACTTACTTATCGCATAATGCCACTGGCACAGGGCCTAAGCCTGGATATAAGTTTTTTATATATCACCGTAGAAATGATATACATATTTATTGATCCAATTTTAAGACATTTCAATTGTTTGGGCCAATCACATTACTTGTTAAATGGTAAAGAATACGACAAAGTTGAAGCAGCTGATGTTTGCTAAACGAATTCAAATTTATTGCAAACTGGCAGTGAGTTTTAATACTTTCATTATTAAGTAGATTTTCTATACTTCAGGTCTTGAACCCTCACAAATGACTCCAGCAAAAAAGTCAAAATTAAACAATGATAGTGGACGATCATTTTAAAAGACCTGGACGGAATCATTTGGAGTTATTTATTGAAAGCAATAGGAAAGTATTATGCATTCAGTGCGGAAAAAGTTCTGTGTGTCACCCACCTAGTGTCAGACGGCACTTCAACACCAACCACAAAATTGTTGCTGAATTTGATGAAACTGAGCGGAAGGTGATTATTGAAGGGAAATTGAGGAATTATAATTACCAGAAAGTTGTTTTTGCAATTATCTTTCTAAAACAAACCATCTAACAACGGCCAGCTCTCAGATTTTACTGTGCCTGGCAAAACATGATAAACCACTTCCGATGAAGATTTAATCAAAGAGGTTTTGGGCACGCGCCTCCAAAAAGGTTCGCCACCACTGGATTAGAGCAAAGAAATTTTTCATTTGCCTAAACACCAGAGGAATTTCTGTTTCTGCTAACATAAAACAGCAGTAAATTGAAATTTTATTTACATAATCCGTAAAACTAAATGTAGTATAATTTAATTTTTAAGTCATTAAAATTAAAGTAAGCTATCATTTTTCATTTGCTTGAAACAATACGTTCGTCAGTGGATATTCTTCTAAAAATAAAACACAGAAGTTACTTTTCTGACATAATAATAACAATAGTTATAAAACTGGCAAAGTAACTTACGTTATTAACTTTCTACATTTTTAGCTTGTAGGAAATTTGATTTTAGTGAAAGAAATCTTTTAAATCAATGAAAAACAATGGAAAACAGGTAACAACAGATTTCATTTTACATCGAAAAAAAAAAGTGCGATCAAACTGGAGTTTCGAATATCTGAGTCTGGGAGTTTAGCTGGGTTTACAGAGGTTCTTTAATAGTAGAGCAACAAAAGAAAGAAACAAAAGTGTGTGTATTCCCGAATAGCCAATAGATGGCAGCACTTTACAATAGTAGGCATTTCTTTCTTGATTATCCTTGTTATTTCCTTTAACTTGATTATCTAACTTTGCTAAGCTTTAGATAACCGAAATAAGTGGAAATCACTGCCGTACTGAATTGATAGTAATCATTAGAATTAAACAAATTTTACAGATTGGAGGAAATTAAACTTTTTTTAATCCCCACCTTCAAAATCAACAATCAGTATTAATGGCCTCTTTCGAATCCTGCTTTAAACAGACAGCCCTAAGCGATGTTTGTGCCAAGGACAAAAAAAGCTTGCTCCCTCCCTCTTGATTTTCAACTTTCCAAGCACGTGTTTTCACATTTTCCTCGAGTTCACCTTGGACCATCTTTTGTCAGTTAAACTGTTTATTATCAATACAAGTTTCTGAAAAAAAAAAAAAAAAAACACTTCTAGATTGTATCGTATTTGGCGATGCTATTAGGTTATATTAAGACTAAGGATGTTTAGAGGGAAAAGTAAAATCAATTGCTTGAGCCACATTATTTTTGAAAGGTACATACAGTAAACAGAGGTCGCTCTCGATAAAAACAAAATGGATGCAACCGTATGTTGGAAAAATTTGACATGGCCACCAATTCTACATATTGGTATACTAAGTATTGGAACTCTCATTAGTTTCGTGGTAGCTTACAGCAAAGGGGATGTGTCGGCTTATCTCCCATTTATCAGGTAAGTGCTATATTAATGTCTGACATTGATTCAGGATGAAAAAGTACATTGACCGATGCATTTATTGAATTAAAATCATAAACTGGTATTTATTGGCAAAATTTTAAGAATGCCAGACATATTTGCAAATGCACTGTATTGATTATTTTTCGCCGCGAATAAAGTTTACTTGCATTTACTTTACTTATTCTAACTGCATGCAAAATGGTGGGGATTAATAGATCAGTGTGCGTTAATGAAACACCACCAAAACTGAAAAATTTCCATTGATTTTGACCACATATGTTTTTTTCCTATTTTACGTTTTTAATACTTCGAAAAGAGAATATTTTTTTCCAGTTAGCTGTAAAATCCTGTTCTTAATAAATATACGTTGTCGCCAGTCGATGATACATAAGATCTTTCATTTATCTTACATATCATAAAAATACTTTGTTTGTCGAAATAGCTAAGTTAATTACTTAAAACTTGTTTTATATGTTCTGCTGTTAAACTATACCCAAATTGTGGTGTATAAATTATGTTTCTTGTGCCCTGAAATACATCTATATAAGAATTTCTACTCTATTCTTCATTGCTTGCATGAAAAATAAAATTTGATAGTGGTAATGAAATTTTGTAGCAGTTATACATAAAACAAGTGCATATATTTGTTTTTCTTTCTTTTTTTCTCCCAACTTATTTATTAGTTATCATTTTTTACTATCATAAATTAATTAATTAGGTAAAGTAGTGTTGTTATATTTTGTACGTTTCTTTTTATAGCATTTTATGTTCAGAAAAGAAATCAACAATGTGCTGGAGCTTTTAAGTTTGAAACTCCTTTTTAGATGAGTTTTAATTTTGTTCAGTAGTAAAGATTTAGTTTAATTAACTACAAACAATACATATTTTTAAATTTAAGTAGAGAAAGGAAGTATTTGTATTATTTTTATATTTTAAAATTAAGTAGGATAAAATTTAATTTTAGTTTTAGATCCCTTATCATTCTTAATTACGATTTTTTTAATTGTTATCTGATTTTCTCGTATACCATGCTGAGTTTTATTTCAACTAAAATTCAGCATGCATTCATGAATATGTGACTTCTTTAAGAAAATGCTTAAACTAATAAAAGCATTTCTAGCTGCTGTCCTTGGCATTTAGCTTTTTACTCGTTACAAATATATGGAAATTCTTGGCAATAGTGGCAAGAAGTTCGATCCAGTCCCATATACGCTGGCATCATTAAAAATTTATAACATATTTCGCTAATAACAATTTCTAGTGAGAAATAGTAAGAAACCTGTATTCTCTTGCAAAATTTCTAAAAAATTGTTTACTACTTCTAAAGCTTGCCATCGCCTGTTAAGCTTGTGTTTTTTTTAACCGGTTAATGATGCGAAGCTGGTAATATTTAAGTAACCGACGCGCGTCTCACTATATGCTCCCATTATTACAGACTTATATGTTATGCTTTACTGTGTTTGAATTGTATCAAATGCACAGCTACAGCATCTACATCAAAAAGTGTGTCATGTAGCAACATAATTTTTATGCCAGAATCAAAGTTATGCTATGTATGAAATAAAGCAAATGAAAAGCAGTATATGACATCGTATTGTTATTTAAGAAAAAATCACCAGCGTTATGATCATTATCATCTGCGTCATATTATTTAACATTTATTGCTACACACTCACACACACATACATAGTGTGCGTGAGTACACACACATAATTAGCACAAAAGGGCTATTAGTATCGAAACATGATTTTGCGTTGTTTCACTTTTCTTTCGAGACTGTCGCCATTCGGAGAAACGTAAAATATTATTCTTTCATATTTATTCTGTCTGTGTTTAATTAATAAACTAAATTATTTAAAAGCAATAGATGCAGCTCGTAAAAATATTATTTTTAAAATTTTTAATCTGATTGATATAATAAAAATGCATTTAATTCGTGATATATTTATTTTAAAACCTGAAATATTTTTATGGAATTTCGTTGCATTGGTTTTTTCACTTTTTTTTATATACCCATGCATATTCATCTAGTATCCTGTAAAATGTTTCGCTATTCCACCTGAGCCATCTTTTTGGGCGATCGTTAAAATCTGAACTCTTTCAGACTTTCCAACCTTTTTTTTTTTTTTTTTTAATTTATATTTATTTTTACACCCCCCTTTTTTATGTAGGTCACTGAAATCTGAACTTAAAATCCCACCGTTTATGAAACTGGAAGGAAAAAAAAATTTTTTTTCTGTACAATCATTTTATTGGTTCTTACAGATTAAACTAAACGGTTATGTACCCGAAAACGTACGCGTTAAGAAAATGGGGCTTTAGGAACACATTTTATTCATTAAAACAATGCGGCAAATATTCATAAAAATTCTCAACTGGATATATAATAAATTAAAGGTATTTTAAACTACGTCAGTTATGCATGTTACTTAAAAAAATCAAATAAAAATACGAACTATAAATGACTGTTTTTATTGCTTTTAAATTGTTCAGTGTGATAATCAGTATCATCGTAATTCGGAAGACAAATTAATGGTCTTGTACGACTTCGAAAAAGAACTTGCTACTTGTCAGGCCATATGAAAGATAAATTGAAAATCTTATGTTTCGCGGAATGGCAACACTTGCTAAATAGCATAGATGATAAATGGCATTGCGTTGGGCAGTTTAATATAACACTCGAAATATTTAGAAAGGAACTTCTCTAAATACTTTTCTAAATTCGAAACTGAGGGTGTATTTTTTTAAAATTTAAACATTGTTAAATATCTTTACAATAACAGTTAAATAATGCTACAGTTTTCCTTAAAAAGTTATCTACCAAAGCATCCCTCCACTTAGGTAGATAGCACTTTGCCTTGATCAAATAAACCAAACCAAACCTTTGGTTTGGTAATAAGCAAGGCTCAAAAAACATTTGAGATCAAAACGCATTTCGTATCTTTGCTTATGACTTGTGCTTAGCTTATTATCAAACATCCAACTATGAGCGACAGTTAAAAACAAGAAATTCAAGCTCTCAATGATTTTAATATTACCTGTACTATAATTTCATTAAAGCGTTGTATTTGTCAAATTTAATTATTATTCATTCGGTAACATTTGCTCATAATCTCACACCTGAGGTTCCAATGTAAAATTGACAATCTGTTATCAAGACGAAAACTATTGTGGGTATTAATATGCCGCTTCGAATGCATGCAAAATTGGCGAGACCAATTAACACAAAATGCTTCATTCTATTTTTCCCTTCTTCTAATATAACGAAGCGTCATCTAACTAAAGCTTTCTAATCTAAAATTTGTTGTTAGACAGATTAAAATCAGATGCTGACTTATGCCATATATTCCAGCTAAGAATGGGCAAAACGGATTTTAAAACGAACTTTTTGAGCCATCTCTGATTGTTTTCATAAATACCCCCCTTTAATGCATCTCTAACTGGATTGCATCCAAATAACGGATTGCGTTGAAATGGATTATTTAATTTAGGCAAAGCGCGCAAGGATCTCTCTGTTTTATCTCCATACCAGTATTGATCGATGTTTCCCAGTGAGATGCACTGAATGTATTTCAATTAATTCAATCTTTGATATATATATATAATGAGTTGAGGAGTGTGTAGTACCTTTGTGAAGCGGAATATAGTATGTGTTGAGCCCATATGAGTAAAGCGTTTTCATTAAGCATGAACAGCGATTCTTGAAATAATCTGTCATGAGTTTTAATAACAATATCAAGGATTTGAATAACAATGTAGTTAAAGTCATGTTATTAAAATATATATATGTACTTCTGATAAAAATTAGCGGAGTATGGTGAAGACGATGATTTTTTCCATCAATTATTGTTAATCATAGTCATTGTCAGTCATAGGCTTTCCAGATCATCTTATATGGTATTTTAAGTGAATTAACTCTTTTCTATTTGGATCTGTAATATAACTTCTCCTTTTTTTTAGCAGGATACAAATTTATTAGGTCTAATTAAGGCAAGGGTTTTGAAAGTTTTAGAGATATAGAGCGACGCTCGCAGCTTTACTTTTTCCAGCCAAGCTCTGCCAGTTAGTATTCCGGCCATTACACGTTTTGAGCCAATGCTTATTAGACAAAGTGTAGCCCCAGGCTACGAATTCGTTTTAAATTGTTTTTTCAAGTTTCTTTTATTTAATACCCGCAGAGTAGCGGATTTTTACAGACGGAGCGAGTCTAGTAGGATCAAAAGAAAATTAGTATTACACGACTTAGGGCCCTATAATCTTCATATGGGCATAATATGTAGAATAAGGATCGTAATAAAAAATTGTAAGCGTCGCGACGGAAGCACTCGCTGTTCACGAATTTTAAGCATAGATTTCAGATATTTATTGCCTTGCAATTTGGGATTAAAAAAAAGGAAAATTGTTTTACTTATATTAGTTTTAAAAGAGTGAGCTTGCTTTAGTTTTCAATGAAGGGATAGCGCAATATTAATAAAAGTTTCGGTTTTAGTGTAATTGAATAAATTACTCCCAGTTTCACTTTTATTGTTATGGAAACAAGTGCGACACTTGCGTTACATGAGAACTGTATGCTCGCTATAAACTTACTATTTTTAGGATAGAAAAGGGAAATAATCAAATTAAAAAGGGAACTTTGGGGACTACTACAGATAAAAATTAATATTTTATTTTATATGTGTATTTCTTCGTGATATTTCGTAGATACTTTATTGCATTTTACAGTTTTTCTTAATGATTTCACTTTGTCATTTATACACTTGTATTAATTAGTGATAAATGTGTATATTGAGTTGGAATATGTTTTGTAAAATAAATGATCTGGCTTTTAATATACGAGTTTGTTTCAATACTAATAATGCTATTTCTAATTTACAATTGAATTTATCGTAAAGTGTTTGACGCTTAGTTTGTTTTTGCATGCAGTGAAACAGGAGCTGTTGTTCCAGAGATGTGTATCTTCAGCTTATGTCTCATACTAGGCAGCTTTGTGGGTAAGTGTGAATCACCTGTTATCACAACTATTTATATACTTTATTGCAGCGCTAGCAAGAAAATATAAGTTGTTTTTCTGATAAAGCCTGACAGAAAGTCGCCATTTTGTGTTTTTCTTTGACGTTAAGTGAAGAATGATGAGAAACGTTTGTATTTATTCAGATACTGTACAAAGTATTTCGTAATTCTTTTAAATAAAAATAAAAATTTAAATTACATTTAATAACGCAGCTTAATTTCGGAATTTCCAACTTAAGCAAAGTTTCATCTGGAATTATCTAAAAGTGAATTGGAAAACTATTCATTTAGCTTTATCGTGCAAAATTTATCAGAATCAGAAATGACTTATCTCTACGAATGCAGCTTAAACTGCAGAAATCTGAATTTTTGCTTTAATAGAATGTTACGTCTTTGACATTTTTAAAGCCTTCATCGTTATAATAGAATGCCCAAATTAACAAATAAGTTAAATAAGCATATCGTATAATCCTACATCATTTGGTGAAGTCATCAAAATACTTTAAATAGGCGAGTAGCTATCAAATGAATTAAAATTTTAGAATGTTGCATATATTTATTGAATTTAGTAATAATCATATTGTATTGTGATATATGTTCTAGCTGAAATAAAGTACTTCAACTGCCGGAACTTAGTAGAATTATGTAGCGACTATTCGTAAGTTCTTGTGCCTAAATAACAACTCCGAAGAACAGAGTCGTAGCTAGGGTTTTCAGCTCCCAGGGACAACTGAAGATTCCCCACCCCCTACTGCTTGCCAAGGATGGAAAACATTTAATTCTAAAATGTCGTAACATCAGTTTGGCGCCCCTTGGATTCTGCGCCAGGGGACAGATGTCCCCCTTACCTCCTCTAGCTACGCCCCTGCCGAAGAATACTTTTAATTGAGCTCAAGATATTTGCAGACGGTCCCTCTTTGGCGTACAGGAAGCCAACACTTTTGACTTCAACTTAAAACAGAAAGTGTAAAATTAAGCTAAGGCTAAATACACTCTGCAAAGAAGAGAATTTTCATATTTGATCTACGATCTTCAGAACTACTGGACAGATTTTAATAAAATTTGGTGTGAGCATAGGTTGATATAATAAAAACAAAATAAACATTCAATAATTATAATAGACGCACATTGTTCGTGTGTAACACTCATGGGAGTCTGAAGGTCTGAAACAGCGGTTGCAGAAGACACAAAAGAAATGGGTTAATACGGGGTATGTACAGCCATACATGCCTCGAAGCGTGATGCCATACTGGAAATAAGGCAGTTTATCTGTGCCTGTGGCAATTGGTCCCACTAATTCAGCAACGCAGTTTTCAGTTCCTGGATGGTTCTCGAAGGGGGGTTGTGAGTTGCATTTGCCCTCCCCAGAGCGTCCCAGACATGCCATATAGGTTTGAGGTCGAGATACTGGCTGGCCAATCCATCCGGCGAATATCCTCACTCTCGAGAAATTCGTCGACCAGAAGAGCTCTATGTGGCCTCGCGTTATCGTCCTGTAAGATGAACTCGGGGCCCACTGCACCCCGGAAAAGGCGAACATGGGGCTCCAAGACCTTATTCCTATACCTCACACCAGTCACAGAGCCTCTGTCAAAGACATGGAGAGGTGTGCAGCCATGCAACATGATGCCTGCCCAGACCATTACACCACCACAGCCATAATTGTTGATTTCGCGGGCATTGAAGGGTAGATAGCGGGTACCTGGCTCTCTGCATATGAAAGTACGGCGAGAATCGGTGTTTAGGCTAAAACGGGACTCGTAGGTGAACAGAACGGTCGCCCATTGCTCCGTACTCCAGTCACTATGCTGCCCGCACCATGCTAATCGGACTCTTCTGTCCGTAGACGTGAGCGGGACGCAAACAGCCGGTCGTCAGGCAAACAACCCTCTCTCATTCAGTCTTTTGGAAACAGTCACCCTTGTTACACGGGTTCTGTGGCTGCATACAGGTCCCGAGAGAGCCGAGAAGCTGTAGCTCCTCTGTTATGACTCACTAAAATGGACAAATAGCGATCTTCTGTGGCCGCCGTGGCTCTTGGACGACATTGCCCGGGCTTTCTCTCGATGGATCCAGTACCCTGGAACTGTTTCCATAAGTTATACACGACGCTGGGCGTTAAATTAAACTCTCTGCATATCTGCACTTGCGATTGGCCTGCCTCTAGCCTCCCCACAATTCGCCACCTCATTCTATCATCTAAACGTTGGTGGTTACTCATTTTTACTGTTCCGATGTGAATTTAACCGATTGCTGCAAAATAACAGCAAGAAATTCGTCGTGGTGTGCTAGCGAACGCAATTCGTCTTACCCTCCACGCGCTTATAAAGCCTGTTTATCTGCTGACTCCGCCTACACACACGTGTACGCTTACATATTTGCCGTACAAGATTTGCATTTTTATCTAGGAGCAGTGGTTTTCCTTCAGTTCAGTTCTTTTCATGCAATTCGATAAAATGTGCAAATTCTCTTAATTTATTTTACCAGTGTAGAACTAAACAGCCTAAGCTGCATTGAGTTGTTGCCGCATAATTGGCCCTTATCTAAAAATCACTGGCGTAGACTCAACAAGTAATAAGCACAGTAATAAGCAACAAGTAATAAGTCAACTAGCAAGCTTTAACTCGTGGCAATAACGTAACCAAAAGACAGAACACGCTCTTTCTCTCGCTAGCTCTCTGGCTCTCTCTTTAGCTCTAACGGAAGCTGAATCTTGGATTTTGGATCTAAACTTGATAGGGAGTCTTCGACCTTCTAGCTATTAGTTCCATAAATTTACTTAGCCCCCTAGGTAATCTTATTTTTAAACATCTTAAATCCACTACATAGGAAAAAAAACCTATGCACGTCATGCTGAATGGCTGTTCGTAGTAACAGTAGCATTATTTGATGACTTGGCAAAGCAATTATATAGCATATCCACCGATGGCAGACGTCGTGATAGCATTTTTACACTGTAGAAGTGCAGTTACACGTAAGATCAACACATAATGATAGAATAAACTTAAGAATAAAATATGTATAAATCTCGAGTTATTTTAAAGTTCGCCAGTGTTCGAACCGTATCTTAAGTTCAATGACCGATCAGTAACATCACTGAAATACCCTAAATGGGAAAAAAATCGAAGTCTATAGCCTGCTTGATCAGGCTAAAGACTGTGAACCTGCTTTACCTGGTATCTGATTCACGTACCTCAGACCTCAGCATAAATAAGATTTTCTCCCCTGTTTTGCTTAAAGTGTGAAAGTGAAAACTCATTCTGGTAGGAAAGCGCAAGTAAGAAAATGAGTGAGTAAAGGAAAGCTGTCTTAAAAACAAAAATAACTATTAATAAAATAAAGTAAAACCCTGCAATATTTTTAAATGGTTAGTCTAAATCAGTGGTCGCGAAACTTATGAAGCTTCTGAACTGCCATACCGTTTTTAAATCCTACTGTGAGCTACCCAAGAGAACTACCAAACGTCTTTTTAAAAAATCTTATATTTGTTTATTGCTTATAAACTTTCATTTCTAGTAAATTTGAAATTAATTTTAATTAACTGTATGTAACAAAAAGAAATTGAAATTGAATTGTAAATAAGAAAGAAATTGAAGTGTTAGTTAGTAGTAAATAACAAATGTAATAACAGACCTTTTTATCAGACTGATTAACATTAATGAGGAGAATAGAACTCTTTTTTTTTTTTTTTTTTTTTTTGTCATCAACAAGTATTTTATTGTTTAGAGAGCAGGTAGTGGCTGCCATTCGAATACAGTTGTTCAAGTATTCATCGGTGAGCCTGTATCTGTACTTATTTTTAATAAATTTCATACCGGAAAACGAAATCTCACATAGATATATAGACCTGAACATTGCCTTCAGTTTGAGACAAAGCTGGGCCAAAATTGGGTTATTTTTCGTAACTATCTTCAGTTAGGGGATATCTTTGGTAGATCGCATTAACTATCTTCAGTTCGGGGATATCTTTGGATGGCTAACCTTGATTCCTCCACTGAGCTGACGCTGACAAGAAGACACTGCTGCTTTGGAGTTGGAACTGGTTGATTTTTCCAAATTATTTATTTGTAAAATCGCTTTATCAAGCTATGGAAATATTTGGCTTGTTGTTCCTTAACGCGATCTACCGAAGATGTCCCCTCGAGCTAGGAGTAGCTCGCGATCGATGGTTTTTCGATCACTGGTCTAAATAGTAACCATATAAATGATAGCCATATCCCAATAGTAATCACATAATAGGTATAAAATACCGTTATTTATGCTGTATTGTTATGAAGAATGTTCTATGCAAACAAGAAGCGGGAAAAATTTAAGCCGAGAACATCTTGATGAGCAGAAAAACGTAAAACAATCTTGGGTTGGAACGGATGACAGAGAAGCGAGTGTTATCGAAAGGATAACTCCTCCGCTGGAGAGGCTAAAAGAGATTTGAGCGAGTACCAGAGGATGAGAGAGAACATCAAAGGGAGATCAAATTGTTACTCGTCAATGGGGAAAGGAGTTTTTGGACGAAGCCCATCATTTGGCGTAAAAGCATGTACACAAAACAAAACTGTCTACGAAAAACACAAACAAACAGAAAAGACATGCATGGGATAACAGCGGTGATAGCAGATAAACTGAGCAAGAAGAAAACAAAAAGTTCTAACTGACTATTTTAAGTTTAAACTAACAAGTTTAAACTCGATGACTTAGTTTAAGCTGTCTTATAAACATCTTTCATGTTATTTATAATTTTGAGTCTTCATTTCTAATGATGTTTATCTTCTCGTAGCTTACAGTATGTTCTTTTCGTTTTGAAAACTGATTTAATTTAAGGGACCAAATGAATTTATTATCCGTATTAAATTGCTTGAAAATACAGATGAATTGTTAATAGCTTTTTTTTTCTGTAAATTATAGTATGGGTTACCTTTATCTTTCTTGTGTTTTTAACTACCCTCAAATTAACCTTGTTTTTGAGTTAATCGTTGATGTTGCCCATGATATTATACCGATAAATCGGAATTTAACTTTATTCATTTACACATTCATTTACATATTCATTACATTATACATTTACACTTTACACTGAAGTTTTATTATTCGTGAAAAAGAGTTACCTGCTTTCATGATGTAGTTTCAAATTTCACAACTACTTACGCTAAATACAAGGTTGCTAAATACAAGGTCAATATACTTACGCTAAATACAAGGTTGTTTTTACGATTTTGATTCACAACTACATATTTAAACAGATGCAAGAAATGCACACCAATGCAAATTTGACAGCTTTTCGGAATTGAGTTGAGATTTGAAATGAAGCCTTTACTAAAAGAAGAAATAGAGGTAATGGAATGTCTGTTATTATTGTATACAAATAGTTAAAGAGATTGCGTGATTAAATTTGAAAACAATTGCGCGGCTAATCGTTACAGAGATTTGACAAATAAATATCTCTTAAAACAGGGTTAAGTCATACATCCGTGGTTGCAGTGTAAAAAAATAATTAAAACAGACTTTCAGACTACGAAATATTTTGGTTTCATTGTATTTTTGAGTATAAATGTAGGAAATTAATTTTTATGCTGGTATTTGGCGGAGAAGCTTCCAGTTAATAAGTTACTCATTATCCTATTAAAGATCTTTAAAACGAAAGGTTCATAATATGCATACTTGGATTTAAGAAATATCATCCAAAATTATATAAATTCGTTTTTACCCAATGTGGAAATGTTACTTTTATGAACCCTATAAAACTGGATTTCGGGAGGTGCAAAATTTCGAATTTTATTCCTATGAATTGTAACATGAAATGCTCTCTTCTCTATTTATATTTATTTGACTTAAAAGATATCTTTTAGAAATTTTCCTCGTGCAGATTTAAGATATACAACTCTTTTCAACAATGTGTGTATAGAATCCTCGAAAACTTCGTTAGGAATATTCCAGGTAGAATTTGTTTATTCCGGATGGAATTTGTTTATTTGACCACTCGCGCTTATGAAAAACACTTTTGTCATTGACATATTTTTTAACGGTACATATGACTGGTCGAACTTCCTGTACCGCCATTAGAGGCTTAACAAGGCTTAGTGGAGCTATTTAATTAAATAAACATTGAGATCTAAAAGAAGGCCTGAATCAGGCTCATTAAGCAGTAGAAGTACCACCATAATACCTGAAATAACTTTAAATAGAATAAACAACTAAAATATGAACTTAAAGTCTAGGAGCTGGTACCGGCTCCTAGGTGAGATTTACCTCCTGAAATTCTGTCATTTACAAGTGAGTGGCTTAGAAATTATTAATAATTTTAGGCTGATAAAAGAGGTATTTTGGTTGAGCTACTTATTATTTGTTATTAAGATTGATATTGTTATATTCAATGCAATTTTAATGTGCATTCTTTTTCGCAGGTGCCATCGTCATCTGTTACCGGCATCTGATTATGACATATTTTCTCAAAGCTGCTGACGCAAAACTTCAGAAGTTAAACCATTTTGGTTTTGCTATCGGTTTAATATCTATGGCTGGACTTGCTGGTGTCGCAGCCTTTCCGGTACGTATTAAATGTTGCTAGCTATCACTTTTATAGCTATCACTTATCGCTTTTTTTGCTAGCTATCACTTTTTAGCAAATTTACGAGGAAGTGTTTTCTTTTCCCAAGTTTTAATATTTAACCACCGTATGCTCACTTTGTGCGCTAAGAAAAAATAAAAAGAATGTAATAACAATGTGATGCATCATTTGATGTACTCCAAGCTGCACTAATTTCAACTGAACCTCTTATTATACGTACGTTTTAGGTTAGATTATTTGAATACACTGGAGGGCTATCTGCCTAAGGGAACAGATGCTTTCAAGGAGGGCATTCTAAGGCAGACTGGCTCGTATTCACATTCACATGTGGGTAAATCACAAAAACCTATCATAAAACTCTAGCCCGTTCGCCTGGGATCGAACTTCAGACGAACTACAAGTATTCAGTAGTCTTTAACCGCTCAGTCACTGGCGTAGCCGATTATCCGTACTAAATAATGCATGCGAATGCATGGCGAACTTGAAGACATTGATAATTCAAAAATATCTATCAAAAAAATAATTAATGCATGGGTACAGTAAAAAAAATGAAATTTTCAGGCATTTAATTGAATTATATACAGTTCACTGTTTAAACCAATATTTTAATTAAAATAAAAGTAGCATAGGTACATAAGTTTTCAATTCGTCCTTGGGAAAAATTATATTACACACGAACAAACACACGCACACACACATAATATAAGAGATAAAAACTAAATAAAAGAGATAAAAACTAAATCGAAATCGGATCAAAGGTGGGCAAGCTGTTAGAATAACAGGAAATACACATATCTACAGTAAAACAAAATTTAAAAAATTCAAAACTGAAACAACAACAATTGAATAAAATTAATAAAACTGATATAAAATATTTCTGAATTATATCTAGATGATTGTTAATTCTGGAAACATTTAAAAACATTTTTTGACTATTAAAAGAAAATGCCAATTAATAAAATAAAAAAATAAAATGCCAGTTAAGATAATTTAAAATTAATATATTTTTGGAGGGGATTTTTTAAAATTAATCATTAAGATTAAACCTGCTCCGATGTGATATATATCATCTTAATTTGAAAATTTTCAACTTTTGTTTGTTTCATATATATATACAGTGTGTAGTAAAATAAAATAATATTTTACCATTAGCAAAGTTATAAATAGTTGAATTAACATTTCAGTAAACTGACAATAAACAATGATTAGTCTGATTAATGCAAAATTTAATTCATTAATATGGGAAAATAATCATTAAAAAGTTTCCTTTATAAAAATACACTACTATATAAAAATACAAAAACCTACTATATAAAAATACAAAAAAGAATACAAAAAATGGAAAACGAGAAACGAGGCTAATATTATAAGAATGCAGAAGGGCTTGCGATCTCTTTTCCCAATTTAATAGGTATGTGTGATATTTTAGAAATGGTACAATGGGAGAACCAGTTAAGTAGTAGTCGTGCTGGGGACTGTGATAGCGTTATAATGTATCACGACGCAGCTGCAATTAGCTGTAACCATCATGAACACTAAATATCCATTTTTATTTCTGAACAAAAACAATTCTTTACAGATACACTTCTCTTCTTGATTTCTGCAACACTACAGTGTTGCTAAATGCGGCCCCACTATTTTATATACGCAGTTGCATTTTAAACAAGAGTGTGTGTGTGTGTTATTATGGCAAAGCCTCGAGGGCTATCTGCCTAAAGGGAGGGATGCCTTTCGTGGAGGACTTTCTAAGGGAAACTGGCTCGTATACACGTTACACATGGGGAAAGCCTCGAAAACGCCCATGCAGCCAGCCCGTTCGCGGGATTCGAACCTCGGACCGAACTACCAGTGTTCAGCGACTTTACCGCTCGGCCGCTGGTGGGCCCATTTTAAACAAGAGAGAATGCTGCTAAGCGAATAGATGTCATTTAGCAAGCAAGTGTAGGCGGCAAAAGGGAATGCGCGCAATGCAGTTGAAGTATCTACAGCTCGGAAATTCGTTGTTTGACATCTAGATAGCGACTAGGCAAGAGGTATTGCAGTGCGAATGAGTGCGTGTGCGAGCGAAAGGTAAGTATTTTTAATCGAAATTATGAATTTAAAGGTCTGTATGCGAATTTAGTTAGTAATTTGTTACAATTAAATTTAATTTGTTAATAATATTCCTCCATATTTTTATATCTTACATATAGCTATAATTCAGGAAAAGGTAGAATAGAAATCAAATTATTTAATTCCAGTAAGTGTCGAGAATTAATACCAAAAAGAGAAAATGTAACAGAGTATAGGATAATGTTCCCTAAGGATTATGTATGTGTAAACCTCATATATGTTCCTTTTTGGTATTAATTCTCCCAAATTTATTATCACTTTAAGCATGCTATTAGTTCATGGACTGGTTTGAGCTTATTTTATTTATTAGTTTTTTTACCAAGAGTTTATAATACATTAATAATATTTTTGGAATGAGAGTCAAAACGTCTTTTCCCTGTGATAATTGTTATAGTTTCAAAAATTTCAGATGTCGACAGTTCTGTGGGCTCATTTGTTAGCTGCAGGTATCCATTTCACTCTGGCAATGCTCTATGTGTTTCTGCAAACCTTCATTAGCTATCGCACACCTGGAATACCAATTCATCTCTGCAGGTTAAGGCTTGCTCTTTCCATTGTATTGCTCAATTTCCTATTCCTACGTATCCTTTTCTGCCAGCAGATTCTGAAATTAGTTACATTATATTTAATGATTACATTTCCTTTGAAGTATGATACGTTTTTCAGATTTTAAATTAAAGCTTTTGTATGTATTATTTTATAATTTTAAATCCCAACTAATGTTTTTAATGTTCTAAAAAATATGTTAACTTTGTTCCAATTCTTCCGTTTATCATTACTTTTCTATCATTGTAATATTATTGCATTTACTTATTTTGAATCTCTCAGTCTTGAAATATATACATATACATATATATGTGTGTAATATTTTCAATGCGCAGTTAGTTAGAAAGGATGCATAAACCAATAACTTCCAGACGTGGCCGTTTCCAAACACAACTTTATTCCATGATAAATTGTATCAGCTCACTTTTGGTAGAGAAGTTACATACAATAATTTTTATGTACACTGGTTGTTAACGATATGACATAGACATCTTAGACGGCAAAGCAGCGCAAGGATGTTGGCAGAGCAGAGCTAGGAAAAGGAATGACGTAGTTGTTTTGCCAAGAGTATTTACACTAAGTATGATGCATAAGTACAGCTAATCTGTGATTGGTTAATTTAAGGTTGTTATGTAACATGGAAAGATCTCGAATTGGGGGAGAACAGATGAATTTAGGGGGTGGAACATAAACTCTAGAGTAGATAATATTGAGGTCGCCAATTATTTCTTAAAGCAGCCATCGTATTTTGTTATATCTTACACACACACACACACACACACACACACATATATATATATATATATATATATATATATGTATATATATTAAAAATATATTTTGAGAACTGATTAGAATATCAGTCCATTTTTCTGAAAAATATTTTATGGCGAAAACTGATGGTGAAATTGTTTGCAGTTGATAGTATTTAAACATTTTAAATGTATTTTAATTGACTTATTCTCTAAAACTTTGAAACTTTGAATATTTTCATAACTTTGAATTTTTTTCCTTAAACGTCATCTCTCTCAAAAGCGTTTTATTTTGGAAGATATAATATATGTTAAAAAAAATCTTTAAATCTCATTCTTAATTTGTAAATTTCAGTCTACTTTTTTTATAAATGCGATGCTTTATTTTGCTTCAGCGTAATTTTATATGGTTATCCGTAAATGATGGCTTCCTTGTGAACCCGCCTATATGAATTAACGAATTTTAACGGCAGCATACTTCTCTTTGACCGCTAACTTTTTCACATGCGAAATATGTGGGAAAAGTTAGGCCAGTTTTAAAAAAGCACTGAAATTTTCATTTAGACTGTGCAGGCTGATATGAGTAGCAACCAATAACAAAATTGGATAATAATCTTTTTTGGTCAAAAAATTTAAAGCCATTTATATAATTTATGTTTACTATACTAGATCTTTCTCTTTCCTTAACTCGATGCCCACAATCAATTTATGAAAGACTACGCTCTAATTTAAAATATCGTTCGCGTCATTTTTGGCGCATTCGTTAATTCACTGTGCTTACTAGATAATTATCCTAGTATAATTATGTTTGAAAACAAATAACTGGTGGTCTTCGACTGTCTCTTCAGATAGAAAAATCTCTGTCGTCCACAACTGTGCTGCATCATTGTGTTTATTACTCACACATGTATACTTTGTGAGATAAATAGCGATATGAGAGAGGTAATAAAATAAATAAATAAATAATAATAATAATAATAACCTGTTTAATAACGGTCTTTAAATTGCTGTTGATGAGGTAATAAATAAGTACAGCTGAATAATTAGTTATATGGAAAATTGATGTATGCGTATATCTAGTTCAGTGTATATGATTTCATGAAAATATCTTTGATACTTTCTTCCTTAATGGATATTGCAGTAGTTATCTTTTTCCCTTTGTCACAGTTTAGGTGGAATAAAATTAATTCTCATGTACCTGCTCTTAAAGTACCTGAAGACCAAGTAAGTTGACATCATGCATTTAGTTAAAAATTATTGACGTTAAACGGTTAGAAAATTAATACCAAAACGTGTAGATATGCTGGGATTAAATTTAATCATAGAAAGCAGGAACCTAACTTGAAAAGAACAAATGATTAAAAGGCTATATACTAGCTAAATGATAGCTTTCAAGTCAAGCCATAAAAGCGTCTAATTGTAACTTGTAGTTCAAGATTAGGAACAGCAATAGGGTATAATAAATGCAATTAACATTTTATTTCTTTCGGTACATTCCCGAAATAAAAATATTAAATTATAATAATTGAAGAATTGAACTTGAAGCAAATTAGAAAGCCCAATAGATATTTTTAATAATTTACATAATATCTACAAACATAGTTTCGAAAGAAGAGATACCTTTACATTAAAGGCAATTGTTCGAAATGATAACTGCTAGTTAAACACCTTCTGAGGTAGAACTTTTGGTTATGCTGTAAGGTTTATCCTAAGTTTTTAACAGTTACCTTTTGTTAAAGCTACTTTCCTGTCCCTCCTAATTTCAGCTTACAATTTCTTACCAGAATTGTTTTTAGAATCGCCGTTAATGCAAATGAGTAAGAGTGGTATTTAAGTCGAAGTTTCACTGACTTTGTTAGAGCCTCAGAGTTTTTGACTAGCGCGCGTTTGCCTTTTGGTTACGTCTCTCTCTAAGCTACGCTCGGCCGTATTTTAGGCCCTTTATAGCTTGCTAGCTTATTCGATATTTAGGGGCCAACTACTTAGAATTTTGATAGCGTCGGCTATATCATTAGTTAAGTTTTATTTCTTTCACTCTTGAGTTCAAGTCGTAGTGGAGGCTTTGCTGTACGCCGTGAGAAAGGAGTCGACTCTTCATATCTTATTTTGAATAATAAAGGGGTAATTAATCCTTCTTGAGTTTTACGTCTCTGATCCCGAACTCAAGCGATTTTTCGTTTATCTGTTCACGAGTTTCCTACACATTTAGCTGTTAGATAAAAGGGTGTAACTCCACAACGCGATTTCCTGCATAATTCGGTTATTAAATTATTTTGATTTGTTACAGTTTGCGCCTAAATGAAATAAAACGTATCAGTCTAATTTCCCTTGAGTTATATAAATTTGTTTTAACAAGGCTGTAGAATTTTTTTTTAAACTGCTGTGTAAATAGACGAAAGGCTTGAGCTAACTTTTGTCTAGTAGACTCTGTTACTTGAAAATAAATGTCTCAAAACTGCTGTTTTCTATCCAGTTTTTGATTGTAATATCTAAGATCACTTCCACACTTAACGCGTTTTTACGCTTCTTAACTGAGACTACAGTTCGGGTTTTTTTTTAACCGTCCGCAGCAATTGCTCGTCAGTGTTGCTTTCTCTGTGTATTTAATCATACGGAGGTAAAAGGATATTTCCGTTTGTCACAATCTGACTGTAGCGTGCTAAAATTACAATGTAAAAATTGCATGTTAATTTCCCCCCAGCTATATGATAGAGTTGAACTGATAATTCATTATAGGTGTATCAGTCTGCGTTTCGAAGTGAATTAGTTTACTTTACAGATATTTGATCGTGTTTAAACTTAGATTTAACTGACTAATAACGTGTATTCGCCAAACTGATTGAAACATGATATATTATGAAAAATTTATTCGTTGAAGTAAAAAAAATACGAAACTTAATAATAAATTAATTTAAAATGTAGTTACTAATTATAAATAATATTTTTAAAATGATGTTTTCTTGATTAACATTTTTGAAGTGGAATTCTTTTGATTTCTCATTTATTTTTTTTTAATTTAATTTTATTTCTAGAAAAGCGACGAGATCCAATGATTCATAACTTCTGCGTTTCATTGTTTAAATTTTTATTCAAAAAACTGCCATTTCTAAAGCGCATTTACTGAAAAAAAGCTTCAATTCTAACAATTTTTTCCTTTCGATTTGATCTGCCATCTTCTACTTTATATAATTCATGAAATGCGCTTACGGTATACTGAAAAAAAAAAAAAGAATGTTTTCGCCGAAGATCAAGAGCAGTTTTGTCCTACATTTTAGTTTTAATTTCGCTGAGTAGTTTCATAACATTTTATTTGTTATAGAATTGAAAAATCAGTCAGCCTTGTTTATATATATGTTTTAAATTCTTGAAATTATTTCATGTTAAGTTTTCAAACTTGATTCCTTACGATTTAAAATATTTTTACGCTTTACCTACAATTTAATAAAGGAATTGTAAATTTATAATTACATAATATCTGACTGAACAATTTCAAGACTGCCTATATTTCTCTCTCAAGAAATAAATAACCTTGTTCTAGGTTGGTGAGGTTTATACAGATGATTGTGAATCTAGACAGCCATGTCCTTCAGTATTTCGTCACAGCAATTGGAAACATATAGAACTTTTTATCGTAGTAGACGAGGAAGACGTCTTTGTGAAGTTACGGCAGAGGTGTAATGGAATTTCGTATTAAACTCGGGAAGAGAGGCAACACTTGAAGTGTTACGGCGTACATATAGTGGTGAAACACTTAGCGGTGCTTCGGTATTTCTGTGGTAAACGCGCTACAAAAGGGTATCACTATCGAGGGGTATATATAGCAGGTTATTACAGACGACTGCCTACGTCAATATTACCAATCGCAGACGTGAATGGTGGCTGTCATGCAAACATTTTGATAACGAATTTGCATGCAACCAGTAAGGGGGAAAATGTCAGATTTGCTCAATATGCATAGTCTGTGTTTCAAGACGACAACACTGTCTGAGTCGATGGAACAGTGCTAGAATAGTTTGCGTCTAGCCCAGAATTAGTCCTGAACAATTTCTGTGCATACTCACTTTCGAGAAGACAGTTGTGTTGAAGGAGTTTTGCTTCAGATGAAGAAATTAATCTGCCCCAACCACACGACTAAAAGAGATGTCATAGAACCATACATTTCATGTTTTTTATTGTAATGTAAATTAAAATAATTAAATGCTGTAAAAATTATTTTAGTGAAAAAGACTATATATTGAAAAAAAAAATGCAGGTCTCATGGAGTCATTTGATTCTGAATAAAAGCGTCAGTTTTGAAACTTTACAATCAGGCTTCATACATAGTATTTATTTACTTATTTAATTTTACTTTCTATTTTCAATATATTTTAAAGCATTTTTGATTTCACACATATATAATGAATAGTTAGAATGTGAGTATTGTAATTTATAAAACTTCAGTGTAAGTACCAAACTATTCCTTTTGTTTTACTTACATAATTTTAATTTTAGGTATTTGGGATCATGTTTTGCAGTTCTCTATTTGAATGGATATTGTACACTTCATTTCTCGTTTATATGCTTACCTTCAGTATTGAGTTTCGAAATTTCCACCTCTTGATTAGTGTCGTCCCAAGTGAACCCAAACCTGTCCCCGTATCATGAAACTTAAAGGAGTTTGTATTTTCTATTTATTTCATTAAAACACCAGATCTGCAATGTTCACTGATGAAGGCCACGAGGACCAGTCAGATAATGACATGTGCAAAAGACGAAATTTCTGCAATCAAAGTTTATGCTAAGGAGCTATTTTTACATATCACTTGTTTTCGTCTTTTGTATATTATTTTGCTATGCTTATTTATTAATCTATATATCATAGAAATCATCTTCCAATTATTAAGGAAAATAAAAGAGTGAACTATTTCGAAAAAAAGTGCAATAAGTAAAATTTGGAGAAAGCTCTTACATAACTACACTGTTGCAATCTATAACAATAAAATACGTAATGATTGGATACTTTTGATTTATATTTTTTACGTATATTGGATCTAAGAAATTTAAATTTATTCTTTAATAAATAATACATTTAAAATGAAATAGATAATTAATTTAAAATTAGATAAAAGTTTAAATTTCTCCTTTATTCCGTTTGCCTTCTTTATCTCCTGCATCTTTTCTTTTACCAGGCGGTCGAAGAAAATATCTAAAATTAAATAGAGGGTATAACAAAAGATGCTAGTAGATATAATTTTCTTATACTTACTCCCCTGTGTCTCTTATATTCTTTTATCCTTTATATCCTAGATATCTCAGAACTTAATTGTAAATTTAATCTAATTAGATCTGACAATAAACTAGATTAATTGCGATACTTTTTCAGTAACCTCATCAAGTAACTTCAGTAACTTCCTATGAAAAAAGTACTTAACATCATTATTTATTTATTTGCGTACTGCAGCAGTTATATACAAGATTAGAGAAAGGTAGCTACGGCTTTTTACCCGCCCGAAAATAATAACTCTAGACATGAACTTCTAATATAATTTTTTTTTCAATATAAAGTAAAGAATTTTATGAAAACAGTTTTACGCTTGCAGGCTTATATAAATACAAAATAAAAATTTGTATCCGTACATAAAAATTAATATTCGTTATTCTTTGATAAAGTAAATACATTTCATTTCTTTACGTGAAATTCGCTGGTATACAAGCAATTAATGATTTACAAAGACAGTTGCAAATTTCATAATGAGTGTAGTTTTTTCTAATGCGGAAACAATTACTTACCAGAGCGTAAAATTTTGTTTTATGGTCCTATGGTTGCCATACCTAGAGTGGTCTAATTACGTTCAATTTAGATCATCACTGGAAGCATTTTTCAGTTAATTTATTAATAAAGCATAACTAATATTTTGAGGATTAAAGTTTTCCGATTCCGTATGAAAGTTGATACTATATTTATTGTGTTGGAACTGTTTTCATAAAATTATGTATCTTTATTTGAATGTTTTTTAATTGGAAATATATATCTATAGCAGTATTTAATGAATGAAATTTTGCACCACTTCTTTTGAAACCCCAAAGAGATATTTTTATAAACTTAAAATCATTAAGGATATACTTCTTGACATTCCTTTCCTTTTGCCTAATATTTTGATTGTTTGCTTTTCATTTCTTGTAATCAGTTTTTTATTATATAAATTTCTGCCTTCTTTTACATAATCAAACTAGCACTATTCGTTCCACGAGCATAAAAAAATCTAACAATTTATAATGAACGTGCTGAAAACATGTAATAAACTGTACATTTTACTTGATTGGGATACTCTATTTAATGCTTTGCTTTTAACACAAAGTATGTAAATATAAAAGATGGAATCTAGTTCATTTTATAAATGTTTTGTATCTAGTTTATGCGTTTGAATTTGATAACAATATGTATGTATGTTTTTCTTTATATGAAAGAGTACCATCAAGTTGTACTCAGTGTATATGTAATGCGAAATGTATTTGTCGAAAATAAAGCTATTTTTTGCTTTCGTAAGTGAATTAATTCCGATTTACTTGCAGTTAAGGTAAAATAAAGGTTTATTTATTCACGTAATTCGTTAAATTTAAATGTCAATGACAAATTAAGTTGGTTGCTGCATAGAGGCAAACACAAATAATTATTATTGCTGAAACTCATATTGTATCACTAAGTCAACAATGAATCCTACAAACCAGTTTCTGCGATTAATGAAATGGAATAGTTCTTATTTAGATGGACAGTTTTGAGCATTTTTGAGCAGTGCATGTGCTTATCTACAATCAGAGTAGTTATCATTAAACTTACGGTACTACGAGAAGACTGTTCTAACTAATCGACTCGAATGAAATTAATTAAGCTTATTATTCTAATTACTGAAAAGAAAGTTACGAAAAAGTACAGATTCAACAATTTTCTACCAGGGTAAATGTGACGCTGTAGCTTATGAGATTTGTAATTCAAGTGTATAAAATTTTATTACAGGAATAAAATTTTAAAGTTGTGTGCTCAGCATAACATTTTTCGTTGTTTGTCACATGCTAAAATCACAAGATCGCCTTATCAGATGCCGCATTCACCATTTCAGGAGGAGTTTTTTAGGTATTTGCCCTGTGCAGGTTCCACACTGAAAGGATGTCTCACTGATAAACACGGATGTTAAGAAACTCCAGACAAATTGTTAAACGGCTTGAGATTGGGAGGAGGGGAGGACATTCATACGAAAAGTTCCTAAGATGAAACATTCATCAGAGAATTTGACACGAATAACTATCTAAACATTTCCTCATATGAGCAGTTGCTCTGTCTGTACTGTTAAACTTTCACGTTTTTTCAATGTCCAAGTTGTAATCCATGTTTTCGTTCTTAATCGATGTTGTGCAAACATTCACACTATAGTAATTTCGGTGGAAAATGTTGTCCCAGGAGTCGATTGTAACGTTCGCTGCTAACTTTAATCCTCACAATATTTCCACGTATCGATTCCTCCAAGAAAAAGAGATAGAGGATGAAACTGATAGTGAATCCACGCCATACCATTACATGTGCCGAGTGTCACGTGAAGATTCGCTGAACACCATCTATAGCAGTTTATGAGTGTTGGCTGTTCCTTTTAAGTGGAAATGCTCATTCCACGGGATATTTGACGTCCATTTTTTTATCTTAGGACCGGGACAGAGTTGATGCATTTGAAGTACTTAAGAAAATCATAAGGAGGGGGTATATTAATTCAGAAAAATTAAAAATTCATTAAAGAAATTTTATTGTTAATTTTCAACTATGACACATATTACGAGACTACTTTTTAAAACATTATACTCAAAGTAACAAAACGTTGCGAACAATAAATAATTATAATAATTTAAAAGCCTTGACACTACATTATATTGTATGTACTAAATGACCAACCATGTGGTTTCTCTAAGTTGTCTTTTCTAGGCATTATATCGACATCCTGCCGCCGTTAGTATCAACATAGTAAACATCAACTTATTTGAATATGAATTAACTGATTTAAGTTGCATCCTTCTTTTATAAATAATTAAGATAAGCGAGATTAAAAAATTTATTCTCACAAGTTATATTTTCTCCCTTCTTCCATCATTCCTTCTTGGTGTGAAGGTAGCAAACTCAGCACGTCTTCGAGAGATCCAGGTTCGAGTCCCGGTGAAGGCATTGCTAATTTTTCACGTCTCCAGCATCAAAAAACCTATTGACTCTACAAAGTGATGCACTTTATTTTCAAAATATTGCGCACACCTTTTTTCTCATGAAAGTTTATTGCTGATATTAATACTGAGATTAATTCTTGTTTAAAGTAATTAGCCGTAGAGGTGGAATTAGAATACGCTATGCTAGCAACAGTAGTGATTCTCTATCGGCCTCCCTACCTGGACTTACCAAATTTTCACTGTACGAAACCACTTTTATACTTCCACTATACGAAAGAGCAAAGTTCAGAGTAGTCAAATTTATACCAGTCTAGTAAAGAAGTTTCCAAAAGCAATCATCAGCTGAACATGGGCAGCTCGGCAGTTCCCATGTTTGTTCAATAGACCTTCTTAATTTGGCATTAGTGCCAAATTAAGAAGCAGCTTAAAATTATTAAATAGGAATACAGAGGCAAAAATGTTTCATTTATTAGTTTCGTGCTTCATTCTTCGAATAAAATTTTCCGTGAAACAAGATACACAGATCAAGTATTTTTGTGCCGATCAAAAGGGATAGTGTTTAGTGACTCTGACTACCGTACCGAATGTGCCGGGTTCCAATATCGGAATATTGAATGCTTCTAAATGTACAGTCTGTTTGCGGCATGGAGGCGTTCTAAGTATTTGGAGAGCCAAAAGTCCATTTTTGTGGTTTGGTGGTAGGGAAAGAGCGTTGTGAAACCCTCGAACCCACCTCCCGAACTGCTTTCCCTCAAAATTGGAGCGGAACTGGGCAAAAGCGTATTGCCACATGTATGGTGTCCAACGCTTTTGCCAAGGGCAGGCGTAGCTTTGTACCCCTTGCCACGATGAATTTCGTGGGAGTGTTCTGATGAGGTCAGACAAGTGAGATTAGTCACAACAGCAGGTCTTTCTGCTGTTGTACCCGCTCAAAAATTCGCTTAACACCATCTACATCAGTTATGAGTATTGATCATTCCTTTAAGTGGAACTTATGTTTATTCCACAGGATATTTCATATCCATTACTCATCGTAAGACTGAGACAGAAGTAACTCATTTGGGGTACTTACCTTAAGTGAACTGCAAAGAGGGTCGCCACACTGATTCAGAAAAATTACAAGTTCATTAAAATATTTTGTGGTTGTTGTTGTCAGCTTTCAATTGTGAAGCTCATCGAGAGACTACTTTTTAAAACAATATACTCAAAGCAAAGCTGTGCATCTGATTGCATTTATAATTATCACTGGGAACGAAATAAATCTATATTTGCAGCTGCAATTAGAACGTATTAAGTTGCAGAGTCATTAGGTTATTTTTAAGCAGCAGACGTTACAAAGGGGGATAAAATACCTTATATATTTCCTCTTTTAAAGGGCGACTGAGGTTAGGAGACCCAATCGTCAAATTCTGGTGGTGACGAATTGTCGTTCACCATCTTTTAGTTCGGGCACCGCTGTAGAATCATTAGGTTATTTTGAAGCAGGAGTACGTGGAAAATGAGCAGTGCCCTCGCCGGGACTCGAAGCTGGACTTATTGAAGTCGTGCCGAGTGTGCTACCAGTAACACCACGAAGGCATGTGGAAAGAAGGGAGAAAATACCTTTTAAAGTAATCGTCAGCCTCGTTTCATTATCTTTCAAAGCTAAAATGCAAAGAGCTAAAATAAGGTGTATCTTTCTTTGTTTTTAGTTGTTCTGGTGTTTATATGAAGAATTAAAAATCTTGAGTACCAAAGAATAAAATTCATCATGGATGAATTAATTCACTAATTCTAAAATTTCGGATATAAAGGATTTGCTTTGTAAAGTTTCGTTAAAGAATATATTTTAAAATTTCTATCCGCTGATTTTAACTCTTTGAAATCCAGACCCTTCGCTAAGCTATATCCTCAAAATACCTGAACCGCCCGAAATACTTTTCCAGTTTCACAGCAATTTTCTCCCCTCCCCGTCCATTAACGCAGAAAATAGGTGAAGATGTCCAATGACATCCTTTGTACTTTCTAACAAAGATTCCATTAGCCTTTGACCCCGTTCTTTATAAAACTATTCTGAAGGTCAGATCAACAAGCCTTTCCGGCTTTGTTATGATCACGACTGAGATTTTGTTTACTTCCGTTATTTTTATAGGAAGGAATAAATTGTTTAAAAATAAATATAATCCTTAAATTTTTAAGCTGCTCTTTTATTGCTGTTTAAACCTTAAAAGCACACTGTACCACAAAAGAATCAACAGCGAAATGTCACGATCAACCAAAAGATAAAAAAAAACCTCTTAGGACAAGCTGTCTGCAGTAAACTGACACAATGCATTTGGGCAAAGTGCACCTGCTACTACATACCTTAGGGAGGGGGAATAAAAGAAGATTACAATCTCGGCCGTTTTCGGGCGGTTCTGGTCGTTTCAATGTAGGGCCGTGTCGGGCGGATTAAATGTGAAGGAGTTAAAGTAACTATTACCGAATTTTGCTAAAGAAATTAATTTATTATTTAAAAACATTAAACTAATTTCATAACATTTAGAATGTGTGAGGGGACAGAACATGATAGGGCTTTTGATTTAGAAAAAAACTAAATTAGAATATTAAAAATCAGTTATAGTAGAAGTGGTCAGTTAATTTGTTGTTGCGGTCGGCATTTTATGTAACACATTAATCGTGAACTACCTAGCAAATTCACAAAATTTAATGCACTTAAACAGCTTGGGCTAATCGATGATAACGGGAAGAGATGCAGTATGAAACATTATATATAATAATTGTACTTTAAAAATATTATCTGAAAAACCCGATCTTCCAGAAATTGCCATGGGATTGATTTGTGACTACGCCTGAATTAGAACTACTGATCTCAGAAACAAATTATAGAAGCATCTAGAAAAAGAATGAATTCAAGACTGCTTAAATTGTTTCTAGAATGAGCAATTATAAGTCATGGATGTTGAATAATGGGATGTTGCAGGATTCGTCCTCCAAAACACGCTCAGTTTCTCATAAAAATACTGGAGGTGCTCGAAATTTGTTTTCTCCAAAACTGGCCATAGGAGTTCTATAATATTAAAGTTGGAAGATTTACTGAGACATGGAAAATGGGAAATCTCGTCACTATTCTCAGAAAATCAAAACGTTACGTTATGAGATGCATGAAATGGCTTCTTATTATCTTGATAAAGAATGTCTCCTTCAGAGAACAACCATAGAAATAATCACCCAAAATGCTTTTACAGCCGTAGTCAGCGATATGACCGAGTAGTAAAGTAGCGGAACTCGAATAACATGACCGAATGTTCATCATACCTAACTTTCGACATAAGGAATCCTGATCATAAACTTGGGTTGACGTTCTCTACAAATCAAATCTACCACAGATTAGAAACATCGTGTAATTAAACTCGTCAGACCAGATAAGAGTCGTCTCTGATCGAGAGTGCAAGTTTTATAATTGTTGCACCATTCTGTCCTTCCTCTTGCAATTCCACCACAAAGACCGTACTTGTTGAGTTCCCTTCTCACTGTCTTTATACTCACAGAGTATGCAAGCATGTTTTTCAACTCAGAATTAGTTTTCCAACTCCTGTATTTTAATTTTGGCCACAGCGTGGTCTACAGCATGCTTCATTATCTCCCTTTGTCGTTCAATAAATACGGATTGATGTTGTTTATCGAATGATAGTTTTCTCCCAGGAAAACAATATAGTGTCATAACCTTGTAAGATATTTTCTCTCTTTCCTTACCGCATGTCTTCTAGGTGTAATTGGAGAGCATGTCCGGCTAGGAAAGGGAAGTCATAGTCGTCGAATCCCTGCGCTGGCACTACACAGTTTTCATGACTCCTCCTCTAATGAAATACCTAATGACTCTACAATCTTCAATGTAACATCTCAAAATATACCAGCTAAATTTGTTGTTTTGGTCAGTTTAATACCCACTGTACAAGCTCAAACCATTTGCCGCTTTGAAACGTTGTAAATTATGACATATTCAACTGCACGTGCTTATAAAAATGTATAGAAGGCATCTGTGGCTTTCTACTGATTTCACAAATTTCTTACTACCCAAGAATAAGAACTGCGGCCTCACATTTATTTTCAAATAGAAAATGTAACTGAATCTCAGGACATTGAATTTGTAACTTCGTATTCTGAGATGAAATTTAATAAGTTTACTTTTGTTAAAATTGAAGAAATGATTAGTGTGTACATAATAATACAAAATAGTATATTATTAGACATCATTCTATTTCTTTTCAGCAGGTGGTTAAAACATTTTTGAGATTATTTTTGGTAAATATGAAAATGCAACTTTAAAAATAAATATATCAACATAATTTTAATGAAGACTGAAGGAAATGATTGATAAATCAGATTGAATCTATCTTATCAGCCACGAGAAAACAAACACTTACTGTTGTAATAAAGAGAATACTGCATTTGCAAAGATTATTTAATAGAAGATCCGCTGTCTGTATTCCATTCGCTGTTCACACAAGCGATCTCTTCATACAGGGATGGGAAAACAGAGTATGATTCCCTCTTCATACTGGGATAAACAAGAGAGTACATCACGTGGAGCAAGGAGCAATGGCTCTCAATACACTTCACAGTAGAGTCGAAATACTTTCTACAATGTAACTCACATCGTTGGTGATCTGGAGAGAATTTGAAACATAATACAAGTCAAACTTGAACGAACCATTTAAGTGCTCGACAATATCTTCCATTTGGACAAGAGTCAGTTTAAGTGGTTTATTTACCTAGTCCTGCAGTATAACAGCTCAGATGTATAGCGATGATATCTTGAACTTTAAATAAAAATATATATTGCCGCAATTGGCAATTCCTTTGTTTTAATGAAAAGAAAGCATGTGTAGTTAACCAGTACTTTCATGAGCAAGGTAATCAGCGAATGAACTGGTCAGCTCGATCAAGCCCATCCAGCATGAGTAGGGCTACATTGGAAGCGAAGATAACAGCTTTGTCTGTCTTGGAAGAAACTTAAATTTCGCTGCAGTGGAAGTTATGGCATGTCTTGCCTTTGCTCCCAGTTGAAATGGTTGACAATTTAATCAACAGTATTAAAAGGAGGTGCTACAGCTACCTTCTTGCTGGCATATTTCATATCAAAATTGTTCTAATTTGTTTTAAGTAAATAAGTTTTTCAGTTATGTGATTTACGTTAAACAAAAACAGCTGATATTTTTTCCAGAAATATAAAATGTGTAGTTTTTTGGCCATGCAATAACATATTATATAGATCATGCAATAAGTTGTTAGGTACGTGTGTTAATTTTCATAGACCTTTCTTTGTTTCTTTTAAAGTTTCTTCTTTAAAAACTGTATGCTCTTTAAACTTTGGAGGTCAGTATATTTCTATAAAATCAAACGTTGAGCAATAGACAACTATCGAGAGAAAAAACAGTAAATTAATAGAAATGCCTGACGTAAAGGAAGTTTCAGAACTCAAATCGCTCTGAGATAATAATCTAAATTTGACTTTAAGTAGTGAATGTTAAGGCAGGAAAATGCCGTTTTCATCTGAAAGTTATATAATTCTGCTTTATCTTGTTTTATGACGAAGTATCTTGGCAACTGATTTGTTACACGTTTTTATAATTCTTTACTACATTTTGTATTGCTTTTAGGATGATTCTGCTTACTGCATTTTCAGTATGTTTAACCTGAAGAAAATATATGCATTAAAAACAACCTTTAGTCACTTTACGAGGTAAAACTGAGCAGAAATTAGATTTAGAATATAAATTTGCCGTATCGTTTTAAATCTTTATCCGTACAGAAAATGGCACACGGTATAGAATGTCATATGTTGCTTGAATTACTTAGATTTGGAATCATAATATAATTGAATATTTTTATTTAAAAAATATTTTACTTATTTTCTGCCTCTAGAAATGCATCGGGCTTCTCTTTTTCTTTAAAAACCAAAGGTATAGTTTTTCCAGTTATCAGCAACTTGATTCAAACAGGCATAAATTACTTACGGGGAAAAAAGAAACTAAGTGAGAGTAGCATATGCACCCAGAATTTGGAATGGTAACTCATATTTTTAAGAGAAAAGCATCTTTTTCCACCTTATTTTTCCTTAAATGTGCTTTCTTAACCCTTTATATATTTCTGCATTTGAAAGAGGAAAAAAATAGCTATTTCTGACTACAACTGACTCTTGGAATTACGGGGGGAATTAGGGATGCCAGAATACAGCAAATTCTGAATTAACTTTTGGCTTCCAAAAAATTTACTGATTATTGCCACTTCTTGTCCAGAAGTCTTAAATCGCTATCACATATCCCTCTGTTTCAGAAAACCAACCTATTCCAAATAAGATTTTATGGAAAGAAAGACGCGGGATATTTTGTTGGGAAAGGCTTTAGGAGAAAATTACTGCCGATTGTTCGCATTTCAATCAGTCAGCTGACTGAATCGAAACTCCATCATCCTATTAATTATAGAGTACCTGTTTTCCTTTGCATGGTAATTCTAGGGATCCACAGTGGGTCAGTGGATGCGGCTATATTTTATGATGTGACAAAACGAAATAATTTCACGAAAGAATTGTCCTTTCCAAAATATTTTCATAAATGATACCAGTTTAAGTATAAAATAAACAGAGACTTAGCATACACGTTCCATGTTACTTATATTATATGCTTTTTCAATAAACTAAACTAGAAAAAAGACTATTACTTTCAGAAAGGGAAGGAAGAGAAAATTTATCCAAAATTCCGAACTATATCGTTATCTTAGTTTAGGCTGATTAGTTATGAAGAGGGAGTCTCCTTCCGTTTACCTTTTAGAATATTAAACGTTATTGATGTTACACGCGTTATCAGCACTAAAAATAAAAAATGAAATTATAAAGGTAAAAAAATAATTTTTATTTACAGGTACAATAATTTATGCAATGATAACAATGTAACTGCAGCATGGTTGTTTTATGATAGCAAGGTAAATGTAGTCTCAGTGACCTTGCTTATATACTGGTGAACATTAGTTTTAAAACTTATATACTAATGAATATTCGTTGTAAAAATTTTATGGCGTACAGCTTTGCATTCATATTCATGACAAACTCATGAAAACATTTTTGTATCAAACTACTGTTCATTTAAAGCAATTTAACTCTTTTTTTCAGAGTTTCTTTCATTCTTAGCAGCAATGCCATCATAACCAGAAACAGCTCGTAATTGTGTTATTCGTAACTTTAAATAATACAATAATGCCGTTATCGTATTATTTAAGGTTTGTAGTGTTACACTAGGTTAGAGGGAAAATCTCAACAACGCAGGAGATCTATGCTCATTTTCTGAATGAATGAAATTTCAGGCAAAAATGACCATTGAAATACAGCGTTTCAAGCAGATGCTCACAACATTTTAACAGTACTAGCAACAGCAGGATTTGCCTGTGAATTATTACAGGAGCACAGTAGTACATACTGTAGTTAATTTTAAGCAAATATAATTTACTTTATGGGGTATTTTTTTTCTTTTTACATTTCTGTCATTCCCAATAACGCCATTAAAATCTGAAATTATTTCTCTGCTTACATCTTAGTAAATTTAACCTTTTGCGACAGATTAGTATTACTTATTATTTGGTAGTAAGTTATATAATAAATTAACATATGCATACATTTTATGCATTCATGATAGAAATAATTTAAACATTTTTAAGCTTCTAGATTACATACTAAATCTACTAATTTTTTGATATTGCTATAAATCTGGCAACGATTTTTCAAAGCACATATATTGAAAAATTATGTAAGCTGCGCAAGTCAAATACGCGTATTTCAATGGTCAACTATATTTTGCTTGCTTACTAATTATATTGATTTACATAGTTACATTTCAGTCATGAACAAATTCTAAGTAGGCTTGGAATTTATTTTAAATATTCTTAGGAGGAGCATAATGATTTCTTTCAAAAATTTTGATTGTCTGAATATGTATAAAGGTGCTGAAGGTCATAAAATATTTTACTGTTCACGAGATTTTTTTACGTCACAATTGGAGTACGTTCACTTGCCACTACGATATTTCCTTCATGAGGCTCTTCATCAAAATGGTTAACAAGCAGCTGTACCCTTAAGTGGATAAAAACTTTTCCAAACTCTCGAATGAATGTAAAGTAATAAGCCAAAAAGAAAATCGCCATCAGCCATTCTGCTACTGAACTCGCAACTAGTAGACCGAAACCCTGAAAAATAAAATAACATTCATCAGTTATATTAAATTACTCCAAAGGAAAAAGCAAACTAGTAAAATTAAAAATTGTAAAATTTTAGTTATGTAAATTAAATGCATTCTCCTATTCAATGCATTTCTGAAAACTAGATGCCTGCCTTCCATTCTTCGACATTCCAGTCGAGTGGAGTTAATTTAATTTCAAATATGCTACAGTGTATTGTAAGCCTTCTTCAGTTTTTTTCCTTCCCATACTAAATCTTGCCATTTTGCTAAGTAAAAGTCCTCTTTTTTTCATTCTTTTTATTTTGAAGTCTAGAGCAAGAACTCCCTTTTAAAGAACAGTTGCAAAGACAGAGGTTTTCTAAGAGTTGAATGGTTTTAGATACCGTCGTTTTTTCACTGTGCGAGGAACATAAGTATATACATGTAGATTCTTCATGAACTCTTTGATCAGTTTGATCTTTCAACATATCACAAGACAAAGACATGTTTTTTCACAACAAAGGATCATGATACTATGATACTGAATCCATTCTTTCTTTCTACTAATTACAAAATTGAGCATATTGCACAGTTTAACTTTCGCGTCATCATATCTGTTTCTAATGATATTCGCGGAACGAAGATGAGACATTCCAGATAACTGTTCCTACGATATTTGTAGCATTATTTGCCAGGGTAGGTTAGTATAAATTTCTAAACTGTGCAAATCTTGAAGTTTTTCATGTACCAGTTTTACTTATTTTTTTACTTTTATCTGAGATCCAGAGCTTAATTTTCTAAAATTAAAAATGCCTGAGCTGTGTAGAAAAAAGTACAAAGGCATATAAATAAAATAATAATTAATAAAGCAACAAATAATGGAAAATTAAAATTACATGTAAAGAAATACTAATAAATTATGTAAATAAAAATATTGGCAAATTAAGTTAAGTTAATGAAAATGATAAATTTTTGGTAATATTGCTAATTAATTATGCAACCAAATACCGGAGCCCATCTTATTGGAGTTTTGGCTAGAATTATGATTTCACTCACAGACTAAAAGATATTGGAGCCGGGCTTCGGCTTATTTTAAACTCTGCCGATATCCCGTGCGGACTCACCAACTTTTCCATTTAAATATCTGAAAAGATGAGATTCAGTGGGTACTAGCTAGAGAACTCCTGAATTTATTCTGCAAGTATCATATCAACTTTGGTGCGCAAGATACATCCTGATTAATTTCTAACACACCATATGGCTCCTTTTCTTCCCACTGATATACATACATTTATACAAGCTATAGCGTCTCGTGTTCTTCGAAAGCATAAACTAACAAGGCACTAGAAGACGGCATGAGGATTTATCTTCAAGTTTTAAGTATGACAAAGTTCAGAGAAGGGTGAAAAAAACACCAGAGAAGGGTTATTAACTCAATATAATCACAGATGGCACCGCCTCGAGCCTTTTTCAGTTAAGCCAACACTTTTGGTTTAATTCAAAAACTTAACGAACTTAAAATTAAATGAAGTAAGTTTAACTTAAGGGGGCTCATACACCTTAAACCCCTTATGATCTTCGAATATGTGACTGTTGCAAGAATTGGGATATTTTATTTATTTTAAAAGCAATTATTTCCAACTTTTTACAGATATATAGCTGCTTTGGTAACTAGAAAGTTTTTGTTGCCACAAATAGTTTTGTAATTTAATCCGCTTTGTGACAAAGCAATTTTTCGTTATGTTTCCAGCTTGCGCGCATGATATTTTAAAAATGGTTAATTGTACATACTTGAAATTTGATGGAATTCTTTATATGGGCATTCTTTTCTAACTGAACCAAAAAATCTGATGAATATTTAAATATTAAAAATTTTTATGCAGAAAAACATTACAGAATTTTTTAATAAAATACATTTTTTAAACGCAACTCCAAATAAAATAAAAATTTTACATGAAATTCTTAGAATTTTTGGTTCCAGTAGTTTCCAAATGTTATAAAAGCAATATATTAAATATGGAATTAAATTATGCAACAGAGAGTTTTAAACTGTTCGCGTAAAGTGTAAACATGACGAAAACTTTTGTCACAAAGCGGAATAAATTATAAAAATATTTGCGGCAACACAAACTTTCTGATTACTATTTCAGAAAGCAGCTATATTATGTACTGAGCTGTAAAATGTTGGAAGTAATTGCTTTTAAAAATAAATAAGTTATCCCAATTCTTGCAACAGTCACATATTCGAAGATCTTATGGGTTTTAAGGTGTATGAGTCTCCTTAACGGCTTACAGGATAATTTAACTAGTCGGCGTAAACAAGGTTAATGGCTAGAAGCCCTCATCGCCACAGAATCCAATCGCTAGTAAATCAAGATAGCAACGTGGTCTTCAGGCATAAACGCTCTGAAATCACCTTCCAGAACCTTCACTTAAATATTACTTCCTTCTACCTCACTTGAATACACGCGCGCTAGCTTCTTACCATTCTGGCAAGAAAGCGTAGGTTGAAAACGAAAATAAAAGGAAAGTTGCTTTTAAATGAAAATAAACTGTTACATACATTAAATGAATGCCCAGAAAGCTATTAAAGCGTTGAAAACCGAATCCTCTAGCGCAGATAAAAAATTCATCTGCACAAGTTATAAAATCAGCAACTCTTTATTAATGTAAGAAAAGCCTGCTCATTTTAAGCATGAAGAACAAAGTTCACTAATTTCAGAAAGTAAAGGTAAATCACCAAGGATAACTGCTAATAATGCTTACATATAACAGCTTAACTCAGACCTGCGGACAGAATATCAAAACACCCCCTTTTTAAGTACCTATATACTATAAACTGTTCAAGCAGACTGAAATGTCTCGGCTTCGGATTGCTAGAGGAAAGGGGGTATAATTTATATCTGAGAAAGACAGTACCGACAAAGTGGAGAGCTCGGAGCATAGATCATTTTTCGTAATAAAAGTAAAAAGGACTGTTTGAAATCTTTAACCTACAGCAGGATTTCAGCAATGATAAGCATTGTGTTTAAAACAAAATTTTCCCTGTATGCATGTGAAACTTATATATTTTTTAAATTTCACCTTATTTTAATGTTTGACTTGCAAAATTTCTAACTTTGATATATCTGTATATAATGAGTTTTCCCTTTTTATTATGCTCTTTATTCAAAAAATAATTTATGCCTACACGTTATTTTACTTGACAGATATTTTCTAGTTCTGATTTTGAAGTCTGTAACATATTTATGTGGTCTGCGAATTTTTTTTACCTACCCTCTTTACTCTTGCAATATTTGCCATCTGGTCTAAAATTGAGTTCATCTTCTTTCTGGGTGTACATACAGAATTGAAAATTAATAAATAAACCGCTGTCTCTTTAAGTTGCAGAGTACATGAAACTTGGAAGTTGAAGGTGTTTCGGTCATGGAATGGTCGGCAATGTTTCTAAAACCAGATGGAAATGCCCAAAATCACAATTTATATGCTTTCTTTTAGGAAAATTCATTGGGCATAACAAACCCTTTTCTATTAGCCAAAGTTTAAAACTTGCTTAAATTAATCTGTCTCCATCTTCCTCACAACAGTTTCTTTCACTGTCTGTGCATTAATCCCAAAATTTTTATTATGTTTGGAATATTCAAGGAAATCTTTTAGCTGAATTTCCTGTCCATTTCTCAGTTTGGCATTCACTTCAGAGAGAATACGATGATTTGAATTGTCTTTTCATCCGCATAAATCAAAAATAAAACTCCAGTTGAAAGCCCACATAAATTTGGCGGCAAGTGAAAAATATGATTTTGTAGCGAATGACAAAGTATTCATCGAATAGATAATTAATAGTGTGTATAATAAAGTCAGAGAATAATTTGTCTGTGAGTCTCCCTAATCAAAGACGAACAAAGGCTTTAGATATATCGAGAAAGAATTCGACAGATGATTTCTTGCTTTGATGCCTTTGAGAGATGTAATCTTTCAGTCTGAGCATTTGGTGAGCATTTGAGTGCTTGTGTCTAAAGCGTTATTGGTCTGTGGTAAGACGATTAGTATTTGCATCTGCATATCTGTGTATTCTGTGAAGTGCAACTGCTTTTGGAATTTTTTTTTTAATTCAACCAGCAAACTCACAAGTCGGAAGAAAGTATAATCATCAGGAGATTTACCCGTCTTGTAACTCAATGCGACTACTGTTGCGTCCCACAGGCATAAGAAATGATTTAGTTTAAGCACACGATTTATGAGATCAATATCTCTATAAAACCGTAACTATCCTCATACTCTTGTTAATTTTATTGCTCGTGTTGCTTATATCAAGGGTTTTTCACTGTTTTTCTCTTTTCGATATAAATCAGAACCTCATAAGGGTTATGTTGTTTGCAGTTGTTTTTGAAAAGTTGTTGTGTAAAAGTATGGGAAGCAATGGGTATGCTGTTTGTGAGTTTATGATGTTGTTTATGCAAAAACGAGAAATATAATGGTTAGCTAAGGTTTCAGACTTCTCAATTTCAATGTACGCAGTCTCGTTTGGGTCATTCCGTTTCTTCATTTCAGGGTCATTCCGCTCCTTCATTTCAAAGGTCGTCTCAGAACCAAAGTTACGTTAACTATTGTAACCTGAGACATGAATTTCTTCTTCATTCAGAATGAACTGCAAAAGTCGACCTCAGATGTTGACTTCACAAGAGCGTTAAATACACATTTTTACGCAGATTTCCTAAGGACATTCCGGTAAATGTACAAGAGTTGGCATCGGTGAATTAAGGCATCGATACCAACTCTTGTTCACTTACTGTATGTATCTACTTTGAAAGGGATCGAGACTCAATTTCAATAATTGAACTAAACGTTTCATCTATCTGTCCGCTTTCTTCTGAATCAATCTAATATATTAGAATTTATACCCTACAGAATACACAGATGTTTTGCCTAAAAATGTATGATTCTTAATAAGGCTACGTTTTACCTTATCCTGGGGTGTCTTGCTACCAGTCCAGTGTAAATGAGGCCCTGAGTTCCATGCTGTTATAGCATATGGTCCTATCGCCAAAACTAACAGCTTATTAAGGAAAACTAAGGGTTCGTAAATGAAATTTTCTGAAGACTGTTCGATATTTGAATCATAAATTACCAATTCGTAAAATCCTGCGTTATTTTTAGAAATTAATGGTTTTGAAGAAAAGGGAATTAATTTATTGAACTCCTTTTGGTAAAAAATATGTGAAACTTCTGATCATGCAAAGACTTTGAAAGGAGAGAGTTTGTAAATAAAATTTTCCAGATTGAATCTACAATGGGCTTAAATCACTAGTTTAAAAGCAGTTTAGGATAATTTTTACTTGATTTATCTTGTAATATAAATAATCAATTGCTAAACAGCTGCTATTTTTTAATAGTTGAAGAGTCTATGTTTTATCGGGTTCACCATTGTAGTGTACTAGGCCATAACACATGTTCATTATGCTGGAAGAGAATTAATTCATTTAATAAAATAATAAGTAGTCATCATCACAACATAACAACTTTTACATTTAAGAAGCAAAAACAATGTATAAGAATGCGTGTGTCTGCACGCGAATACGAGCAGAGCTACCTTGCTCACTGCCATACAGATACGGTAACAGTTACATACATACAGTTTCTTTACAGTTAAAGTTACAGCTTTGCGTATATTTCTCTGAACTGGGAGCATGATAAATTTTCAATGCTTTAGCCGGAATTCGAACTTCGGACCATCCGTCTGTTAGCAAGAACTTTCAATTATACTACAGTAACATGTGTTAAGAAAGGTGAAAAACTTCTTACATTCTCGCCCGCTTAAAGAACGAATAGTGAGAAGGGGAACTAGTCACCATGGTTCGGTGGTGATGTCTTATCACCCAACACATTTTTTGTTTGGGGACCACTTGCAGAGTAATTATGTTTTCTCGGAGCAGGAAATATAAAGAATTAGAGACACTCTCCCTGGAACTGCAGACATCCCGAGTGCTAGTTGGACGTGCTTCCAAATGCACTACGAGGGCACTCGGCAAGAAAAGGAAAAAATTCCTGGAATTTGAACTCGGGTCGAACTACCAGTGTTCAGTGTCTTTAATGCTCGGCAGTTGGTGAGTATTTAGAAATTCGTGCATGATTTCATTCTAGCAATACATCACTGTTAAAACTTATTCAGTAAAACAGTAAGCTTTTCGGAAAATCCAGCGTTTGTTGCAGTTATTCAAATTTCACTTTAATGTACACGACCTTCCTTCAAATATTAGCGCTTAATGACTGTGGATAAATTTACAGTAATATTCTAAACAGAAACGTATTCAGGTAACGAGAGGTAAATTCAGAATAAGGACATTAGAAGACAGCTTAGAATAATGAGGTTTTTTCAACAAGTGACGATTTGAGGAGATGATGAAATGGGAGGCATTTCATCAATAGGATTTAGTGATGAGTGTGAAGGGAGATGATGAGTGATGAATCAGTGCGGTTTTGAGCCAGGAAATAAAATGCGAAAAGATGAAGCAGGCAATCACCTGCTTTCCCATGCACTTTATGAAAGGAACTGACTCACATTTGCTTTACACAAACAAGAAAGCCCATGGAGCAAGCCCTTTCATCCGCGGGGAACGAATGCTAGCCGAAGTCCTAGTGATCCTCGGCTTCAGCCATTCGATCACAGCTGGACTTCTGTAAATGTGAAAAAATATTCTATGAAAGAATAATTGCTTTACCTTGTCATAAGGCATTTTTGATCCCGTCCAATGATCATGGCTGCCAGAGCTCCAGTTTTGAAATCCAAATGGCAATAATATTGTCACTAGTTTATCGATGAAAGAAAAATGTAATTCCCGAAATATTCTTTTATTTCATAAATAGTTTCATAAACTTTCTAAATTAAAAAAATATGTATATTCTTTTAAAAATTCTGTGAAAAATTCTTGAAGTGAGTCTGATCATTTTAAGAACAGGGATAACAAACTACATAGTAAATATTTCTGCTTCCAAAACTCCTTATTATGCATGAAACTGTGCATTATTTCCACTCTCTGCAACTATGCCGCAGCTTTCTGTTAGATTAGGTAATGAACATACAGCCTGATTTCCCTACCTAAAAAGTGCTTTCGTATCTTTACTTAAAATCCAATAAATCTTTTTGAAAGTTATTGATAAAAGAAATGAAAAATTATACATTAAGTTTCACTTTCAATAACAGCTGATATCGTGAAATATCATATAATTTTATTGATTATCAACTAGTTTCATTTAGTTATACCTGCTTTCTCATTTCTACTGTCCGACTTCAGTTGCTTCAGAGGATTTAAACTTTAGTAATACGATATTTGTTACACATTTTGTGTTGTTTGATATAGACAGTTAAGGGATCCTGAGCATTGTTTCATTCTTACTTAGTTCGCGATTTCGGCCATCCTTCGGGTTCTTAGAAGTAGAAGTGGTAAGTTGGAAATGACATTTTATTAGCCTTCAACTGCAGATTTTGACAAGACTATTATTTCAGCTTTAGGCAAATTTAAGTTAGTTTGCATGGAATAGCGCAAGTACTTCATTTTGTCTCCTGCAAACAGCAATGGTTATGTTATGTAGTATATATATATATAATATTGTGTTAAACCTCTCATACACGGTTACAATTTTTATATTGTAGAGGAATTGCCTTGCTTTTATTACAATTTACTAATTAATCTAGATTAAGTTTATATATATATATATATATATAGAGAGAGAGAGAGAGAGAGAGAGAGAGTAAATATATAAATACTTAATAATAAATAAATAATAACATTTCTAAGGAATTAAATTTTAATAAATTTCCTATTACAATAGTTTCTCTCTTCATTTCCTACAGGATAATCGATATTAATATTTAAACAGTATGTGTATATATATATATATCCTTGCAATCTCACACTGGCTCTGGAAAACCTCAAGATAAATATCGATTATTTCTCTAAAACAGTTATTCTAGTCGATACCAAAGCAGCTATCCATGCTGTAGTTATAAATCATGACACAAATACCCAGATTATCTCAGAAATAAAACAAACTGAATTTTCTTTATAAACAGAACAAAACAATCGTTTTTCAATGGATCCCTTCACATGTAGATATCGACGGTAACGAAAAGGCAGATTCACTGGCCAAGAGGGGAACACATGAGACACAAGACAACAAACCACTTCCTCCAGAGTTGCTTAAAAAGCATATTTTTGGTAAATTAATGGATACCCTTAAATCTGACCAGGTAACAAAATCAACAGGCAAATCCTGGGCTAACATTCAAGACACATGGAAAAAGTTTTCAAAAACCCAGTAAAGAGGCAGTGGCAAACTTCAGACTGTAAACAGGCCAAGATTGTATGGTACATCATCTTTATAAAATTGGCAGTCTTCCATCTACTGTATGCCAAATTTGCAGTTCGGACATTATGAATGCTGATCATCTTCTTATATGCCCAGAACTAAATAAAGAGTCTCAGAAACGTGGTGATATAAGTAAACTATAGTGGAATGGCCTTAGCTTTCATGAACTCCTTCTAAAGACTACATCCCTTATGTTCCTTTCCTTGCTGTTTAAATTTTTAACTTTTTACTTTTGTTCCCATGTTCATTTATTCTGATTCCTACTTTAAATGCTTGTTCTTTTGTATATATATATTACTGGCAATGTATGGAGGCCAGCATTCTACATAAGCCAAATGACAAATCGGCGAAGTATGAAATACATCTCCGAACCGTTTCCGTCCAAAACATTGAAAAAGCTTTTTACTGTGCATTTTTGTACTATTTTAAAAACAAAACTCAAGATCTTTCAGAATTGTATTTTTGTCAATTTATTATCATTTACTTTTATTTAGAAATTACATTTTTATGATATCTTTAAATTAGATTTTTAAGTATTTCCTACTTTATGCAAACGATTTGATTATCTGGACTGAAAATCCCCCCCCCAAAAAAAAAAGCTATATTACAATCTGAAACTTCTTTAAATCAGGCTCTAAATAGGTTAAGCGATTGGTTTCATGTTAATAATATGGAAGCAAATGTAAAAAAAGAAAACTGTATATCAAACATTTTCCCTCACACACCAACCGACCAAACTGGATTTATTTCACCAAATCCTCCCTGTTCTTTAGACCAAGCACTTCTCTTATTTGAGTGTCCTTTTTGACCGTAAACTGACATGGAAGGAGTACGTTACAATTATTTTGGAAAGACTTACTAACAGACTTACTTTATTGAAAAGAATTGTTGGCTCCAAATGAGGATGCTGCAGAACAATCCTTGACCTGACCTATAATTGCTATATTTTGCCACTTATTACTTGCCGTTCCGAACCTTTGGTGGTGGCAGCTAAGCAAGTTACTGATACCTTAGAAAAATTCCATTTCCAAGCCCTTCGTCTCATCACGGAAGCTGTTAAGACAACTCCGATTGATGCGCTTTTAATATCTACTCAACATGTGAGTATTAAATCAGTAATCGAAGACAAGCACTAATTTTATGGGAAAAGATCGCAAGCCTACCAGATTGTTTTCCCCAATGGAACAGCCATTTGTAATCATCTTCATGGAGCCTTAAAACCCAGTATGGGTTTCTTCAGAGAGTTTTTGGTATGAAAGAACAACTAGGATTGAACTGGGAGATGGAAAATCTCATCAAGTCACAATGTCCAGTTGAAGGAGGGAAGTGCATGGTTACAAACCTATCAAGTGAGGTTTTTAAGAAAGATACAAATAACTTAATTCCAAATGATGTAACCTTGCAGACTATCCATGAATTATACCCAGATAATGAGCGTCTGGATGTGTTTACAGACGGCTCCATGTTGAATGAAGACGGCTCCATGCTCCATGTTGAAACGTATTAATGCTGGCGTCTTTTGCAGGCTCTTTTTATCTTACACTCCTGTCGGAAGGTTCGAAATAGCCTTTGACGGGGAGATCTCTGCAGTTAAAATCGCCTTGTCACAGCTCGAATGCCAATCTGAAAATTTTTCAAGGGTTATTATACTATCAGATTCTAGGGCTGCCCTTCTGACCATAGCTTCATTCGAAGCTCCCGTTTCACCTGATATTTTAAATAGTCACCTGACCCTTAACGATTTAGTCGAAAACCATAAAAAGGTTTCCTTGCAATGGGTACCAGCACACTGTGGATTCCAGGGTAATGAAATAGCTGACTCCCTGGCAAAGAAGGCAACCAAAATTGCTCAAATAACAGATAAACCAATTCCTTTTTGTACCGCCAAACGATTAATTAGAAAATCTTTTAGACAGGACTATTGGAAAAATATCAAAGAGACAAATAAAGACAAGAAATGGATTGAGGAAATCATTAATATCCCTCTATGGCCAAGGAACAGACGTGTCGTCACTTTTCGCCTCGCTACTGGCTATGATTACCTCTCCAAATATCTATATCGTATAAAAATACTGCTTAATCATCTTTGCCAATTGTGCAACATTCGAGTGAAAAATGTCCGCGAACCATTTGAGTCACTGCTCTGCGCTAGGCTCGGGACACTTGTGGGAGAAATACTGGAGAGCTCGGGCGCAAGATTACTTACTGTAGTTTTAGTTTTATTATCCGTTTCTTTTGTTTGTATTTCTGACTACAGTTGTTTCTAATCTGCCATTGGAAATAAAAAAAATAATGTTAAAATTTCAACAGAATTTAGAGGGTAGAAGAAAACTTGCTTAGGAAGCCTAAGATAAGGGTAAGTAAGTAAGAGTGAGTAGTTAATGGATTTTTGTTTATGTAATATCTAGAACCCTGAAAGATTAAAGGAAAGTGTAAGAATGTACAAAATTGAAACATTTTGAATTGTTTCTACTAACAACATTTTTTTTTTTTTTTTAAAAATGCTGAAACTAAAGCTGTGGCTTCGATATAAAAACTGGTTAGGGGAAACCACAGGCAAAATCGAAAAACATAACCCTGAATATTTACATTACGTTTTGGACATTAACAATATCAGAAGCTTTGAAGGATATATATTCTCGTTGCTTAACTTAAGTACTATGTTTTGGATCAGAAATATTTCTGAAGGTTTTGTTTTTTCCGGTTTTTTAACATGAATTAGAAATATCTGAAATATATCTAAAAGATAAACATTTGTTTCAAGTCTGTTCCCAGCTGAGCAAGAGCTTAAGGTACTTGCTAACCAGTAAATTAAAACCTCGTGCTGCTACCAATAAATACCTGTCGAAGTCTATTTTATAGAAGAGAATACTCAGGCTTACTGGGATAATTATACTTAACAGAAACATGCAGATTAAGTAAGAAAAATACAAAGACTCTCACTTACAAGATTTTTTCCTTAGTCTAACACATGCAATATTTTTATGATTGACGTCTAACAAAGACACTGACGTATTACAAATGAAACTGTATAAAACATAAAAAGAAGAAACTGTTTTTTTATCGCAAAGTAGGTTGACAATAAGCATGTGAAGCTTCATGTATTTATGCTCTGCACTGAATTTCATATTAATCCCATGTTAATATTTCACTTCACTTGTGAGCTTTAAAATCTGTTAACCACTCGAGCTCTTAAAACAGTTATCATATTCTTACGTTAACCCATTTAAACTAAGCTCTGGTCCAATTAGTTTGTAGATAATATGTTAATTAATCAGTTGTTATCATTTTGGCCTTTACTATAATTTCTCCTTTCCGTGTTCCTCACCAGAATGCAAAATCGCGTCTTGCTGTTGGTATTCCATGCCAGCTCTGATTAAAAGTAATATTCCGGTTTCAATATTCTCGCTAGCCAATAAGCCAGCTTATTCTGTTGCATGTGCAGTCTTGCTATAGGTTATCAACTTTTAAATTTAATTGTCTGTCATAGTTGAGTTAAATAACTACAAGTGGTGGTTTCGTCTGTATCACAAGTTGTGCTTTAATATTCAATTTAAAATTAAAATAAAAAGTATATTTCAAGCTTTCTTCGGTACTTTGCGAGTATTTAAGGCCTAGGAATAACTCGTTATCTGTCTATTAGGGTCTGCAGGACTTTAATTATAGTTCCATTTATTGTTGTTAAAAATGATAAAAAATTAAAATTCCTTCACACTGAAAAAGTTGGGTATAAATTAACTGGGTTTTGTAGTCTTAAGCTCCTGTAACACATAAATAGTTTTACAAATAAATAATAGATATATAAAGATAATTAAAAAATTATTTTTTATAGAAAAAACAATTTTTTCAGAAAAGGATACTTGTAATGAGAGATAAGGCACTCAGAATTGTTATAACTAATCTAATATAGCAAATAGTTCTTCCATTGTAATAAGGAGACATTTTGAAGCTCAGCGATGTCTGTAATGCGGCATAGATAACGCCTCCGATGAACAAAACGTTTGCACCTACACCATGCACAGCTCCTATGCTAGTCATCTATAACAAAATAAATAAAATGCATACATAGAACCATTATGCAGCTTTCTGCATAATGGTTCTATGTATGCATTTATTAAACAAAAATATTATATTAATATTATATAAGTAAACAAATATTATAAGTAAACAAAATAATATATATATACTTTTGTTACTGCCAGTTAATATTTATAATTATATATAAAATATTATAAGTAAACAAAAATATTATATTTGAATATTCAGATGTTATGAAAATGCTAAATATTGTGCATTTGTTGCAGCTTAACTAGCTTTCCAGTTTTCCCTGTTAATGAAAACATTTCTTGTGACTCTTCATATTTAAACTACACACAGTATTTTAGCAGTTAAGCTAATCCGACAGCAATTAAAACCGCTGTCAAATAGTTTGTAAAACATTTTATTCGACAGAATACTACTCGATGAAGCTCTCCATAGATTTAATTCGAAACTGCTTGTGGTGAAATATTCATCTTCGTTAAAACGCAATCACACAGGGTGATTCGACCGGAGTTGAATTTACAAAACTACAATGGAAGAAAGTGTTAGGAAGAAAAAATAAGAGTGGGACTGCTTTTATTATGCTAAGTTATGTAACACCTTGAATAATTACTCATGTTTAGAAACAAAATTGCTACGCCTTTGATTTCGGACGATTATCAAATTGAAGCTCCTGTCGCATCAAGCACAGAGCTTTATCGTTGGCTTTTAAGTAAAAACAAATAGTAGTATTTCCCAAACTGGCTTGAAGAATAACTAAGCTGCATGTCACAGTAATGAACTACACGGAAGCTCGTAAAAAGTAAAATTGTCTAATTAAAGTTGGAAACATTATCTTGATCGAGAGCGAAGAGATTAACATATGAGGTAAGAACTGTAAGAACCTCAGAGGGAATAAGGGGAGCATATACCATCAAGGGAGATCAGAGCAGTTTCGATAGCTCTTCCTGGGCATGATATCTGACATCTTGAGATAATGAATCATGAACAAATCCTTCCGAGAGGTCTTTGATTAAGTTTTCATTTTGTACTCATAAAATTACATTGGAATAGCTCCCTTTAAAGTGAAAAAGATCTTTCGCTTTTTATTAAAGTATCCTGTATCAAACCTGTGGAAGCTGTTGTAACCTGAAGTAAGAGAGCTAAATACTTAGTTATTTTACATTTTTTAGCAATATAAATATCTAAAAATCTAGGACTTTGTTGTCTGAATGCACTGAATGCTGTCTGAATCTAAGTACATGTCCGATAATCCGGCATCCGGTAGTTTGCGATAATCCGACTCAGACATCCGCGACTTGAGTACTGCCCGAAAAGTCAATTAGAAGCACTATTCAGGAATACACTGTTCTTCCAGATTTGTTTCTCCAGAGCCATTTCTGTTAGTCATCCTTAGCTTATCGTGTAACCGTATTAAACATAATTTTAGAAAGTATAAGTTTCCTAAGGACTTAACTTCTTAGCATTCCATGGGGAACTAAGTACTCCTCACTGTATGTCTAAATGGTCCCTGAATTCGTATCAAACAGTTTTTCGATTCTCTAGATTTATCTTAAGGTTTGAAGGTTGAGCTATAAGTGCAAATACAGGAATTCTTTGAGCAAAATTTATTAAATTATGACCGAATTGTGAAGGATTCATCTCATATAAATGCAGTGTTTGCTACTGCTATTGAGTGGAAGCATGTGAAGAGCATACCTTTACAAAAAATTTAACGAATATTGTTGTCGGACGTTAGGAAGCAAACTTATTTTGAAAAAAGCGAAAATAGAGATCCTGCTATTACCACTTTCTCTGAAATGCTGAATACAATTCAGTGCTCTGAATTTTATAGACGAACGTCAGTAACAGAAGTATATATATATACTTTTGTTACTGCCGGTTTGCAATAAAAAAGATTAATGCATAATTAGATGTTTTAGCAATCCCATACACAAAATTTCAGTGTTCTCGGGCTGCGTATAGACGTCACGAAAAAGTCCATTCTGAATGCATTTTACAATTCGTTTTGGAAACCATGAATCCTATATTCTGTCTGTGCGTACAGTCGTCACTCAAAATAGTCAAAATGGATTCGGGAAAAGTCAAAATGGATATTTCCATTGAAATCTGAAAACCGAAATTTTTCGCAGTTGCAATTGCAATTGCAATGTTTCCTTTACTTCATACAAGGAAGTAAAAAATTAAAAAACTTAATGTTCACGAACTTTTGCGGAGGCATGTATAAATTGACCCTTGGTGAAGCATGGGTTTACTTATATGCCTGCAACAAAAAAAAAAAAAAAAGGTCTTTTTATCATCAAACACGAAGAGAAAAATAACTGTACACATCTGGTCCCGTCAATGTTAAGGAAGTTTCAGTAAGGAGTTATAACTATTGCAGGATTCTTTTATAGTAGAAAATTAAAAGTAAGAAGAGCGGTAATAAATATTTAAATCAACTCAACGTATAATCAAGAAAAAGATTTCCGTTCGATATTTGCAGAGGAAATTTCATTTCTTTATCCCAATGACTTTCTAAGAGTGAAACTTCATCAAGACAAAGCAAACAAGTCATACTTCGAAACGTGCCACTACATTCCTTAAGAAAGGAAAGACTGATATGATACAGGTATTGCATATATACATTTTCAATGTATTCTTGCGAAGTTCTGACGCTTCAACCTGTGGACTATAGGTCTCTTGAAAAGAGCTTTTTCTGAGCGCAAACCCACCACGATTAATGGATGCTAGAAAATGGTGGAAGAAGTATTGAAATCAATAGCCCTGAAAATTGTGCGAAAAGCCCTTGCATAATGAACATCACAATGCAGACTTCTAGAAAAAAGGCTATCAGATCGAAACATTTTAAAAAATACTCTTTGCATTTTAATCATTTTAATTAATTAAATTGTCCTGAATCTTTCCAAAAATGCGTAAACACCCTCTCTACTTTTTAGTCCTGAAACGTATTAAAACAACAAATTATATTATTGAATGAAATGATGTGATTTTCAATCTGTTGCTAAAAAAACGTGATGAATTATCAATATCGTCATCAGAAGTAATGAGTTCGGCCACAGATAAAGGCCCCATAAAATAATACTTTCGATTTGCAAAACAGATATTAAATTTATTAATGTGCTCAAATTGAGAGTTAGTACTACTGTATGCAAACGAAAAGACTTACAGGATAGGCAGCCACAATGACCATTCCCATCAAAGCGATGAATCCAATGATGATGGAAGCTTTGTTTAGAGCGTCGATTGCTTTTTCAGAGCCCCTGTTTAGTTCATCGACTATTAAAAACCTAACAAACATTGTTGATAAACCTGAAAAGTGGAAAGTAAAAGTAAAATGACCACACCTAATAAGCAAAAACTTATTTGTTCAGAAATTACGATTTTCTTTTTTTAATACGTAAATAAAGTACATCTTTCAAATTTAAATTTTAAAATAAACTCCGATTCAGAACGGAGTTTTTCAAAACTGGAATATAAACACAAGGGTATACTGTTACTATTATAAAACTGTTAATGGCTGCAAATTACACAAGTCCTTTTCTGTCCTCGCAACAGAAACTTACGAAAGTTTCTTTCGTAATCTCAGAGGAAAACGCCTTTAAACTAAGCAGAAAGAGTCAGTGTCGTACATGAGAAATTTGTACGAGATATGAAAAAAAAGGACTGAAAGGGAAATTATTTGTGTTTTCACGAAGGAAAATTTTGTGTTTCATTAATTAGTAAAAAAAATAAAAATTGAGAAGATTAAAATAAGGTATTGTAAACTGTTCCTATGAAATTCATAAACATTTGGTACTTAAAAACTAATTTCTCTTTTAGAATTCAAGTGACGTCCTGCCTTAAAAAAACTACTTACATACTGCTTAGACTTCTACTTGTATTCCTTTTGACGCTATTTTTCTCTTAGCGCTTTCATACAGTTTCTGGATTGTTTCACAGAAGTCAATTTTTGGAATCCTCTTTGGTCTCGGATTTATAGTTTTTGAATTTCTGAAATGCTTTTAAAATGGTGCCCATTAACGCGAAATTTCATGTCAGGGAATAAAAGTAATCTGAAGAAGAACTGACGTACAGACTACTTTTTATTCTCTTGCGTAACACCTTTCTTTGCAATAAGTCACCTGCCAATACTTGCAATATGCTACGTCAGCGGCATTGGATCAAACAAATAACTGTATTCAAATTTCTTTCCGTCGAATCACGATATTTTAATGGCAATAATTAGTAATCATTGCTATAAATTACCGTTTTAAAATTTCGCTATGTATAAATGAAAAATTTCAGTCCGAAAACACTGTAGATGGACAGTGTATGAATCTTATATGGTAAAAGCTTATAATTTGTTTAACTGCATAAATATTATAGAATATATGTAAACATACAAAATATAGCTGCTTTTTTAAATTATTATTGACTGAAGCAATGCTGCGTGGAAAACGAATCTAAGTTCCACTTCCAGTACTTTAAATATGAACTATATGAACTCAACGATTTAAGATAAATATCAAATGATAGGATAGCAATAAAAGGAAAAATAAGTAAGATAAGTATTAAATGACAGAATAACAATAGAACGAACTCTAACAAAGTAGGATAAATATTAAAATGAATAATTAAAAACTTAGTTCACATATTTATTCGTAGAAATACGGAGAAATTACTTGTATTGAGAAACGGAGGTTTCATGCTGGGATATTCAGGCTTTTCTCTCTGAATATTATACGTCAGAAAATAAGTTTTTGGCCCCATGGATTTTTCGTTTTATAAAGATTTTCTCTGTTGAATTTTATTCCTAAACACTAGTCCAATACGACTGTATTTGAGACATTACCTAGTCGTGAAAGATCATCACCTAAATGAAATGAATTTTATGTACAACATAATAACGGGAAAAGACACAGTAGTTGTAATGAAATTTAAAACTGATTGTGTGAGCTACCTAACTCTCAAGTCTTCTCTGCATCCTTTCGCAAGATAGCTATTAGGCCTAAACTCTAGTATCAGATTCTACTAATAGTACCAATACCAGAATAACTATGTTCCCTGTTTTGTGTTTGTTATGTCGACAGCATATCTTTTTTTTTTTTTTTATAGCAAAGGTAAATTAATAAATATCTGATTTACAGTAAATTCTGTTAATCCCGACATTCCATTTAGTCTTGACTGTGAATCGTTTGACTCATTTTCCCCCTCCTTTATAGTAGTATTATAATACACAGTAGTTTCATTTAGACATCCCAGTTTACCAGAAAATGTTTTTTGTTTGTCTTCTTCTGAAAGCTATGTCTTCTCACTTTGCAAAAAATGAATATATGAGAGACGTCTTTGTAAGATCTAGTATTCTTTGCTAACATAAAATGTAATTATATCTACTTGAAAGTCTGTGTTGCGAATTTTCACAGTGACTAAAAGATTAATATAACAGGTAAAACGTATAAAAAACCCTTTTATTTCGGACAATTACTTACGGCACGGACTTACATGATTACATTGTCGCCAATCACTTGTGATAAGGACCTTAAAGATAATGTAACAAACTAAATTTAAAGGTGTAGTGCAAGACTTCACAATTTAATTTAATCTAGCAGGTTGATTCAGAAACCTAAACAGGCGAGATACTAGTTTTGGCGGTAAGAATAGGAAGCCTAGATTCAAAATTCAAACAGCTGCTAGCTTCAGCAGTGTGCGCACTCAATAGCGAAAACACGCTATGACTAACCTTTTCGCTACCTTCAGTTTGAATACACTCCCATTCACCCTAACTCATTTACATACTGGCGAGGAAACGCGATGAACATCAGAAAAGACAGGAAAGGCTAGCTAATTAAAATAACTATTAATAAAAATAATAGACCCCTACAACTTTCCTTTATAAAGAATATTCTTTCGTTAAAAGTAAGGCCAAAATTCTCACAGTCGTCCCATTTTCTTTTTCTATTTGTTGCGAAACTGTTATTTTCACCTTAAATATAAACTGCAAAAAGTTTTTTCCCTTATTAATAAAATTCTAAATTAATAAAACTCTTTAAGCATATATTTCAATTTCTGAAGAATTTATATTATAGTTTACCACACATTGACCAAACTAATTCCGCATTCAAGAAAACAAATTTTTGATTAGAAAAATAGAAATTAATAGATGTTACATTGCTGATAATGACTGGTGTCTTAACCATTATTCAACTCTAAATCTGCTAAAAATTATGAAAAAAAATCGATTATTTGGTAAATTAATTTTTAAGCGATCAATATAGTGTCACTAATGGAATACAATTACCTATATTTAAAATGATATTTTCTGCCTTCAGCCACTCTGAATCCTAACTTTCTGCCATTATAAGTTATAGGTGTAAATATTTACATTTTAATGATATTTTCTACCTACGGCCTTCGAGGGTGAAGATGCTCGGTGTATCTAGACTGTAATGAGCCTCGACTGTGCACATGCACATTGCAGGGCCAACAATTCGTTTGCCATCGATAACACTAACCCTAAACACATGGAAGTTGTCCCCGTTCAGGTCGACGTAAATACTCACATCTCCACTCCTGATGAATATGCCTATGCGCGAAAGAAACTGTCTTTTTGGAAGAGATGATCAAGGAACTTAAGGGAACCAAGCTACTCTTCTACAAAAACCGTCTTGTCGGCGAAAACGATCATTAGGCTATTAGATATTGTACTGATATTGGACGCTTCGGCAAATGACTCTATGAGGTAAGTATCCATCTGGCAAATTATTTAAACGAAAAAACTTTGTAAATCATCTTAATGATGAAAATAAACTTGAACCCTAGATCAAATTTGAGGAAATCTGTAAGCTGGAAAAATGACAATGGACCAAAGTTACTCCATAGGAAACAAAAACTAAGGATAAATTCCAGCTCAACACTAGCACACTCAACAACCAGATACTAGCTCCAGATAATGATAACGCAGTTAATGAACAAAACAATAACAACATCTTGTCCTCGGAAACAATTTCACTTTTATAGGTTCCTTTAATTCCACCAATCATGATCAAACCACCAGAACTACATTTATGGATTTTTCAAAATTTTCTCAAAAATTTTCATGTATAAATTTTTTACAAGCGTAAGTGGAAAGTACATAAAAATGCTACCATCTTCTATTAATGAACTGTTACTGTTTAGAATATTCCAAAACCAGAAAATCGAACACTATGCCATCACACACAAACATAAAAGACCCATTAATGTTTTAACGAGCAGTCTACCCATTAATGCCCCTAAAGATGAAATTTCAGCAACTCTTACAGAACTAGGATACACAATACATAAAGTTGTTCAGCTTACACGCAGTAAAACTAAGGAAGTTATACCTCATTTCAAATTGATCTCTAGCACAATGAAAATCTGAATCCATTTATCAGGTCACACGCCTTTTATGTTTCATGGTTACCAAAAAATATATATTAACAGAAATGTTGTCCCGCAGTGTCACGACCGCCAGAAGTTCAATCATTCGTACGAAAATTGCTTCCTCGCACGCAAGTGCATCAAGTTTGTCTGAGACGCAAATCTGTATTATGCCCCAACTCAGGAAAAATCAATAAACCCAAATGGGCAAACTGCATAAGACCACAAGCAAATTCCAATCGTGGATGTCAAAAATTTACAAAAAATATATGCCTCCAAAAGATCCTTAATAATTTTTTTAAAAAAAAAGAAGACCAAATGACCTGCAAAAATTCCTAAATCCCAGCAACACTAAATTTTACGAAAATATCACTTATTAAGCAAAATTTCATAAACTACTTGCAATATCATATAACATTAATTCCCGGAATATCACTAAACAAAAATTTTAAAACCCTTAGCCAGATTCTCTATCCCTTTTTTTAATCCAATGGTAGACTCTTGCCTATTCAGCACTAGCCGCTCCTAAGGCCAGAAGTGGTGACCACCTAATTTTATTGTGGAGCCACCTAATAGGTGCCCACCGTTGCCTCAGTTTTAATTCTAGAAAGTCATTCCTCCTAAAAATACGCCCACTAATAGCCGAGTAGTAATGTCATTGAATACTTGTAGTTCGACCGATCTGGGATCGATTTCATAGCTGAATGCGTGGGCGCTTTCATGATTTTCCTCATGTGTAACATGAATAACGAGCCATTTTTCCTCAAAAAGAACTTCACGGAAGCATTCCCTACCTTAGGCAGGTAACCGTAGCTTGTTTTGTCATAGGAAAAAAAAAAAACTAAAGCAAATCCTAGAAATCTTATCGAAAGCTTTTTTGGTCATGTAAACTTCCTAAAATATGAAACATTTTAAAAACTAACATACACGAACTCAGGTCAGGGCAAGACTTCGATAGCGCATTCAAGTTATTTCTTATCCTTGAAGAAAACAACGTAAATTAATTTCAATATTCATAATTAATTCTATGTAATATTTACCCTTAATATCGGCTAAGTACTCTCTACAGCATAATAGAAAATAACAAATTATTTTCCTTTCATTATTTGTAGAGTATCTAAAACTGTGCATGGTTTCCTGAAAAGAGTTTAATACCCCCACCCCTCCTCTAACCAATCGCTTATCTTAAATCTCGCACTTCAGTCATCTAATTGCTTTTTCTAACACTTATTTATCTACCATAGACTAATTCACTAATTGCTATTATCTTCATGTATGCTCAAAAATCATCATCATCGCTCGAAACTTGTTCATAATTTGTTGTTTTCTGGTAAGCCTATGCCCAGGAACCCAACATTTAACATTATATTCGACTAAGGCAAATGTAAATATCAAAAAAGGTTTTTATTTGTTTTAGAAGGATATATAAGTTTTTTTTGTAAGATTTGTTTGTAAGATAAGTTTGTAAGATTTGTTTTACAAGAATATATATATTATACTAAATTAAACTTTGATTAGTAGGACCAGATGCTTACTTCACAGCTTGATAAATCTTCCGAATAAGGCTCTGAAATGCTTGGATCAGATAATCATTTCGTTAACGTTTAGATAACAGACAACCACAGAGGCAGTTTAATTTTTACGTGGCCTGAAAGGGGTTAAAGAGTTATAAAAAACTGCGAAAAATCGAACGAATGCATAAAGCGGTGTGAGGTTTATATAAAAACAAACCATAAGAAGGATTTGGGGGTGGGTTTGGCAGTGAGTAAATATTTAGCTGAGATTTTTATTACTGTACCACTCTCACTGCAACTCACTGACAGTGATAACTATAACCGAAATTCTGTTCAAAACGCTTAAATTACCTGCTAGAAATCTGTTACATATTATTCATCAACAAAAGAAGACTGCATACCATATGCAGTGCTGCTTTGCTTTTTAGTATATTACAGCATCATCAATCGTTGACAAGAAGGGCCCACCAGCGGCCGAGCGGTAAAGTCGCTGAACAGTGGTAGTTCGGTCCAAGGTTCGAATCCCGCGAACGGGCTGGCTGCATGGGCGTCTTCGAGGTTTTCCACATGTGTAACGTGTATATGAACCAGTTTCCCTTAGAAAGTCCTCCACGAAGGCATCCCTCCCCTTAGGCAGATAGCCTTCGAGGATTTGCCATAATCACACACACACAATCGTTGAAAATGGGAATTAAATATTTATTCCGTGTTAAAAAAATTCCCTCCCCCCCCTTTGTTATTAATTTTCTGGAAGCAGCACTACTTTATACCCGTTTGCCTATTTCTTTGAATTTTTAAACGTTTTTACAGACTAATGGGCGAACGTATATTAACACAGTTCAATTTTAATTAGATATTATTGGTATTTTGATTAACTTCTGCTTATTTTCTTTAAAAAACAGTATTTTTTACTGACAGCTCTAGATAAATATGCAGGCACTTTTTTATACCTTTCAGTAAGTGAGCGCACCAGTAGCCAGTAGATAAGACAGTTGAACACTAGTAGTTCAACCAGAGCACAAAACTATTTCTTTTAGAAATTCCTCCTTGAAGATATTCATCCTTTGAACAGATAATCTTCGCTTGATGCGCCGCACAGATCCACAGTAGGGGATCTGATATCTTTCGCATCAATTCAGAAAAAGTCGTTTTTAATTTAAGGTCAGTGTAATCAAATCAGTGGATTTTGGGCATGAAAGCCACCTGTATACAGTTTGCAGTAATACAAATCATGTAGTGGCGGCTGAAAGCTCTATACGACTGCTAATTATAGGCACAAACGGATCTTAAGAAGTAATTGCGTACCTTCTACTAAGTACAATTTCAGGTCTATAAACTGATATTTAGATTTGCCATTTATTCTTACTATAAAGAAATAACTCAAACTGATTAACTATTTAGGAGGAATATTGTTATTTTTATGAATCTGAAGATAACTTTGGACAAAACTGTGGAAGAAAATATTAAATACAAAGCATTAAATTCTATAAATTTTGAATAATAAACAGAAAATTTGAAAATGAAGTCCCATTAAAATTGCATTTTGCATACAGCTCCAGAACTCTCACTACTAGATATCAAAGTTTACAGTGAGAAACTTAATTTCGAGTATTTAAGAAAGATGATTACATATGTATGAATGCCATTCACTGTTGAGATGATTTTAATACATTAAAGCTTTTGTTTAAACTAGAAATGTATATGCGTAAAGCCAAAGAAATTGGACTCATGTTGCATATAAAATAATATCAATAAAAAGTATGCATGTTAATTATGAAAGGAGGTATGAAATGCATATAAGGAGCTGTATTTTAAAAATTGTTCCAATTCAGGAGTAAATCGAAATGTCACTTACCTATAGTAGAACTGAGGTAAAGGAATATGCTGAATATACCAGCTTCGGGGAATTTCCCTCCTGTTTCACTGAAAGTGAAGGTATATTTTACTATTTTTACTCACCTGAAAAGCTATTACTCACTAATTCGTAAAATAAATGGCACATCAAATATAAATCTCATAATCACATAAGTTACGCCAAAAAATCTTGGCACGAAACAATTCTTTAAAGAGTTAAAGCTTAATAAACAACAAAGTACGTTATCAGACACATATCAAAATAACCGTGAATGCACCACTTTGTATTGCATAAAAAAGCTATCCTTTGAACATTATGTGATGTGGATATCTAAATTAACAGCGTCTGAAACTCTGAGGTTCGTTGACATTCCTCGATAATCCAATTGCTGTTTTTCTGATAATATGGAAGAATTAGATTTCGAAACAACTATCTTCCACACTGCTCTACTTTTAATATATTTTCTCTTGTTCGCGGCACAATATTATCTCAGACAAAATACCATCATATCGGGTATTTTAGCAATCGAAAGTTTTGGGCGTATTCCAGATTTTGATTCCTCAAAATATATGAAACTTTATACATTTGTGTACATTGATGTACGTAAGTATATAAAGCTCATGCTATTTTAGGACATTGCGGATATGAATGAGGTAATCTGCAAAAGATATCTATGCCCATTTTGAGGCCTGTTTTGGATTTATATGAGGCTCATCCTCTGAGTTAAATCAGACTTTCATAAGCTTAAAAATTGCTAAGCTGTAAGCGTCTGCGTTAATAAGTTGAGAAGAGAAAGTAAAAGAAAAGATAAGAAAAGGGAAGTATAGTGTGAATAAAATTTTAAAGAAATGAAACATACAAAATAAGCATTCATACACCCGATCTAAATAGCAGTAAATATGCAAAACTGTGTAAAAACGATATGCCATATGAAGAACGTGATTAACGTGATGCAGTGAATATTAAAAATACATATGACGCACCATTTTCCCTAGTACTTTCATATTATCAATTCAAATAAAAAAAATTTTCCCTTTTTTTGTTCCCTCCCCTTTTTTTAACCTTCCGTGTTTTTAGGGGGTGTAAGAAAACAATTTATTGCTTTTAAAATACTTTTCTGTTCATCATCAGTGGGGCAACTCGTCCAGTGCAGCGTTAGCATATCGGCCACTGACGAAATTAAATAAGATTCAAGGACCTGATTATGTCCCTTAGGGTTGTATTTGATTGTGTGGGTAAATGCTCTGAGCGTTAAAAGCCATCTTTTGAAATGCCAAATTTCAGGAAGTCTTGCTTATTTTTAAGTGTTTATTCTTGCTTTTTTTACTTATTTTTCCTGTTTATTTTTATTATTGCTGTTTTTAATCTTCATTGTTAAACAATTGCTGAATTACAGTAGTATGCTGATATGGCTTCGAAAAAATAAATAAACATACCAAAGGAATTTGTGAACACACAGAAAACAGATACGAAAGAAATACAGATAGATATGTCGATGCATGCGAAAGCTGCAGTGTTGTTTCGCTACGATGGTTATTTAATTCGCCAAGAAAATGGTATTAAAATGCATATTAAAAAGTAATTATACATGTTAAAGAGTGATGCATATTAAAGTATATAAGGAAATATTGTAGATTTAAACTAGTTGGGAAACATAAAGCGTGCAAGTTACACATCAAAGTGTAACTTACACGCCACGTGTATGTTATGTACGCAATACATTTTAACTACGCAGCGCTTGTAAGTTACACATAGAAAAGGAAACACCATTAAATGAAAAAAAAAAAAAAAAAAAGAAGAAAAAAGCGCTACCTAAAACACTATGTTGCAATGCTACTTGTAAAGTTTTAATATGATACGCTGAAATATAATATTTATATAATACAATAATTAATTAGAAAATTAACTTTTATTATGTACCCTTTTGCATGGCAGTCACGCGAGCAGTATAGCGAATTCGTTTGCTCCTTTTTAAGAAACGCTAGTGTATTTAATATTGCGATCGAATATCAATCATTTGAGAGCTAGAGGAGTGAAGAAATGCTTTAGTTGCTTGTTTTCTAGAGACATTAGGTTAACTGGAAGCAGAAGAGATGAAAAATGAGCAACATCCTAGCCGGGAATCGAACCACGGAGCTCTGGAATACGCGCCCAGCGTTCTGACCATAACACTACGAAGGCATGTTAAGAAGGCGGGAGAAATACCTTATATATTCCTTTATATATTCCTTATATATTCCTTCCTTTTAACGGGAGACTGAGGTTTTTAAAGGACCCAATAGCCAAATCCTGTGTGTGGAGAATCATAATCCACCACCATTTTAGTTCGCGCGCCACTGTAGAAACATTAGGTTAATTGGAAGCAGGAGAGATGAAAAATGAGCAACGTCCTCGCCGGGAATCGAACCACGGGTCTCTGGAACACGTGCCCAGCGTGATGACTACTACACTACGAAGGCAGGCTTAGAAGGCAGGAGAAATACCTTATAGTTTATGTCAGAAAATATAGCTCCTGCTTAACCTCGAAACATAAATGCCCTGTTAATTTGATCGTTTTATAGAATCTTAATTGTGTCAAAATTAAATCAAAATTCTTCTGACCTTATGAGACAAACAAGCAAGTTATAGCTCAGTGGTGAGAATTTTTTAAATAGCCTTTTTATTTAATCTGGAACTTAAACAGAAGGCACACCTAGTGCTTACAATCATAACATGCTCAAGGATATTTAAAATAACATAAGCTGAAATTTTATATTCAAGGTATCGCAGTTAAAGACTACACAGATTGGTTTACTTAAGCTGGCTCAACATTTAAATGCCGCGTTTTAACGACGGCTAGCGAAAACGGTAAAGCTGGAATATTCATTAGCAGAGCTGGACTATAGAACGTAAACTGCAAACGACGCTGCAGAAAGCTTAACATCTAAAACATTCAAAGTAATATAATAATATTAATAATAATCTATCATCTAATTTATAAGGCGAGGACTGCTGAAAAAAAGTTATTGTTATTGTAAAGGTTTAAATCATAATAATTGGTTAATTAACATAAAATACTCCGCAGTTTAAATACGAACCAATAATAAACAATCCGAGCTTCAGCTCCAAATGATGGAAAACAATTAAATGCAAAACAGCACTCAGACTGTAAAATATATTTTAATGCTAATAACCCATTTTCTTATGATTCAGAACTACACTTCTTTTCGGTAGCTCTCACCAATATGCAAATGTGATACGAGTATTTAAGAGAGTTCTTGAACGTTTAAAAAGACAGCTTTTGATAGGTACACTAGCGATATACCAGAATTTCAGCATAAATTATATAAGTGTAGTCCCAGCACACTAATCGTGCAGCTCAGCCCAGTTTTGAGGAAGAACTCTCCGGGATAGTCCGAAGACATCCCACCCTTCTCCCAGCACTTGAGCGGACTGGCTTGCTGTGTATTTTAAGTGTCCTCTTGCCGCACGGAAACTGTACACTCAAACATATATACCTTCTCTAAATTTCGAACCCGGGCTCATCTGTAAGTCAGCATCACTAACCACTATAACGTTTGGGCGGAGCAAGAGCTTTTGGCAGCTACGCTGAAGGTAATACGAATCTCTCGCCCAGCATTGCTACTTAGTCGCTCAGCATTAACCAGTTTGCTCTCTGTAATTTGAGCCAACACATGTTAATTTCCTTGCATTATGGTCTCCCTATCGAATTAATTTAAATTTTAAAGTCAACCTTCTGTTACTGATACTCCGTAAGCTGCGGAGATTTAAATCTTAACCACAAGTCGTCCAGTTTAAAGATTTAAATAAAAAAAATGTTTAAACCTTCCTCTGTTTCAGTAGTCGGTTTCACAGACGGAGCAAAAATTCACCCGGCTGTCTTAACAGGGATTAAAAACTTAAGTTAATCACAGAGAGAAACTCTACAAGAGGAATAACGTTTTAGGCCGCGACCGGACTTGCTGTTGCCTCGTCATCGTCTGACAAACATCAGGTAACTGCTTACTGCTAGAAACCAGAAATAAACTAAAAAAACTGTCATTTGTATATATAACAAAAGAGTTTATTGTCTCGCGCCTTGAGTTGTAAGAATAGTATTTAAAAATGTTTTATACTGTAAACAGTTAAAGCGCACATCAAACATCCACATCACAACGCACATCACTCAGTGCATAAACTCCACTCTTGAAACTACACTGGTGTGCAAAAATTAAGGACGAGACGGTTTTTTCAACATAACTTTGTACAAAAGCTAATCAACACATTTAATACCGTAAGATCCCCAATACGTAAGGACATGAGTAATGTAAGCAACACTTACTAAATGAGAAATCAGAGGGATAAAAAGAAGCTTTATCGAAAAAGTAGCATGGAGCGCAATGCGACTGAAGGCCGAAACATCCCTGTGATGGGTGTCCAGAAAGAAACATCCGGGCTTTAATAGGGGATATGATCTCCCCTAACTGCTAGGCAGGTTTCACAGCATCTGCCCATGCTGAGAATGAGGGTGTCAATGAGTTGTTGAGGCATTTCTGCCCATTCGTCTTGCAGGGCCAATCGAAGCTCCGGAATCGTTACTGGTGGTAAGGTACGAGCTGCCAAGCGTCTGCCTCGAAAATCCCATACATGCTCGATGGGATTGAGATCCGGAGATCGTGCCGGTCAATCCATACGTTCAATATCCTTACTCTCTAAGAGCTGCTTGGCAGCTACTGTGCGATGACATGGTGCATTGTCGTCCATGAAAAGGAACTGCGGACCCATAGCGCCTCTAAAAAGACGCACATATGGAAGAAGAATCTCGTTACAATAACGGGTCCCGTTGACTGAACCTGCGTCGAAGATGTGAAGGTCTGTACGACTACCAAGCATGATGCCTCCCCAAACGAGAACACCGCCACTTCCATACCTGTCCCTTTCAATGATGTTCGAGGGATGATTGCGGCTTCCCCGCTCTCTCCGGATGAGTATGCGATGAGAATCGCTACTCAGACTGAATCTGCTCTCATCTGTAAAGAGTACTCGTCCCCATTCATTGTCTCTCCAATTCCGGTGTTTCCGGCACCACAGAGAACGCCTTCTCCGATGGACAGGCGTTAGAGGTACACATCGCACATGGCGTCGTGCAAACAGACCACCACCATGCAGTCTTCTGGCCACGGTAAAACGCGATATCGGTCGTCCAGTCGCCTATGTCGTGTGTCTAGCGATTTCTCCCGCTGTCTGCCGCCTGTTTCTTCTGGCCTGTAAGGCAATATACCGGTCATCTGCGTGTGTGGTTCCTCGTGAACGACCACTACTAAACCCCCGCATAGCTCTTCCTGTAGTTTGAAGTTGTCTCCAAAGTCGTGAAACGATGCTGTGAGCAATTCCGAACTCTGCAGCCACACTTGTCACACTGCGGCCTTCCTCCAACTTCCCAATGATTCGACCTCGGGTAAAAGCATCCAGATGTCGTCTAACAGATTGATTATTCGCCATTTCTCGCTGAGGCAGCAACTCGGTGTGATTTTAACTGCTATACGGCGTTCAATCTCTTTGCCAGAAATACTGATCTTACACCGACAACATGCTTTATACTACTCAGACACTCCCCCATTACGTCTACCTGCATATCTGTGCATGTGCTACCGTACATCACCTTACGTAATCTCCTGATTGGTCTTTCTGTCCGCTCTGCCTCTTCGTTCAGCTGATATGCTAATTTTTCGACTTCGTCCTTAATTTTTGCACACCAGTGTATATCTGTGCTACTCTCTTTGCATCATTACGTTTCTTTCTCATTTGTTATCACTATTTTTACAGTTTGATTTCTCCATCTACACAGTGTTCTTCGTACAGCTTTTTGAGAAAGATTAAATAAAATTTTATTATTCTCCAGGAATACAATTGTAATAAAATGTAAAGCAGCGTGATATTCAAACTAGAGATAATGTGGATCACTTACTGTACTGCAATATAAGCAACCACTTCAGCTTTATCCTAAATTAGGAAAAAGATAGGCGGATAACTGATTACGATAAGGCCTTTTAAAAGTTATCTGTTTTCGGACAATGCCATCAAGGGAAACATCAAGGAAACTGTCTCGAGTTTGCATTACATATTTGGCAAACCAGGAAGAACCCATGCATCCAATCCTTTCCTCTAGGAAAACTATTACTGAGATCAAGTCCTAGCTGCCAACCTTGAAATATAGAAAAATTTCCTGACGAAATCAGGGTATTTCCAGTTACCATGCAATTAGATTTTTTCGGTAGGAATCTATTACTGAATTCATGTCAGAACGCCCGATCTTGAGATATGAAAAACCGGAAGGTTTTTGAGCAGTTCAAAAGAATTCCGCATTTAAGTTCCTATTGTAATGCATGATCCAGGTTATTGAACTATTTGTAATATAATTAAAATGCAAAATACATTATTATTTAATTATCTATCCTAAATTTTATGGTCTCTGTCTAATTCTCTTTTATAATTTTCTTACACTTTTTACAGAGAAATTCCTGAGTAGGGAAGAAAAGCTTTTATTTATCAAAGTACTTTTAAATGCAATGAAAAAAATTAATAATTAAAGTACCTATTACTATGGGAATCACCATATATTAATGAAAACGAAATGAAATACCCAAGTTAACGATTAAGCACGGATTGAAACTTCATAAAAGTTCTACAGATGTCTATAGTAGTTTAAGACAATCCAGATCAAATAAATTTAATAGAAAATTTATGAAGAAAAAGATGAAGGAATGGAATTTACTCAATTTCAGTTCTTTTAACTCAATAACTTTCATTATTTCTGGGAAGCATTTCGCTTAGTTTTTCTTAGCAAAATATAAGTATTAAAAACCGAGAGACTCGATGACCGGGAGATTCGAAACCGAGAGATTCGGAAGACGGATGAAAAAAAAGAGGAGTCTCCCTTAAAACCGGGAAAATTGGCACCTATGCCAACTGCTTTCGTTAACACCGGTCAAATTCTAGGATATTCTCAGCAAGACCGACTGTTGTGGTCTCGATATGGAATTTTCCTGGCCAGAACATTCAGCAGTCAACATGGAAAAGAAATATATATATTAGAACGCAGAATTAGAGGCAAAAATATAAACCTTAGATTGGCATAGATTTTAAATAAAACTCTAGACATTATTATTATATTAGAAATTAGAAAATTATGCAGAAAGATAATCAAAAGGAAATGCTAAGATATTAAAAATTGAGTCCTGGATTAAAAATCAATGTCCTGGATTTTAAACAGTGTGTGTGTAGGCAAATGGTTGGGAAATCTAAAAAGCTTTAAAAAAACTAATTCACAAATGAAGAAGATTTTTTAGAGAACAAAATTCTAAGCCAATATAAAGCTAGCTTTTTGCCTATTTTTTCACTCGATAGTCAACTTGGCAGTGCAATATTAATGAACATAATTTGACAGAGTGCAGGCTGCTTCAAAATAAATCTGACCAATAATAGATATAAATCTGACCGTAAAAAAATTTTCGTTACCATGCTACGGAAAATATTATAAGAAAAATTTAATATCTCGACCATCTGCAGACATATCAACGAAGAATACATTGGAAGATAAAAATAAGGTTATAAATGGATGGATTTCTTACCTGATAAAAGGCAGGTAGGGGCTGACATCTCCCCTTAGAACGGCAGTTACAAAACAGGTGACTAACCCTATTGAAAACACAATCCCTAAAGTCATAGGGATGTAATTTACTCTCATGAAAGCCCAAGGTGCCATTCTAAATCAGGGAAGAAAGAATAAAAACATAAGCATGAATTTAAATTAAATTAACATTTTCATTTTTTAATAAATTATATCGAATACAAATGTACTTAAATGATATTTTATACACATTAAACACCAAAGAAATAGACATTTCTGTCATCCATTATGAAATCCAGTATTTTTTAACAGAATGAAACAAGAATTGAAGAAGATTACAATTTAAAGGCAACACTTTGTTTATTTCTTCCCATTCTAAAATTTTCATTTATTAAAATGTGAATTTAAAAATTTAACAAAACTTACATGCATTAAATCAGTCTAAAATTATCTGAGTTGTTTAGAATTACTTATACAAATCCATCTGTGGGGAAAAAATATAGTACCTAGCAAAATTTCAAAACGTTTATTGCATTTTATTGCACTTGGAAGTGATTTCAATGTTTTAAAATAGTCGATACGTGCAAATAAAATACATTGTAATGCTGTGTATTCTTTGCTATCATAAAATGTAAGCGACGTTGGAAGATTGTTTAGTGACTTATCACTTTTAAAATACTACAAAATCAGGAGGAGGAGGGTGTATAGAAATCTGTTTTAACTCAAATAAGGTTTAACAGACGGCAGCCAACACTTTTGGGTTAAATCAAAAGGTAATGAATAACTTAAAATTGATGAAGTTTTAAGTACAGCTTAACGGTTTCACAGTTTAACTATGGAGTAATTTGGCTCTGACTCGAAGTCGGTGTAAACAAATCCAATGACAAGAATAACTCAAAACACTAGAGAAACAAAGTTAGCAACGTGGCTGTTAAGCAGGTAGAACACGATCTGACTTCACTCTCCAAAATCTTCCTTTGAATACTTCCTTCTTTCTACCTAATTTGAATATCGCGAAAGCTGAAAATTTGCATTCTTACAGCGAAATGAAGGAGGTTTGATAGGAAAAGTGCTTTAACTTAAAACAAGTGGTTAGAAAATTGACTGGTCGTCCACAGTGTTAATTATTTTATTGTATAATGTTTATTTAATTAATGTTTGTACCTATTTTATTTATGTAACAGTACACGAACGAAGACAAAAATAAACTTTAAAAATAATTAAGAAAAAAAAACGACATGAAACTATTAATATAACCTTAACTCCGTATATGATATTTATCTAACACATGATAAACCTGAATATTATTATATAACAAATTTGAAACTGGTTTTTATAATATAAGGTTTTTATTTTAAAATTTTCCTTGGCGGAATTTTTTTAAGATAAACAAAATTAAAGTAATTAAGCTAACCTTATACAGATATTCTAATACTGAAATTTTCATTTCATTTTGCACTGATATCATCGTCAAGGAAAAGAATTTTTATGAACACATTTAGGTTTGATTTTTTTTTCAATCACAGAGATAGCAGAACAAAGAATCTAGAGTGTACAGACAGTCTTCGACTTACGGATGCCGTTGCAGAGGTCCTGACGTAAATCATATAAGTTGGGCACTTATTTTTTCGAGGTATTTTTAATAAATATTTTGTAAAATACGCTCTGACTTAGTTCAGATACGTAATAACATATGTATATAACTTAAAATGTGTTTAAGAATGTATAAAATTATGAAACTTTGCTAGTATACGTACAGGTATGCGCCACATACACGTATATTTTATAAAATTAGCACATACTATTCCTATAATTTAACTAACATGAACAATAACGCAAAATATATCAATGATTAAAAAACACATAATTAAGCATGACAAATGAGTAAATGTTGTTCATCTGTATGATTTGTTACAACATGGAATAGTTTCTTTAATCAGAAACTTCGTTTGTCAGTTAATTCAGTTAGAAACGTTGTCTTTTTTATTTACTTATTTATTTATTTATTTTGATATAGCATCCGACTGAGAACTTTGGCGATACGATCCGTATTTTGATCCATACTTTCGAGTAGCGTAAGTGCTTGATTTAATTTAGAAAATGCTTCAGATAATGCTTTTGTGATAAATAATTTTGAGCAATTTTTTTCCTCATCTTATTCGTTATGCCTTTCTTTTTCCACAATTATTTTATTTCCGAAATTAATCAAATTATCATCAATTATTCCTCCTTCTTTGTGAACCGCTAATTTTCTACATCCTCCATCTTGATGCCTAGATCCAGCACACATGTTATTTCAATCAGCTTCCTCGTCAAATTTGTTCCAAAATATCATTCTCATTGTATACATCCAATCTTTCCTGCCGCAGCAAACTTTCGCAGTTTCCTCATATGCATTTTTCGGCAACTTTCTTTACACGGAGCTCCGATTCCTGTATTTAAACCAAATTTTTTTCCGAAAATCCCATAATCACAGTCAAGCCGTTTTGAAGGCATCTTATGTCTCCAGACGCTTCTACTATTCCCCGCACCAACAAACAATGAAAAATAAACATCAGTGACAAAGGTCATATCGCGCATTTTGTAAACGCAGAGACATTTGAATGGTCACGTTCTCTCGCTAGGTTGTTCATGCAGGAACAATGCATGTATGTGCACACCTAGCCATTAGAATTGCTACCCCAGGAAGGAAAGCAAATAGTAGAATCTTATTTATTGTACACAGACAGTATAATAGGAGGAATTTTCAGCTGATTTCCGGTACACAAAGTGCAGACTTCAGTGCACAGATCTGTCGTCCCTTGCAGCAACAATGGTTGTAATCCGACTAGGCATTCAGTCGAACTGATCTTGGATGGTATTTCATTCCATGCGACTTCAACCCTACGTGTGACGATGGCGAATTTTAGCTGGGAACTCTAATTTTCCGCGGTGAGTCCATTCTGATGCTATACGCAGAACAGAGATTCGTCTAAAAGAACGATGGGGTGCGACTCATGCGTTTAACTTCTTTCGTCGCCCCACCGTAGGTGCTCCTACTTCTGCTGCAACTTTGAGGAAAGTGGCATCAACGGTAGCCGTGTTAAAAGCCAGTGTTGTTGCAGACGTTGTAGCACTGTTCATGAAGACACCTGTTGTCCTGCTAACGAGCCAGGTTCCTAATTCAGGCTACGTGGTGTGATTGCACGGTTCCGCAAGGCCGAGGGACTTCCTAGATCCATCGATTTCACATTCGCCTTGCAGTCATGGACCTCGACCAAGATGAGAAGCTATTTATTTATTTATTTATTATTCCGCCTGCTTCACCTCTCAATGGGCACTACAGGTCAGTCATGTTATTCTGATCGTTGCACTAGGAACCTTTTTTGGTTGTTTATGTTTTCAACCTTACTACTGATAAACAGATTTAACATTAGTTTCGGAACCGCATTCCCAAACTTAGCGGGGTCAGATTCTGACACAGGGTGGCAGAAGTTCCTCTTTCTTACACGAGGCGCAACACGACCTTTACACAATCAACCAACGTTAAAAGACAATATTCAAATGAGAAACCATGTATATGCAATATAACGTTACCCATTTCTGCTTTGCTCACATGCACTGTAATGTTAATAATTTGCCTATCCCAGCATGTTGCACATTTCATAAAAATACGACGTTTGTTGAACGGCCTTCATAGTTTAGCAATTGTAACAGCCAGCAGTATTGTACTTTTGTGTATTTCTTTAATATTTACGGAAACAGATTTCGTTTTTACTCCGTTTGAAGAACGTATGTATTGTTAATATCACATAACTCTTCAGTCCGTAGAATAATAATTGTTCACATAATTGCTCAGCTCTCGTAGAAAGAACTTTTTAGATGTTCATTTTTTCTCTTCTGTAATCCTCTAACGTCAGTACTTTTTCTTTATGCGTTTCTCCGAGGTTTTTTTCTACGCACCTTCAAGGGAAGCTTTTATTTGGAGAATGACATCCAAGTACAGAAGTAGAACATCTATTGGTATGATTTTAAAGATCCATATTCGTCTTTACAGTACGCTGAGTTGAGTTACTCATACAAATAACATTTTTCTTATTCAAAGGATATATTTATTTACTATTACATTTGAGACATTTCCATAATACCTCAATTGTTAGTAATAAATTGATATATTGAGCTCAAAAAAGCGCTTCAGGGGTATAGAAAATGATATGCTTTTTTATTCTAAATTTACAATAGTTTTATATCAACTAAAAATTGTAACTTTATGTTTTAATGACGGCATATCCACATTTTATTACATCCAACATTAATTATCCTGAAGTGCAGTGGCATAAATAGTAGTATTGTAAGGTTCTTAAGTTTTACTAACGTTTATTTTATTTTAAATCTTTACTATCACTTCTTATTTTCTACTTCCGGCCAGAATTATAAGCGTGAAGGAGTTTATGCAAAGTTGTCTGGCGAACGCCAAGTATTTAAGTGTGGCCTTTTTGCCAAGCAGGAGAGAGGAAGCCGTGAGTTCGAAGCAAGCCGCTTACCTTAAAAGTTACGCAGTTGCTACTTTGCCTTCCAGGCCAGAGGTTTTAATCCTCTTGATAAATTAAACGTATTGTAGTGTTCACAGTCTCTGTGCTACATACGCTTCCTGTTATTATAAGGCCAATCTTATTCTAAAGTTAAATTAGAGTTTAGTTTTATTTTGATATCTTTTAAGTTAGACCCCGAGTGGAGGGTCATTGTATTCCGAAGTACGGAAGTCACTGTATATAAAGAAAAAAATAAAGGGTTTTGTATACCCTTCGTCTGTATCCTGTCTACTTACTACAATTAGTGAACATAGCTTTAGTAAGCTCTCTGTTCTAGTCAGGTCATTGTATGTTTCCGAAGAAGGTTAGAAGAAACATTGAACCTGATAGTGGCGCCCGACGAAGAATAACCATGGCCGAGTTTCAAGAAGAACCTGTGCTGCCTGCAGAAACAGCTCAGAATCCAGAAATGCCAGCTGCCGCCCTGGAAGGATTTGGGTACATTGTCCAGACCATGCGCGCTTCGATGAAACCAGAAGCAACGTTTAATGGAAACTCACAGGTAACCAGTTTTTTGGAAAAATTGGATGACCACTTCATGCTCTACCCCGTGCACGAGTTTCAAAAAGTTACCTTAGCTACCAGCGCTTTGAGGGGCCAAGCGCTTAACTGGTTCAAATGTATCGGCAGAAGTCTCTTGGGTCAAGCAGGAAGTCCCACCTATACCTACGAAAATTTCAAGACTGCCCTACTAAAAGCCTTCCCTGTTGTAAGGGATCGTGCGAAATTAGAAACAGAACTTTTCAGTATATATCAACAAAGAATGGAAAACCTCTCGAGCTTTATTTTAAGAAAAATTCACGTTTTCAAGCTCTTGTATGGAAACCGTCCGGATCCTGAAATAATTCAAGTGATTTTGCCGAGGTTACTACCCCAAGTGCAAGACTTTATTGAATTACGAAATCCGACTACACTGGAAAAGTTATTTGAGCTAGCAATCCAGTTTGAAAGTAGAAGAACGGCGGACGTCGAAAGAAGACGCCAATATCAACAGCGAAACCAATTTGGTACGCCAAGACTACAGCAAACTCAAGCACATGGCTACGGAGAAAAAGCGAATCAGTGGGCAAGGAAACCCGAGCATTCAAAAACAGCCGGCGAACGTCGACAGTTCAATAGCAACCCAGGAAAAAAGTCTCAAGGCCAGTGGAGAAAGAAGGAAAGCACCGAAAGGAAAAATAATTTAAACTAAAACGGATTTCTGCTGACGAGAGGGTGCGGAAATCCGAAGGCCACGAAAACCCCTCTTCCTACAAGTTAAATACAGTAATGGTGAAAAATTTAACATTTCCGAAGATTGAAGTCTTGGTAAATAATATCCCGGCCACCGCACTCCTGAATACCGGCGCGCAGTGTTCTTGTGTGGCAGAAGTCTTTTTTAGAAAGTATTTTCGCAAATACCGCATATATAATGCGGATAATACAACAGTATTAGCGGCGCAAGGAGAACAATGTAAGTGCGTAGGTAAAGTACCTTTGTACATCCGTATCAAGGAAGAACAAGTAAAGGTGATGTTTTTTATAGTAAAGAATTTGCAAGCACACTTAATACTAGGAATAGACTTTCTTTCAGACGCACAAGCTACACTGGATTTTAATGAAGCGTCTCTTAAGCTGACGATGAAACCAGTGCGTGTAGAAAAGGTTGAACCGCCAAGGTTAAATCTTGACCACCTGCCTAATGACGAGCAAGATAGAATCCGACAAGTGGTAAGTGAATTTGCTTCCTTATTTAATGATATTCCAGGATTTACCCAGGTTACTAACCATAGTATTGACACCGGAGATGCATTGCCGGTTCGTCAAAAACCATACCGGTATGATAAGAATAAGGAAAAAATTATAGAATGGCATATTACCGATATGCTACGTAAAAAGATCGTAACGCCTATCTCAAGTAGTTATGCTAGTCCGGTGGTTTTATGTAAGAAAAATAATGATTATCCTTTGGAGCATGCAAAAAGGTGGAGATTCGCTATTGATTACCGTAAATTAAATTCCATAACGAAATATCCGGTATATCCGTTACCGATTATAGAAAAAATTTTAAGGAACATAAAATCAACCAAATTTATGACGACTTTAGACTTAACGAATGGTTATTTTCAAATAGGGATCAGGCCTGAGGACGTGCCTAAGACTGCTTTTATAACCAAGTCTGGCACTTATGCATTTTTGCGAATGCCGTTTGGCCTTTCAGGCGCCCCAGCAACATTTCAGCGATGCATGGACATTGTGTTAAGACCTGTTCTCGGAAAGTCCACATTTATCTATTTAGACGATATCATTATTACTAGTGATAATCTAGACCAACATGTACAGGATTTAAGACAGGTGTTTTCTTTATTAAATGAGGCCGGTCTAAAAGTTAATGTCGAAAAATGCAAATTTGCAGCCCCTGAATTAAAATATTTAGGTTACAAAATATCGCAAAAAGGGATCGAGACAGATGAATCAAAAATAATCGCTGTACAAAAGTATCCGACTCCAAACACGGCAAAGAAGCTCTCTTCTTTTCTAGGACTTTGTTCATATTATAGGTCCTTTATAAAAGATTTTGCGGCTATCGCTGAGCCATTGTTAAAATTAAAAAGGGAAAAGGCAAGATTCTCGTGGACGGCCGAAGCCAATAGTGCTTTCGAAAAATTAAAACAAGCATTAACGCAAGCCCCTGTGTTGAAATTTCCTGAAAAGGATGAAAATTTAGAAATTTCAGCGGATGCTTCGGATTATGCGGTAGGAGCGGTACTTTCGCAAAATCAGCAGCCAGTGGCATTTTTTAGCCGAACTTTAAATCAAACACAAAGAAACTATTCCGCGACCGAGAGAGAGGCACTTGCAGTTCTGTTAGCAGTGCAAAAGTTCCGAGTCTATTTTGGAAAGGCGCCGATAACAGTATATTCTGATCATGCGGCGGTAACTAGATTGTACTCTGGGAAAAATTTATAACCAAGGTTAATAAGATGGGCACTCAAGCTGCAAGAATATAATCTGGTAATCAAGCATACCCCCGGAAAGGAAAATATCGTAGCAGATGCCCTGTCACGAATTAAATTAGACGAACAGGGTAATACCGTAAAAGTTGCAATGCTTACAGCGTGTACAATAAATTCCCGAGAAACTGTAATAACAGAACTGGGTAAGGATCCTGAGTTTGGAAGTATTTATGAGTATTTGAAGGATCCTGAAAATTTTAGCCACCAAGATATTGTGGCGATAAGAAATAGGGCGGCCCATTACGAACTAATAGATGGTCTATTATTTTATACAAAAACTACGAATTCCAACAACGAATTTCGACCTGTTATCCCAGCTAGTCTTAGATTAAATATCCTGCAAGAGCTCCATGACAGCCCTTTAGCTTCTCATGCTGGTATTCGAAAAACTACTCAACGCGTACGCGAGGCAGTCTACTTTCCTGAACTGCAAAAGTTAACAAGGGCGTATGTCCAGTCCTGCCCAACATGTCAAGCCGTTAATTATATTAATTTCCGCCCGGCCGGGTTTCTAAATAGTATTAAATCCGAATTTCCAAATGAAATAATCGGCATCGATTTATTGGGCCCTTTCCCAAAAAGTCAGTTAAACAAAAGTCGCTATCTCCTTGTTATAGTTGATCATTTTAGTAAATGGACCGAAATTGTTCCCTTAAAACGAGCCTCCGCGAAATTAGTTACCGATTCTATTTTAAATAAATATATTTTAAAATACGGGGCGCCCCTAAAAGTTATATCGGATAATGGTCCTCAATTTGTAAGTAATATATTTGAAGACATGTGCCAAAAACTGGGCATACGTCATTTAAAAATGGTCCCGTATCGGCCGCAATCAAATATAGCGGAACGGGTCAACAGAAATATAGTGAAAATTATCCGTAGTTATGTTAAAAATTTTCATAAAAGCTGGGATAACTATGTCAATGAATTTGCTTTCGCCCTTAGGACCGCAAAACATGATACAACGGGCAAAACTCCTGCTGAGTTATTTCTAGGCAGAAAGGTTATAACACCGTTAGATAAACTATTTTATGTGCAACAAAGAGCCCCAGAATTTAAAATGGGTGATATAGAAAAACTAATAAAAGAAGAAAAAAAGAATACGGAAGTAGCACAAAGAAAACAAAAATTGTATTATGACTTGAAACGACGGGGAGTAACTTATAAAGTAGGGGATGAAGTACTAAAAATTAAGCATTCACTTTCTTCAGCACCAGAAGATAAAACTGCCAAATTTTTTCCACGCTTTGAAAGACCATATGTTATAGAAAAAATAACTCACGCTGTTGTAGTGTTAAAGGCAAGAAATGGTGAAACCTGTTCCGCAAACATTGATCAAATCAAGCCCTACTTCGATCGTAATAAAATGCAAATCTTTTCAGATCTTTTGCAGGATCCGGTACGGCAGACACCGCAGGTACAAGTTCCAGAGGTGGGAAAACGACAGGTACAAGGGCAAGCCAATGAGAGACAGAAGCAAGTGAAAAGAAAATTGCCCCGCGGAAAAACTGAAGGTAAAAAGAAAAAGAAGCCGTTCCACCGTCCAAAAAACAGAGTTCACGAACACCCCCAGAATGAAGAAGGGAGAAGGACGACGTATGTGGAAAAGACCGGGAGAAAGGACGGCAACTATAACCCGGCTGTGAAACGGAAGATTGACTCATCCGACAGAACTCTCCGCAGCAAAAGTCGCCGAACTGCGGAAGGGCCATCAGCGGCGGAGGAAAAAGTACAAGAAAAATTTGAACGGCCAACAACGAGGTCCAAGCAGGATCACGACAGAAGTTTCCCGGTTCCACCAAGACCAGCTGCCTTCAAACGGCCAAGACCACAAGCAGAGCACAAAAGGAAGATGTTCAAGGGTGGCCGTAGTGGTGAAAAACGGAAGCTTCCTGAGGAAAGCACTGAAGGGCGAGCCCGTACAAGAAGGAGGATCAACCAAGCTACGGTCTGCAGCACCTTTAAAGACTGGGCCCAGAAAAGGATGTCTGAATATTACAAAGATAAGTAAAATTTTATGTTACTTTACAAACTTAAGTTAATCTTTCATTCTTACTGCAAGTTGCAGATTTCAAGAAGTTTTACCTCATGCGAGGTCTACCTTTATCGCCAAAAGGGCGAGAAATGAGTTGTGACCGATTTTCTTATTATGTTTTTCAATTACTCGCGCGTAAAACTAAAGTTGATGTATAATAGCGTTGTATAAAGACTTAAATATTGTAAAAAGTTATTGTATAAATTTTATTTAAAACATTCTAACAAGAAAGAAGTTTTAGTCTGAAAGACTTTTTGAAATGTAGTATTATTTCAATGTAGAAAGAATTGGCACTTGCTTTGAAAAGAATAGAAGTTAACAATGTACTACTAATGTATGTTTTCAAATGTGTAAAATTAACGGCATCTTGATATGTTCTTCTATACATGTGAACTGTTATTTTGAATGTTTAGAAATACCGTGATATGGTAAAAGTGAAAGTAATGTTAAAAATTTGTTATTCGTGTGACTGTAAAGATTAAATCATGGTGAATATGTGTTAAAGGTTGAATGATGTAGTTAGGCTCTCTGACGCTACACTTTAGAGTTAGCCACTTTCAGAATAGTACCTCAGGGTCTAGAGTTGAAATTAGGGTGTGTTAAGAGGTCTCGTATGTTGAATTTTAACACGTTAGTGTTTTGATTGTAGGAGGAAGTGTTGAATACATAGACAGAAACACATTCGTGTTTGGTGTTTTTACAACACATGTCAGAGAGCACGGGGAGAGATAATTAAAATAGTCATGAATGAAATAAGAATGTTAAGAAAAGTATATTCTATATGTTATTTGCAATGTCATTCTGTAACATTTCATTAAACTAGTTTTCCTTCCAGATCTCTGGAAGGAACCAGAATTGAATAAAGCTCCTGTTTAGATGCAGTACAGATGAAAAAGAAAAAAGATTGTTGTATATTCCGGGAGCTGCTATTGTAACAAATTTCTTTCTTTTAAAATTTTCTAGTTTCTAGCTAAGTTATGATTGTAAAAGGTTGGCCTCGCGTTAGTTTCTAGAGCTAAAAGTTTTCAACAAGGTCGTTTTAGACCTCAGTTTCAAACTAATTAACTCTGGCGGGAAGTATGTAAGGATCTTAAGTTTTACTAACGTTTATTTTATTTTAAATCTTTACTATCACTTCTTATTTTCTACTTCCGGCCAGAATTATAAGCGTGAAGGAGTTTATGCAAAGTTGTCTGGCGAACGCCAAGTATTTAAGTGTGGCCTTTTTGCCAAGCAGGAGAGAGGAAGCCGTGAGTTCGAAGCAGGCCGCTTACCTTAGAAGTTACGCTGTTGCTACTTTGCCTTCCAGGCCAGAGGTTTTAATCCTCTTGATAAATTAAACGTATTGTAGTGTTCACAGTCTCTGTGCTACATACGCTTCCTGTTATTATAAGGCCAATCTTATTCTAAAGTTAAATTAGAGTTTAGTTTTATTTTGATATCTTTTAAGTTAGACCCCGAGTGGAGGGTCATTGTATTCCGAAGTACGGAAGTCACTGTATATAAAGAAAAAAATAAAGGGTTTTGTATACCCTTCGTCTGTATCCTGTCTACTTACTACAATTAGTGAACATAGCTTTAGTAAGCTCTCTGTTCTAGTCAGGTCATTGTATGTTTCCGAAGAAGGTTAGAAGAAACATTGAACCTGATAGTATATAAGGTATGCCGCAGCATAAGGCCCGAAAGCCTTTGGGCGCTTTTAAGTACCCTGTCATGTCGAACTACTTTTACAAGTTTACACTTTAAACAAAAAAAATCGCTTCTATAAAATATGACTGTTGATAAACTGGCTTACTGTGAGAAAAGTTCAAAATTTTTCGAGGCGAGCGTGTGGGAAATGTGGGAAAAATGAAAAGTACAGAATATAAAGACCCCTGTAGTTCACTATAACCAAAGAACTTTTAAGGAGAACTCCAGGAAGAATTTCTGAAAGTTCTTTGTTAGAATTCTCAGAACTCCTAGCTACAGGAAGTGATTATTACCACATGTCAAATTTTCTCATAAATAAAAGGAGTATATAAAGCTTAGAATAAGGATTATTAATACTGATAATAATTATTATTCGATATGATTAATTAAGGCAATTGCAATTGTTATAAATGTATTTTTAACCTCTCCCATCACACAGGAAAAGGATACGTTATAACGAATAATCGGCATAACGAAAATTCATTTAATACTCTCCTCAACTATGGACCTTTCATGAACAGTCATTGCAATGGAATGGCCGTTCTAAAAAGCGTCGACTATACGAACATTACCAACACGCTTAACTTTGAACGGAAATACATAAACGTTCATTTTCCAAATCAGAAAAAAGCGATAAACGAAAATAAATTATTTTGCATAAAGACTGTATGTTTTCCTGAAAAACAAAGAATCCAGCAAGTTCTTAAAAATACTGAATGACTAGCCTTCACGCAAAATTTTAATAACTTTAGAAGCTTTTCATGTATGAATAGCTGTGTGATATATGAAATGATAAATTGCCTAAATAAGAGTATGATCTAGGAGCTTCTCAGAAAGACTTTTCATAAATATTGTTTCTTAAAGAAGTTTTTTCGCCATTTTAAATACACATTTGTATTAGAGATGTTTTATGTATGCTTAATGCTTATACCTAATTAGAGTTATGCCAAGAGTTATGCCGAATAAGATACTAACTTAAGGTAAGAAATGAGAGGAGGAGCAAAATTAAATTTCAACAAATTAGAGATAAAAATACATTGGGCTAGCTATTTTCCTTATTACATCATTAGCTTTTAGATTCTGAATACTAAATAATACAAGATAAACTTCTTATTTTAATAATATACAGTCATACGAGTATATATGTGAATACCAAAGCTGTGCTGTATTTAACTTAAAACTGTAAAATGTAACAGTACAACTCCATTCACCATTCCACACTCATTACCGCTATCCTAGCTTGAATGCTCCTAAGCCAATATTCTTAAGCTAATATAGAAGCTTTCCCCATAGGAACTATCTTGAGTATAATTCTTAGAAGCGCAAATGGAAGTAGGAAAGATTTTTTTTTTCTTAAATGCATTTCAGAAAGCAAAAGCAGAGGTTTTAATTTTTTTTTTTTTTTTGTAAAGCTCTTTGAAACTTGAATCATTTAAATACATATACATGAAACCGGAAACCTAAATACCTAAGTAGGTAACTAGAAGAAATTCAGTTTTAAATGAGATATCCTTTTGGGAATAGATGCCCACCTCACAAAAAAAAAATCCATTATGAAAAGAGAAAAGTTAGATCACTCTTTTGGATTTCTGAGAAAAGCATGTGTCACCCTTGATTCTAACATGTGTTTGTTATCTAACAAACCAGGGTTTCTTAAATTTCTTCTTACGTTCATCTATATTAACCATTGACATTCTTTTAAGCAAGCAAAAAACAAATAATCCACCGAGAATCTCATCATTTTCTATCTAAGATATAAATCAGTTTGTTTACAAATTGCGCAACAGAAACGTGCTTTTTTTCCTCTGTAACTAAAGTTTCTGACTGCTTCTGAAAGTTTCTTCTGGATTATCCTCAGATACCAAGGACAATATAAGACCACCAGTAGATGATGATGACGACAATGGTGACATGATAGCGGATGACGATACAGGCATATCTGAGACAGAACATCTTGAAGTATTAGTTTCAAAACTTTCTTTAGGAACTAAATTTGAACTTCCCAATACTGTATGTCTTACACTTAACGGGCTACGATTTTCTGATGTAATCGATGGAACATCTACATCAGCACAAGGAGGATCAACACTAAGAGGAACAGAACTAAGTGCAACACTTTTATCTTCCAAAGAACAACTGGAAATGCTTCCATTTTTTCCGGCAACTTTCAATGTAACTGATAATAAAGAAACACTGTCAGATCCTGACAACTGAACTGTTAATCGTGAAGAATATGTCAATGATGGTGGAATGACGCAGTCAGAAACTGAAGATGTCAAAATGGAATTTGTACATGTAGCAGTCACTGTACCTGTAGCATTATCAAAAACTGAAGGCAACACTTCTGTTTTACTGCTCGAATAGGGCACAAACACATCCCCATCAGATGACAATACTACATCTTCTGCAGCATGATCCGCAACAGGTTTAAAAATCTCAGTAATTATCAAATCACTCTGTAATTCGGAATTTGTTGAATCTGGCAGATCTGGAGAAGAATCCCCAACATCTAATAATCTTAAAGGATTTTATTCCTCATTCTGACATTGAGAAACCTTATTCATCTTTTTCAGGTTTTGTAATCCAAGAGAAGTATTAGCTTTAGCTAAACCCATATTTTTAATAGAGCTATTATTTTTGCTCATTGTATATTTTAACTTCGCTCTATCTGCAAGGGCAGTAGCAACTTTTGTACTTTGCCATATTTTGCTCTTGACATCATTTGTTCTTATGCTACTATTATAAAATATGAATTTAGGGTTTCCTGCAGACAATCGAATTTTAGGAAAAAATCCGATAGTTGATCCGACAGATGTTCCAAGCCATGTTTTCCGCCGGCGAATGAGAATGAAGAAATTATTCCGGCGCAACAGAAACGCATGAAAGTTTACATTCGATGAAACAGCATTAAAAAACGGTTGCGATAGAGCAAGGTTTCTTCAACTTTTTCCAGTCGCGACCGCCTTTTATAACTGAGATTTTTTTTCGCGACCCCCAGGACGTCATAATTTACAAAAATTTTGTATGACCCCATAGGTAGTGCAAAAATCCGACACACGCGTGGGTGAAACTGTCAATTTTTTCACTTGTACTCTAATACACTGTTGCAGTCTTAGGTCATTAACTTCAATTTCTAATTTTAAGACATAGAATAATGTGAAATTTTTAAATAAGTAACAGACGAAATGACAGCTTCACGTGTAAAGCAAGGAAAACGAACGTTTATATTATAAAAAGAAAGCATCGAAATGTTTTCGTTTTTTTCTTTGTCTGATTTGTCTTATCTTGTAAAAACCTTTTTCGAAAGCCCTTTGTAACAATATAAAAATTAAAATACATTTTTTACCTTTCCACATTTTTTACCAAATTCTGCAATGGATTTAAAATTGTGCTCCCAGCCTTTCCAAAAGAAATCACGGGTATGTTTCTTTAAAACATCTGGCTGTATTTATGCTATATACGAAGAAAGCAAACACCTATTCAGCCAAATAAATGTTTCTGTTACTGGTAATCAAACCCTGTATGTAACAAGGAATTTTCGGCAGTTTTACTTATTCAGCTATCGGTTGCTGTACCTTTAATGGTTTATTAATTACATAAATTGAATAAGAGATATAAGAAATAGTTCAGTTTTAATTTACTTCATTTCAGTTTTGCTACAGTTTTACTCAAGTTTTACTATCGTGCACTAAAATTTAGGCGGCTAAGAAAATGATGACCGATAATTAATAAATAATTTTAAACAAATTAAGTAACAAGACACAAATTTTAATAAATTAGGATATTTTTATTTGAGGTGACTTTTGCCTTACCAGTTAGTTGACGTATTATCTCAACTATAAAAAATTAGAAGACAGAAAGAGGAGAAGTAGGGACTGAGAGATATTGAAAGAAAAGGGGTTGGGAGAACGTTAGCATATATGTTCTACAAATATTATGCATAAAAACAATTTTATTT